>NW_027361697.1:39992500-40592500 GCF_039654945.1 Dendrobates tinctorius
ACGGTTCTTGAATTTTGAGCAAACTCAAAAATGCTCTTTATTCATGCCTATAACTTTTTTGTGACTTTTTAGAACAAGAACTCCTGTTTAGAACAAGATCTTATGGTATGTGTTCCTCTAAAATGTCACAAAATTAGCTGAAAAAATTCAGGTATACAAAAAATCATTCCTAGAAGCGACCGGAGTACATTAGTTCATTAGCTCAAAAAGTTTTCAGTTGACTAATTAGCCTTAAACTTATTGAAACCCCAAACACCACCCACAATTGAAAACATAGAAAAGAGGCAAAGCATATAAAACTCACTTTTAAAAAAGTGCAAGTAAAAAATGCCAAAAACTAGACACAAAAAAGTCATAAATGAACTAATTATTTGAACCCTTCGACTTTACCATGTTGTATATTTAATTCACCAAATTTGCCCAATCAACATTCCCAAACTGGGAAATGTACCACATGTCAACAATGAATACCTTACTCTGTCGCCTCATTGGGGGACACAGAACCATGGGTGTTATGCTGCTGTCCACTAGGAGGCGACACTATGCATAATCTGAAAAAGATTAACTTTGGCTCCTCCTCTGCAGTATACACCCCTGGACGGCGTCAGCCATCTCCAGTTTTTGCTTAGTGTCGCAAGGAGGCACACCTTTTTTCCTCCGTTTTTTTTCCTTTTTTCGTCCGGAAATACAGATGAAGAAAAGTGGGTCTCCAGCGAGACTCCCGGCATGGCTCCCTCCTCGGTCCCCCATTAGGGGTACCCGGTTGAGGTCGAGGTGGCTATTCCCCATGTCGCTCCCTCCCCAGTCCCTCGGGTCCTGGTTCGAGGTCGAGACCCCCTCCTTCCCCAACCCCTTTGGGGTCTGGGTTGAGGTTGAGGCGAGGATGAAGACCCCCTGACGGTGACAGACGCACCCTCCCTAATCCCCCGCAGGGGGCATTAGGTTGAGACGCCTCAGGTAGGGTCGGAGTACAGGCAGCATTCCGCAGCTTCCAGGGACCCCAGACCAGCTGAGGGATCCTGTTGGGGCCGGAGGAGGGTGCGGACTGGATGGCACAGCAGAGACAGGGCTTTTCTGCGTCCCTGTCTCTGCAGCAGCAGCGGCGGCTCCATAGCGCTCCAGGGGCCCCCCATATAGAAACCGCTACCCCCACCGCTATCCAGTCGACCATTCTGGGGGGGTCTGGTACAAATCCGCCCCCCCCCCCCCCCCGGACTACCGCGCCGCTCTGGAGTCTACTTTAGACCGCGGCTTCGGCCTAGCCCGCCCCCCCGGATGACTAAAATGACACGCTGGAGTGTCATAGAAGGGGCGGATTGAGGCAGAAAGGGCGCGTTTTTACACAGCCCAGCGCGCCCTTTTCAGCTCTCCGCCCCCTCCTCCCTCTCCTCAGAGTCCCGGTGGCCATTTTTTCTGGATGAGATCCAGGAGAGGAGCATCACAGCGGTCTCCGGGGGGCACAGAACTGGGATCTGTCGGCGCTGGACCTAGGGGCACACCGGTGGGGTAAGCTCACAGCTGGGTTCTCATTACTCGGCTGTGAATCTATACTTCCTATAAGGCTCTCTGTGGGTTCCCTCTGCGTAGCCACCCCTGTTCGATCCCTAATAGCCAGCCTCTGTGCACTATGCCGGGCTCAAGGAAGAGAACCAGGCAGGAATGTTTCTATGCATTCTGCACAGCCTGCAAAGCCACGCTCCCAAGTGGCAGCACGTATCCGCACTGCCGGGACTGCATCCAGAACTCTGGGTCAGAACCCCAGGGAGTCCCTACTGACTCTTCAGTGTCACAGGCCACGCCGGAATGGGCAACTCAGATGTCTCAGTCTATGACACAGTCCATAGACAACCTAACTGCCACATTGCTGCAAGCTCTGCAGAGTCGGGCTCCGGCTATGGACGTTACACAGCAAACGGACAGCTTGTCTCAGGAACATGCTGCTTCCGACTCTCACAGACGTAAGCGGACCCACAGGTCTCGATCACCTGAGTCGCCCTATAGCACAAGGTCGTCCCCCTCCAGGGAGAGACAGCATCATTCCAGGTCTCCTAGGCAGTCCCCTGCCACAGACAGACAGTGCAATTTACCACAGATCCCCCACCACAGAAGACCCCCGCCCCAGGTCGCCCTCCAGGGATCACCTTAGCGAGGCACAGGATTCGGAGGGCATCTGTGACTCCGACTCAGATAACGAAACGGAGAGGTCCGTGGTACCTTCTCCCCCTAGCAATACAGCGCTAGTTGAGGACATAATCTCTGCCATTCATCGGGTGCTAAAAATTCCAGAGTCGGCCCCGGAAGTCCCAGAACATAGGATTTGCTTCGAAAGTGTTCAGAAACCACCTAAGGTCTTCCCTAATCACCATGAGTTTGAGAAAATACTTACCAAACAGTTTGCGCAGCCTGAGAAAAAATTCGCTAATTGCAAATATTTGGAAGCGAAGTACCCCTTCCCACAGAAAGACACCAAACAATGGACAGATCCACCTGAAGTGGACCCTCCGGTTTCTAGGCTAGCAGCGCAGACTTTATTCTCTCTGCCAGATAGCTCAACCCTCAGGGACGCAGCAGACCGACAAGTAGAACGCATGGCTCGTTCTATTTTCGAAGCGGCAGGCGCCTCTCTGGGCCCTGCGTTTGCTTCAGTTTGGGCGGCCAAGGCCATCCTGGCTTGAGCCAAAAAACTACAGGAGGGTCTTCAAGCTTCAAATCCTGAGCTCTCAGACCAAGCGGTCCAGATAGCAGTGGTAGCAGACTACATGATTCATGCAGCCCTGGATTCCGCAAGAGGTGTAGCGGGAATAGCATCAAACGCCATCACGATCCGACGCATCCTCTGGCTGCGAGAATGGAAAGCGGATGCGGCCTCAAAGAAGTCCCTCACGCGACTTCCGTATTTTACTGGAAGACTTTTCGGCGAAAAGTTGGACACCATGATAGCCAATGCCACTGGGGGTAAGAGTACCTCTCTCCCTCAACTAAAACCGAAACGCACGTTTAAACGAAGAAACCAGACGCGATTCCGATCCTTTCGGAATTCCTCGGGCTGGTCCGTTTCGCACCCAGCGCAAAACCGTAACCGCTCTCCACGCAGGGACAACCCACGGACGCAGCAGCGACCGAACAGGTCTTGGCAGTCGAAAGCAGGCCAAGCGAAACCCAAGGGAGGAAAACCTCAGAACTTCGCTTCATCATGACTCACGAACTCCGGAAGACACCCCACCAGTAGGCGGCCGACTTTTACTCTTCCAGCAAGTCTGGCTGCCTATTACAGAAGACAGGTGGGTCAGGGAAATAGTGTCTTCCGGATACAAGATAGAGTTCACTTCCGCTCCACCGAACCGGTTCTTCCTTTCTATTCCTCCAACACCACCAGACAAGGCTCGTGCTTTCCACCAAGCGGTTTCCTCTCTCCTTCAATCAGGAGTTGTGGTGCCGGTTCCCGCGAACGAGAGATTCCGAGGGTTCTACTCAAATTTGTTCGTAGTCCCCAAGAAAGGAGGCAGCGTCCGACCCATACTGGACCTAAAACATTTCAACAATTACGTACGGGTCCGTCATTTCCGCATGGAGTCCCTCCGGTCCATCATTGCATCCATGGAGGAGGGAGAATACCTCGCCTCCATAGACATACAGGATGCGTATCTGCACATACCAATTGCTCCCGCCCACCAAAGGTTTCTCAGGTTCGTGGTCAACCAAAACCACTACCAGTTTGTCTCCCTTCCGTTCGGACTCGCCACGGCTCCAAGAACGTTCACCAAAGTCATGGCGGCCACCATGGACGTTCTGCACTCAAGAGGCATTCTAGTCGTCCCGTACCTGGACGACCTCCTCATCAAGTCTCCCACTTTCAAAGACTGCGAAGTCAGTGTTTCAATCACACTAGACACTCTGAGTCGCCTGGGATGGCTAGTCAACCTACAGAAATCGTCGTCTATCCCAACTCGGACTCTAACATTCCTGGGAATGGTATTCGACACCTCCAGGGGCCTGGTGCTCCTTCCCAAGGACAAGACACTGGCCATCCGTCTGGGAGTTCGCACACTCCTTCGCAGTCCTCCTCGATCTCTCCGGTTTGCCATGAGAGTCCTCGGCCGGATGGCAGCAGCAATAGAGGCAGTGCCATTTGCCCAGTTTCACCTCAGGGTCCTTCAACTAGCCATACTCAGATCTTGGGACAGGAACCCCTTCTCCCTCGACAGGGAGTTCAGGTTGACGTCATCAACCAGGAGGTCCCTGCATTGGTGGCTCAAACCAACCTCGCTTACACGAGGGAAGCCCTTCCTCTCAGGACAACGGAAGATCCTGACTACCGATGCAAGCCTGACAGGCTGGGGGGCGGTGCACCTACATCACAGGGCACAGGGCAAGTGGTCACCGAGGGAAGTGACATTGCCCATCAATGTTCTGGAAATCAGGGCCATCCTCTTGGCACTGAGAGCCTTTCATCACTTGCTTGCAGCCTCGCACATACGGATACAGTCGGACAATGCCACGGCTGTGGCATACGTGAACCACCAAGGCGGGACTCGCAGCGCCCAAGCGATGAGAGAAGTGGCTCATATCCTCCGCTGGGCGGAAGACACGAGGTCGGTACTTTCTGCGGTCCACATTCCGAGTGTAGAAAACTGGGAAGCCGACTTCCTCAGCAGGCAAGGAATGGACTCGGGGGAATGGTCTCTCCATCCCGAGATTTTTTACCAGATCTGTCAACGCTGGGGAACCCCGGAGGTGGACCTAATGGCATCCCATCTCAATACCAAGGTCCCCAATTTCATGGCCAGGACACACGACCCGCGGTCGCTCGGAGCGGATGCCCTGGTCCAGGACTGGTCCCAGTTCCGACTCCTGTACATTTTTCCACCCCTCCCCCTAATCTCCAGGGTCGTGAGGAAGATCAAGCAAGAGGGAGTTACGACCATCCTTATCGCGCCAGACTGGCCCAGACGTACATGGTACGCCGACATCGTCCAACTTATAGCAGACGCCCCCTGGCGTCTACCCGACCGTCACGACCTTCTGTCTCAAGGTCCGTTCTTCCACCAGAATTCAGGGGCTCTCAATTTGACGGCATGGCCCTTGAAACCTGGATTCTAACCCAGGCAGGATTTTTCACCGGCAGTCATTGCAACTATGATCAGGGCAAGGAAGCCTGCCTCCGCCAAGCTCTATTATCGAACCTGGAGAGCTTTCTTTTCTTGGTGCGAATCTCATGGACAAGTCCCACTCCCTTATTCCCTCCCGAAGGTACTAGGTTTTCTTCAATCGGGCCTAGACGCCAAGCTATTCTTAAGTTCGCTTAAGAGTCTGGTGTCGGCACTTTCAGTCCTTTTTCAAAAGCGCATTGCTATTAAACCGCAAGTAAGGACTTTCATCCACGGAGTTTCCCGATTGGTTCCTCCCTACAAACGTCCGTTGGATACGTGGGACCTCAATCTGGTCCTGACAGCATTGCAAGCTCCACCCTTCGAACCTCTTAGAGGAGTTCCACTCTCCATTCTGTCTCAGAAAGTGGTTTTTCTAGTGGCGATCACCTCGTTACGCAGAGTGTCGGTATTGTCAGCACTTTCCTGCAGAAGGCCTTTCCTAGCCTTTCACCAGGACAAGGTGGTTCTCCGCACGGTACCGTCCTTCCTTCCGAAGGTTGTGTCCAACTTTCACCTCAATGAGGAGATTTCACTGCCATCCCTTTGCCCGCTTCCGGTTCATAGAGTGGAGAAGGCTCTGCATACGCTTGACCTCGTCAGAGCATTGCGGATTTACGTGTCCAGGACTGCACCTTTCCGGAAATCTGATTCCCTCTTCATTCTTCCGGAAGGTAGTCGCAAGGGGCTGCCGGCTTCCAAGGCTACCCTTGCCAGGTGGATCAAGTCCACCATACATGAGGCCTACCAACTTAACATTTCCCCTCTTCCGGCCGGTATCACGGCACACTCTACACGTGCAGTAGGGGCCTCCTGGGCCATTCGGCATCAGGCTTCGGCACAACAAGTGTGTAAGGCGGCCACTTGGACTAGCCTACACACGTTTACGAAACACTACAGTGTTCATACCCAGTCCTCAGCGGATGCGAGCCTGGGTAGACTGGTTCTGCAGGCGGCAGTGCCCCTAACTTAGGGACCTGCTAGCACAATATTCGTCCATTGCTTCCCACCCAGGGACTGCTTTGGGACGTCCCATGGTTCTGTGTCCCCTGTTATGATTGAGTCACCGTAGGAGGCAAAAACAGAAATGCTAGCTAAGTCCAGAAAACCAGAGAAGTTGACAACAATCAGATTGCAGACCCCTGAACCTATCAACACAACTAGCAGTAGCCGTGGGGGGTTCCTACGATGACCTAGACCCCTCGATCACAGCCGGAGAGATACATAGGCCTAAAGAAGGAAAGGGGAAATCTAACTGCCCCAGAGCAGACCCCAAAGCAATAGGCAGCCCCCCACATATAATGACGGTGAAGCAAGATGAAAACACTTACACAGACAGAAAGACAGGCTGAGCAAAGACGGGGCCCAAAAACTACCTAGATAGGAACGGATACTAAGGCTGCTGTCTGCAATCTGCCAAAACCCTATCAGAGAAAAAAGCCAACAAGCTGATATAAAAATGGCCCTGAAGCAGCTAAGCTTCAAAAACTAAATCAGCACTCAGGTACTTTCAGAAGACAGAGCTAGCGGAACACTGCACACTCCAGCAGGGAGTGGCAGAATCCAAAAAGCAAGAAAAACAAAAACAAATCTTAAACGCAAAAAGGCAAAACAGAAAACTTAGCTTTAGGAGAGCAGAAATCAGACTGGTGTCCAAGAGTCCACAAAGAAATCACCTGCAGGGCAGAAAGGGCGTAGGCTGCCTTAAATCCAGTCAGTGACTCCACTCAGCCAATCGTCTTCATTAGTCCCAGGTGCCTGATAATCAGGCTCACTACCTTCCTTCACTAGAATAGGGAGTTCACCAGGCCTCAGAGACGGAGGGGAAAATGAACTCACAACAGTACCCCCCCCTTGAGGAGGGGTCACCGAACCCTCAACAACGCTGCCAGGGCGATCAGGGTGAGCCCGATGAAAGGCACGCACCAATCTTTTGGCATGAATATCAGAGGCAGAGCCCCAGGAATTATCCTCCTGACCATAACCCTTCCACTTAACCAAATACTGGAGTCTCCGTCTAGCCAGACGGGAAACCCGAATTTTCTCTACCTCATATTCCAAGTTACCTTCAACCAATACAGGGTCCGGAGGTGCCACCTCAGGCACAACTGGCTCAACAAACCTCTTCAACAAGGACTTATGGAACACATTATGGATCTTAAATGTGACAGGAAGAGCCAAACGAAAAGAGACCGGATTAATAATCTCCAAAATCTTGTAAGGTCCAATAAATCTAGGCTTAAACTTAGGAGAAGCCACCTTCTTAGCAATATTTTTTGATGATAACCACACCATATCACCAATCTTAAACTGGGGACCAATGGTCCTATGTCGATTGGAAAACCGCTGGGCCTTTTCCTGGGAGAGAGATAACTTATCCACCACTTGGTCCCAGATCTGGTGCATTCTCTCCACCACAGTGTCAACACCTGGGCAGGCAGAGGGCTCCACCTGCCCTGAAGAAAATCGAGGATGAAACCCATAGTTACAAAAAAAAAGGTGACATCAAAGTGGCAGAACTAGCTCTATTATTTAAAGCAAATTCGGCCAAGGGCAAAAATGAAACCCAATCATCCTGATCAGTGGAAATAAAACATCTTAAATACGACTCCAAGGTCTGGTTTGTTCTCTCTGTCTGCCCATTGGTCTGAGGGTGAAAAGCAGAGGAGAAGGACAACTGAATTCCCAGCTTGGAACAGAAAGTCCTCCAAAATTTAGACACAAATTGAACTCCTCTGTCAGATACAATGTTCTCAGGAATCCCGTGCAAGCGAACCACCTGTTGCAAAAACAGGGGCACCAACTCAGAGGAAGATGGCAACTTAGGGAGTGGTACAAGATGAACCATCTTAGAGAACCTATCACAAATCACCCAAATAACAGTCATTCTTTGAGAGACCGGCATATCAGAGATGAAATCCATTGAAATATGGGTCCAAGGCCTCCTGGGGACCGGCAAAGGCATCAACAACCCACTAGAGCGAGAACAAGATTTAGACCGGGAGCAAGTCCCACAGGACTGCACAAAATTCCTGACATCATGAGACAAGGTGGGCCACCAAAAAGAGCGACTCACCAGATCTCTAGTACCAAAAATACCCGGATGACCAGCCAATGCAGAGAAATGAACTTCAGACATCACTCTCTTCTTCCACTGGTCAGGAACATACAACTTTCCACTGGGGCAACGCTCAGGTTTGTCCTCCTGGAACTCTTGCAGAGCAAGTCTCAAATAGGGCGAGATGGCAGAAAGAACTACCCCTTCGCCTAAGATGGTAGCAGGCTTGGTCACCACAGGAGAATCAGCAAAGAAACTCCTAGAGAGGGCGTCTGCCTTGACATTCTTAGTTCCAGGAAGGAAAGAGACCACAAAATCAAAACGTGTAAAAAACAAGGCCCACCTAGCCTGTCTAGGGTTCAAGCGTTTAGCCGACTCTAGGTAAATCAAATTTTTGTGGTCAGTGAGGACCACAACTTGATGTTTGGCTCCCTCCAACCAATGTCTCCACTCCTCAAATGCCCATTTCATGGCCAACAGTTCCCGATTCCCCACATCATAGTTACGTTCAGATGAAGAGAACTTTCGGGAAAAGAAAGCACAGGGATTCATTTTAGATGTTACCAGATCCTTTTGGGACAACACTGCTCCTGCACCAATCTCAGAAGCATCCACCTCTACCTGAAACGGGAGTGAGACATCAGGTTGCTGCAGAACCGGGGCGGAGGTAAATCTACGCTTCAGCTTCTGAAAGGAAGCAACCGCCTCCGGAGACCAATTCAACACATCCGCACCCTTCCTGGTCAGGTCAGTCAATGGTTTGGCAATACTAGAAAATTTTGCTATAAATTTCCGATAAAAATTAGCAAAACCCAAAAACTTCTGGAGGGCCTTCAAAGAAGTGGGCTGAACCCAATCATAAATGGCCTGTACCTTGGCCGGGTCCATTTCAATAGTTGACGGAGACCAAATAAATCCCAAAAAAGAAATCCTCTGTACTCCAAAAAGGCATTTTGATCCTTTGACATACAGAGAATTCTCTCTCAAGATCCGGAACACAGTCCCAATATGTTCCACATGAGCATCCCAATCCTTGGAGAAGATCAAAATATCGTCCAGATAGATAATCAAAAATTTATCGACAAAGTCTCGGAAAATATCGTTCATGAAGCCCTGGAAGACAGAAGGGGCATTAGTGAGCCCAAAAGGCATCACCAGGTACTCAAAATGTCCCTCCGGAGTATTAAACGCCGTCTTCCATTCATCCCCCTGCTTAATGCGGATAAGATTATACGCCCCCCTGAGGTCAAGCTTGGTAAACCAGCAAGCACCTCTGACTCTAGAGAATAGATCCGAAATCAGGGGTAACGGATACTGATATTTAATAGTAATTTTATTGAGGGCACGATAATCAATACAAGGCCTTAAAGAACCATCCTTCTTGGCCACAAAAAAAAACCGGCACCTAAGGGTGAAGAGGATGGTCTAATATGACCCTTCTCCAACGCCTCCTTAATATAGGACCGCATAGCCTCGTGCTCGGGTACAGATAAATTGAAGAGCCGACCCTTAGGAAATTTACACCCCGGGCTTAGTTCAATTGCACAGTCATAACTCCTATGAGGAGGCAAGGACGCAGACTCATTCTCACTAAATACATCATAGAAGTCCGCCAAATAGTCAGGAACCTCATGCGACTGAGGAGAGGTGGAAAAAACCGGAGCCTCACTAAAGGTACACCGGCAACCCCAACTCACCACAGACACAGACTTTCAATCCAAAACTGGATTATGAATCTGCAACCAGGGAAACCCCAGAACAACGGCATCATGCAGACCATGCAACACCAAAAATCTGCAATTTTCTTGGTGGTCTGGGCGACCCGCATGACCAACTGGGTCCAAAACTGAGGTTTATTTTTAGCCAGAGGGGTAGCATCAATCCCCCTCAAAGGGATAGGCGTCTGCAGAGGTGTCAACGGAAATCCACAACGTTTAGCAAAATCCAAGTCCATTAGGTTTAGCGCTGCTCCCGAATCCACAAAAGCCTTGGCGGAAAATGTGGACAGGGAACAGATCAGAGTAATCGCCAAAAGAAACTTAGGCTGAACCCCACCAACAGAAAACGTGTGTGCAAAGCGTTTCTCACGTTTAGGACAAACAGAAATAATATGTGAGGCATCTCCACAGAAAAAACACTGCTTATTACGCCTTCTAAACTCCTGACGTTGCGCCTTAGACAAAACTCTATCACATTGCATAGGTTCAGACATCTGTTCAACCGGTGGCAACACCTCTCGTGTAATCCTGCGTTCACGTAAACGCCGATCAACCTGAATGGCTAAAGACATAGAATCGTCCAGACCAGAGGGAACAGGAAATCCCACCATAGTATCTTTTACGGCTTCTGACAAACCCTTCCGAAAGAGAGCAGCCAATGCACTATCATTCCAGGTAGTAAGGACCACCCACTTTCGGAATTTTTGACAGTACAACTCTGCAGATTCTCGACCCTGGTTCAATGCTAACAGGGTCTTTTCAGCCTGATCAATAGCATTAGGTTCGTCGTACAGCAACCCCAAGGCTTGAAAAAATGCGTTCACATTAGTCAGAATAGGGTCATCTGGTTTCAAAGAAAACGCCCAATCCTGGGGATCGCCGCGCAGCAAAGAGATGACAATTTTAACCTGCTGCGCGGGGCTCCCTGACGAGTTAGGCTTCAAAGCAAAAAATAATTTACAATTATTTTTGAAACTCAAAAATTTAGATCGATCCCCAAAAAATACATCAGGTGTGGGGATCTTTGGTTCAACAGCATGTGAACGAGCAAGATAGGCGGAAATTCCTCGCACTTCAGCAGCGAGCTGCTCCACACGATCAGACACTTGCTTTATCTCCATTGAGAGAAAAAAAAAATTCCCCCTACGGCCTCAGAGATATAGAGGAAAGAATATACACACTTTTTTTTTTTTTTTAAACACAATTCTTTCCTGCTATTGAGTACCCCAGGATCTGCGGTTTGGCGGGTGATTCTGTTATGATTGAGTCACCGTAGGAGGCAAAAACAGAAATGCTAGCTAAGTCCAGAAAACCAGAGAAGTTGACAGCTATCAGATTGCAGACCCCTGAACCTATCAACACAACTAGCAGTAGCCGTGGGGGGTTCCTACGATGACCTAGACCCCTCGATCACAGCCGGAGAGATACATAGGCCTAAAGAAGGAAAGGGGAAATCTAATTGCCCCAGAGCAGACCCCAAAGCAATAGGCAGCCCCCCACATATAATGACGGTGAAGCAAGATGAAAACACTTACACAGACAGAAAGACAGGCTGAGCAAAGACGGGGCCCAAAAACTACCTAGATAGGAACGGATAGGAAGGCTGCTGTCTGCAATCTGCCAAAACCCTATCAGAGAAAAAAGCCAACAAGCTGATATAAAAATGGCCCTGAAGCAACTAAGCTTCAAAAACTAAATCAGCGCTCAGGTACTTTCAGAAGACAGAGCTAGCGGAACACTGCACACTCCAGCAGGGAGTGGCAGAATCCAAAAAGCAAGAAAAACAAAAACAAATCTTAAATGCAAAAAGGCAAAACAGAAAACTTAGCTTTAGGAGAGCAGGAATCAGACTGGTGTCCAAGAGTCCACAAAGAAATCACCCGCAGGGCAGAAAGGGCGTAGGCTGCCTTAAATCTAGTCAGTGACTCCACTCAGCCAATCGTCTTCATTAGTCTCAGGTGCCTGATAATCAGGCTCACTACCTTCCTTCACTAGAATAGGGAGTTCACCAGGCCTCAGTGACGGAGGGGAAAATGAACTCACAACAGTCCCCCAATGAGGCGACAGAGTAAAGGAGATTTTTGTGTACTCACCGTAAAATCTCTTTCCCTTAGCCTCTAATTGGGGACACAGCTCCCACCCTGTTGCCCTTATGGGCCGTTGTTTACGGTTGAGTTCTCATATTGTTCTTTGAGCTCGTACATAGTAGCCTTCTTACAGGCATGGTTATGTTATTTGGTTACGTTCCTCCTAATGCTTTGGCACAAAACTGGAGAAGACTGACGCCGTCCAGGGGTGTATACTGCAGAGGAGGAGCCAAAGTTAATCTTTTTCAGATTATGCATAGTGTCGCCTCCTAGTGGACAGCAGCATAACACCCATGGTTCTGTGTCCCCCAATTAGAGGCTAAGAGAAAGAGATTTTACGGTGAGTACACAAAAATCTCCTTTTTGTGGCCCCCTAAATCCTTAATAACAAAGTGGGTCCCACACAGTGATACAAGAATAAATGTTTTATTACACCATAAATAATCATGAAAAGATTATTTAATACATATGAAAAAGATTAAAACAGAAGGTGCTAGACCAGTGTGAGAGACCAAAATCCTTTTGAAGCACCAAAATCTATTTCCCATGTGAACATGGCTGTATAACATTATGGGGGAAATGAGACTCACTCCTAATTATATACATGAGCTAACTGTCCTCAGACATGACTCGCTATATTTAGAGCAAAGAAATCTTCAATATTCCCCATAAAAAATTCCCAACCTTGGCTCTACAAAAGCCTAACCATGCGAGAAAAAACATGTGGGAATCTGCAAACATACCAAGTACAAATGGCGCTTCTTTGGAAGTCCCTTACGCCCCGACGCGCGTTTCGTTGTGCTTCATCAAGGAGGCGTGTCTAGAGGGGGACGCAACCCATTTAAGTATACACAAAGTTTCTATGATTGGTCAAAGCTGATAGTTCACACCTGATTAATACCATGTATCGCTCCTAAAGTGCATATCGCGCCTGCGCGCATAAGAAATCAGTACCAACCCCCACATATTGCTGTTTATAATGCGCATAGCGCCTGCGTGTGAGAAGGTCCTATGCTTCACTCACAAACCGACCACGTGATCCTTTTCAACCAATGAACACATAGTCCCTGGTTGTCACATGGTCTCAACCGGAAAGGTCCTATTGGAATACATACTGAAGTAAATATACTGCGCCTGCGCGCTAGGAATCCAAAGACTGTCCGACAAAAGGCATAATCGGCGCATGCTAGAGACTATGTGAGACTCGTCATCTAATGGGAGAAATACTCAGCGGTCATGTGATCCATGTACAGCCAGGATACCGTATTATTCCTGCTGCCACGGTAACACTAGTGACTCACCGCTCATTTCTCAGGACATCTCAAAGTCATAGCATGCGCACCGCCTCAATATTCCTACAAATTCATTAGGGGATTTTATGAAATATTACTATTCCCCACAAACAAATCTGATATTAGAGATACCAAATGACATTCGCTGAATTACATTGTAAATTTATGTCAGTATGCTGAAAAACCCTACTACTGTTCCCTACAGACAGTTTAATGTAAAACATACTAAATGAAATGCGCTGAATTACATTGTTAATTTATATCAGTATGCTGAAAACCCCAAAAAAACCCTTCCAGATAACTAGTATGAATATATGTGATTAGAAAAACTACACAATCATTACACCCAACATTCTCGAAATACATAGTCAATTGACCGAAAAACAACATTTTATCTCTAACCACATCCCAACATGAAAAAGGGGAGGGATGGAGAAACAGTCATGTACACACCCACATAAAAAAAGTAATAGCTGCAGGATAATCATTAGTATACAAAGATAATCCTAAATCGAGAACAAAGGTCCCTTCTTTAATAATTGATGTGATCCTTCTCAGAACCTCTTCATCCATAAATGGACCCAGGTAACCTCCAACATCAGCTATAAGTGAGGAAATCAGGATATGCATTTTGACAGAGCAAGAAACTAAAAAAAGATAAAAATAAGAAAATTAGTTAAAATAAAATAAATGTATGCAACCCCCTATACTACTTAGATATCTCGTGGCCACTATATAAAGAAAAACATTGAATCCAAAACTCTCATTTAGTCCCTGCGGTACAAGTGTCCCCAACCTGAAGATCCACTGGCACTCTCTCTTCGCAAGTTTATTTTGCAAGTCGCCCCCTCTAGGGCCCATAACCACTATGTCAATTCCTTTTATCATCAACAGATTAGAATTGCACTTATGAAACCTCTTAAAATGCCTTGGCAAGGTTTTTAGTGATGTCTCATCCTTGGCTGTCTTCGCTTTGTCCATGTCTAAACAGTGCTCACGCACTCTAACCCTAAGTTCACGTGTGGTCATGCCAATATAAACCTTACCACAAGGGCATTCAGCATGGTAAACTACACCTTTTGAGGAACAAGTGATATGGGCCCTAATATCAAATCTCCTTGACTTGTCATAATTAAAGAAATGGGAGCTCATCTTCATGTTGGCACACCCCTTACACAACCCACATGGAGAGAAGCCCTCCCGTTTTACATTCCTTCGCAATTTGTCCCTCCTTTTAGGATCATATGTACTGTGAACCAAGATATCTCGTAGATTAGGGGCCCTCTTGGCTACAAAAGACGGGGAAGGAGGAAGACATTTCTTGAGAATCGGATCCGTGAAAAGGATCTTCCAATGTTTATTCACACTCTGTTTTAATTCATTCCATCTATTATTGAAATTTGTGATAAATCTCACCTGATGGTCTGACCCTTCTTGTAATGACATTAAAAATATCCGTGTAAAAGATGATCCCTTGGTGTGCTCTTGGCCCTCAAATACCCTCTTTGGATCATCCTTCGGTCATATGCCCGGTCCTGAAAACGTTGCTTAAGAATCTTCACCTGCTTTTCAAACTGAGACTCCTCAGAGCAAATCTGTTTAGCTTGCAAAAACTGGCCAATTGGTATGCCAGAAATTGTGGACCTAGGATGGGCCGATGAAGCGTGTAATAGAGAGTTTATGGATGTGGGTTTCCTATAGATGGTGGTGGAGAGACGTCCATCCGGGAGAGCTGCAATCGGTTCTTGAATTTTGAGCAAACTCAAAAATGCTCTTTATTCATGCCTATAACTTTTTTGTGACTTTTTAGAACAAGAACTCTTGTTTAGAACAAGATCTTATGGTATGTGTTCCTCTAAAATGTCACAAAATTAGCTGAAAAAATTCAGGTATACAAAAAATCATTCCTAGAAGCGACCGGAGTACATTAGTTCATTAGCTCAAAAAGTTTTCAGTTGACTAATTAGCCTTAAACTTATTGAAACCCCAAACACCACCCACAATTGAAAACATAGAAAAGAGGCAAAGCATATAAAACTCACTTTAAAAAAAGTGCAAGTAAAAAACGCCAAAAACTAGACACAAAAAAGTCATAAATGAATTAATTATTTGAACCCTTCGACTTTACCATGTTGTATATTTGTATTTTATATATTCAGGGAAAGACGTATTGCTTACCTTCTGTGAGTGGAATCAGCACATACAAAATCACTTTGAAAGATGCTTCTACGTCTCCGAGAGCCCTGCTGATCCTAACGAACAACGTCCAGATCTGGTTCACAAGCGTGACATTTATAAAGACAGCTATGGAGCATCTAGTCCCTGGTGTGATTACCAGCTCCGGCCAAACTTCCCTATCGCCATGGTGGTGGTGAGTGTTTATTAAGGCTCAGACTTTACTTTCCAATGGACTCATTCATTTTTTCATTAAAAATATTTTCACAAAAAATGAAGGTATATTAATTATCTATACCATTATTGTATGACCATAGGGGGCCTATACCGAGGTACTGCACCCATCCTAGAAAGAAGGGCCAATCACAGCTAGCCATTCAGCTTCTTCCCTATACAGCACCACTGTGGACCAAGCACTGTGTGAAAATTATGTTGCAGCCCCTTTGCATTTCCAATCAGCGAGGGTCCTAATAATTAGACCTCCACTTATCAGACATTGATTAAATATTTTGGCAATATACCACCATTGTTCTTTATCAAAAACCCATTTAAAGAGGACCTTTCACTGAAGTTTTTAAAATTTAAACTGAGTACATCCTGCAATTGCCGCAGTTCCACTGATTTTGAAATAGTTTTTCTTTTTCCTCTGTGCCTCTCTGTTCCAAAGTTATGTTCCCTGGAAATAAAGATGCAAATTTCCTCTTTAATAAACTGGGCGTGTATCACAGAATTTCTATGTAGGTGTTTGCGTTTCCTCTTCTGATGCTGGCCAATCAGAACATGGCCACACCCACAGAGAAGTTCGGTGGTACACACCCAGTTGATTGAAGGGAAAATTTTACGCTTTATTACCAGGGGACGTAACTTTGGAATGGAAGGTCACAGGAAAAAAAGAAAAACTGTTTCAGAATCAGAGGAAGACCAATAATGGGGGAAGGTAGTCAGATTAAATTAAAAAATCCAGTGAAATAAACTCTTTAAATATTCAGCTATCTTTAGGTTTTATCATCAACTTTATAACATAGGACAGAAGCACCAAGCTGAACGCTTCTGCCCTTAGTCTTAAAATTTGGTAGGTTTCTTAACTTCTGTGCCTAAAACTGATAAACACTTCTTACATGTCACAATTACATGTCTAGAATTTTATGAAACGATAGGTGCCCTTTACATGAGATGTTCTTTGTATCAGAGACCTCATTTTGCGCTGTTCCCACATGACCGCTGACCACCCGTCCATCATCCTGTTTCAGTCTCCAGAACTCTTTACAGCTTCCAAAGCATGGAAAGCGCTCGAAGTGGCTGAGAAGAAATTAATGGGACCCTTGGGAATGAAAACACTGGATCCAGAGTAAGTGGATTGCAAAGCACAATTTATTTTTTTATTAACTGTATCATTGAAATATGTGACAGGTTCTGCAGCCTTTGGTTTCAGTTTTTGAAAATCCCAGCACATACATTAAATGGTCTTATATTGGGGAAAAAAAGGAACATTTTTTGTCATAAAACTGCCAGTCAGTGATGTATGACATTGTTCTGTTCCTATGAAACTATGTATAGGTAGGAATGGCTGGGAATGTAAAAAAAAACAAAGGACATTATATTTGCACAGGGCAGGCACTGTTCCTATATCATTTTACAAGATACTGACATTGTGTAAAAGGTGTAATTTTAAAGAAGCTGCAAAGACCAGAAGCTAATCATCTTCACTCACTTATATCACAGATAAGAAAAAAGGAAGTAAGTTCCTGTAATTGTCATAACCACACAGAACATTTCATTTTACACCTTTATCCTCCTTTGCACCTAGAATCATTAGTGTATAGCACTGATATATTGTAACAATTGCTGAAAATACCAGCACCCACTCAGCCCCCCAAAATCATGCTGATATGGTCCCTGCCAACAACTCACAGGAATACATTTTTTTTCCTGTCCCAATGGGGCTGATTCATTAAAAAGCTCCAGCAGAAAATTGTCCTTGTTCTCCTTATCAGCCATTGTCAGTGCAGCTCCATTTTTCCATTTGCAATTAAACCTACATGGAGTAACTGGCGGCACTAAATGACCACTGATCAATAAACGTATACCAATTGGTGATGTGCAATAGCCGGTTTAGCCTGTGATCTGTAATAACTCACAAAGTACACCTAGACTGCCATGGTATTCGCAATATGAGTCTTGATATACACTACCGTTCAAAAGTTGAGGGTCACTTAGAAATTCCCTTATTTTTTAAAGAAAAGCACAGTTTTTTCCAATGAAGCTAACATTAAATGATTCAGAAATACACTCTATACATTGTAAATGTGGTAAATGACTATTCTAGCTGCAAACGTCTGGTTTGTAATGCAATATGTTTATAGGTGTATAGAGGCCCATTTCCAACAACCATCACTCCAGTGTTCTTATGGTACTTAGTGTTTGCTAACTGTGTAAGAAGGCTGATGGATGGTTAGAATACCCTTAAAAACCTTTGTGCAAGTAAGTTAGCACAGCTGAAAACAGTTTGGCTGATTAGAGAAACTATAAACCTGACCTTCCTTTGAGCTAGTTGAGAATCTGGAGCATTACGTTTGTTGGTTCCATTAAACTCTCAAAATGGCCAGAAAAAAAGAACTTTCATGTGAAACTCGACAGTCTATTCTTGTTCTTAGAAATGAAGGCTATTCCATGCGAGAAGTTGCCAAGAAACTGAAGATTTCCTACAAAAGTGTGTACTACTCCCTTCGGAGGAGAGCACAAGCAGGCTCTAACCAGAGTAGAAAGAGAAGTGGGAGGCCCTGCTGCACAACTGAGCAAGAAGACAAGTACATTAGAGTCTGTAGTTTGAGAAATCAAAACCTCACAGGTCCTCAACTGGCAGCTTCATTAAATAGTACACGCAACACGACAGTGTCAACTTCTACAGTGAAGAGGTGACTCCGGGATGCTGGCCTTCAGGGCAGAGTGGCAAAGAAAAAGCCATATCAGAGACTGGCTAATAAATGGAAAAGATTAATGTCGGCAAAAGAGCACAGACATTAGACAGAGGAAGATTGGAAAAATGTGTTATGGACAGACGAATCCCAGTTTGAGGTGTTTGGATCACATAGAAGTACATTTGTGAGACGCAGAACAACTGAAAAGATGCTGGAAGAGTGCCTGACGCCATCTGTCAAGCATGGTGGAGGTAATGTGATGGTCTGGGGTTGCTTTGGGGCTGGTAAAGTGGGAGATTTGTACAAGGTAAAAGGGATTTTGAATAAGGAAGGCTATCACTCCATTTTGCAACGCCATGCCATACCCTGTGGACAGCGCTTGATTGGAGCCAATTTCAACCCACAACAGGACAATGACCCAAAGCACACCTCCAAATTATGCAAGAACTATTTAGGGAAGAAGCCGGCAGCTGGTATTCTATCTGTAATGGAGTGGCCAGCGCAGTCACCAGATCTCAACCCCATTGAGCTGTTGTGGGAGCAGCTTGACCGTATGGTACACAAAAAGTGCCCATCAAGCCAAACCAACTTGTGGGAGGGGCTTCTGGAAGCATGGGGTGAAATTTCTCCAGATTACCTCAGCAAATTAACTGCTAGAATGCCAAAGGTCTGCAATGCTGTAATTGCTGCAAAGGGAGAATTCATTGACGAAAGGAAAGTTTGAAGGAGAAAATTAGTATTTCAAATAAAAATCTTTTTTTCCAACCTTGTCAATATCTGGACTAGACTTTAAATTAATTTGGCAACTCATTTGATTAATAAAAGCATGACTTTTCATGGAAAGCACAAAATTGTCTGGGTGACCCCAAACTTTTGAACGGTAGTGTACAATGGCCGCCACAACATTTTGGGACTTTCCAGATGTAAAGAGAAGCTAAACATCAGATGTGCTGAGTTGATGTTTCAATTTTTGTCCTGGTTGCAGAAAAAGATGACAGTTATACTTCAGTTGCTTAATCAGCTTGATATGCCTTAATCGCAATATTCCATATATTTAGATAACCAATAACAGAGAAGCTTGACCATATGGTAATTAACTAACCACCCCTTTCTTATGCACATCTATAAAACATGTATGTACAGCATCAGTATTAAAATAAATTAAAAATAAAGCATCAGTATTGATGGAATGTTACTCTGTCACCCTTGGTGTACAGTGTCATTCTTGAGCGCTAAAATACTCAGCCTAATTGGGCACGGCCGCAGCAGACACAGGGATAGATTTTTCCTAACCAAATTTCCTTCACACCAGGATGTGGTTACAGCCTCCGCTCACTATATACTAAGCAGTGACTGAAGCGGCACCGGTCACACCTCAATGACTGAAAGCCGGAGGCCTCCGTGAGGAATAAAGATAATTTACTCCCAGCAGGGGGCTTTCATTGCGGTGACCCCACGGTTTTAGAACGATATTAACTTGCAGATTAACCCCATTTCTGCAGGTAAATAGCGTTTGGGGACATAACAGATTCCCTTTAAGAACTATAGTGCGTAAATTGTGATTGGTTGCACAAGGCAGAGCTGATCTATATGAATGTACTTTTATTACATCTTAATTTAACCTAGGGAATCCATTACCGCACAAAAAACAGTTAATTGTAGCATCGCCCATCAGTGAGAATAACCTGTGAGCAGATGGTTGGTGTCGGCTTAGCTGTCATTAATGCTGTCCTTGCCTTATTCTCTTGGGTTCTTACAAGGTGCAGAGATGTGAAGAGAGGCTAAGTAGCCCTCACTTTCCTAACTTCAAGGCAGCTTTGCAAATCTCACATTGTATTTTTCTGTATTTACCTGTGAAGCCATGTCACCTTTTGATCAGACGTTTATGAGGAGCATTGGCTTTACACTTCAGTATTGAGCTCTGCGCCAGGTCTGATGCATAAGTGTCACGCGAGCAGCCATTCACAGGCCTCACCCTGTCACACCTATATCACATTGCATTTTATCTGATTGTAGATATTTGCAGAGATACAAAGCTTTCCAGCATAGTTCCCTTAGGGCTATACGGGTCCGGGGCACCAGAAAGCGGCCCCCAGTGCCACCACTCCATGGTCTCAGAGAGGCCTTCCTCATTACACCTTCCTTGTTGGCGATAATCATGTGTCAGGTTGTTGTTATGTAACCCTTTCACTGTCTGTGTGAAGACTAATTAATGTTTCCTTTTGCTTTTTCTAGTGACATGGTTTACTGCGGCGTATATGACAATGCTCTGGATAATGACAATTATAATGTTGCAAAAGGATTTAATTACCACCAGGGACCAGTAAGGCCGCTTGTCCTTTTTTTCTCCTAAATCCCTGTCTGTGCTGAGACAGATCTTGACAGTAAGTCTGCCCTGTTTTCCAGGAATGGCTCTGGCCCATTGGGTATTTCCTGCGTGCCAAGCTGCACTTCGCCAAGAAGATAGACCAGGACACATACCAGAAAACAGTGGTGTTAGTGAAGAATGTACTGTCTCGTCACTACACACATCTGGAGAGGTGAGGACTCATTTATAATGGCAGATAGGACACTGTTCACATGCCTCATTCTTTACCCCTGCACCAGGATTATTGTCTTGTCATTTCCTCACTCACCCACCCTTCCAAGGTGAAAATGTTCTTTGTGGTCCAACTTATGGCATACACAACGGAAAATGGAATACAAATATATTAGCAGAACCTTTTAAACGGAACCTGTCACTAAGTTTTTTTCCATCTAATCTGATTTGTAGGGGCAAATGTAAATGTTGCTTTATATCTTCTGAATAAATAGCCAACCATTCAATGTAAGGATGGGCTGCATCTGCTGGATCCATTACTACTGATACTTACTATCTCATAGATGATGATTCCCCAGCAGCCATCCTCCTCCATAATGTCTATTTGCCCAAATCAAGTGTGTGAAAATGGCTATTACAATAAAGGTCTCCATACACATTATACAGCCATGTCTCCCATCTCCTCCATGCACAGGAGTGCTGGGCCCAGCCGAGCATTCTTGTGTCCTTTATA
Organism: Dendrobates tinctorius; assembly: GCF_039654945.1. Lineage (NCBI taxonomy): Eukaryota > Metazoa > Chordata > Amphibia > Anura > Dendrobatidae > Dendrobates > Dendrobates tinctorius. Next base: position 40,013,949 of record NW_027361697.1, read on the forward strand.
GGAAAGCAGCTGCTTATCTCCCGCACAGCAAAGGGATCAGTTTTTGAAATTCGTCAGGCTGAATCCTTCTCCCCTCCAATTTCATCATCAGTAGGGAGTCTCCATACACATTAGATAGTTATTATTATTTATTATTATAGTGCCATTTATTCCATGTCGCTTTACATGCGAGGAGGAGTATACATAATACATACAAGTACAGTTATCTTAAACAATACAATTCACGACTGGTACAGGATGAGAGAGGACCCTGCCCGCGAGGGCTCACAATCTACAAGGGATGGGTGAGGATACAGTAGGCGAGGGTACAGCTGGTCGTGCAGCGGTTTGGTGGATCGGTGGTTACTGCAGGTTGTAGGCTTGTCGGAAGAGTTCGGTCTTCAGGTTCTTTTTTGAAGGTTCCAATGGTAGGCGAGAGTCTGATATGTTGTGGTAGAGAGTTCCAGAGTAGGGGGGATGCGCGGGAGAAGTCTTGTATGCGATTGTGGAAAGAGGAGATAAGATGGGAGTACAGAAAGACATCTTGTGAGGATCGGAGGTTTCGTGCAGGTAAGTACCGGGAGACGAGGTCACAGATGTATGGAGGACTCAGGTTGTGGATGGCTTTGTATGTTATGGTTAGGGTTTTGAACTGGAGTCTTGGGTAATGGGAAGCCAGTGCAGGGATTGACAGAGGGGAGAGGCCGGGGAATAGCGGGGGGACAGGTGGATTAGTCGGGCAGCAGAGTTTAGAATAGATTGGAGAGGTGCGAGAGTGTTAGAGGGGAGGCCACAGAGCAGGAGGTTGCAGTAGTCAAGGCGGGAGATGATGAGGGCATGGACTAGGGTTTTTGCAGATTCTTGGTTGAGGAATGTACGGATCCGTGAAATATTTTTGAGTTGAAGTCGGCAGGAAGTGGAAAGGGCTTGGATATGTGGTTTGAAAAAGAGATCAGTGTCAAGGATAACCCCGAAGCAGCGAGCTTGTGGGACTGGAGAAAGTGGGCAGCCGTTTACTTTAATGGATAGGTCCATTGGGGGGGTCACGTGAGATGGGGGAAAGATGATGAATTCTCTTTTGTCCATATCAAGTTTTAGAAATCTAGCGGAGAAGAAGGATGAAATAGCAGACAGACTTTGAGGGATTCTGTTTAGTAGGGAGGTGATATCTGGTCCAGAGATGTAGATCTGTGTTTCATCAGCATAGAGGCGATACGGAAAGCCATGAGATTCTATGAGCTGTCCGAGGCCGAAGGTGTAAATGGAGAAGAGCAGGAGCCCTAGGACTGAACCTTGCGGGACTCCGACGGATAGGGGAGGTGGTGTGCGAGTGGGAGCCGCTGAATGTCCGGTCTGTTAGGTATGACACAATCCAAGATAGGGTCAAGTCTGTGATACCAAGAGATGAGAGGGTCTGTAGTAATAGGGAATGGTCCACTGTGTCAAAGGCAGAGGACAGGTCCAGGAGGAGGAGGACAGAGTAGTGTCGCTTGGCCTTGGCGGCTAGTAGGTCATTGGTGACCTTAGTTAGGGCAGTTTCAGTGGAGTGGGGTGGCCGGAAGCCAGATTATAATCGGTCAAGCAGGGAGCAAGAAGAGAGGTGGGAGGACAGTTCAAGATGGACGTGTTGTTCCAGTAGTTTTGAGGCATAGGGGAGAAGTGATACAGGGCGATAGCTAGATACAGAGGATGGGTCAAGAGAGGACTTTTTGAGGATAGGTGTGATTGAGGCATGTTTAAAGCTTGAGGGGAAAACACCAGTTGTTAGTGACAGGTTGAAGAGGTGGGTAAGGGTTGGCATGAAGACTGTGGTGAGGTTTGGGATGCAGTGGGATGGGATCGGGTCAAGTGCACAGGTAGTGAGATGTGATCTTGAGAGTACAGTGGAGAGTCGATCTTCTGTAATTTTGGAGAAGTTGGTTTTGGAGGAGGAGAGCAGGGCAGTTAGGAGGAAGGGCACTGAGGGTTGTTGACCAAGACTGTCTCTGATGTTATCAATCTTCTTGAAAATGAGGCAAAGTCTTCAGCTGAGATGAGTGGGGAGGGAGGAGGTGCTGGGGGGTGGAGGAGAGAATTGAAGGTGTTGAATAAAGGGCCCTTTACACCGATTTTGTGAAACAGCAGCGATATCACTAGCGATATCGCTACATGTGATACTCACCTCCGACCGGCTCCCCCGCTGGCTATCGCTGATCGCGCGAGATCGGCCTGGTCCATTTCTCGTCGTCGGCTTCCTGCTGGCGCCGATTAGCGAGCTATGGACGCAGGCGGAAGACGGTCACACTCGCCGCGTCTGACAGGTGAGTACGACCACTGCTGCATCGCTGGTGAGATCTGCCTGTTTGGCAGCTCACTAGCGACCATTTAGCGATGCACCAGCGATCGTGACCGGGTCATATCGATGTCGGGATCGCTGGTGCATCGCTAAATGAAGCGGGGCCTTAACTGTTTAGAGTTGTGAGACAGGAAGGATATGAGAGATAAGAAGTAGGTTTGTTTTGCTGCAACTAATGTGTCCTTGAAAGTAGTGAGGGACTGTTTGAATGCGATAAAGTCCTCATTGGAGTGGGATCTTTTTCCATCTCCGCTCAGCAGCCCTGGAAGCCTGCTTCAGTTATTTGGACAGACTGGTGTGCCAGGGCTGTCTGTTGATTTTGCGAGCTTTGGTATGTTTGAGGGGGGCAACTGATTCCAAAGTTACAGCTATTGTGGTGTTATATAGAGCGGCAGCGGCATCCGCATTGTGTAGGGAACTTACAGTATGTCTGTAAGAGGGAGGAGGGATTCAGACAATGAGTGTAGATCGACGTGTTGAAGATTTCTGTGAGGGTGTGCAAGTTTTTGAGGTGGGGATTGTGGACCTGAGGAGGAGAGGGAAGAGAATGTAAGTAGGTTGTGGTCAGAGAGAGGAAGAGGTGAGTTAGAGAAGCTAGATAGGGAGCAGAGGCGGGTGAAGATGAGGTCTAGTGTGTGGCCATCTTTGTGTGGCTGCAGAAGACCATTGAGTGAGGCCGAAGGAGGAAGTGAGAGGTAGAAGTTTAGTGGCAGCTGAGAGGGAAGTGTCAATGGAGATGTTGAAGTCGCCCAAGATGATAGTGGGGATATCAGTGGAAAGGAAATTAAGTAGCCAGGTGGTGAAGTGGTCAAAAAAGGTGGTGGCTGGCCCTGGAGGGTGGTATATGACAGCTAGTTGGAGGTTGGAGGGGGGAGTAGATGCGCACAGAGTGCACCTCAAAGGAAGGGAGGGTAACAGGGTGGCAGTGGGATTGGGGTGAAGGAGCAATTATCTGACAGGAGAAAACCAACTCCTCCACCATGCTTGCTGCTGGGGCGGGGGGTGTGGGAAAGGTGGAATCCACCATATGAGAGTGCAGCAGGAGAGGCTGTGTCAGAGGGGGTGAGCCAGGTTTCGGTGATGGCGAGGAAGGAAAGTTTGTTAGTAATAAAAAGATCATGGATGAAGGAAAGTTGGTTGCAGACAGAACAAGCGTTCCACAGAGCTCCTGTTAGTGGGACTGGGGAAGCTGGAGCCAGGCAAATGTGTATAAGGTTGGAGTGGTTACGGAAAGTTGTGATTGGGCATGGATGGGAGGTAGAAATGACTGTGGGAATGTGGTGATGAGGACCTGGATTTGGAGAGATATCGCAGGCAGTGAGGAGGAGCAGAGAGAGTGATGGCAGGTGGGAGCAGGAGAGGGCATGAGGGGGCTGTCTGTGTTTGGAGACAGAGGATTTTATGTTGAGAAACAGATCTGGTGAGATGGATTGGTAGGATTGAAGAAGAGGTGAACAGTTCCTTGCTTGGTGTAGGGATTAGTGGGGTTATCAAAAAGTGAAGGATTATAGGGGTCAGAGTGGAAACAAACAGAAACATTGTTTACAGTGACTCTTTCCAGTTACCTTCTGTTCCATTCTGGGTCAATTCTGGATTAATTCATATATTCATATCATCTCACACTTTTAAGATACACACTTATAGGATACACCCTGCAGACTAAAGTCTTGGCAGACTTGTGCTATGCAATATATGTGCTACAAAGTGCATTCAGGTGTGAAGCAGAGAGGAGCGGTCTGTTCTCATCTTGGTCAGACAATTAAGAGTGGACCAGATGCATATGATCAAGCCAGAGTAAACAAGGTCATAAATAACACTGGGGTAAAGCAGGGGGTTAGTTGAAAGATATACCAAGTGAAGATTAGAAGCAGAGGTAAGAAGTCTGTATGTAGGGAGAATTGATAGACATGCTGGTTAGAGTGCGATGGTGTCAGATAGCAGGGCACAGTCAGTATGCATCATTCTGGATTAATTCATATCATTTCACACTTTTAAGATACACACTTATAGGTTACACACTGCAGACAGATAGTTGGCTGATCCTGACAAAATCAGAGGGTTCAGCTGACTTTCATCCAACATGTATGGGGACCTTAGGTTAATGGTACATTGCATTACTTATCTTGTACCGGGAGCAAGCGTGGCTGCAATCACCTGCACACCTTATTAAAGTCCCATATTTACACAGTGGTATTTTTGCCAGAATTAGGAGTGAATTCTGTTGGATACAGATGCTAGTCTGCAATTTGGCCAAAGCTGCTTTATAGATCTGCCAGCCTCCATTCTTGGTTCAGTGCCTGGCAGAGTGTGTGTTCTGGGGTGCGATCTCATTTTGACAGTAATCTGATGGATGAATGGCTGATTGCCATACTGCACGGTGTGGCTCGGATAAGCAATAATGGGTGTGCTTGTTAAGAAGCTTAATGTAGCAGCCAAAACATTAATTAATCCAGCTCTGAGGTACGATACAAGAGCAGCATATACAGTATAATATCCTGTATTCACAAAGCCACTCATCTTATCACTGTCTGTAGACACAAATGTGAAGATGTGTATTAATATCATAATCTTGAAGCGTGTAATCTCGCTCAGCCACTTCTAGATAACTGTGGTTATACATAAGGTATCTTCTGCTTTAGTAATGTTATTTTCTTTCTCTTTTCTAGATCCTCCTGGAAAGGTCTTCCAGAACTCACCAACGAGAATGGCCAGTACTGTCCGTTCAGCTGTGAGACACAAGCCTGGTCTATATCTGTAGTGCTTGAGGTTCTACATGACCTGTAGGATGCTCCACTTGTGTCACCTATCAAGAAGTAGTGGGATGAAAAGGTCACAAGCACTGGAGGACCTGTATGTAAGGAACTGACCTCACTGTGACGTGACGTACCGCAGGGAGTAGATATTTGTTGTGTGAAATGCTTGTTTACTTTGCACATAACCCATCGGTCCTGCCAAAAGTACATTAAGACCCGCTGGTCACCAATTTTAGGAGTTTTCTGATGTAAATAAAGTCATCAGATTCCTGGCCACAATGGTGCTACGGCAGAAGATCTCACAATATAGCGGAGCGCTTGGACAGTACATAATAAACTAGGATTATAATTGCTGAACATTACACTGTATGATGGGATCAGATATTAGAAAATCTCTTTTAATGTTGAGGAGGCATGAGTAGAAGTGCAGAATACATTGGGGTCGGAGGTATCTATTTTAAGTAGGGTAACATCTTATTTACCATTGTCTGTTACAAAGGAACATTGTCCTTCTGGCCATTTATGTGGTTAGTGTGGACACAGTGTGTGAGATACTGCATGGTGTAAGACTGTAATAATCATATGTCTGTGATCTGTAAATCTGTGCAATAAAGCCTTCACTATTAGTGCTTCTTGTCTCACTTCTCATACAAGCTTTCTCCATATGACCAGTATTTATTTTGTCTTTTCCATAAATTCTGCTTTATTTAGTCTTATAATATAAAATTCTTGCTGCAGATACACGGTATGTCATGTACCAGTTATACCATTAATCGACAATATGGCAGATTGATGTATCTGTCTCCAAGCATACCTATTATGATATTTACATAAATCAGTAGACTGCGTGATTACATAAAACATATGAATGTGTACTGCTCAAAAAAATAAAGGGAACACTTAAACAACACAATGTAACTCCAAGTCAATTACACTTCTCTGAAATCAGCCTGCCTTATAAAGGAGTGGTTCTGTAGGGAGTGGCCACAGACCATTTCTCTGATCTCATCATTTTTGGCAATTGTTTTGGTCACTTTTGCATTTTGTCATTGCTGTCACCCCTAGAGGTACTGTAGGGATGAGAGGTACTGTACAATAGCATGAGACGGTGTCTACATCCCACAGAAGTTGCTCAGGCAGTGCAGCTCATCCAGAATAGCACATTAATGCAAGCTGTGGCAAGAAGTGTATCTGTGACTGTCAGCACAGTGTCCAGGGCATGGAGTAGATACCAGGTGACAGGCCAGTACACTAGGAGATGTGGATGGGGCCGTAGCAGGGCAAAAACCCAGCAGCAGGACTGCTACGTCCTCCTTTGTGCAAAGAGGAACAGGAGGAGCTGTGCAAGAGCCCTGCAAAATGACCTCCAGTAGGCCACTAACATCCCTGTGTCTGCTCAGACTGCCAGAAACTGACTTCATTAGGGTGGTATGAGTGCCCGACGTCAACAGGTGGGTGTTGTGCTTGCAGCCCAACACTGTGCAGGGAGATTGGCATTTGCCAGAGAAAACCAAGATTGACAGAATCGACATTGGCACCTTGTGCTCTTCACAGATGAGAGCAGGTTCACACTGAGCACATGTGACAGATGTGACAGTCTGTAGACATAGTAACATAGTAATTAAGGTTGAAGGAAGACTTTAAGTCCATCTAGTTCAATCCATATCCTACCCTAACCTGCCCTAACATGTTGATCAAGAGGAAGGCAAAAAAAAACCCATGTGGCAATCAGTAAGATTCACATTGGTGAAAAAAATAACTTCCTGACTCCACATACGGTAATCAGACTAGCTCCCTGGATCAACGCAATATTAAGGAAACTAGTGTATATAACCTGTAATATTATACTTTTCAAGAAAAGCATCCAGTCCCTTCTTAAATTTTAGTAGGGAATCACTCATTACAACATCATACGGCAGAGAGTTCCATAGTCTCACTGCTCTTACAGTAAAGAATCCGCGTCTGTGAGTATGCTTAAACCTTCTTTCCTCCAGACGTAGAGGATGCCCCCTTGTCCCCGTCACAGGTCTAAGAGTAAAAAGATCATTAGAAAGGTCTTTGTACTGTCCCCTCATATATTTATACATTGTAATAAGATCACCCCTAAGCCTTTTTTTTTTTTGCCAAATTAAATAACCCCAAGTGTAATACGGCAGGCGCCGTAGAAAACGTTCTGCTGCATGCAACATCCTCCAGCATGACTGGTTTGGCAGTGGATCAGTAATGGTGTGGGGAGGCATTTCATTGTAAGACCGTACAGCCCTCCATATGCTAGCCAGAGGTACCCTGACTGCCAATTGATACCAGAATGAGATCCTCAGACCCGTTGTGAGACCACATGCAGGTGCACTGGTCCCTGTGTTCCTTCTGACGCATGACAATGCTAGGCCTCGTGGCTGGAGTGTGTCAGCAGTTCCCGCATGATGAAGGCATTGATGCCATGGACTGGCCTGCCCGTTCCCCAGACCTGGATCTATTCGAGCACATCTGGGACATCATGTCTTGTTCCATCCACCAAAGCCAATTTGCACCACAGACTGTCCAGGACTTGACTGATGCTTTAATCCAGGTCTGGGAGAATATCCCTCAGGACAACATCCACCTCCTCATCAGCAGCATGCACAGGCATTGTAGGGAGGTCATACAGGCACGTGAAGGCCACACACACTACTGAGCATCATTTCCATGTCTTGAAAAATTTCCACTGAAGTTGGAGCAGCCTGTAATTTGGTTTTTCAGTTTAATTTTGAGTATCATTCCAAATCCAGACCTCCATGGGATATTAATTTTGATTTACATTGATTTTCTTTATTGTTCTCAACGCATTCCACTATTTAATGAAAAATGATTTGCAACTGAAATATTGAATTCAGTGATATCTAGGATGTGGTATTTTAGTGTTCCCTTTATTTTTTTGAGCAGTGTCTGTTATTAGGGGTAAGTTGCACCTTCCTGACCTCCCAGCTGCCTGTATCTTTGAAAGGTGCTCATATACATTGGCAAGATTGGACAACCAACACCTAATTTCAGCAAGATTACCCAAACTGTAATGTGAATGAGCTTGTCTCAGTGCCTCCCCGACAGCAGAAGTTGGGGTAAAGAAGGCTCAAGTGCGTTGGATTTCAATGTATGTAAGAAGGTGGTGAAGAATAGATATTGTCAAAAAAAAACTCAGCCGGTAGATTTTGTATGTGTATGGGCAGCATAAGGAAGGTGCTTAGTGAAATGTGAAGAATACCTATCATTTCCGAATAAGTTTTTTTGTGCATGAAGAATAACACTATCTCTGGACATTTTATGACTTTTATGTGGGATTTTCATTAGTTTTCCCCTGTGCAGGTTCTAGCTCGAGTTTTCTACCTCCAATTGGTTTTGAATTAGTAGGTGAGGACTAGCTCCTAAGATGTCTCCCATACAGCGTAGAAGAAACAGTGAGGTGTCGGTGCACTATAAAATGGTACAATACTGAGTGATTTATAGGCACCTGATGAAGGCTCCTGTCCAGAGCCAAAAACTGGTTTGTGTCGTTTCTACCATGGACTTCCAATAAAGTTAACTCATAATTCGCTAAGTATTGTATATTTTTATCGGGTACCACACCAACATCTCGCCGTTTCATCTGTCAGTTGTTAACATGCTCCTCTAAGTGAGCTTTTTTTCTTGGGCTGTCTCTCATACCCAAAGTGAAAATTCTTAACCCACCACCTTGTATTGTAGAGGGATTCCAGCTCTTCTTAATCTGTAGTACTGTGAAGGAAGCATTAATAGCATAGAAGACATTATTAAGCGGGACTGAGCTGTGTGGCTGTGAATCCAGTTCTGGAGTGAAATAAATTTGCTAGATGCTGCAACACAATCTGCTTGATCGCTCACAGTGCTGAGTGCATCTCATTTTTCTTCCCCCACTCTTCTCCATATGGATTAATAGGAGCTATAACCTGATACTTTTGTGAGCTGGCAATCCATTTAATTTTGTTGCTTTTTTGTAATTGATCACTGCTGTTATTTATTGATGTTAGAATCTAGTGGGTGAAGAAAACTAAACTGTTTCTTTAAATTGATAAATCTGTGAAATTCATCCTTATAACATGCAGTTTTACTACTAATTTTGCTTATAGGTGAACATACACGAGGGCACTTGATGCAACGGAAATTTATATTTATTTAGTAATAATGATTTTTATTTTGATCTGTGCACAGAATAGGTCTCAGACATTGCACAAATTCTTACTTATCCTCCTTGTCAAAGTGACGATATTAATAAATCTGTTCTTGTCATCAAAAGTCAATGTTATATATAATTACGGACATAAATTATCCAAAAACAATACCATATGGATTTTTTAATGTCAAAATGACTGTACAGTGACATTTATTTTATTTGCTCCATTCGGTGGACTTTCTACTCACTAGCAAAAAAAACCTCATCACATCAACATGATCTCTACCAGTCCTCAGACCCACAGAGCTTAGCTTTACATGTTACAGGACCTGCCTAAAGCATGGAGTGGGGGATCAAGAAGACTGTTAAAGTGAACCTAATAGAACAAAAAAGTTAAACCGCACCTCTCAAATGTCAAAATCTTATAGACAAAGTTCCTGAGGCGCATGTCAAATACCAGGGAGGCCAACCTGGGAAAATTCCATGACAACAAAAAAGACAGCGTCTCAGACCGTGGTGAAAAAAATAAGTCTTACATTTTATTCTGCCTCCTGTGGCGACGTTTTGGTCAAGAGACCTTTTTCCGGTCTCTTGACCGAAACGTCGCCACAGGAGGCAGAATAAAATGTAAGACTTATTTTTTTCACCACGGTCTGAGGCGCTGTCTTCTTTTTTGTCATGTTAAAGTGAACCTGTCAGCAGCATTTTGCTTAGTAAACTACAGACACTGTCAGGTTGGCACTGTTACAATGATTAAAATCAAACCTGGGGTAAAGAAACCCATCTTGTGTTTCTTGTGTAATCAGTGTTAGACGTTTTCAGTTAACAAAATGCCCGTGCTCTGGGGCAGGACTGTAGGCAGAGTCTTATCATCCTGCTCTAAGCCAGAGAAACCAAGGAAAGACCTGCCCACAGGCCGCCCTGAAGCACAAACGTGTTCCTCATCATAGAGGTTAGTTTTTGTATTTTAACGATATTTGTGATAAACTTAAGTTTTAAGGGAATATATGTTCACTAAAGGTCAGATGTCAGTAACAACCCATGCAATCCACTCAGGCAAAGAAATCAATCCATAGATGTCCATAAATTAAGTTATATGTAATAATGATAAATGACACAGAAAAAAAGTATTGAACACATGAAGAAAGAGAGGTGAAAAAAATCATAGAAATTCATGACACCAACTGAAATCTATCAGTAAAGAAAGCTATCCTGTCCCTTAGAGAAAACTAATATCAGCTGGTTTAACTGATGGCCAATAAAAAGGTCTCATTTCCAAGTTGTCACAGAAGAAACATCTCATAATGGGTAAAGCCAGTGATCTGTCTCAAGACCTTTGCAGCCTTATTGTTGTAAAACATGTTGAATGCATTGGTTACAGAAGAATATACAAACTACTGAAGGTTCCTGTGATGGTAATAGTCAGAGACATAGTCTGTAAGCGGAAAGAGCATCATTTCACCATAAAGCGGTCACAACCAAGTGCTCTTCGCAAGATTTCAGACAGAGGAGTAAAAACAATTATTAGAAGAGTTGTCCAAGAGCCGAAAAACACCTGTGGAGAGCTACAGAAAGACCTGGATTCAGCCGTTGGAATTGCTTCAAGGAAAACAATAAGTGATGCACTCAACCTCCGTGGCCTGTGTGCACACTCCCCACGCAAAACTCAATGGCTGAGCAAACATGCTTGTACAAGCACGTTTAAAGTTGGCTCAACAACATTTAGACAAGTCTATGAAATACTGCGAGAATATAGTCTGGTCACATGAGATCAAAATTGAACTCTTTGGATGCTATATTATGCACTCATGTTTGGAGGCAGGAAGGCACTGCGCATCGCCTCTAAAACACCATACTAACAAGTGACGTTTGGAGGTGGGAACAACATGGTGTGGGGCTGTATTTCAGCATATGGCACTAGCAAACATGTAATTAAAGGAAGGATGAATGGACAAATGTACAGTCATTCTTGATAAAAATCTGCTGCCATCTACCAGAATGATTAAGATAAAAATGAGGGTGGACATTTTAGCAAGTCAATGATCCCAACACACAGCCAAGGAAACTCTCAATTAGATTCAGAGAAAGAAAATAAATCTGCTGGAATGGCCGAGCCAATCACCTGAGCTGAATCCAACAGAAAATGTATGAAAGGAACTAAAGCTCAGAGTTCATACAAGAAACCCACGGAACCTACAGGACTTGAGGAGTGTTTGCTTGGCCAAAATCACACCTGAGCAATGCATGCAACTAGTTTCTCCATACAGGAGGCATCTTGAAGTATTAATTACATTTCAGTAAGCATGTTCAATAATTTTTCTCTGTGTCATTTCTCATTATTACACATAATGTGTGGACATCTGTGGTTTGAGTTCTTTGCATGTGTGGACTGGATGGGTTGTTACCAACATCTGGTGAGAATTTCATGTTAATAGCACCTTTACAAATCTATTTCCTTATAAAATTGGTGATGTGTTCAGTACTTATTTCACCCACTGTATATATACTGTATATATATATATGGAGAGAAAGAGAATTTCCTGATATATGCTGCTGTAAACGCTTAACGGTAGACTTCCATGTTAAACAAAATATATAAGCAACAGCATTCTTTTTCGTTTTCTTTTTTTTAACGACAAAATGTATTAAAACCTATAGTAGCTTATTAGAGGCCAAAAAGACTCCTCTGTACTTATGGTTATGTTTGCCGAATCTCCTATGCATTTAACATATATGCCAGGAACTTTCCCGCTGAATGCACTAAATGTGAAAGCACCCTAATATCTTTGTACAGTATAAGCGGAGATGAGATAGTCTGTTGGTGACATTGCAGTTAGTGAGAGTCGTGAAATCTCCACTGCTCGTCAAGATAGAGGCATTCCATAAAAGGTAAGTCAGTAAATCCTACATGAATAGGATAACAGAATCTTAAAGGGGTTTTCCAACACACTAAAGAAAAATGTAAACAACAGAGATGTTTTTCAAATAACAAAATCCGCATATTCACCAGCTCTAACCCCAGTTGTCTAGCGCAGGCCGCTTCAGGGGTCTGCACCGTTACCCGAAGAGACAATGTCCGATTCTTTAGTCTGACTATCACACTTACTCTTATCTGCAGGAGGGTAGCGTGACTGGTCAGCGGTCCCGGCGTCAGCATAGCAACTCAGACCGCGGGGCTGTCAGAGGGGCCCGTGTAGGAACACAGTTTGGGAGGTCGCAGGACCTGTGGAAGGGGCGGATCGCTGGTAGAAGCGCTCAGAGGCTGCAGGACCTAGCACCACGTGACCTGTGACGTCAGAGGGGGCGGAGCTTATCGCAGGGACGCTGAGGTGACGGGCAGGGGGCTCAGAGAGCCAGGGGTTTATACAGTAGCGATGGTCAGACAATCCAGAAGTCATACACAGAAGGAGCAATGCGGTACAGAATCAGGCAGAACAAGAATGGTCAGGCAAGCAGGAGGTCAGGCACGGGTCGGGCTGCACGGTACAAAATCAGAAAGTGAGAGGGTAGTCGAGGGAAGCGAAAAGGTCAGAACACGGGTCGAGCAGGACGGTACCAAATCAGAAAGCTAAGAGACAAAACCAGACCAGATCATACACACCATGACACGGGAACAGGCGAGAGGCACTTAGCAAAGACATGGTCGGACACACTCAAGTATGAAGTATAAACGACAGGGAAGGTTGCTCGCCTGTGGCCATAAATACCCTCCCTGAGGTCAAAGAGAGGCTCTAACCATTAACCCTTCGCTTGTCAGACCAAAATTCCAGATACCATGACACTGACCGCCACAGCCAATGAAAGACATGAGGAACAGGGCATCAGCACTTTTGGTGAGTCTGTTTCTGGAATTACTGCCATTAAATTGCATTTCTTTTCCAAAACCTCTTTTACTGATTGTTTAAGAAATGTTAAAACGGAGAGAGAGAGAATAAGGTTATTTTGTTTTCATGTAGGAGACATTTACACAAGTGAGTTCACCGAGTGCTAGTCAGTAGACAGATAAATTACAACATACTGTCCGTCACATAAGAGGAAGCGATTAGCATTTCACCTAGAACTGTAATGACACCGATGGTGTCACTGGGGCTGCCTAGGGGGCGCTATCAGGGTGCACGTGAATGAGCACAGGTAGTGAAGGAACAAGGCACACAGTGTGCAAGGACCTGAGACTAAGCAGTGAGCACAGGACCTGGAACTAAGTCACGTGACGATGGGGTGGCGTCACCACACGTGAGGACAGGGAAGGCAACTGAGCGTGTGGAGTACAGGGCACAGAAAGTTAACGTCAAAGGAGAGCCGAGGGTCAAAAGCCCGACAGGAGCGTGGCACCTAGGGCTAAGATAGAGAGTAAACGGAGACAAGCCAAGGGGACAGATAACCAGGAAGGACAGGGCAGTACAAAGCAGGATACAGAGGCAATAGTAAGGGAACAAACCGGGTCATACACAGCAAAGCACACATGCACAGAGGCACGACATTTACGGACAAGTAACCTGGGTCAGCAACTACAAACCGAGTATACGAAAGTATCACCAACAAATCCAGGAACTGCCAATACCAAATAGCCACCCCAGAACCAGAGAGGTGGACTAGAATTAACCTTGACCTGACCAGGATGGAGGCAGAGCCATCCTGTCCAGAGTCATGACAGAACTGCTTTAGTTACCAGATCTCATATATTTTCCATCTGGAGCATGACCAAATAAAAAGTTAAAAAGGAACTATGACACAAGTGGTGACGCAACTCTGGGTACTACTATGTGAAGAAACAATTGTGTTGATATGCAGCTGTAGTGTCACACTCTCAGATTGCACCATACCGCCCACAGATTAGCCAAATTCTTCATGATCACAGAGCATTTCATCTGCCTGATTTTGCTTAGAATATGCAGGGCGTTCATCTTCATGAGACAGTAATGTAATGCAACTTTTAAAAGAACATATTTTTCACTTTGCACTCTAAGATACTATGTAATCACCTTCACTTTATAGTTCAGACCTAGATCTACAGAAGTCATATTAGTCTGGAATGTGCTGCAAAGCTGACAATTGGGTGAAAAAAATAGAAAAGTTTACTGTGATTTGCTGTTTTTTTGCAGCAGGTGCAGGTGAAGCACATAGAAATCACGAGCCAGGTTCATAAGAGCGTATAAAAAATAATCGCCAAAGTTTCAACCAGAAAACTCAGATAATTTGGTTCTCATTTTTCATCGATATGAATTCCTTTTTATACAACAGCAATTCTTAAAAATGTACAAGACCGAGTACAGTTTCCTATGTTGGAGAATTGCAATAATTTACAAGGGGACACAACAGACTGCACACAAAACCAATAATAACCTATGTGAAAGGGAAAAGGGCGCTTTTCCAATTGGGAAAAAAAAATCACAACATGAGCTAATCTAGTCCCATTTTTGCTATTTAATTTGCAGATTGTCCCAAATTTTTCTTTGACTAGATGAACTTAGTCTTACCTTTACTTGCTGCACATAAGTGGCAAATATGGGTGATTTTTATGTGTCTCATCTATATGTCAGGAGTTGTGGCATGGGCCTGCCAAAGACTGAGCAAGCTTTGGAAAAGGAAACAGTTGCGGTCTGAAGCATTTGTGAGAGGAGTGGTTGTGCAGATGGTGTAGGATGTTGTAGAAGGTAACAGCCCTTGGTGGTTAGAATCATAGAATCGTAGAGTTGGAAGGGACCTCCTGGGCCATCTGGTCCAACCCCCTGCTCAAAGCAGGATTCGCTAAATCATCCCAGTCAGATGTCTGTCCAGCCTCTGTTTGAAGACTTCCATTGAAGGAGAACTCACCACTTCTCGTGGCAGCCTGTTCCACTCATTGATCACTCTAACTGTCAAAAAGTTTTTTCTAATATCTAATCTGTGTCTCCTCCTATTCAGTTTCATCCCATTGCTTCTAGTCTTTCCTTGTGCAAATGAGAATAAAGTTGATCCTTCTACAATGTGACAGCCCTTTAGATATTTGTAGACAGCAATTAAGTCTCCTCTCAGTCTTCTCTTTTGCAAACTAAACATTCCCAAATCCTGCAACCTTTCCTCATAAGACAGGGTTTGCAGACCGGTCACCATTCTGGTCGCTCTTTTCTGAACTTGCTCCAGTTTGTTGATGTCTTTTTTAAAATGTGGTGCCCAAAACTGGACACAATATTCCAGATGAGGTCTGACCACAGAGGAGTAGAGGGAAATAATGACTTCACGTGATCTAGACTGTATGCTTCTGTTAATACATCCTAGAACTGCATTTGCCTTTTTTGCTGCTGCATCACACTGTTGACTCATATTCAGTCTGTGATCTATTAGTATACCCAAGTCTTTTTCACATGTGCTGTCACTTAGCCCTATTCCTCCCATTCTATATATGCTTTTTTCATTTTTATTGCCCAGATGTAGTACTTTGCATTTCTCCCTGTTAAAAACCATTCTGTTAGTTACTGCCCACTTCTCCAGTTTATTTAAATCTTTTTGAATCCTCTCTCTCTCTTCTCTAGTATTAGCTATCCCTCCTAGCTTTGTGTCATCAGCAAATTTAATCAGTTTACCCTCAATTCCTTCATCTAAATCGTTGATAAAGATGTTGAACAATACAGGGCCCAGGACAGAGCCCTGTGGTACCCCACTTGAGACATTCTTCCAACTGGATGTGCAGCCATTTACGACCACTCTTTGGGTCCGATCACTAAGCCAGCTATGAATCCACCTAACAGTTGCCTTGTCCATTCCATACTTAGTCATTTTTTCAATAAGGATTGTATGAGAGACTTTGTCAAATGCTTTGCTGAAGTCAAGATATACTATATCTACAGCATTTCCTTGATCCACCCAATCAGTGATACCGTCATAGAAGGAAATTAAGTTAGTCTGACATGACTTATTAGTTACAAACCCATGCTGACTCTGTTTGATCACTTCATTCTTATCCAGGTATTGACTTACATGTTGTTTAATAATTTGTTCAAAGATCTTTCCTGGTATAGAAGTCAGACTCACCGGCCTATAGTTGCCTGGGTCCACCTTCTTCCCCTTTTTGAAGATAGGAACAACATTTGCTCTTCTCCAGTCTTCTGGCACTTCTCCTGTTCTCCAAGAATTTTCAAAGATTATGGAGAGTGGTTCAGAAATTTCTTCTGCTATCTCCTTCAGTACTCTGGGGTGTAATTCATCTGGACCTGGAGACTTGAATTCATTTAGGTTAGCTAAGTGTTTCCTCACTATCTTTCTGTTTATAGATATCCTGGATTCTTCTATTCCCTTAATAGGACAGTGAATAACAGTTGGTGTTACATTTCCCTTCTGAGAGAAAACAGATGCAAAATAGGAATTTAAAAGTTCAGCCTTCTCAACATCCTGTCTTACCATTTCATCATTTTCATCCTGTAAAAATCCTATAGCATCTTTGACTTTTCTTTTACTTTTGACATATCCCCAAAATCCTTTATTATTGCTTTTGACATCTCTTGCAAGCCTCAATTCATTTTCAGCTTTAGATAATCTGATTTGTGCCCTGCAGATTCTGCAGACAGCATTATATTCTTCTTTAGATATGCCTCCCTCTTTCCATTTTATAAACATTTTTTTCTTCCTTTTTAGCATGTGCTTAAGTTCTGTGTTCACCCATCCTGGTTTCCTTAAATGCTTCCTATTCTTCCCTCTTTTCGGAATTGTTAACAACTGTGCTTTGAGAATTTCATTTTTCAAGATTTCCCATCCTTCCTGGACATTTTTGTCTTTAAGGATATCCAGCCATTGGATCCCTCCAATTATCTTTCTGAATCCCTTAAAATCTGGTTGTGTGGCTCTTCATTCAGTGATGGTTATGCAGGCATATGCAGGAGACTGTTCATTGTGAGGCAGAGACCTTGGTGGTATAGGTTTTCACATAACGCAACAGCCAGACTTATCCGGAAGTAGATAGTTGGTAATTACAGCAATGGACGACTGATACAGTGGGGAAAAAAGTATTTAGTCAGCCACCAATTGTGCAAGTTCCCCCACTTAAAAAGTTGAGAGAGGCCTGTAATTAACATCATAGGTAGACCATAACTATGAGAGTCAAAATGAGAAAACAATCCAGAAAATCACCTTGTCTGATTTGGCAAGATTTGTTTTGCAAATTATGGTGGAAAATAAGTATTTGCTCACCTAAAAATATGCAAAATACCATTAGTAACATACTACGTCGCCAGGGACTAAGATACTGCACTGCCAGACGTGTCCCCCTGCTTAAGCTAGTACATGTCCAGAACCATCTGATGTTTGCTAGAGAGCATTTGGATTATCCAGAAGATTATTGGGAGAATGTCATATGGTCTGATGAAACCAAAGTAGAACTCTTTGGTAGAAACAAAACTCATTGTGTTTGGAGGAGACAGAATGCTGAGTTGCATCCAAAGAACACCATACCTCCTGTGAAGCATGGGTGTGGCAACATCATGCTTTGGAGTTGTTTCTCTGCAAAGGGACCAGAATGACTGATCCGTGTACATGAAAGACTGAATGGGGCTATGTATCGTGAGATTTTGAGTGCAAACCTCCTTCCACTGGCAAGGGCATTGAAGATGAATCTTTCAGCATGATAATGATCCCAAGCACACCACCAGGGCAAGGAAAGAGTGGCTTTGTAAGAAGCATATGAAGGATATGGAGTGGCTTTAGCCAGTCTCCAGATGTCAACCCCATAGAAAGCCTTTGGAGGGATTTGAAAATCTGTGTTGCCCAGGGACAGGCCCAAAACATCACTGATCTAGAGGAGATCTGCATGGAGGAATGGGGCCAACAAACAACCAACAGTCTGTGCCAACCTTGTGAAGACTTACAGAAAACGTTTGGTCTCTGTCATTGCCAACAAAGGATATATAACAAAATATTAGATGAACTTTTGTTAATGACCAAATACTTATTTTCCACCATAATTTGCAAAATATATCTTGCCAAATCAGACAAGGTGATTTTTTGGATTTGTTTTCTCATTTTGACTCTCATAGTTGTGGTCTGCCTATGATGTCAATTACAGGCCTCTCATCTTTATAAGTGGGGGAACTTGCACAAGTGGTGGCTGACTAAGTACTTTTTTTCCCCACTGTACATGCAATACTTGACACAGCCTGGTCTTCAGTAGCTATCCCTCTCACATCCCCTTTGGGGTCATCTTTTGATTTTCACAATGTGGCACAATTGACAATCATGTGGCACAGCTTGCCTGAATAACTATAACTTTCATTCCAACTCCCCAATCACAAATACAGTATTCATTGATGCCCCAGAGTCTCCATCAGCTGCTATTTCCACATTGATATCCATCACAGAAACCACTTACTTGATATTTAACCTTGTCCTGGTCACTGAAAACCATCTAGTTTGCCATCAAACTTAGTTTGTCAATGGCCTCTTTTGCATCTGTCCTTCCCCCGTTACTGCAGTTGGGGACTTATTTAAATTAATAGTGTGTTTTCCCAAATTTTTAACTTGTGTAATTTCTTGATTTATCTCACATACTGTCACACATCTGTCGCATTTTAATTATAACAGTCAAATAATGAATGTAATATTATTAGTGATGAGTGGTTTTCCCGAGCATGCTCGGGTGTCCTCTGAGTATTTTGGAATGCTCGGAGATTTAGTTTCTGTCGACACAGTTGCATGATTTGTGACTGCTAGACAGCCTGAATACATGTGGGGATTGCCTGTTTGTTAGGGAATTCCCACATGTATTCAGGCTGTCCAGCAGCCACAAATCATGCAGCTGAGGCAACGAAAACTAAATCTCTGAGCACGCCAAAATACTTGGAGGACACCCGAGCATGCTCGGGAAAACCCAAGCAATGAGTATACTCACTCATCACTAAATATTATAAATAAAATATGTAATATAGTGTGTACCTGACTTCATAGACATAATACAAATTATCAACAGTACGACAATACGTTGCTGGCAGTAGTCAGCACATACAGATGTACAAAACGTCAACTGGACACTAATATAACTGAAAATTGTTTTAACCTCTTCCTTAAATTTTATCCCTCCTTGGATGATTATTTAGCAGCGACAATAATAGGCTTGCTTCATCATGCAATATTTTATACATCTTTTGTTTTTCTTCAATTTACCACCCCAATTTCCAAAACGTTGGGGTTCTGTGTAAAATGTAAAGAAAGCAGGAATGCAATGATTTGGAAATTTCTTATAGATGCGTTTTATTCACTACAGAGCAAAGGACACAGATCAGAAGGTGAATATTGAACTTTTTTCCATTTCATTTGTGAAAACTTACTCAATTAGAAATTTGTGGCAGCAAAATATTAAAAAAAAAGTTGAGACAGGGCCATGTCTACTATTTTGAAGTATCTCCTCTTCATTTTACAACAGTCTGTAAACATCCGGGAAATGACATAACCAATTTTTGGAAATTTGGGAGAGGAATGTTGTCCCACTCTTGTGTGATGTAGGATTCTAGTCGCTCATTCCGGGGTCTTTGACTGATTTTTCGTTTCATAATGCGCCAAATATTTTCTATTAGGGAAAGTTCTGGAATGCAGGTGGGAAATTTAATCCCCAAATGCTTCTTCTGCAAAAGCCATGCTGTTGTGATGGATGCAGTAGGTGGTTTAGCATTGTCTTGGAGAAATAGTCCTTCCCTGGAATAGTTGTTGTCTAGATGGAGCATATGTTGTTCTGAAGCCTCTATGTAATGCTTAGCATTGATTGTGCCTTTCATGATGTGTAAGCTGCCCATGCCATAGGCACTAATACACCGCCATACCATCAGAGATACAGGCTTCTGAACTGTGTGCTGAAAACAAGCTGGATGGCCACCCTCTTCTTAAATCCATAGGACATAGTGCCTTGGTTTCCATAAAGAATTTGAAATTTAGATTCTGACCTCAGAACAGTTTTCCATTTTGCCTCGTTTTAAATGAGAGAAGAAGACAGCTATTCTGGATTGTGTTGATACAATATATGGCTTCTTCTTTTCATGATAGATCTCTACCTGGCATGTGTGGATTGCTTGGCAATCTGTGTTCACAGACAATGATTTCTGGAAGTATTCCTCAACCCATGCAGTGATTTGCACAACTGAATCATGCCTGGTCTGACGGTCGTGGATCACGAGCATCCAATATTGACCATCAGCTTTGTACGTATGGATTTCTCCAGAATTTGGATCTTTTGATCATAGTATGTACTGTGAATGGTAGGCTATTCAATGTAATTTTAAGTTGAAGAAATTTTTTTTAAATTGTTCCACAATTTTTAGAAGTAGTTGTTCACAGGTCGGTGAACCTTTGACCATCTTTGCATCTGAGAGACTCTACCTCTCTGACATGCTTCATTTATACACAGTCATGCGACTTAGCCCTATGATAACCCCGTCCCAGCTTTTTTAAGACATTCTGCGGTCATCAATTTTGTCTCTAAAAACTGAGACGTGTCTTTTTTTATCCAATTTGCAGATCTAACAACACTAAGGAAATTTAGAGTAGGACTATATTTAACTATATTAGCACTCTATTATAAAAATTATAGCAAACAAAGTCTGCTCATACGAATAATATGCACATCCTCAATTAAAGATATAGAGGTTAGACGATAAATTCGCAAAATATGAAGATTTAAATAGAATCTTTACTAATTGTATGACACATAAAAGGTCATTAAAAAAATTAACGCCCCCATAGAAGAATCATTTGCAAAATGGCGCTGTCGGGGTGAGAGCACGCGGCAGCCAGGTCCCCTACACTCTGCACTTTAGAGGTAATTTTCACTTTCCTTCCTTCTACTTCATTTTGCATACACATGGATTTGCAATTGATCATGGATAATTCCTCATTAGGAGACATACACTGTTTGTCTTTGTTATGCATTGGTCACTTTTTGAACTTTTTACTTTGAGATATTACTGATTCTTAATAAGTATTTACATTTTGCACTATGCACTTTTTCATTGTACTTATGAATTAGTATTGTCTTCCCTCATTCTATATATGAATCATAGAATCATAAAATGATAGAATCGTAGAGTTGGAAGGGACCTCCTGGGCCATCTGGTCCAACCCCCTGCTCAAAGCAGGATTCGCTAAATCATCCCAGACAGATGTCTGTCCAGCCTCTGTTTGAAGACTTCTATTGAAGGAGAACTCACCACCTCTCATGGCAGCCTGTTCCACTCATTGATCACTCTAACTGTCAAAAAGTTTTTTCTAATATCTAATCTGTGTCTCCTCCCATTCAGTTTCATCCCATTGTTTCTAGTCTTTCCTTGTGCAAATGAGAATAAAGATGATCCTTCTACAGTGTGACAGCCCTTGAAATATTTGTAGACAGCTACTAAGGCTCCTCTCAGTCTTCTCTTCTGCAAGCTAAACATTCCCAAATCCTGCAACCTTTCCTCATAAGACATGGTTTGCAGACCGGTCACCATTCTGGTCGCTCTTTTCTGAACTTGCTCCAGTTTGTTGATGTCTTTTTTAAAATGTGGCGCCCAAAACTGGACACAGTATTCCAGATGAGGTCTGACCAAGGAGGAGTAGAGGGCAATAATGACTTCACATGATCTAGACTGTATGCTTCTGTTTATACATCCTAGAATTGCATTTGCCTTTTTTGCTGCTGCATCACACTGTTGACTCATATTCAGTCTGTGATCAATTAGTATACCCAAGTCTTTTTCACATGTGCTGTTGCTTAGCCCTATTCCTCCCATTCTGTATATGCTTTTTTCATTTTTATTGCCAAGATGTAGTACTTTGCATTTTTCCTTGTTAAAAACCATTCTGTTAGTTGCTGCCCACTGCTCCAGTTTATTTATATCTTTTTGAATCCTCTCTCTCTCTTCTATAGTATTAGCTATCCCTCCTAGCTTTGTGTCATCAGCAAATTTAATCAGTTTACCCTCAATTCCTTCATCTAAATCATTGATAAAGATGTTGAACAATACAGGGCCCAGGACAGAGCCCTATGGTACCCCACTTGAGATATTCTTCCAACTGGATGTGCAGCCATTTACGACCACTCTTTGGGTCCGATCACTAAGCCAGTTATGAATCCACCTAACAGTTGCCTTGTCCATTCCATACTTAGCCATTTTTTCAATAAGGATTGTTGAGATACTTTGTCAAATGCTTTGCTGAAGTCAAGATATACTATATCTACAGCATTTCCCTGATCCACCCAATCAGTGATTCCGTCATAGAAGGAAATTAAGTTAGTCTGACATGACTTATTATTTACAAACCCATGCTGACTCTGTTTAATCACTTCATTCTTGTCCAGGTACTTACATACATGTTGTTTAATAATTTGTTCAAATATCTTTCTTGCTATAATAATAATAATCTTTATTTTTATATAGCGCTAACATATTCCGCAGCGCTTTACACACACATGGTATAGAAGTCAAACTCACCAGCCTATAGTTCCCTGGGTCCACCTTCTTCCCCTTTTTGAAGATAGGAACAACATTTGCTCTTCTCCAGTCTTCTGGGACTTCTCCTGTTCTCTAAGAATTTTTAAAGATTATGGAGAGGGGTTCAAAAATTTCTTCTGCTATCTCCTTCAGTACTCTGGGGTGTAATTCATCTGGACCTGGAGACTTGAATTCATTTAAGTTAGCTAAGTGTTTCCTCACTAACTTTCTGTTTATAGATATCCTGGATTCTTCTATTCCCTTAATAGGATAGAGAAGAACCGTTGATGTTACATTTCCTTTCTGAGAGAAAACAGATGCAAAATAGGAATTTAAAAGTTCGGCCTTCTCAACATCCTGTTTTACCATTTCATCATTTTTATCCTGTAAAAATCCTATAGCATCTTTGACTTTTCATTTACTTTTGACATATCCCCAAAATCCTTTATTATTGCTTTTGACATCTCTTGCAAGCCTCAATTCATTGTCAGCTTTAAATAATCTGATTTGTGCCGTGCAATTTCTGCAGACAGCATTATAGTCTTCTTTAGATATGCCTCCCTCTTTCCATTTTATAAACATTTCTTTCTTCCTTTTTAGCATGTGCTTAAGTTCTGTGTTCATCCATCTTGGTTTCCTTAAACGCTTCCTATTCTTCCCTCTTTTCAGAATTGTTAATGATTGTGCTTTGAAAATTTCATTTTTCAAGATTTCCCATCCTTCCTGGACATTTTTGTCCTTAAGGATATCCAGCCAAGGATATGGCTTTTTGAAGAACTTATATACCTCACCATAATTAATTCTAGTACTCTGTGTGCATATGAGTGTTGGTACTTACATTTTATGATTCCTTGCTCCCATGCTCTTCTCTCTTTTTTGTTCCTGAGGCTTGACCAAACATTATTTATATAAAAAAAGATTTAATGAATTACCTTTTCTGTGTCAAACAATTAATATTCTTTTTAAATCTTCATATTTTGTGGATTTATCATCTAACCTCTATATCTATAATTGAGGATGTGCATGCTATTTATATTTAAGGCTGGTTTCAGATTTGCACTTTTTACATGCAGCGCATGGCGCCGCTAAGCCCCGCCCCCTGCCCGCCCCATCCGGTCATCGCTTCCTACTATCGCACACGCATATTGCATGCGATCTGCACACCCTATCTTTAGCATAGGGTGCGCAGACCATGCGCTAGTAGGATTTTGGCGTGCGCTGCACACTTTTGAAGGTGTGCCGGTGTGCGCCGAATGCACCATGTTGCATTTTGTCCGTGGGTACATTCACTTTGATTGTGTATTAATTCAAGCCGTTTACGGTGGACACGCTGACAATATTATATACAAGTGGACACTTTTTTCATCTGGGCTGGTGAGGGGGCTTTTCAGGGTGTGTTTTCATCTGTTTTACATTGACACCTCATCATGATCTTGTGCACTTTTTTGTAAAATATTAAATAAATTATGATGTTTTTGCAATCATCGTTTCGCTCCTTTTATTCTCCGTTGTTCTACCTTCAAAAGTGCGCAGCGCACGCCAAAATCCTACTAATGCTAAAGATAGGGTGCGCAGATCGCATGCAGCCGTGTGTGATAGTAGGAAGCGATGACCGGATGGGGCGGGCAGGGAGCGGGCAGGGGGCGGGGCTTAGCGGCGCCGTGCGCTGCATGTAAAAAGCGCAAATCTGAAACCAGCCTAACTATAGTATAATAATACTTTCTTCTCTATAGTAAGGCGGGTTCAGACAGGCATATTTCATGGTCCATTTATTGAATTCAGTGCCCATTCTGACCGTGGGTATCCTAAAATAGGTGTCTATGAGCTTGTAAGTCAGGAAGCACACATTCGAGCTGTGTATTGCAGTCGGGGCACAAACTGTGAAATATTTCCTTTTGAATCCAGCCTAAACCATAGTGGTTTCTTCTTCCTTTTTCTTTTGCTAATTTGTACAACAAAAACTACCACCTCATTATAGAACAGTTTACTCCTTGAAGCCACAAATGTAAGATATATGCATGCTTTTATTGTCTATTGTGGTTAGTAATGAAAAAAAGAATTATTAAGGCCAGACATTTGAGCTGCACTTTGTGAAAGGGAGTGTTACATTCATCACTATAGTACATCTACTGTCTGTAACATTTAGTATTGGTTAAGACGAAATTTTGCATTAAAAAAAACCCGTCTGATGCTGGTTAACTATAAGTAAGGGTTAAAAATGAAGAAGGAAATGTTCTAATTTTCTTACTCTATAGCGCAGACACTTAAATGTACTCAATAAAAAGTTTCCGTCAAGGGATTTCATCACAAAGAGCCTTTGTTGAAGTGTTGGGTGTGATCTGTGAATCTGCAGATACATTACCTGTGCATGACTTGGCTAGAGGATGTTCATTAGCAAAGAATGAAGAACTAGGAGTTTTCATTGTTTCCCATAGAACATAACATCTATGTATATTACATTTCACCAGAAGAGAGAAACTAGGATATGTACGCTAAAGAATGTCAGAAAAGAACAAGTACTGCAGAACTCTTAACAGGACAAAGGACAAACAAGCCTAGTCAAGTGCCGGCTGTCATAAAAATCGCCCAGATCCTAAGGGTTTCTGCATCCTGACACGAAACATATACCACTACTTTACTAAGAAGAAAACTCTAACAACTGGTGATTCACTTGGACTGGATGATATAAAGCAAGCCCTTCTACCACCTGTTGGATCCACTTCTGGCTCTAGGTCTCTACAGTAGATCAAAATGCATAATTAGTGAGAAGGAAAAAAAATGTCATTCATCGTCCCTTAAAATGTCCCTTCATTCAAAAAAGGTTAAAACATAGTGGCAGGATTAATGGAACTACAGTAGGTGTGGACGACAGCCATTTCGCACTACTCTTCAACGAGTCTTGCATCAACAGGACCTATTGAATTGCAGTCTAGCACGAAACGGCCATTGTTCACACTGAGTTCCACTGCCACTATGTTTTAACCTTTTTTTTTCAATAAAAGGACATTCTAAGGGGCAGTGAGTGACACTTTCTTCCTTCTAACAAATTGTGCATTTTACCTATTTTTGAGTGGCACCCGAGATCCCTGCTGATTGCAAGTTTTCTCCCATTGTTTATAGCTGGGAAAGCAAGGCAAGCACATTGTGCCATTTCTCCTCACCTGAATCCTCTATCAGTGGTTCCCAAACTCCAGTCCTCACGTACCCCAACAGGTCATGTTTTCAGGATTTCCATAAAGTTACACATGAGAGAATTCCTGATGCCTTGATGATACTTCCATCACCTGTGAAATACTAAGGAAATCCTGAAAACATGACCTGTTGGGGTACGTGAGGACTGGAGTTTGGGAACCACTGCGTCGTTTCCAGTCTAAGACTATGTGCACACAGTGTCTTTTAGGCAGATTCTGCTTCCAAAACTGCCTGAAAAAGTGCTCAAAAGTCTAAACATATGCATCTCTATGTAAAAATGACTTTCTGATCATATGTTCTGGTTTTTGAGCATCTCATACGTGCTTCTGGTTTCCAAAGATGCCAAGCGGTTAAAAGAAGTGAGCAGAGCATTCTTCATGCTTTTTCTGCTCTGAAGCTGCTCCATACTTGCAATACTACTCAATGAAAAAGCTTAGAAGATGTCCATGTGTGTTTTTGAGCATTTTGCCTGTGTTTTTGCTTGAAAAAGCACTAATGGTTTCTACATTGCTGAATGGAGTTATAAAAACGTTCGGAAAATGTAGGCAAAAAGACACCGCAAAAATGTTGGAAAAACAATTTTAAAAAAATGTCTGCAGGTCAAAATGTAAAAAAATAGCACTCAGAAAGTAACCAAAAAATGCTCAAAAAGATGCTTCATGAAAAAAAGAATTTATTAAAGTATTTTTTGTTTTGCCTACCTGAAAAAGACATCATGTGTACATTTTCATTAGTTTTTTTTTACATTGAAAAAGGTGTCAGTTTAGCAATGAAACGCGTTGGTACTGCTAAAAACCTTTCATCTTTTATAATAATGTGCTGAAATTTTTTTTATAACTTTTCTTTACTTTTCATTATTTCTTTTTACTCCACATAGAGACTTGAACCTGTGAGCATAAGACCATTTGTATTAGATTTTGCAATACTTCAATGTGGCAGTACATAGTGAAAATGATGGTCACATGTGAAGCCCAGATTCTGCAGGTGACTAGCTGCTATGGACATTATTGCATGAAGGTGTCCAGGATAGGGGGACAGTAGTACAGGAAAGGGGTTATTATTACAGGAAGGGGTTAGGATGGGGGGCATTGTGACCAGATAGGAAGAGACTGGGGACATTATTAGAGGAAAGGGTGAGGATAAGGGGCATTATTACAAATAAGGGCCAGGATTAGGGATACCATTATTACAAGTTAGTGATCAGGACGAAGGAAATTGTTATAGAAAGGGGAAAGGGTGGGAGAAATTATTACAGGAAGGGGCCAGGACAGGGGACATTATAACAGGAAGGGGCCAGGATGAGGGACTTTATTACAGAAAGGGGCCAAGATGCAAACATGCCAAGTAGGGGACACAGCTAGCATGTGGAAGAAGGTGATATGGTCAGATGAGGCCAAAGTAGAACTTTTAGGGCTAAATGCAAAATGTTATGTGTGGCGGAAAACTAGTACTGCAAATCACTCTGAAAACACCATCCCCACGATCAAACGTGGTGGCAATATCATGCTTTTGAGATGTTTTTTTTCAGCAGGGATAGGGAAGCTGATAGGAAGATGGATAAAGCTAAATACAGGGCAATCCCAGTGGAAAATCTGCTAGAAGCTGCAAACGACTTAAGGCTGCAGCGCAGGTTCACCTTCCAGTAGGTCAATGACCCTAAACATGCTGCCAAAGCTACAATGAGTGGTTTAGATCAAAATATATTCATGTATGTGAAGGGCCCAGTCACAGTCCAGACCTAAATACCATTAAGAGTCTGTGGCAAGACTAGAAAATTTCTGTTTACAGAGGCCTCTGTCCAATCTCACTGAGCTAGAGCGAGTGTGCAAAGAAAAATGGGCAAAAATTTCAGTCTTTAAATGTGTAAAGTCCCCAAAAGATGTGCAGCTGTAATTGCAGCAAAGGGTGGTCCTACAATGTATTGACTCGGGGGCTGAATAAAAATACAGATCACAATTTTCAGATTCATATTTTTAAAATAAATATAAAACCATGTATCATTTCCTTTACACTTCACAAATACTTTCTACATTGTGTTGGTAAATTACATAAAATCCCAAAATAATACAAGTCTGTGGGTGTAACTTGAAAAAATGTGGAAAAGTTCATGGAGTTTGAATACAAGGCAGTGTATTCTGCAATAGAGTGACTCAGAGCAAAAAGGAAGAGTACAGCAGAATCGGGGGAGCTTAGAGATTTTTACAAGGTATATAACCAAGTTTTCTAAGGAAGCCTCAGGTCCTTTTTAAATCATTGCAGTTATTGAGACCAAGCGTTCCCAATGTCTCTGTTAACAGTTTGAATTCTGCCTCCTTCTTAAGTAATGCATGACTTTTGGATAAAGGACGGACCCCCCACCATCTTAAAACAACCATAACTACAGTAAACCTAGACCCTGGAATAAATGCACGAAACACATTATTTTGGTTTTAAAAATGGCCACAGCTTTATTTAAATCACAGGATTAAAACAATCACAGTAGGAGTGAGGTGAAGTGCTAGTACATTGGGATTCACAAGTCCTGTGATATCCCCAGCTGTTTGACATACAGCACCAGGACAGACAGCATTACAGGGCATGCGACACACACTGGCTTGCCATTAAAGCAGAGCCAGTAAACTTTCAGGGCATCAATGACCCTATTATCCTCACTCCTGTGCTTAATCACTGTGCCCGTCCCTGATTGACGTTACTATTACAACATCCTTGAGGCTGGCCACCAAAGCTGAGCACCTGGTACAAGATATATAATGGCTTATTGAACAAATACAATCAATAAATGCAATAAAGGATTCATCATTATATAAGTAATGTTAAAATAAAGCGTTGTAGGACAGTGATCATAACAGAACAGAAGAACAGGTGATGTTTCTGGAGCGCCCTGGCGCGCGAGAGAGAGCGCGCGGAGTGCAGGGCCGTGGGGTACTCGGTACCGAGCCCGTTGACTTCAATGGGGGACGGTGTCACGGCGGCGGTGACCCGGTCCGTGGCCCTGGGGCGTCCATTAAATAATAAAATAGGGGGGAAAGTTGTTTGTGAAGTTGTTAGATGATTAAATACGTGACGCCACCTGTGGTATTCTGGTCAGAGGTGACCAGCGCTGCGGTGTTGTTCCCCTGAGAATGTTGGTGTGTCGCAGCTGAGGTGAAAATAGCTCTCCACAGGTAGAGCAATAGTCCCAGGGCAAAGATGTTTGATTGATAGTCAAAATGGCTGTGAACGTTGGGGTGCAGAGAAATGAGAGGAGGACACAAAGAGGTGCAGTTTCTTTACCTTTTACTGGTAATTGGTTGCAATCCGGAGTACCACAACAGGTGATGGAATGAGTCCGGCTCACCTGAAGGCATTCAGGGGATCCACCTTGCCAGGTGGGGGTTTAGGACCTTCCTTCTGCGCTTTGTGTGTGGGTCTCTACTGTTTATAACTATGCTGCGACCCTCAATTGCGTGATGATTTTACTAACCTGTACGGCTGTCAGCATGAGCCTATTCCACGGGTACCGTCCTTTTCACCATCAGCCCTGGGCTCCTTATCTGCTGCCGTGCCCTCAGGTGCTCAAGGTCACACAGGAATTTACAATCCCCTGTACTTTCAGATTCAGCGGTCAGGACATACAGCTCCTCACCACCCAAGACTCTGACGTCCCTTTTCTCTCTATTAGCGCTTCGCTCTGGGGTCTGCTATATGCAGTTTTTTAGCCTCCCCAGAGCCTCTCCATCTCTGCTCTTGTCCTTTCCCTCTTGTCAGATCAGCTCTCCATCTCTAACTGACTGGATCTTCCAGAAAGATCTTTTTACCTCACATTTAACTGTCTTGTCCTTTTTCTCTCAGCTGCTCTCGTTTCCATGACAACTCCCTCAGCTCACTTCTAGCTGACTCGCCTACCCCCTCTGCTGGCCAGAATTTATAAGGCAGCTCCCTTTTCTGACCTGCAGCAGAAATTGTGATTTAATCTATGTTACCTGGCATGGGGGTCCCCGTTCTGCCTCCAAGCATGACTTCACCTCTTAGAGGGAGGCAATGTCACTGTGACAACCGGACTCACATTCCCCCCAGTTAAGTTCAGTACTCCTGGACTGCGGAAAACATAACAAGAATTGTTAACAACAACAATCAATGTAAATCTACAAAGTCTTAAAAATGTAAAAATGATCAAAAACCAGACAAGAAAAAGAAACAATAGTACAGTTACTGCAGCGACCTGTCCTTAAGATGCTATCCAGGAATTGTGTTTGTGCTTGTACCTGGAGTTTGGTTGGTGGGAACCGCCTTAACCCACTTTGTGTGTCGTCCCTGGGCGTGGCTACAGGGCACTCTGTAGATGGGCCTGTTTTTCAGCCACACTGGCAGCTTATTTTCAAGGCCTTCTTGAAGTAACTATTTACAAATAAAAGTTCTGACCACACATAGTCCTGTGGCCCAATTGTCCTTTAACTGGTTATTACGAATACTTTAAAAAAAAGTTCATACAGTAAGTCTCTGTAGGCTCTCATGCTTAACGGTTACAACTACACATTCTTATTACTTTATTTACATTATATAATTTCTATAACGGACAGGAATCTGACCTCTAGTACTACGAGTGGATCTACGCAGTATAGGTATTTCTGATGACCTGACCTGTTCTCTGATGTCTACTGTTGGTGCACTAGTCACTACGCTATAAGTAGACTTGTGTAAGATTGGTATTCTAGACTGCCTTCTCTTTAAGGTACTGTCACACTTAGCGATGTACCAGCGATCCCGACCAGCGATATGATGCGGTCAGGATCGCTGGCACATCGCTAAGTGGTCGCTAGTGAGCTGCCACACAGGCAGATCTCACCAGCGACATCGCAGGGGTTGGGGGTCGCTACTTACCTGTCAGACGAGGCGATCCTGACGTCCTCCCGCCCGCGTCCACGCGTCGCTCGTCGTCACAGCAGGAAGCCCCAGCAGGAAGCTGACGACAAGAAACGGTCCAGGACGTTCTCGCGCGATCAGCGATAACCAGTGGCGGAGCGGTCGGAGGTAAGTATCAGTATAACGTTACAAAAGCCAGTGACGTTATAGCGGTATTGCTAGCAATATCACTTAGTGTGACAGGCCCTTTACTCCTAGACTCACCATGAGATTGACAGATTCGCTGTTAGCAGGAGACAGATTTCCGCATTCCACTGCAGATGTGGCATCTGTTACTGGAGCCATTTCATTTAGAGTCTCTACTTCATCTGTTGCAGTAGGCTGATGAAAGGTTAGGACTGGCACTACAATAGCCTGATTTACTTGTGTCCACGTCCGAGGAAATTCTCCAAGTATAGTATGGATCTTTTCTACCACCTCTACTATGGGCTGTGGAGTGTCTTGGACTTCTTTCTTGTCCTTCAACTGATCAGGGCACACCTTTAGATGATCTCTTGAGACTGCTTCTAAGGTTTCTCCTCCATCTTTGCTGATGAGGCATACCTTGGTGTTATTAAAGTCTGAAGGTATAACGGTGTATGGCTCTGCCTCCCACTGGTCATCTAGTTTGTGAACACATCTCTTTCTTTTGATTACTTGTTCTCCTGGTGTCAAGGGAACTGCAGGGGCATTTTGATTGTAATTTCTTTCCTGCCTCTGTCTTGCTTGGGACAAACTTTTCTCCACACATTCTTGTACTTTGCGGTATTGTTGCTGTCGCTCTGCATCCCAGTCTGCGTCTGGTGATGTTGTCTCAGGAGTTAAGACTCCCATGTCTAAATCAATGGGTAATTTGCCAGGTCTCGCTCTCATCAAGTAGGCCGGAGTGAAATTTGTGGAGTTTACCGGTATATGATTACTGTATTTTTCGCTTTGTAAGACGCAAATTTGGGGGGAAAATAGGGGTGCGTCTTACAATGCAAACATACATTTTATTGTGCTGCCACTGCGGGTGTCCGTTACTTGCAGCCACAGCGCTGGGTCCTCTGGGTGCTGCCGCCGCCGCGCTGGGTCCCTCGGGTGCTGCCGCCGCCATGCTGTGTCCCCCGATGCCTGACGCCACCGGGCTCTGTCCTGTCCTGCGTGGGGGGCTCTGCCATTCCATCCATGCCTGTGCAGTAGCTTGCTTCCTGGAAAATGGCCGCCGCGCAAGCGCAGATGGAGATCTCGGCACTTAAATCTCGGGAGATGAGATTTCAGCACTGAAATCTCATCTCCCGAGATTTCAATGCCAAGATCTCCATCTGCGCTTGCGTGGCGGACATTTTCCAGGAATCAAGCCACCGCACAGGCATGGATGGAATGGTAGAGCCCCGCACGCAGCACAGGACAGTGTGGTGGCGGCAGCACCCGAGGGACCGAGCACGGCGGTGGCAGCACCCGGAGGACCCAGCACGGTGGCAGCAGCACCCCGGGGACAGAGTGGGCGGCAGCACCCCGGGGACAGAGTGGGCGACAGCACCCCGGGGACAGAGTGGGCGGCAGCACCCCGGGGACAGAGTGGGTGACAGCAACCCGGGGACAGAGTGGGTGACAGCACCCCAGGTACAGAGTGGGCGACAGCACCCCGGGGACAGAGTGGGCGACAGCACCCCAGGGACAGAGTAGGTGACAGCAACCTGGGGACAGAGTGGGCGACAGTACCAGGGGACAGAGCGGTAAGCAATAAGATGCCTGGATTATAAGAAGCACCACCATTTTATTAAAAAAAACGTTTTTTCCTATTTTTCTCCTCAAAATTTGGGGTGCGTCTTATAATCCGGAGCGTCTTATAAAGCGAAAAATATGGTATATAGATCTACCAGATCTGGTAACTTCTCTGGCCACTGGTTTCGTTCTTCCAGAGGTAAGGTCTTCAATAAGTCAATGACCACCTGGTTCATCTTCTCACACATGCCATTTGTCTGCAGATGGTACGGCGTCGTTCTGATTTTCTTGCAACCGTACATGTTACAGAACTCCTGGAACACTTCTGCCTCAAAGGCTGGAACTTGATCGGTGAGCACTTGTTCAGGGTATCCGTGCGGTCGACAAAAGTGCTGCTGAAATGCCTTGGCTGCTGTCTTCGCTGTTTGGTCTTTAACAGGCACGACTACCAAGAACCTTGAGTAATGGTCCACGATGGTCAAAGCATAGGTGTAGCCATTCCTACTCGGAGTTAACTTCACATAATCCAAGGCTACCAGTTCAAGTGGCTGTTTTGTGATGATCGGCTGTAATGGGGCTCGCTGGCTGTTTCGGTCTTTCCTGCGCAGGTTGCATGGGTCACATTCTCTGCACCACTTCTCAATGGAACGCCTCGTGCCAACCCAGTAGAATCTTTCACGAAGTAGGACTTCCAACTTCTTCCAACCGAAGTGTCCTGCTCCATTGTGGTACGCCTCTAAAATCATTGGCGCATCCCTCTTTGGGACTACCACCTGCCAGACCAGTTCGTGTGTGCGCGAGTTGATGTTCCTCCAACACAGTTTACCCTCATAGATGAACAGCTTGCCTCTCTCCTTCCATAGCTGCTGTGCTTCCTGTGGGTCATCTGGATCAGGGTGTGCATCAGCTTGTGCCAGCCACTCCTTTACTAGGCGAACAGCTGGGTCACTATCTTTTGTCAGTGCCCACTCATGATGGGGTAATGGATTCAACGTTACCTCTCGAACGACAAAGCGCTTATTCCTTACTCAGAAGCGCTGGGCTGCAATTGGACGGTAGAAGGCTGGTAACTCTATTTCTTTGAGTTCTTTTGGATCTTCTCCCCCGTCAGGTGAATTGGGCATCCTGGACAACGCATCCGCATTAGCGTTCTTATGTCCTACTCGGTACTTGATGGTGAACTCGTAGTTGGACAGCCGGGCCATCCATCGCTGCTCAAGTGCCCCAAGCTTTGCCGTTTCAAGGTGGGTTAGTGAATTACTGTCTGTGTAGATGGTGAACTTTGCTGAAGCCAAGTAGTGCTTGAAGCGCTCTGTTACTGCCCAGACTATAGCGAGGAACTCCAGTTTAAAGAAACTGTAGTTGTCGGGGTTCCTCTCAGTGGGACGAAGCTTCCTGCTGGCGTAGGCAATCACTCTCTCTCTCCCTTTCTGCACTTGTGAAAGCACTGCTCCCAATCCCACGTTGCTGGCGTCAGTGTAAAGTACAAATGGTTGGTCATAGTCAGGGTAGGCCAGGACCTCATCTCCCGTGAGGGCCAGTTTCAACTTGGTGAAGGACTCTTCTATCTTTTTGTTCCACTCGAAGGGAAGACTTGTTCTTGGCCTTTTTGGATTGGCCCACTAGAAGATCTTGCAGCCGTGCTGCTATCTTGGTGAAGTCCTTCATAAATCTTCGGTAGTAGCCTACTAACCCAAGAAATTGCTTCACTTCATGAATAGTGCTGGGTCTTTTCCAGTCCCGGATAACAGTGACTTTGTCAGGGTCTGGTGCCACACCTTTCGTGCTCACCATATGGTCTAGGTACTGCACCTTGGGTTTCAAAAGGTGACATTTGGACGGTTTTACTTTCAGGCCAAAGTTTGACAGGGCTTCGAATACCTCGGCCATGTGCTTCAAATGGTCTTCGTAGGTTTTGGAGAAGACGATGATGTTGTCCAGGTACAGCAGAACAGTTTCAAAGTTTTTATGTCCAAGGCAGCATTCCATTAACCGCTGAAATGTTCCTGGCGCATTGCTGACCCCGAACGGCATATAGTTAAACTCGCAGAGGCCCATTGTGTTGAAAACGCTGTCTTCTCTTTGTATGCCTCTGCCACAGGAACCTGCCAATACCCACTGGTGAGATCTAAGGTAGAGAAATAGTTAGCAGTTCTCAGTGCGGCTAGTGATTCCTCAATTCTAGGCAATGGGTAAGCGTCCTTATGTGTAATGCTGTTAATCCGCCTGTAGTCTGCACACATTCTCATAGTACCATCTTTCTTCTTAATGAGGACTAATGGAGCTGCCCAGGGGCTACAACTATCTCTGATTACCCCAGCCTCCTTCATCTCCCGTAACATACTCTTGGCACATTGATAGTGTGCTGTGGGTACAGGCCAGTGTCTCTCTTTAATGGGTGGATGATCTCCGGTGGGGATATGATGTTGGACCCCTTTTGCCTACCCAAAGTCTAGAGGATGCTTGCTGAAAACCCAATCAAATTCTCGAGCTACCCGGTAAGCCCCATGCTTTTGGTGCGAAGGGGTAGAGTCAGTGCCTACGTGTAACTGCTGACACATATCCTCCTGCTGCCCTTCAGAGCTATTCTCATCCACCTTGTCAGACGGAAGCAAGGGTTCTAGTGTCTCGATTGCATTGTTACTGACAGTGAACAATTTAGCAAGGGTGGCATACCGGAGTAACTGGACCTCTCTCTCCCCACAATTTAAGATGTGTATCGGTACTCTGCCCTTGCGGACATCAACTACCCCTCTGGCTGTCAGGAAAGTGGGCCTACTATCAGAGTACATGGGTTCTACCCGGGCTTGGTAATCTTGACCCCTGAGGCCTATTGCTGCCCGACACCAAATTAACATTTCACTTCTGGGAGGTACTGCAATGGGGAAAGGATCACTTACTCTGACACTGCCAACTGTTGTCTCTGCATCAGGGCTCTGATCTCCTTTTGCAGAACCTGTAGCTGACTGGAGCTGGCGGTCTCGGCAACCTGTTGTAACAAAGCAATAATTTCTCCAAGAAAATTTTCAATTACTTTAGTGCCTAAAGTAATCATAGGATGGCATTCTCGTTTGTCAATATCAACTATAATCAAACCTTGCGATTGCAATTCTACTCGGCCAATCTTGATGGTCACCTCTTTATATCCCATCTGAGGCAAGGGCTGACCATTGCTGGCAAAAATGGTAAGGTCTTTATCTGGGCTATGAATAATGTCTGAATCTGCCCAGTACTGTTAAAAAGAACATATGGTATCGTTGTCACCTGGGAGCCGGTGTCCAGTAAAGCATTCATCGGAAAACTGTCAATCACGACAGGCAAGACTGGTCGTCCTCCTACGTACATGTCTCGCCAATTTGGTGGGCCTGGTTGTCTTACTGCTGAGGGTTGGCCCTTTGCCCCAGGGGTTGCTTGTTTAAATGACAGTATCTTGCTAGGCGTCCCGCCTTGTTGCAGCGGCGACAGATGGTCTGTCCGTCCTCGTCGTAACGATCACTGTCTCTCCCTATGGTCGGTGGGATCCTCTTCTGCTGTCGCCACAGGACGTCTTCTGGACTGGAGGCCAGCTGGATCTTCTTCTTTGGAGTCACTTGCAGGGACTGCACAGTTTTTGTGAGTGCAGCCACACTTTTGGTTAGTTCCTTCACTTGGAGACGTAAGTCTGCAGCAGAATCATCATCTTGGGACGGCTTGTTAGTCTCAATAGAGGTCTTTGGAAAGGATGCTGTCTCCTGCTGGCATGCAATTGCAGGATGCTTAGAGGGCTCTGTGCTGCTAGGATTCGGTTCAGGTAGCACCCGTATGGCTCTATCCTTAAAGTGTACAAAGTCCAATTCAGGATTTTGTAAGGCCATTATGCACACACCTTTGGTTGATAGACTGGAGTCCCTCTATGAACTGCTCTGTTAGTAATCTATCTTCATCTTGCACGCTCTCAGGGTCAACCTGCTTTACGGCCCATAGTGCCTCCTGAAGATTAAGGGCATAGTCCCGTATACTGTCCTACACTATCTTTTTGCACCCAAAGAATCTCATTTTTATCTCTGTTGCAGCGCGGGTATCAAAAGAGTTCTTCAGTCTGGCCAAGATTTGTTTGACAGTTCCTTTATCAGTGTCCGGCCAGGACTTTACTTCCCTCTGGGCCGCACCAGTTAAATGGCCAGTGAGGATACTGACTTTTTGGCTTTCTGACAGGGGGTACACTTTGAACAAACTACATAGTCTTTCTTTAAAATCGCTCAGGGTGTGCGACTCCCCTGAGTACTGAGGTAACCAGGCTGCTCCTGGTATATATGGCATCGATAGCGGCATTATGGAGGCTGCGGCTGCGACCGCCGCTGAATCTTCACCCCCGTTGAGCTTTTTCTTCCTGCTTTTTCACTTGATCACAATAGAGTGCAGCTCCAGCTTCACTGGCACGCCCCTCTCTGCTCGCACGCCCCTCTCTGCTCGCACGCACTGTGTGATGCAGTTATGGCGGTTATTTGAAAGCTCATTAAAGTATTTAGCACTCAATTTAATGAAGTCTGTGGCACACAG
This sequence comes from Dendrobates tinctorius, assembly GCF_039654945.1. Taxonomy (NCBI): domain Eukaryota; kingdom Metazoa; phylum Chordata; class Amphibia; order Anura; family Dendrobatidae; genus Dendrobates; species Dendrobates tinctorius. The sequence continues at coordinate 40,050,921 of NW_027361697.1, forward strand.
TACCCAGCTTTGCCAGGCTCCTTTACCTAGCTTTGCTAGGCTCGCTAAATCCTGTTCGAGACGCCAGTTGGAGCGCCCTGGCACGCAAGCGCGCGGCGCAGGGAGCGCGCAAGAGCGCGCGGAGTGCAGGGCCGTGGGGTACTCGGTACCGAGCCCGTTGACTTCAATGGGGGACGGTGTCACGGCGGCGGTGACCCGGTCCGTTTCCCTGGGGCGCCATTAAATAATAAAATAGGGGGGAAAGTTGTTTGTGAAGTTGTTAGATGATTAAATACATGACGCCGCCTGTGGTATTCTGGTTAGTGGCGACCAGCGCTGCGGTGTTGTTCCCCTGAGACTGGGAGGCAGCTGAGGTGAAAAAAGCTCTCCACAGTTAGAGCAATAGTCCCAGGGCAAAGATGTTTGATTGATAGTCAAAATGGCTGTGAACATTGGGGTGTAGAGAAATGAGAGGAGGACACAGAGAGGTGCAGTTTCTTTACCTTTTACTGGTAATTGGTTGCAATCCGGAGTACCACAACAGGTGATGGAATGAATTCGGCTCACCTGGAGTTATTCAGGGGATCCACCTTTCCAGGTGGGGATTTTGGACCTTCCTTCTGCGCTTTGTGTGTGAGTCTCCGCTCTTTATAACTATGCTGCGACCCTCAATTGCGTGATGATTTCACTAACCTGTATGGCTGTCAGCATGAGCCTATTCCACGGGTACCGTCCTTTTCACCGTCAGCCCCAGGCTCCTTATCTGCTGCCATGCCCTCAGGTGCTCAAGGTCGCACAGGAATTTACAATACCCTGTACTTTCAGATTCAGCGGTCGGGACATACAGCTCCTGACCACCCAGGGCTCTGACGTCCCTTTTCTCTCTATTAGTGTTTCGCTCTGGGGTCTGCTATATGCAGTTTTTTAGCCTCCCCAGAGCCTCTCCGTCTCTGCTCTTGTCCTTTCCCTCTTGTCAGATCAGCTCTCCATCTCTAACTGACTGGATCTTCCAGAAAGATCTTTTTACCTCACGTTTAACTGTCTTGTCCTTTTTCTCTCAGCTGCTCTCGTTTCCATGACAACTCCCTCAGCTCACTTCTAGCTGACTCACCAACCCCCTCTGCTGGCCAGAATTTATAAGGCAGCTCCCTTTTCTGACCTGCAGCAGGAATTGTGATTTAATATATGTTACCTGGCATGGGGGTCCCTTTCTGCCTCCAAGCATGACTTCACCTCTTAGAGGGAGGCAATATCACTGTGACAACCAGACTCTGGGGTGTCACATTTCGTCCAGTTCTTCTGATGATAGAAAGTAATAAGACAGAGTTACCTCTTCTATTTAAGCCCCAACCTCCTCACAGTAACACACCAGGCACAGATATACTGTGCACCTTTTTCTTAAACCCTTTTCGACATTGGGCGTAATAGTATGCCCACGTCGGAATCCCTCTCTTTAGATGTGGGCTCAGGCGCTGAGCCCACATCTTTCCCAGCACATGTCAGCTAACAGCTGCAGGTGGAATTGCTGTTAACCTGTTAAATGCCGCTGTCAATGTCTCACAGTGGCATTTAGCTCGCGCTTACAAGAATCGTGTCCGAAATCCCTCCCATTGGTGACCCTGTCATGTGATCGTGGGTCACTGATGGGTTGACATGACAACCAGAGGTCTCCAGCAGACCTCTATAGTTGTCATAGCCGGATTGCTATGAACGCTGCTCGGTGATCGGCGCTTATAGCAAATGAGCATTTCTGCTACACACAGGCGATCTGATCATCACCTGTGTGTAGCAGAGACGATCAGACAACTGCAGCTTCTAGAATCCCATGGAGACTATTGAAGCATGCAAAAAGTTAAAAAAAAGTTTTAAAAAATATTTTAAAAAATACAAAAATTTAAAAGTTCAAATCACCCGCCTTTCACCCCATTAATAATAATAATAATAATCTTTATTTTTATAAAGCGCTAACATATTCCGCAGTGCTTTACAGTGTGCACACATTATCATCACTGTCCCCGATGGGGCTCACAATCTAATTCAAAATAAAACAATAAAAAAATCAAATGTACCCATGCAGTATTTGATCCATTGCTGATTTTGTAAGTTTGCCCACTGACAAAGACAGGAACAGTCTATAATTTTAAGGGAAGGTTAATTTTAACATTGAGAAATGGAATATCAAAAATAAAATCCAGAAGATCACATTGTATAAAATATATAAATGTATTTGCATTTTGCGGTGAGAAATAAGTATTTGATCCCTCCAGACCAGTTAGACACTCCTAATCAACTCGTTTCCTGCATTAAAGACAGCTGTCACCTTCATAAAAGACTCCTGTCCACAGACTCAATTAATGAGTCAGACTCTAACCTCTACAACATGGGCAAGACCAAAGAGCTTTCTAAGGATGTCAGGGACAAGTTCATAGACTTGCACAAAGCTGGAATGGGCTACAAAACCATTAGTAAGATTCTGGGTGAGAAAGAAACAACTGTTGGTGCAATAGTAAGAAAATGGAAGAAATACAAAATGACCATCAATCAACATCGATCTGGGGCACCATGTAAAATCTTACCTCATGGGGTAGCCTTGATCATGAGGAAGGTGAGAGATCAGCCTAAAATTACACAGGGGGATTTTTGTTAATGATTTCAAGGCAGCTGGGACCACAGTCACCAAGAAAACCATTGGTAACACATTACACCATAAAGGTTTAAAATCCTGCAGTGCCCACAAGGTCCACCTGCTCAAGAAGGCACATGTGCAGGCCCATATGAAGTTTGCCAATGAACACCTGGATTATTCTGTGAGTGATTGGGAGAAGGTGCTGTGGTCAGATGAGACAAAAATTGAGGTCTTTGTCATTAACTCAAATCGTCGTGTTTGGAGGTAGAGAAATGCTCCACATGACCCAAAGAACATCGTCCTCACTGTCAAGCATCTCTGCTAAGGGCACAGGACTACTTCACCACATCAATGGGAGAATAGATGGTTCCGTGTACCGTAAATCCTGAGTGACATCTCTCAGCCAAGACATTAAAAATGGGTTGTGGCTGGGTCTTCCAACAAGACAATGACCCAAAACATACAGCCAAGGCAGCAATGGAGTGGGTTAAGAAGAAGCACATGTAGGTCACTGAGTGGCCTAGCAAGTTTCCAGACCTTAATCCCATAGAAAACTTATGGAGGGAGTTGAAGCTCTGAGTTGCCAAGCGACAGCCTCAAAATCTTTATGATTTAGAGATGATCTGCAAAGAGGAGTGGACAAAAATTCCAGTCCTGACATGTGCGAAACCTCATCATCAACTACAAAAAATGTCTGACTGCTGTGCTTGCCAGCAAGGGTTTTGCCACCAAGTATTAAGTCTTGTTTGCCAGAGGGATCAAATACTTATTTCTCACTGCAAAATGCAAATACATTTATAAAATTTATACAATGTGATTTTCTGGATTTTATTTCTGATATTCTATCTCTCAATGTTAAAACTAACCCACCTTTATCCCCTTTCCGACATTGGACGTAAATTCACGCCGATGTCGGACTCCCTCCCTTTGATGTAGGCTCTGGCAGTGAGCCCACATTGTTCCCAGGACAAGTCAGCTGTTTTGAACAGCTGACATGTGCCCGGAATAGCCGCTGGTGGAGTCGCGATACACCCGTGGCTATTAACCCATTAAATGCCACTGTCAAATGCTGACAGCGGTATTTAACTCGTGCTTCTGGCCATCGGGCCGGAAATCTGCCCACCGGTGACCCCCGACATGTGATTGCGGGTCACTGGTTCGTTGGCATGACAACCAGAGGTCTCCTGGAGACCTCTATGGTTGTCATTGTCAGCTTGCAATTCTACTACATAGAGGTGATTTGATCATCACCTCTATGCAGCAGAGCAGACCAGGTTGTGGCAGCTTCTAGTCTCCCATGGAAAGTATTGAAGCATGCCACAAGTAAAAAAAAAAATGTTTTTAAAAATATAAAAAACATATAATATGCAAATTGCCTCTTCAGAAAGAGAAAGAGGACTTGAACTCTATAGCGCCACCTGTTGGTAGTATATATATAAAGTTCAAATCACCCCATTCAAAATAAAACAGTTAAAAAAATCAGACATACACATATTTGGTATCGCCGCGTTCAGAATCACCCAATCTATCAATAAAAAAAGGATTCTCTTAGTACTTTTGCTTCCCCCTGACCCCGCACCTTTCATGCATAAATTCCTTTTTTATATCGGTTCAGATGTATGTAAACTGCCGCTGTCCGGTCCGCTGGGCGGGGCTTATTTACCTGCTCCTCCCCTCCCTGTCTTGCTGTACGCATTTCTTCTTGTGTAGAGCAAGACAAGGAGGGGGGGAGCAGTTGAATAAGCCCCGCCCATCGGACCGGACAGCGGCAGTTTACATACATCTGAACCGATATGAAAAAGGTATTTATGCATGAAAGGTGCGGGGTCAGGGGGAAGCAAAAGTACTAAGAGAATCTTTATGTGACACACAATTGACTGATATCATTATATGACATCTCAAAAAAGGGGTGACAGATTCCCTTTAAACTGTTCAAACCACATTTTTATTATGAGATATTACTGTATTTTTACTATATTGTTCTTGTACATGTTAAAAAGTGACTTGTATATATGGTTTAGGACAATGAATACTTGTTGTTTTTTCCCTTTACTCTCATATCACTTCACTCCCTTTTCCTTCCCAATTAAAATTTGATTACTTTCCTTCACTCCCTCCTACTCCCGACCCCTTTTTTCCTATTCCCCTGATTTAATATTTCTTCCCTTTCTTTTTCTGTGTTTCCCCAAACTTTCCCTTCTTTTTCCTCCCTGGTAAATATTTGAAAAATCTTCAATAAAAACATTAGAATTAAAAATCACCATCCTGAAGTAAGACTGGTTTGCTGGTTCGCCGAGTGATTGCGCACTCTTTAGATGGGCTATTAGTCAGGAACGAGTGTTCTTACGAATGCTCGCTCCGCAATTATTGCTTTGCCTAAAAATTATCCCATCACATGGGCCTATAAAATATCAGCAGAGTTCCAACCAGAAAACTCAGACGAATATTGTCTCACTTGTCATCCGTAGACAATCCGTTTTTTTTTTTATATACAGGACCATTTACAGTTTCCTATGTTACAGGATTACAATGTATCTGTAAAAACGTAAGCGTTACTGCATGGCATCTGATTTATCTGACTGGGGTCTCTTCCGACTTACAGAAGGAGCTAGTGCATGTTGCGATTTTTCACACGCAGATTCGGTCATTGAAAAAATCGCTCATCTGCACTGTCTCATTGAATAACATGTTTTTATGGACAGCACTTGGATTGAAAACACAGTGGTGTGAACAAGCCCTTATCGGCAGCACGTAGCTTTGTATAAACAGTAGATGTTCTGTTGATAGCATGATAATCTCTGCACACACAATGTTATCGGATTGATGAATGTTTGTCAGACAGTCTGAACAGGCCAGTAAACAACCGCCAACCAGCTTGTACGTAGCCGATAGGCATTCAATTAATGGCCTGGATCAGATGCTTGTGGAAAGGGACATTACATGTTTTTACACAGCAGTTCACAAATTAAATCTTTATTAGTTATGACATGTCCGTACTCGGTGATTAATATTGAGGTGCGAGGTTTATTGCACATTGTTTTCTGCTTTGTACTTACCACGTGTCTGGATTTCATAATGTTAGGAAGTTATCGAAAAGGTTTCTTGGGAAAGAGCTGAGGTTTTCTAGAGGGTGGAGAAAAGCAGATGGGAACTTGCCAAAATTGAATGTGCAACCAGTGCAAGTAAAGGATTTATACGCTGAGCTCCGGGAGGTGAGTAACTTCCATCATTGGCGCAAGGATGCATGTGGCTTTATAAAGTATTAGGTCATGAATGTGATAATATTGTTAAGGAATGATAGTGACTATGTATGCTCATGTGTGGACAAGATGTGGAACCAGCCCACCATGTAAAGGGGTCTGTTACTGCCAGTGCCGGACTGGGGTGCCAAGGTCCACCAGTAACATTGACTCTGGTGGCCCACTGTTCAGCTACATGTAAATATCACATTACCCTCATTCACAAGTTTACCTATGCTTCAATATAATTATAAGTGGGGTAGTTGGTTAGATGAATGTTGAGATGATGCCCTTTTCTGTACATAGTGAAACAAATGTATTGTGCCGTCTACTTCTCATATAGGTGGAGTGGAGAGCCCATTCCTACATGGGGGCCCACCGGAGGATTTTTCTGTTCTCCTGTGGGCCGGTCCGAGTCTGGTTATTGCCATAAAACAGCTTCCTACTGTCACATTGCATGTTAGATATAGTTACATAGTATAACTGAAAACAGTGACATGTTCATCAACTTCAATCAAGGGATGGGAACGGATGAAGGAAATGAGGTTTAGAGATACATCCATAATGCATGCTCCAGTCTGACCTAAAGAGTTAGGTTTTCCATCCTGATCCTGACTGTCGATCAACATTCAGAACAAGAATTTTACATACTTACATAAGATTTATTGGGGGTTTTTTTTATCTAAAAAGGATCTAAGCCTTTTTTAAACTATCAACTGTTCCCATTGTGATCTGCTTCTGCAGTAGACTATTCTTCTGATTAACAGTTTTAACAGTAAAGAAGTCATGTCTTCTCTGGGGATTGAACCTTTCTTTCTTCAGATAGAGGGAGTACCACTGTGTCTTTTGAGGGTGGTTTACATGAAGCAGCTTTGGACCATAGTTTTTGTGTGGGCCATTAATGTACTTGTATAAGTTATTCATGTTTCACATTAGACATCTCTTCTCAAGACTAAATAAATGTAATTCCATTAATCTTTCCTTCTGTGATACTTCAAGTCACTTATCCATTTTGTGGCTTTTCTTTGTACTTTTTCTAAATCCAAGGCAATCTTTCTATGGATCGCTGCCCAGAACTGAACTGTATATTACAGATGAGGTCACACTAACGCTTTGTACAGTGGTAGTATTACGTCCCTGTCCAGTGAGTCCATGCCACAATATCCCACGGATCCTGGAAGCTGCTGATTGACATGACATGCTGTTATTTTGTCTGTGATTTACAAGTACACCAAGATCCTTCTCTACGAGTGACTCTCCTACTTTTACTCTGCCTAAAACATATAGTGCCACTATGTTTTTAGTCCCGAGATGCATTTCTTTACATTTAGCCACACTGAACCTCGCCTGCCAAGTAGATACTTAATGAATCAAGTCAGTGTATTCCAGTAAGCGCTTCATTACGAACGGTGTGCGCTACTCTAGTCTTAATGAATCGCTCCCTATGTTTGTATGCTATTTGGGCTTTTGATCTATGTTAGCATACTATGTTTTCATATTTTTAAAAAAAAGAACAAGCAGAATCTATATGTGTATACATGTGTCCAGAGGCAGAATGATTGGACCAATTGGTAGTTACAGTGATAAAAATAAGAATTTGATACTATTACTGCCGATTTTGCAAGTTTCCCCACCTACAAAGAATGGAGAGGTGTGTAATTTTTTTCGCAGGTACACTTCAACTGTGAGAGGCAGAATCTAAAAATAAAAAAACGAAAATCACATTGTATTATTTTTAAATAATTAAATTGCATTTTATTGGATGAAATAAGCATTTGATCACCGACCAACCAATAAGAATTCTGGCTTTCACAGACCTGTTAGTTTTCTTTAAGAAGCCCTCCTACTCTGCACTTTACCTGTATTAATTGCACATGTTTGAACCCATTACCCATTATTACACAATCAATCACACTCTAACCTCTCCACCATGGCCAAGAACAAAGAGCTGTCTAAGGACACCAGGGACAAAATTGTAGACCTGCACAAGGCTGGGATGGGCTACAGTACAATAGGCAAGCAGCTTGGTGGGAAGGCAACATCAGTTGGCACAATTATTAGAAAAAGGAAGAAACACAAGATGACTGTCAATCTTCTTTGGTCTGGGGCTCCATGCAAGATCTCGCCTCATGGGGTAAGGATGATTCTGAGAAAGGTCAGGAATCAGCCTAGAATTACATGAGAGGACCTGGTCAATGACCTGAAGAGAGCTGGGACCACAGTCTCATACAGTACATTACCGTTGATAACACACTACACCATCATGTATTAAAATCCTGCAGGGCACGTAAGGTTTCTGCTCACACCAGCAAATGTCCAGGCCCGTTTGAAGTTCGCCTATGATCATCTGGATGATCCAGTGGAACCATGGGAGAAGGTCATGTGGTCAGATAAGACAAAAATAGAACTTTTTGGTATGAACTCCACTCGCTGTGTTTGTAGGAAGAAGAAGGATGAGTACAACCCCAAGAATGCCTTCCAACTGTGGAGCATGGTGGGGGAAACATCATAATTAGGAGGAGCTTTTCTGCAAAGGGGACAGGAGGACTACACCGTATTGAAGGATGGATGGATGGGGTCATGTATCATGAGATTTTGGCCAACAACCTCCTTCCCTCAGTAGGAGCATTGAAGATGAGTCGTGGCTGAGTCTTCCAGCATGACAATGACCCAAAACCCACAGCCAGGACAACTAAGGAGTGGCTCTGTAACAAGCATTTTAGGGTACTGGAGTGGCCTAGCGAGTCTTCAGACCTGAACCCAATAGAAAATCTTTAGAGGGAACAGAACTCAATGTTGCCCAGTGACAGCCCCGAAACCTGAAAGATCTGTATGGAGGACTGGGCCAAATTCCTTGCGGTAGTGTGTGCAAACTTGGTCAAAAACTACAGGAAACGTGAGACCTCTGTAATTGTAAACAAAGGTTTCTGTACAAAATATTAGGTTCTGTGTTTATATTGTATCAAATAATTATTTCATGCAATAAAATACTAATTAATTATGTAAAAGTTATACAATGTGATTTTCTGGATTTTCTTTCTTAGATTTTGTCTCTCACAGTTGAAGTGTACCTACAATAAAAATTACAAACCTCTCCATTCTTTGTCGATGGGAAAACTGGCAAAATTGGAATTGTATCAAATTATTATTCTCCCCACTGTAACTAGAAAACCAAAACAGGGGAATCCAATGTAAGATCAATTGATGGTGTACACAAATACAGATAAGACAAAAAATCTTTAGTGAAAGCAAAAGTTGGTGTGCAGTTAAATGCAGTAGAATAGGCACATACAGTACACTTAACCATAAAAATAACATATAAAAAGTTGGACGTGCAAAGGAAACCAGTTAGGTACATGCTTGGATACAGCACTCTGTGAACAGCCAGCTTCTTTAGCAATGACCTTTTGTGGCTTGCCCTCCTTGTGGAAAGTGTCAATGACTGCTTTCTGGACATCTGTCAAATCAGAAGTCTTCCCCATGATTGTGGAGCCTACTGAAACAGGATAATGGACCCATCTAAATGTTTAGGAAGCCTTTCCAGGTGTTTTTTGTTAATTATTCTAATTTACTGAGATAATGACTTTTGGGTTTTCATCGACTGTAAGCCATAATCATCAACATGAACAGAAATTAACCAGTGAAATAGATTGCTCTGTTTGTAATGATTCTATATAATATATGAGTTTCACTTTTTGTACTGAAGAACTGAAATAAATTAACTTTCTGATGATATTCTAATTTTGTGAGAAGCACTTGTGTGTATATATATATATATATATATATATATATATACTGCTCAAAAAAATAAAGGGAACATTATTCCATTTGCAACAGGCTGTTTGTGTTCCCTTTATTTCTTTGAGCAGTATATATATATATATATATATATATATACAGTGGGGAAAAAAAGTATTTAGTCAGTCAGCAATAGTGCAAGTTCCACCACTTAAAAAGATGAGAGGCGTCTGTAATTTACATCATAGGTAGACCTCAACTATGGGAGACAAACTGAGAAAAAAAAATCCAGAAAATCACATTGTCTGTTTTTTTTTCATTTTATTTGCATATTATGGTGGAAAATAAGTATTTGGTCAGAAACAAGCAATCAAGATTTCTGGCTCACACAGACCTGTAACTTCTTCTTTAAGAGTCTCCTCTTTCCTCCACTCATTACCTGTAGTAATGGCACCTGTTTAAACTTGTTATCAGTATAAAAAGACACCTGTGCACACCCTCACACAGTCTGACTCCAAACTCCACTATGGTGAAGACCAAAGAGCTGTCAAAGGACACCAGAAACAAAATTGTAGCCCTGCACCAGGCTGGGAAGACTGAATCTGCAATAGCCAACCAGCTTGGAGTGAAGAAATCAACTGTGGGAGCAATAATTAGAAAATGGAAGACATACAAGACCACTGATAATCTCCCTCGATCTGGTGCTCCACGCAAAATCCCACCCCGTGGGGTCAGAATGATCACAAGAACGGTGAGCAAAAATCCCAGAACCACGCGGGGGGACCTAGTGAATGAACTGCAGAGAGCTGGGACCAATGTAACAAGGCCTACCATAAGTAACACAATACGCCACCATGGACTCAGATCCTGCAGTGCCAGACGTGTCCCACTGCTTAAGCCTGTACATGTCAGGGCCCGTCTGAAGTTTGCTAGAGAGCATTTGGATGATCCAGAGGAGTTTTGGGAGAATGTCCTATGGTCTGATGAAACCAAACTGGAACTGTTTGGTAGAAACACAACTTGTCGTGTTTGGAGGAAAAAGAATACTGAGTTGCATCCATCAAACACCATACCTACTGTAAAGCATGGTGGTGGAAACATCATGCTTTGGGGCTGTTTCTCTGCAAAGGGGCCAGGACGACTGATCCGGGTACATAAAAGAATGAATGGGGCCATGTATCGTGAGATTTTGAGTGCAAACCTCCTTCCATCAGCAAGGGCATTGAAGATGAAACGTGGCTGGGTCTTTCAACATGACAATGATCCAAAGCCCCCCGCCAGGGCAACGAAGGAGTGGCTTCGTAAGAAGCATTTCAAGGTCCTGGAGTGGCCTAGCCAGTCTCCAGATCTCAACCCTATAGAAAACCTTTGGAGGGAGTTGAAAGTCCGTGTTGCCAAGCGAAAAGCCAAAAACATCACTGCTCTAGAGGAGATCTGCATGGAGGAATGGGCCAACATACCAACAACAATGTGTGGCAACCTTGTGAAGACTTACAGAAAACGTTTGACCTCTGTCATTGCCAACAAAGGATATATCACAAAGTATTGAGATGAAATTTTGTTTCTGACCAAATACTTATTTTCCACCATAATATGCAAATAAAATGAAAAAAAAACAGACAATGTGATTTTCTGGATTTTTTTTTCTCAGTTTGTCTCCCATAGTTGAGGTCTACCTATGATGTAAATTACAGACGCCTCTCATCTTTTTAAGTGGTGGAACTTGCACTATTGCTGACTGACTAAATACTTTTTTTCCCCACTGTATATATATATAATATATATATATATATATATAGTGATGCAGTGACCCCTGTGACAGCTAGGGGGTGCTGTATGGGCTTCCCAGGACATGCATGCAAGCGATTCCTTTATTGTGATGGGGAAATGGTGAGCGGCAGTGTTGTAAATGGCTGATATGTATCACAAGGATGGGTGGTCTTGTGATGGAAGCTGGAACGTGTATTGATCAGCAGAGATATACTGCTGAGGGTTTGTTGCTGTGTATTAGAGAAGCTTCCAGGTGACTTGGTGAGATGGGTGAGACCAGTCACCTACAAACCCACCCAGGGGCATGTGTCTGAACGCCCAAAGTAAAGCCTGTGTGTGTGTGTGGCTGGGTGTGTTAAAAGGACCTGCAGTGAGGTCATGACCATGTGATCTTTACCTCAGCTGTGGGCGTGGTTATGTACCATATAATGTGCCTGAGGTGGGTCACATGGAGAGAGAGTGTGTACCTGAATGGTTCAGGGTGCAAGGTCCTGGAGGGTCAGTGTTGGGAGATCTGGGGAGTAGGATTTGAATCCTGAATAGCACCCGGTGAGGCCTGGGTGTTGGACAGTACCTGGAGGGGACAGACATCCTGAATAGCACCCAGAGTGGCCACGTGTTTGCAGAGTCAGTGTCGGCACTGCATTGGGGGAGCCACCGTCCATCTGTGGATCTGGACTGTCAGCTGGCCTGGTGAGCAAGGCGTTGTCCGTGACGGTGATCCCAGTTCGGCAGCTTCCCTGGGAGAGATTACTGACAGGAGTCAGCATCTGGAGCAGGAGCTCCCGTAAGTTAACCCCGGACATGGGGATATGACTGTTGGTGCCCGTTGTGTTCCATGGACATTAATGAACTGTACGGTATGCGGTCGCCCACGGTAACTGGACAGTGAGGAGGTCCAGCATGTTTAGTGACAGCGTGTTAAAGCCGTATGTTATGAAATGTGATGGACTATGTGTAAGCCTGTGAAGTATAACATGGCTTACGGTGTGGTTTATGATGGCACAATAAACCACCTATGACTGTTTTACGTGCAAAACCGTGCCTGTCTACCTCAAAATTGCAGCCAAGTGAGTGTCTGCCAACACAAACAGTGAGCGCTAGCCTTACAATATATATATAGCTCTGGCAAAAATTAAGAGACCACTTCCAAATGTTCAGTTTGTCTGATTTTTCTCTTTATAGGTATATTTTTGAGTAAAATGTAAAGTGTTCTTTTAGTCTACAAATTTCTGGCAACATGTCTCCGAATTTCCAAGCAATAATTTTTTTTTTACTGAAAAGGAGAAATGGTCAAAATAAAAAACAAACAAACAGTGCTTTCAGACCTCAAATAATGCAAAGAAAACACGTTCATAAACATTTAAAAACAACAATACCAATGTTTTAACTCAGGAAGAGTTCGGAAATCAATATTTTGTGGAATAACCATGATTTTTAATCACAGCTTTCATGCGTCTTGGCATGCTTTCCACCAGTCTTTCACACTGCTTCTGGCGCAAAAATTTAAGCAGTTCTTCTTTGTTTGATGGCTTGTGACTATCCATCATCATCTTGATTACATTCCAGAGGTTTTCAATGGGGCTCAGGTCTGGAGAATGGGCTGCCCATGGCAGGGATTTGATGTGGTGGTCTCTCAATTTTTTCCAGAGCTGTATATATATGTATATTTATTATGTCTACATGTGTAATGGCCATACAGTCACATGCTGGAGTGAAAATCACTGGTTATATATGCAAAATTGTAGTTAGAGTGCCCAAAATGTAAATAATACATATTAATGCTTATTGATAAATAGCAGTGGCTGAATTGTCTAAAGAAAATCAAATAGTGATTTACCTGAAACAGGACCTAAAGCAGAAGTGTGGGCATCAGAAATTTCATTCCTGCTGCAGTGGCTGCTAAACGCCTACAAAAACTTGGCTCATAGGCATAATATGATATGCAAAATTAAGCTTACCCAATAAAGACTGAACCAACCATAAGCACACTTTCTTAGCCTGCATTAGCGCAGCCACTGCCAAATTCAAATCCACCAGCTTGTCCAATGGAAATCTACATTCCATTGCAAGTGAATGGGGACAATGAAATCCCAAATGCTAAAGCTACCCTTTTCAACTTGAGCAACAAGACCAAACAAAACTCAAAACCAGAATGGCCTACACAGAAAAAATCGAAATAGTAATGAATCATAAATGGAATTTTTGACACATTCTGTACCAACCACTCAACAAATAAACTAATGAACTAAAGGCCTCGAAATATGAAAAAGAAATAGAACAACCCACTGGTAAATAACAATGTACATAAAACTCTCCATCCCACGTACAACCCAACAAGTGAAAACTGTCAGGGTTCACAGGAAGCATGCAAAATACTGCTTCGATGTCTGACTTCACCATCAAACTGCCATACCCATTCGACCCCACTAAATCCACTGCCTTATAAAATGACACATATGATATGGAGGACAGTCCCGGATCAATCCCGTAGTTAGCCAACACACAGGCTAGATACGACAAATGATGAATCTTCCTAAACTTATTACGCTTCTACTTTTTTAACCACGATCAAAGGAGACACCTTCAAATTGGGCCATGTGGGGTCCAGAAATGGACTTACCATGTGCCCAAGTTCCATTTTCTTGGCTAGTTTTTCTTTCACTACTTCTGTATATTCCTTTGCTGATATTAAATTACCAGGCCTAAAAGCTGGGGCCTGAAAATCAAATCCTAAAACCCTCCAAGAAACCAGATCGAATTAGCTGCACCACTCCTAAATTTGGATAGCTACTTAAAAAGGGGAGCATCGATGTGACCCTCACTGGTCATCCCCTTTTCCAGCAAACCTCCCCTGATTTTCCTTTCGCCCATTTAACTGTGACTGCCTCCATGTCGGCCATGGTTCCTGGGATGCAGCTGCAGCCAGTGTCCGTCTGCCCTGGATCCAAGAGGAGGTAATCTGTTAACCTTTTATTGCCCCTATAATACTACCCTGCCCCCTCCTCTTCCTGTTGACCAGCCAAATATCTGGCACATACATATTTCACTCCCAGCCCCCTGGCTTGTCAAGTTGCCTGTATGACCTATATTATGGCTTCCTGGCTGTTGTGGAATGATCCAGGAGACTCAATAAATGATATGCGGTTTTTAATATCTATCCGTTTTCAAATTCATCAACTTCTACGTCATGCTATAACCACAATTCTGCAGTTTTTTGACTTGTGTCTCTTTACACCGTTTACCAATCAGATTAATTTATTTTATATTTTGATAGATGAAACTTTTAGAAATGTAGAAATGCCAATTATGTGTATTTTCATTTTTGTTTTTATTTCTTAATTTTCAACGGGGGAGGGAGTGATTTGAACTTTTATTTTTTAATATTTATTTTTCATATTTTTTAAAACACTTTTTTCAGTCTTCACTGTATTTAATAGTCCCCTGAGGGTACTTGAACTTGCGATCATTTGATCACTTGTAACAAAACCAAAGAAATGAGCTGGACTATAAGCTGGTATATGAGCAAAGTGTAAGAGTACACGCTATGGCCATTTCACAGATAAAACCCAAGAAAAAAACAAAACAAAATGAGCATGTACCCTACAGCCAATAAATATGTGAATAATAATAGTACATGTAAATAACATAGGGTACATAGTGAACACTATTTTGATAAAAAAAAGTCATCCCACTGCGCACAAGCAAAACTATGTACAGCATAGTGAAAATCACCGTCTCCTGTGAACGCCAGCTAATGGCCCCGTCACACACAGCGATCTCGCCAGCAGACCCCCAGGTGTCATGGCAACCCATTGGCACCCCACGATCAGGTCAAGGGCACACTGATAGGTGTATGGAATGGGGCTCCCCCTGCTGGCGCGTGTTAGAGATTGACAGCTACATTTAACATGTTAACATCTGCAGTTGGAGATCAGCTCTACTCATAGCTGTTAGAGGCAGATGATGGCGAAATAATATCATATGCGGGGAAAGATACAGACTTGATGTGAGAGCCTGTATCAAAGTCAAGGAGTCGGCATGTGATGTACTCATACATCATACATCGGTAAGGGGTCAAACGTACATCAGATTCATAAATAAGAGAGTACATATTGATTATGAGAGTACATACTGATTATATGAGTGTATATATTGAATATATGAGAATACATAATGATTATGTGGAAGTACATATTGGTTATATGAGATTAAATAATGATTATATAAGGGAACATATTGATTATATGAGAGTATCTATTGATTATATGACAGCACATATTTGTTATATGAGAGTACATATTGGTTATATTAGAATACATATTGAATATAATAGAGTACATAATGATTAAATGAGAGTACATATCAGTTATATGAGTACATATTGGTTATATGTGACTATATATTGATTATATGAGAGTACATATTGAAGAACCTGCTTTTTATATGTAGAGTGCTACAATTTAAACTTCTATCCACAGGATTGCTGAGATGGGACTTCAAGTGAGAATCTTTGCCCTACTGTCACTCGTGCTTCTTCCCATGTACTCTGATGGGTTTCCAAATGGAAAAGTCGAAGCATCTTGCTCAACAATGATGCCATCCCATCGTGCCAATCCTCAGACTTCCTTCCCTCCATATAGTCTCAGCTTTTCTAGTGTCAACCACACAGGGACATTAGGATTCAGAGGTAATGGATCAACATATTTAGAAAATAGCTAGAATTACTGTAAGAAGATATGAGACGTGAGATCAATATTTGACAGTAATGAAATTGTAAACTAATTTATTATCTAATTATCTGTTGACTTCACAATCGATAAGTTCCTCCAGGCTATCAGACACTATTTCTGATGGTGTGGACCCGTCAGGCTCCAGTGCTGCTCATTTCTGTAATCACCAGATGAACAAACTCATGGTGGAAGAGCTGAAGATCGGAAGTTTCAGGAAATGACTGTATTAAATATATAGGTTCCTTGATGTTGTGGACAAAGTTCCAGAGGTCAGGAACCTCAAAATATCTTTTCACAGATATTGCTTCAGCTTCTGAGCTAATGTAAAGCAGCTAATGAAGAAATGCGGAAACACAAACAAGGAACTGCATTGCTCATTTTTCTTACATGTCTCAATAATGCTCTGTCTAGTTCTCTTTTCTTGGATCTGAACTCAACTAATGGAAAAAATTGTGTTCTTCGTGCATCCGTGCAGCTTCCACCCCCAATTGAGGAGATATAGCAAGCAAGGATTCAGTCCAGGGATAATTTTATGATTATGATTCCATTCCTGCACCATAGTCCGTACTCAAGTGTTCCTTATGATGGCTAGCTCCTGAATTTCTCACTATTATTGAGTGTATACTGCATTTACATTTTGTTTCTTATTTTGTAGTCACTCTTAGCAAAGAACCTGGTGGAACCGACTTCAAAGGTTTTATGATCCAGGCTCGTGCACCTGGGGGGGATACCCCCCAGGGTACATTCATCAATGGCACTGATTCACAGACCCTGTGTTCTACACCTGAAGTAAGTTCAGTCTAGGGATACCAAGTCTCCTCTCCATTGCAGGTGCACAGAATTCCTTATTCCTATGGAGACGGCAAGAAAAATGTTATCATTCAGCTGTTTCCTTTGGGTTTTGCAAGGGTTTTTTTAGTCTCAGAGCAGCTATATAAAGCTATATAAAGCGGCAATATATTAATGTCTTTTGCCACTTATAAATGGCAACATAACCACTAATAAATTCCAATACAGAGGTGCAACAATGTATCACTAAATTAGTGGCACAAAAGTTTAATGTATATTTTTTTTCAAATAGCATAGCGTTTCAGAGAATAATATACCTGGCCGCGGCCTGACTGCGCTTAATGCTGCACGTAATTTGGGCAGCATGAAGCCCCTGACAGTTCCCCTTTAAGTCTGAGCTTCACCTTAACAAATAACCAAAGATTAAGTGTCCCGTTAGTTGTGGATTGTTTTTTCTTTGTAATATATTTATTTTCTATTCCACACTATAAACACTGAACATAAAGTGAAAATCCATTTCACATTTTTAACTTGGTGTGGTGGCGATGTTTTCCCGTGACATATCTTTTGTGGGGTGATTACCATTGAAATGCTCAGCTTACCCTTGGTTCGGTCAATTTCTATCCTCATAACCATTCTACTCAATGTCTAGCAGTATACGAGGAGCCAATGCACCAGGACAATGGGACAGTGCCGATAGAATATAAAACATGTTCACATTTTAATGGATTTATGTGTTAGAATTATTATCTGATTAATCTTAATTATATTTTATTTGCTTGTATTTCATGAAGTTCCAAAACACGGCGGCAGTAGCTCACACAAATCCTTCACTGAAATCAAATATATCAGTAATTTGGCTTCCTCCAAAGAAAGCTTCTACAAATATACAATTCAGGTAATGTTGGTTTTTTTTGATAATACGAATGTGTCCTATAAATTTAAGTCCAGGGTATCCACTTGTGCTTTCTGCTTTAGTAAGATTTACATCCCCACCATATATTGCATTAATCATCCTGGCCATCGTAAGTTTATCGAAGCAAATTTCAACAATGCAAGCTGGTAAACATTATTTTTCTTATGTTTTAAAGGGCTACAGTCGTGCAAGAGAAGATCATATTTTGGACAGATGTCGTTAGTGATATCATCCCACTTGCTGGTGAAGGATCTCAACTTTTGGTAATAGAACTGTAAAATATTTATGTACTTAACCACTTCCCAACATGCGCCATATATGTATGGCACTGCGGGAGCTGCGTTCCTGCAAAGAGCAGTACATATATAGCACCGAGATCGTGGGGGTTCACGCACTATGTGAGAGCTGACAGACAGCAGCAACACCCACGTTCGGTCATAGCACTGATCGCGGGCACTTAGCCCCTCTGATGCCACTGTCAATAGTGACAGCGATATCGAGGATACTGCGCAGGCAGTGGGCTTCCTGCGCGCTTCCATCAGGACAACGCAACCTGAGGGTCTCCATTGAGACCCCCGGCCGCAAAATGGCTGCGGGTCCTTCGGGAAAGGTGGTGTGTTAGTGCCTGCCCACAGCAAGACCTGAGATGCCTCCTTCCCTGCCTGTCAGGCTGTGATCTGATGCAGAAGCATTGCAGAACATCAGATCAGTGATCTGATACTGTGCAGTGATGTCCCATGGTGGGACAATGTCAAAAAGTAAAAAAAAATATTAAAAAGTGTAAAAATATATAAAAAAAATACCCAAACAAAGAACAAAAAAATATTATTCCAATAAATACATTTATTTATGTAAAAAAATAAACAAAAAAAGTACACGTATTTGGTATCACCGCGTCTGTAGCAACCCGCTCTATAAAACTGTCCCACTAGTTAACCCCTTCAGTGAACACTATAAAAAATAAATAAAAAAAGGCAAAGAACAATGTTTTATCATCATTCCAACGAACAAAAAGTGCAATAAAACACAATTAAAAAGACAAATATAAATAAAAATGAAACCGATGAAATTGTCATTTTGTCCTGCAAAAAACTAGCTATCACACAGCTCCATTGCTGTAATTGTTCTCACCCGAAGAATAAAGCTGCCTTACCAATTTTACCACACGTGGAAAGGTACAATAAAACCCCCCCAAAATTTTTTTCCTGTGAAGCACCTGAAGGGTTAATAATCTTCTTGAATGTGGTTTTGAGCACCTTGAGGGGTATAGTTTTTAGATTGGTGTCACTTTGGGGCATTTTCTGTCATATAGGCCCCTCAAAGTCACTTCAATTGTGAGGTGGTCCCTGAAAAAAAGATTTTGCAAATCTTGAGGGAAAAATGAAAAATTGTTGATCAACTTTCAACCCTTATAAGTTCCTAACAAAAAAATATTTTTCAAAAATTGTGCTGATGTAAAGTAGACATGATGTGGGAAATAGTGTTTGTTAAGTATTGTGTAACACCACTCTCTGATTTAAGGGTATAAAAATTAAACCTTTTAAAATTGAAAAATGTTCAAAATTTTCACCAAATTTCCGATTTATTCACAAATAAATGCAAGTCATACCAAAGAAATGTTACCACTATCATGAAGTACAATATGTCACAAGTAAACAAACTCAGAATCAGTGGGATCCATTGAAGTGTTCCAGAGTTATCACCTCATAAATTGACAGTGGTCAGAATTGTAAAACTTGTCCTGATCAGGAAGGTGAAAACAGGTTTCGGGGTGAAGGGGATAAAAAGGTTGTTGAGGATCTGAAAAACTAGGCTTAACGAGTGACAGGTTAGTAAACACAGCTTATCAGAAAGAAAATCCCACTTAAATATAACATTTATTATTTCATAACATTAAAACGGTCAAATATCGATATAAAGCCTTAGACCTCAGAGGTCAAAACAATATATTTATAGATTAAATAAATCTATAGGCTAAAAGAAAAAGAAAGATTTGTGTTTCCTATCTCGCCCTAGAAAGTGCCCTCAAATATGTCCTTTTTGTTTTGAATCTCATGAGATTTATTCTTACTCACAACTATTTTCTCTTAGAGAGTAATTACTTCCATCAGCGCAGGGGGACTGCCATGGGATGCTCATGTGCTCCATGTTATGCTAATCTCCTCCTGGGCTGGTGGGAGGAAACTGTTGTGTTCCCTGGTGAAGATAGGTGGTGGTCAGAAAAGATCACAGCATGGTATCTATATATAGATGACGTGTTTGTCATCTGGACTGGTAGACAGTATTATTTCTCTAATTTTGTTATTATGTATACCCCTCCTCACAAGTAAAGTGCCATGGAATAAATGGCGCCATAATAATAATATGCAAAATGGAAATATGTTAGAAAGTTGTGCCATTTTATTACATTCCATGTTTTGTCTTTCAGGCGCCTGCATTAGGCCAGCTTGTACTCTGCAGCGCTGTACTGGTCTGTGCTCTGTTCACCATCTGACCGGTGGAAGCCTAAACTAATGTACAGTATGGAGGGCTTGCCGTCAGATGCCATAAGGATGTTCCACTTGCCCTGTGAAGACTGAAAGCCAGAAGTATTATTTTCTGCATATATTTCTATTATGCATTTGTATGTTTACTGAAAGTATCTTATGAATAAATGATCTTTAAAGTTTAATTTTAGATTCTGTCCAGTTATTGTTTCTGTTTTAAAGTGCTTCTCCACTTTTAAAAGAAAAATGATTATAGTGCAGGACTTTGCTGTATGATAATTTTTCTAATTCACTCTGTAAGAGGATTTTGCTGGGAAGCCACACACAAAACTAAACAGTGTCCTGCTTCTGCTGCTAAGCTAGTGTCTTAAAGGGGCTTTCCTATGAAGAAAAGTTCATTTTAATCAATAGATCATGGAATAATTATAACTTCCACAATTGGATGTATTTAAATAAAATGTTCCTGTGCTGAGATAATCTTATAAATGTGCCCTGCTGTGTACTGTGTAATGGCTGTGTCTGACCATACAGGGACATGGTCTCATCATACCACAGCTCCTGGGCAGGGGAGGAAGGAAAAGAGAGTATACAGACATTACAGCACCGGATTGCAGATGATTCTTAATGTGTGGCAAAACATTTTACTGACTGTTTTTAAACAATGTTTTACTTCAAAGAAATAATTATTTGCGACCCCGTGCTGTCCTGTCTGTATACTCTCTGTTGCTTCCTCCCCTGCCCAGGAGCAGTGGTGTGATCAGACCATGTTCCTGTACGGTCAGACACAGCCATTACACTGTACTCAGCAGGGGCACATTTATAAGATTATCTCAGCACAGGAATATTTTATTTAAACACATCCAATTGTAGAAATTATTATTATTCCAAGAGCCATTGATTAAAATTAACTTTTGTTTGTGGGAAAACCCGTTTAAGTGCGGGAGTGAGCATCATAGGACCTTAAAGAGTTTCATCCTGCTCTGAACACATAGCTAGGAGCAACACGCAGAACACTGCCAACAGCACATATTTCGGTCGGTCCGTACTGTGGATTAACAGCAAAAACTCTAATACAGTGATTTAGAAAAGCAATTATACTACAAAGCCCTGCGCTATAATCATTTTTCTTCTCAATGTGATCGTACGCTTTAATTCCTTCCCGTTGAATCCATTTTTCATTTTTTTTCTCTTCATTTTTTCCATCGCCATCAACCAAGAGTCATAAAACAAATTTTTTGTTGGCAAAGCTATATGAACATGCTGTATAAAAACAATAAATGAATAAAGATACTCTGCGATCCGTCACATTTTTATTTTTCCAACAGTTAAATCTGTGGGAGAGCTTAATTTTTTCTGAGTTACCGTACCTGTGAGCATTTTAATTGTTATTATCCCATATTCTTCAGGATCCATTAGAAAATAGAAGGGGGTGTTTGTTTGGGTTTTTTTTTTTGGGGGGGAAGTATGTTAATATTAAAAAAAGGCAAAAAAACAATCTTAAAGTTTGATTTTTAGTCCCACTAGGGGACTTGAACCTGTGACCTTACAATTCATTGTTCTATCAGTGTTGTCTTAGTGTAAAGGTGCAGCAGATGTCGAATGCTGTCTCTGAAGACTCTTGATTAGTGATGAGTGAGTATACTCGTTGCTCAGGTTTTTCCGAGCATGCTCGGGTGTCCTTCAAGTATTTTGGCGTGCTTGGCGATTTCGTTTTCTTTGTCTCATCTGCATGATTTGCAACTACTAGACAGCTTGAATACACATGTGGAATGCCTGTTTGTTAGGGAATTCCCACATGTATTCAACCTGTCTACAAGTCGCAAATCATGCTGATGAGACGACGAATACTAAATCTCCGAGCATGCCAAAATAGGACATGCTCGGAAAAACCAGAGCAACAGTATACTCGCTCATCGCTACTCTTGATATATTTATTTTGTGATCTGTTTGCTTTATGCATGTAATCCTCACGTAGGCTGTAGTTCTCATGTATTCTAGATTGACAGGGTTAACTGTAATGGTGTGGAGAGGACTAAGTGGGCACTAGAAGGTTAGTTTCTGTTTTATTAGTTAGTTAAGTTCAGTTTCACAAAGGAAGATTCTCTCTAAGGTGTCAGGATGTATTGGGTGTCTGCAGGAAGCGCAGACTCACAGAATCTAGTATGCTCCATCAATACCATGGTAATTCTTCTTAGCAGGCAAGTTGGGGCACCTAGTGAAAGAGAACTTTAAGCACGAGTCCTGGCGTCGCCAGACCTGGAGGTTTTAGTGAAGGAATACAGGATCTGCCAGGCTGGGACACGTCCATAAGGTATAGACGCTGGAAAAGCTGGAAATATAATCCACAGAGTGTAGTACTGGGTGCAGTGGTCTCAGCGAAACACATTGACATTGCAATTGGTGTGTCACCCCAATGAACAAGTTAGGGTCAAAGAAAGCCATAAAATACTGTTTATATTGGAGTGCTACAATACTGGTGGAGCATGGCTCAAATCCAATGGCCGGAGAACACGAGGGGTGGACAGCAAGTCGTGATATAAGTTCTTGGAAGTAGCACTAAGAAAAGTAGGAACAATCTGGAGAGGAGTTGAAACAGTCTAGGTAAAAAAAATTCTCAGGAGATGGAAACTGGAACTAGGCAAAAGACTAAACACAATACTCAAACAATGATTGAAAGTTCCATGTGACTTTAAGTAGGTCTAAACACAGAACAAGATGGCTTCCATAGGTTCAACATCAGCCATCTTACTAAAGGGTGATTGTAGAAGCACAATAGCAGCCTCTAGAGGTAAGTAGTAGAAATGCACCACAATTTGTCAAAGTGAATAATAGCAGCCAAAAGTGGTTAATCTTCAGAAGGACAACAAATTCCTAACATGAAGGAACGGTAAAATGGTAATTGAGTGAATAGGCCACCACAGTGCACGACTTGACAGACAATAACTACTGTAAGTGTGTGCTATACTACATTGTTAGAGACAGTGATACTGAAAGCGTGAAGGAGTTGCTGCTGAAGGTATTGCCAGCAGACTGTACACGTAGTAAAATAAGTAGACTTGACTTAGTGGTATAAGTGGTATAAGTGTCAGTTTATTACTCTATACTACCTACCTGTGCTCAATCTTGTTAAATCTTAAACTGACAATGCAACCATCAAGCTGGTCTCCTTGTGAGGAAAATCTCCTTGAATTGTTGTTGATGTGAATGGGGAATCTGTCAGTTGCTTAACTATTTGTATACTACATACAGGGGAACACCAACATACAGTATATATGCAGAAGACCTAGATATGCTTTACAATTATTAGCTAGGGACGCAAAGTAGTCTGTCTCATAGAAGAGTGACACACAATGTTTTCATAATTGTTTTATTAATTAGGATCAAATTACATTAAACATGGGTTGATAAAAACATTTGTTTCCACAAAAGACATAACCAGGTTGACATTTTTAGATCCAGATTAGTGTAACCATGACTGAGTACAAGAAGGATAATGTCCCAATATGCCCTATGTCTTGGTCTAACAAGGTATGAAACAATTACCACCTTTATATAATCCACAAAGACAGGCAAAAAGAATTAGAACAAGGACCAGGTGTGCATTAAGAGTAACAGGGCCCCTGGCAATTTAAACAATGTGGGCCCCTCCAGCACCCAATGTATCCCATGACATGTCACATGATCCCCTTTGAGAAATGTGACAGGTCATGTGATTAAGAGACAGGTGCACATGTGTAGATGTAAGGAAACAGAGGCGGTGGTGTGCTGGGTACATTTTGTCCCCTTATGTACAGCGCTTTACATAATAGAAGATACTATGTAATGAGAAACAGCGCTATATATAACAAGAGGATGCTGTATAATACGGGACGGTGCTATACATAACAAAAAAAATCAATGATAAGGGAATGATATATAATATGGGACGGATTGCTCAGTGCACATCGTTTAAAGGGGCTGTCCGAAACTAAATTATATTCTCATTCTAAATTTTCTTTAAGGTCATAATCTAATCTTTGTTCCAAAATAGTAACATAGTTTTTATAGTTTTTAAGGTTGAAGGGAGACTTTAAGTCCAAGTTGAACCCATAGCCTAACATGTTGATCCAGAGGAAGGCAAAAAAAACCATGTGGCAATCACTAAGCTTCACATTGGGGAAAAAAATTCCTTCCTGACTCCACATACGGCAATCAGACTAGCTCCCTGGATCAACGCCCTATCAAGGAATCAAGTGTATATAACATGTAATATTATACTTTTCAAGAAAGGCATCCAGACCCTTCTTAAATTTTAGTAGGGATTCACTCATTACAACATCATATGGCAGAGAGTTCCATAGTCTCACTGCTCTTACAGTAAAGAATCAGCGTCTGTGAGTATGCTTAAACCTTCTTTCCTCCAGACGTAGAGGATGCCCCCTTGTCCCCGTCACAGGTCTAAGAGCAAAAAGATCATTAGAAAGGTCTTGGTATTGTCCCCTCATATATTTATACATTGTAATAAGATCACCCCTAAGCCTTCGTTTTTCCAAACTAAATAACCCCAAGTGTAATAACCTGTCTTGGTATTGCAGACCCCCCAGTTCTCTAATAACCTTGGTCGCTCTTCTCTGCACATGCTCTAGTTCAACTATGTCTTTCTTATACACCGGAGACCAGAACTGTACACAGTATTCTAAGTGTGGTCGCACTAGTGACTTATATAGAGGTAAAATTATGTTCTCCTCATGAGTATCTATGCCTCTTTTAATGCATCCCATTATTTTATTTGCCTTTACAGCAGCTGCCTGACACTGGCCACTAAATGTGAGTTTGTCGTCCACCCATACACCCAGGTCTTTTCAGTTTTGCCCAGCGTTTTACAATTAAGCACATAATTATACATCTTATTTCCTCTGCCCAAGTGCATGACCTTACATTTATCCCCATTAAAGCTCATTTGTCATTTATCAGCCCAAGCTTCTGGTTTACATAAATCTTCCTGTAATATTAAATAGTCCTCCTCTGTATTGATTACCCTGCAGAGTTTAGTGTCATCTGCAAATATTGAAATTCTACTTTGTATGCTCCCTACAAGGTCATTAATAAATATGTTAAAAAGAAGCGGGCCCAAAACTGACCCCTGTGGTACCCCACTGCTAACCGTGACCCAGTCTGAGTGTGCTCCATTAATAACCACCCTTTGTTTCCTATCCCTGAGCCAGCTCTTAACCCACTTACACATATTTTCCCCTATCCCCATTGTTCTCATTTTATGTATCAACCTTTTGTGTGGCACCATATCAAAAGCTTTTGAGAAGTCCATGTACACCACGTCCACTGCATTTCCTTGGTCCAGTCTGGAACTTACCTTTTCATAGAAGCTCATCAGATTAGTCTGACAGGAACGGTTCCTCGTAAACCCATGTTGATATTGGGTCATGAGGTTATTCTTCTTCAGCTACTCCAGTATAGTATCTCTTAGAAATCCCTCCAGGATTTTACCCACAGTTGAGGTTAAGCTCACTGGCCTATAATTTCCAAGTTCAGTTTTTGCCCCTTTTTGAATATTGGCACCACATTTGCCATACGCCAGTCCTATGTTACAGACCCTGTTATTATGTAATCTTTAAAGATTAAAAATAATGGTCTATCTATGACTGTGCTTAATTCCTACAGTACTCAGGATTGTATCCCATCTGGGCCCAGGGATTTGTCAATTTTAGTGATTTTTAGACTCCGGCGTATTTCCTGCTGGGTTAAGCAGGTGACATTTAATGGAGAATTTTTTTTTATCACTTGATCATATTGTCTGCCATTGGATTTTCTTGTGTATATACTGTTGAAAAAAAAAGTAATTTAGCATATTGGCTTTTTCCTCATCCTCATCCACCATTTCACCCAGACTATTTTTAAGGGGGCCAACACTATCATTTTTAATTTTCTTACTATTTATGTAGCTAAAGATTATTTTGGGATTATTTTTACTTTCTCTGGCAATGAGTCTCTCTGTCTCAATCTTTGCTGTCTTGATTTGCTTGTTACAGAATTTATTTAATCTTCTGTATTTAGTTATTGCCTCATCACTACCTACTTGCTTTAATTCTCTAAATGCTTTATTTTTATCTCTTATTGCGCCCCTTACAGCTCTACTTAGCCATAGTGGTTTCCTCCTATTTCTAGCATGTTTATTCCCATAGGGTATATATTGTGCACAGGTCCTATTCAGGATACTAATAAACGTCTCCCATTTTCTTTGTGTATTTTTATGTCTCAGGATATCGTCCCAGTTAATTGCACCAAGATCATCTCTCATCCGTTGGAAATTTACCTTCCTGAAGTTTAGTGTCCTTGTAACCCCTCTACTACACATCTTATTAAAGGACACCTGACAACTTATTATTTTGTGATCACTATTACCCAAGTGACCCTCAACCCTTACATTTGATATGCGGTCTGGCCTGTTGGTTAATATTAGGTCTAGCAGTGCCCCCCCTCTTGTTGGGTCCTGAACCAGTTGTGAAAGGTAATTGTCTCTCATAGTTGTCAAAAACCTATTACCTTTGCTGGAACTGCAGGTTTCAGTTCCCCAATGTATTTCAGGGTAGTTGAAGTCCCCCATAATAATGACTTCTCCTTGAGTCGCAGCTTCATCTATTTGCATTATGAGGATATTCTCTGTTGCTTTCATTATTTTTGGAGACTTATAACAAACCCCTATCAGTAATTTATTATTTTTTCCCCCTCTCCTCATCTCCACCCACAGGGACTCTAGATTCACCTATAGATTCACATATATTATCACGCAGGATGGGTTTTAAGACTGATTTTACATATAAACACACACCTCCCCCTCGCTTATTTGCACGGTCATCTCTGAACAGACTATAGCCCTGTAAATTAACCGCCCAGTCATGGCTCTCGTCGAGCGATGTCTCAGATATCCCCACCATGTCATAATTATGTTCCAACAAAATTAATTCTCATTCCTCCATTTTGTTGGCGAGGCTTCTGGCATTAGTATACATGCACTTTATGTATCTCTCTGTACCGCTATTCTTCCCTAAAATCTTAAAGGGCTGTGGAATATGATGGAGCTGTTTAAGTAATTAAGCTAAAAAAAATTATTAGGTTTGATCTGCAGGTGTTGCTGCTCCCATCTTCTACATTTTTACATACAGTATACTGTACGTAGGCTTAAACTGGTCGACGCCCTAAGAAGATATATCATGATTAATGTGTAGTCATTATCTACCCTACAAATATATCAAGTGTCACTTTTTTTTTATTTCCTTCTATTGCATGTTTTTAATATATGCTATATACTTTATTATGAATTCTTAAAGATACACTACATATTTAAAATGCTATTTTATTTGCATGGCAAGGTGCTATTCTCTATGGTTCCATATGCAGGGGCGTAACGATCGTGGCACCAGGAGGTACAGGAGGTCCGCTTGCTGATGCAGCACCTATTTCAGCTGGATGTGCATTGCTGGGCCGGCGTCACCACCCGGCACATTCGCGCATGTGCCGGGACCATGAGTAAGCGGGAGGCCCACTCGCCGTCGGGGGACATCAACACGCTATGGGGCCCGGAACTCGGGTGGGCCCAGTGCCAGCTCAGGCACTGCCACTAATCACACGCATCATGATTTAAACTATTTGAAATTCTTCTCCCTGCTCCTCCGCAGCTCTGGTCTCTTAGGCGTCTGCTGATACTGTGACATATCAGAGCAGAGGGAACAATGATGTCACTACAGTGAGCCGTCTGCCCCGAACAGTGCAGCGGGTCAGAAGATGCTGAGGAGACCAGAGCTGCAGCCAGCAAGGAACAAGGAGAGTTGAGTATTTGATGATTTATTTTTAATGTATTTTAGCATCATATGGGGCCCATTCTGTCTGCAGTATTATATGGGGCCCATTCTGCATGGAGTATTATATGGGGCCATTCTGTATGGAGCATTATAAGGGTCCCATTATGAAGGAAGTATTGTATGGGGCCCATTTTGTGTGGAGCATTATATGGGTCCCATTCTGTAGGGAGTATTATATGGGGCCCAATCTGCATGGAGTAATATATGGGGCTCATTCTATACTGAGCATTATATGGGGCCCATTATTCTGTATGAAGCACTATATGGAGCCCATTCTGTATGGAGCAATATATGGGGGCCCATTCTGTATGGAGAATTATATGAAGTGTTAAAGTCATTCTGTTTAGATAATTGTACGGGCCCATTATTTTGTAAAGAGCTTTATATGGGGGCCCATTTTGTATGGAGAATTATATGCGGTCCATTATTCTGTATGGAGCATTATATGGGGCCCATTATTCTGTATGGAGCATTATATGGGGTACATTATTCTGTATGGAGCATTATATGGGGTACATTATTCTGTATAGAGCATTATATGGGGCCCATTATTTTGCATGAATTTTATATGTGGCTCATTATTCTGTATGGAGCATTATATAGGGTCAATTATTCTGTATGGAGCATTGCATGCGGCCCATTATTCTGTATGGTGCATTACATGGGACCCATTCGGTATGGAGCATTACATGGGGCTCATTCTGTATGGAACATTATATGGGGCTCATTATACTGTATAAGAAAAAAACTGTGAGTTCACCAACTCACTCAACGTAATGAAGATGGAGTCTCTCAGAAACTACGCATGGATCCTAGTCAGATCAGCAATATAGTGGCAAGATAAATGGTAAAGGCAAAACAGAGGCTTTCATTCATTAAGTAATGCATAGTATTTATTTAAGCCATTAAAAACAATACTGCAAAAATATTGGTATTGTGCAAATAAGGTGCTAATGATAAGACCTTTGCATTTCGACTATGCGTCTTACTCATGATCAATCTTAGATTTACTTAATGAAAACCTCTATTTTATGGGAACGCCTTTGCCGTTTATTTTGTCATCATACTGTATGTAGCAATATATGGAGCTCATCATACTGTATGGAGGAATACATGGGGGCCCATTATACTGAATCAAGCTATATATGGGGTCCATTATACTGTATGGAGGACTACATGGTGCCCATAATACTGTATGGAGCACTATGTGATGCTCATAATACTGTATTGAGGACTATGTGGTGCCCATAATACTGTATGGAGGACTATACTGTTCAGTCTGAAATGTAAAGTCTGCAGTGACTCTGACTGCAGACTTTTGAATCACCTCAGCACACGCATTGTGCTGTGCTGTGTGTTTCTGAGCTATTGTAGATATCACTCATGTAATGTAAGAAGTAAGTGAAATCTTTGGCATTGTACTATGTCTATATATCTCTGCCTTATCTGTGCATCATGAATTGTGGTATGGGTTAAAGGGACTTACTGAGATTCTTTCACCCGGGGCCCACAAAAACCTGGAAATGACCCTGCATGGCAGTGATGTCATGCATCACCTCTGGCTGGCACACCAAAGTAAGTTGTAAGGTACAGACGATGGCACCACACATCATGAGAACAGAGGAAGTTATGTAGAATCAGTTATTCTTTTTTTTTATGTGTTGGAAAAGAGTGTCACAGCAGAATCGGGGACATTATACATGGAAGAGGCCTCAGTTAGGGGCATTATACCAAGAAGAGGGTTATTATACCTGGAAGGGGCCCAGGACAGGTGACATCATAACAGGAATGGACATACGATGGGGGACATTAAACCAGGAAGGGGCCTAGAATGAAAGACATTATTAATGAATGGAGGCCTGGACGGGGAACATTATTACAGAAATAGGCCAGGATTTGGCACATTAATACAGGAAAGGGCTAGGACAAGGGAAATTAATAAGCCTTGTTCACACATCTGTTTTTTGTGTCCGTATGCAGTCCGTTTTTTAAGGGCCACATATATGGACACAGGCACACCCACTGTAATCAATGGTGGTGCGAACATGTCAGGTTTTTCATACGGACCGTGGGTCCGTGTGAAAAACCCTCAGACATGTCAGTATTTTTTGCGCAGCATGGACAAAATGCGTACCACACATGTGCACACTGATGACACATGGATAACATCTGTGTGTCATCTGCATGACACGTAGCGACGCCTGGGAACAAGCAGTACAGTTTGCGATGATCTCAGGCACTGGCGGCTAAAGGCAGCGCTCATCATTGTCTCCTGGTTGCGCTGAGATAACCTCGACCAGGAGACAATGAAGGGAGTTGTATGTGACAGCAACTGTGTAACTCCTGTGTAAAGTAAAGAATTAAATAAAAAATGGTCTCCCATGCGAGTTTCAGAACCAGGAATAAGGAACAGCACTTTGTAAGGTTCCCAGGCTATTAATAACAGCTTTGTAGGGTCCTCCTATAAATTAAAACTGGCAAAGGCTAAACAGACAGCTGTGAATTGAAAATAATAGCCTGGGAAGGGATCAAAGATATTGCCCCCCCACCAGGCTACCTACAGTACATCAGGCCTCAGCTGCTCCAGAAGTGGTGCATCCATAAGATGCGCCAAATCTGGCGCTTAGCCTCTCTCTTCCCACTTGCTCTGTGATGGTGGCAGATGGAGTAATAGGGTTCGGGTTGATGTCAGTGTTGTTTTGTCAGCTGACATCAATCTCAGGGGCTAGTAATAAAGAGTTGTCTATAAGATGCCCTAATTACTAATCCCATAGTAAGTTTGGAAATAAACACACAACATTAATAAAATCCTTTATTTGAAATACAAATCAACACCCTGTTTTACAGGTTTATTACAAAATAAAAAGCAAAGTTATAATCACTTTACACCTAATTCACTGAAGTCATTTTCCCCTGAAAAAACAAACAACCATATCCCTCATATGTCCGAAGTAAAATTTAGCAATACTGTCCCACGCTGTAATCCATCTCTGTGATATCTGGTTTACAACTTGAATGGTGGCATGATGCAACCATGAGACAATGTGGTGCTGTGAGCACAGCTTCAGTGACGAGCGGTGATGTCACAGAGGTAACCGTCGGTCACTGAAGGTGTATTCCCGGGCTTCACTGTGAGCCACGATGATGAACTGCAGTGATCTCATAGTCTGGTTGTAAACCAGATTACAGTGTGGGACAGTATTGCTAATCATCACTTTGGACAGGTGAGGGATATGTTTTTTTATTAATTTTATTTATTTTTTACAGTAGACAAGGGCTTCAATGAATTAGGTGTAAGGTGAGTATTATGGTTGTTTATTATTTTCTGCATTTTACAGGGGACAAGGGCTTCAATGGAATAGATGTAAGGTGAGTATAACTTGTAATAAATGTGTAAAACAGTATTTTATTCATGCTGTGTGTTTATTTACAAACTTACTATGGGATTATTGATGGAAGCGTCTTATAGACGCCTCTCCATTACTAACCTCTGGGCTTGATATCAGCTGACATTACAAGGCTGACATCAACCCCAACCCTATTACTCCACTAGCTACTGCCACAGGGCAAGTGGGAACAGTGAGGCTAAGTGCCAGATTTGGCACATCTTACGTATGTGCCATTTCTGGGGTGGCTGAGGGCTTATGTTGATAGCTTGGGGGAAGTATGGGAGAAATATATCTGGCCTCTTCCCAGACTATTAATATCAACTCACAGCTTTCTGTTTAGCCTTTGCTGGTTTGAATTTATAGGTGGACCATACATCATTTTTTTCTGGAGTCCCCCTTAAACTCACCAGTAAAGGCTAAGCAAACAGCTGTGAGCTGTTATTAATAGCCTGGGAACACTTATGGGGCATTGTCCCTTGTCTCAGATTATTAACATCAGTCACCAACCGTGGCGTTTCCCTCTACTGGTTCTGAATATTGCGCGGGAGCCGGGTTTTTTAATCTTTTACACAGGAGTTACACACCTTATCCTGGTTACAACTCCCAACATTGTCTCCTGGTCGGGCTGATCTCAGCACAACCATGAGACAATGATGAGAGCTGCCTCAGATGCCGAAGCCTGGGATCAGTGCAAACTGTACTGCTTTTCTTAGGCGCTGCTACATGTCACACGCACACACGGATGGCACACGGATGTGACACACGGACAGCAAATGAATACACGGATGTCACACACATACATACAAATGACACACGGACACAGACCACAAATCTCACCAGTGCTGTTTTTTTCTGTACAGGAATCACCAGGACGTCTGATGGAGGGCTTTCAGAAATTGTACAGGATAGGACATTATTACGATAAGGTGCCAGGATGAGGACATTACTACATGGAGAGTGATCATGCATATATCTTTATAGGGTCTAGAACGTAACTAAGGCCCATACATCTGACAAACATGGATGTGGGGTCTCAAGTCCAAATATTTGCAACGAGGCAGACAGGACTCTAGTCATGCCAAAATTCTTGCGTTATGGTCTGTTTGTTATGGGAAAATGAATTGGTATAGCATTATATTCAGACATATTCTAATATTATGCAATATACAGTATTTCATATTTTCTTGCATTTCGCTATGACACCTGAAATGCTTTGTGATGAACAAAACACAATAATTTACTGATAAATACTGCATTTCCTTTGAAGTTTTGCTTTAAAAAGTTTTTCTTTTGGATGCGAAAGTCCTCAATGTCAAATTCTTCTTATTTTTCATTACATGTGCGTTCCGCATACTATTCATCAGAGGTATTGAGCATTGCATTTTACTGTGTGATTATAATGTTGATGTGATTTTTAGGAAACCAGTAGCATGAAGAAGTAAGTAACCACTGTAAATAAAGCTGTATAAACCCAATACAGTGAATAATGGACTGTCGCTCATGCATTCACTTTCCTTGATTTTAAAGCAATCATAAAACATAACCAAAATACAATTGTACGTGACAAAAACAACTGTGCAAATTAAATACAACCTTATATTACAACATGGTCAGATACATCTACCACACATACTTTTATATGCATATTTGGATAGTGATGTATCCAGGTCGGACACAGACTGTAGTGGGCCCTTGTGTAAGAAATTTTTCGGGGCCCCCCCGTCCTTCATAGGACAACAAAGTTATGTAAACATATAGATGGGTAATATATATAGGCACCCCCATTCCCCTTTGTTTCATAATGCTCTCCCCCATATGCGGTCTACTTTTGGCATAGTGCTTCTCGCCCTATGTGGCCCCCCCAGTTTATGTTGCTTCTCCCCATGTGGCCCCCAGTTTATGCTGCTTCTCCCACTATGTGGACCGCCC
The DNA here is from genome assembly GCF_039654945.1 of Dendrobates tinctorius. Taxonomy (NCBI): domain Eukaryota; kingdom Metazoa; phylum Chordata; class Amphibia; order Anura; family Dendrobatidae; genus Dendrobates; species Dendrobates tinctorius. The sequence continues at coordinate 40,084,371 of NW_027361697.1, forward strand.
GATTCAGGTTTCTTCTCCCCCCATGAGCCGTCCCATTCATGAGCAGCTAAGCATCCCCCCAGGGCCCCCCATTCATGAGCAGTCATGCTTCTCCCCAGGGGCCCCCCATTCATGAGCAGCCATGCTTCTCCCCAGGGGCCCCCCCATTCATGAGCAGCCAAGGCCATGCTTCCCTTCTCCCCAGGCCAGGGACCCCCCATTCATGAGCAGTCAGGCCATCATGCTTCAGTTCTCCCCCAGGACGGAACCCCCCAAAATCATGCCTGCCATGTTCAGTTCAACCCACCCCAGGAGCCCCCCAAAATCATGCCGGCACCTCGGTCCCAGTCCCTCAGTCCTGCTCAGCTCTGGTAGTACGCTTACCTGGAGCAGGCAGGGCAGGCCAGACCAAGAGGATCCATCCATTCCACACTGTCCAGTGTCCGCACTCCGCACATTCCTGAACTGCTGCAGCATATGGGCAGGGGCAGGGCTGCCACTAGGAATTTCGGGGCCCCATACTGGGAAAATTTTCGGGGCCCCCGCAAGACTCCGCTCAGGCTTCCCCCCCGGCCCCACGAAATCATATAAAAAAACCCAAAAAACGATACTTTATTATTAAAAGACCAAAGGTCACACCACAAAGTGAACAAAACTAAACAACAACGTGTCCAATAACATCCAATTACAAAAAACATGTAATGGGGGTTACCTAGGAGTCCCTAATACAGTCTAACGCTCAATCCTTCCTTACCGCGGAGGTTGGCACCCTAGGGGGAACGTTGTGGCGCCCCCGCTCAACGGTGGCTGTCCCTAGGGACCCTGATAAACCCTGCAGCCACTAGGGATCCCTTCCCCGATGCTAAAGGGACCCCTATCATTAGACAGAGATCAACTATAATAAGGAGGACCCTAATCCCCAAAAGGATTAAAAACAAAAGGAACACATTAATATACTGGCATTAAAGTGTTGGCATCGTGGTGACGTGATTCAAATAAATGCAGTAGAGAAGGTCCACAGCATATAGAGTATCAAATATCATTTACATGAGGTTAGATCCAAATGGCACAAAAATGCAAACTCAACAAATGGTGAATCACTAAATGGCCAAAAAGTTTGCATGCAAAATGACAATGATCATGCCACTAGATTAGAAATACGGTGCCATTAGATACATAATTCAAACACTCAGTGATCAATGCTGCAGATACTCATCATGTCACACGCCATCTGCCATGTACGTGAAGCGCCTCAACGCGTTTCGCCCCATCTGGGCTCATCAGGAGGGCCGATCTCAATAACAATAGTGTCCTGATGTGGTATAGTAGATGTGCTGGCATGATAGCCCTTATTTTATAGTTACCGCCACAGCGTTCGCCAGCTCCGGACGCTATGAAGGGACACACCCCCTTAACGCTACTGCGCATGTCCCGACTCAAAAAGACTCACCCATTGGTTATAGAGTGTCTCATTCATTTCCTCACATCGAGTACGCCTATCATGACTTAGATAACGCCCCTGTCACGGGTGTAAAGGCAAACCCACCCTACCCCCGTATTATACTGCGTTTGATGATAAACGCGCAAAGTCCCGGGGGATGGATATGTGTTGACAGGAACATGTATTGATGAATACGGGTCAGTTTGACCTAATTCCTAACACGCATGTCGCTCATCAATATACCAAAATATGGGGCTTGCGTATGTACAACCTGGAACTGATTGTATTATTTCCGGGTAGGTCAAAGGTGGATCTCACTGTGCAGAGCCACGGCCTCTCAAAAGCGCACTCACTTCATCCATAACACAAAAGTGTCCACCGTGCAGATTCCAGCTTGGAAGCACCACTATCATACATCCCTATTACTGCGCATGTCCACCATCGGCCATTCAATGCCCGTATTCAGAGCGGGTGCATAGCACTCAATGAAAGCCGGCAGAAAGCATCCAGAACAAAGCACAATAGAAACAGATGAACCCGATCCTCCAATCCAGCAGAGCAGAGGCAATGTGTACCGCTAGCTCCACAGATGACATACAATTGAAGCCCATGTTCGTCTCTTAAATATGGTACCAGATGAGACACATACAGTGTAGATCCATGATAAAAAGCATCATGTTAATAGGTGCATTCTGTCCTCTATTTATGTATATATATTTGGCCAATGTATACATCTATGATTAAACACGATACTTTATATTAACAGAGCAAAGGCAATATATACTACTGTCCTCATAAGTAACATAATTTTAATGCCCGTGTTCATCTCTTAAATATGGTGCCAGATAAGACACCCTGTTGGTAGGTGCATTAAATCCTTTATTAGTGTATATTAGGCCAATACATAAATCTGTGATTGGCCAATATCAGACCTAAAACTACCTTGATCATCTGGGTGGTCTCAGAGCGGGGTGTCAAGTCCCTAATAATTTAAGGGGGAAATAATCATCAAAAGAATTTGTCATGGTAGATCCATGTAGGTCTTTAAACAAGACCTTAACAAGAATTTGGAAAACAGTCCAGTCTTACATTTGGTCCTCATATAAACTATATCCGGGTTTAGTATATAGCAGACCCGTGAAAAAGGAAGAAAAATCACAAAAAACAGGCAAAGGAAAGTTGTTCATTTAGTCCCCTCGGTTCACGACTCTCCATCCTGAATATCCATTCACACTCTCTTTTCAGGATGGTTTTATCCGTATTACCTCCTCTGGGATTAATATTCACTACCTCAATAATCGTGAATCTGACCTCAGCAAGGGAATTATTGTGGAATAATTGCATGTGCTTAGCCAAGGGGGTGTCTCTCCCGTTCCTGATGTCTCCCATGTGCTCGCCTACTCTACGTCTGAATTCCCTCTTCGTCTTCCCAATATAATCCTTAGGGCAAGAGCAAGTGGCCAGATAGATCACTCCAGTGGTCTTACAGTTTGAGAAATTGCGTTGGTAGACGGTCTTCCCCGTGGCAGCACTACAAAAGAATTTGTTGGGCTTCATCCATCTACAAAGGCTACAGTCCCCACACTTGAAAAAACCAATAGGTTTCCTCTCAAGCCAAGTACACTTTGGTTCCGGTCTCTTGTATTGACTATGTACTAGCATGTCTCTAATGGACTTCCCTTTCCTGAATGTAATATTGGGGCGTTCGCCTATCAGACTTCCAATATCCGGATCTAATCTCAGAATATCCCAATGTCTTGCAATAATTCTCCTAACTTCTTGATGTTTATCATCAAATGTACCTATAATTCTCACTATTTCAGATGTATCCCGTTCAGTACGTTTTTGTAGGAGTTGCTGCCTATCCGCTCTTTCAGCAAAGTTTAGTGCTGTATCCAAGACATGTGTCGGATATCCCTTTTCCCTAAATCTGTTATACATGTCCCCAGCCTGACTATAAAAGAGGTCATTTCTCGAACAATTTCTCCTCAGTCTAAGGAACTGGCCTTTAGGGATTCCTCTCTTGAGAGGGACAGGGTGATGACTCTGCCAGTGAAGCAGACTGTTGGTACTAGTAGGTTTACGATGAATACTCGTTGAAATATTCCCGAAAGATTCTCTCCTGATTTTAATATCCAGAAAGGCCAGTTCTTGCTTCTCAATTTCAAAGGTATATGCGGTCTACTTTTGGCATAGTGCTTCTCGCCCTATGTGGCCCCCCCAGTTTATGTTGCTTCTCCCCATGTGGCCCCCAGTTTATGCTGCTTCTCCCCCTATGTGGACCGCCCGATTCAGGTTTCTTCTCCCCCCATGAGCCGTCCCATTCATGAGCAGCTAAGCATCCCCCCAGGGCCCCCCATTCATGAGCAGTCATGCTTCTCCCCAGGGGCCCCCCATTCATGAGCAGCCATGCTTCTCCCCAGGGGCCCCCCCATTCATGAGCAGCCAAGGCCATGCTTCCCTTCTCCCCAGGCCAGGGACCCCCCATTCATGAGCAGTCAGGCCATCATGCTTCAGTTCTCCCCCAGGACGGAACCCCCCAAAATCATGCCTGCCATGTTCAGTTCAACCCACCCCAGGAGCCCCCCAAAATCATGCCGGCACCTCGGTCCCAGTCCCTCAGTCCTGCTCAGCTCTGGTAGTACGCTTACCTGGAGCAGGCAGGGCAGGCCAGACCAAGAGGATCCATCCATTCCACACTGTCCAGTGTCCGCACTCCGCACATTCCTGAACTGCTGCAGCATATGGGCAGGGGCAGGGCTGCCACTAGGAATTTCGGGGCCCCATACTGGGAAAATTTTCGGGGCCCCCGCAAGACTCCGCTCAGGCTTCCCCCCCGGCCCCACCTCCACCCTTCAAGCTGTCCACAGTCCCACCGCCCTCTCTTGGAAAACTCCACTTCTCACCAATCACACATTAACAGTTCCCATCACCAGATCACACATATAGCCGGCACATTTTTTTTTCGCCAAAATATTTTTTAAGCTGCCATCACCACACTATAGACACTTTTGGCTGAGCTCTACTCTACTGTAACCTATTAAATATTTGTTAAAATATGCAATACAATTTAGGTACATTTGTATTAATTTTTCAATTTTTAAAATGACCATTAATATCATATACAATGGACAAATACCACCGCACCATGACCAGACACAATATTACCACCACATAGTGACCTATTATAATTAATATCACATACAAGGAACAAATACCGCCACACCAGGACCGGACTATATATTACTACCACAGTGACCGAATAATATCACATACAAGGAACAAATACCACCGCACCATGACCAGACCACATATTACCACCACAAAGTGACCAAATAATAGCACATACAATGGACAAATACAGCAACACCATGTCCAGACCACATATTACCACCACATAGTGACTGAATACTACAATAGTGATCAGTAATAAAAAAAACAATACTATCGCTATAAGTGCCATTATACACAGGGGATCTGTACTTACTATCCAGTGTCTCTGTACTGGTAATACAGTGATTAATGACATTATACACAGGAGCTCTGTATATAACGTACAGGTAATACAGTGATCACTGGTGACATTATACACAGGACCTCTGTATATCATATACAGTGTATAGTGTCAGTGTACAGGTAACACACTAACTCACCAGTGATGTCTCTAGGTAAAGTCCTTCATCCTTGCTTTTCATCTTTCATCCAGCACAGATCGCCATCACTTCCAGACAGGGCTCGTTTCCGCAGGAAATAATACAGTTATCTAGAGCTCCGCTTGCAGAACACATTACTTATTTTTTTCCCAACTTCTACACTACACCACATGAAGAAAAAAAGGCAACATAGTATCACTCTACACAGTAACAGGACTGCCCCCCCATTTAAAACAGTATACTCAAAAAATAAAATAAATACATCACTGCAGTAATAATATCCTTTAATTAACCTCTATGGTAATAATATCCCCCATCCTGCCCCCCATGTGTCTCATTCCCGGCTTCAGCCATATGTTCTCCCATCCCACCTTCATGAGTATCCATTGTGTCCTATATGATCTCCCCATCTGTCTCCATCGTATCGATCCTGCCCCATCTGTCTACAATCCTGCCCCATCTGTCTACAGTCCTGCCCCCTGTGTCGCCAATCCTGCCCCATGTCTCCATTTTGCTCTGTTTCTAATCATGCCCCTTGTGTCTTTCATCCTGCCCCTTTTGTCTCCAATCATGCCCCCTGTGTCTGCAATCATGCCTCATGTACCTGCAATCCTGCCCCCATGTCTTTCATCCTGCCCCCTTTGTCTCCAATCATGCCCCCTGTACCTGCAATCCTGCCCCCGTGTCTCCAGTCCTGCCCTCGTGTCTCCAGTCTTGCCCCGTGTCTCCAGTCCTGCCCCTGTGTCTCCAATCATGCCCCTTGTGTCTGCCATCCTGCCCCCAGTGTCTGCCATCCTGCCCCTGTATCTCCAATCCTGCCCCTTGTATCTCCAATCCTGCCCCCTGTATCCAATCTTGCCCCGTCTCCACCCTGCCCCCAATCCTGCCCCCCGTCACCATCCAGCCCCTTCTCCATCCTGCTCCCAATGTCTCCAATCCTGCCCTGTCTCCATCCTGCCCCTAATGTCTCCAATCCTGCCCCAATGTCTCCATCCTGCCCCCAATGTCTCCAATCCTGCCCCCAATGTCTCCATCCTGCCCCCCAATGTCACCATCCTGCCCCAATGTCTCCAATCATGCCCCGTCTCCAATCCTGCCCCATCTCCATCCTGCCCTGTCTCCATCCTGTCCCCAATGTCTCCAATCATGCTCTGTCTCCAATCCTGCCCCTGTCTCCATCCTGCCCCTGCCTCCAATCCTGCCCTATCTCCTGACCCCAATGTCTCCAATCCTGCCCCCATCTCCAATCCTGCCCATCTCCATCTTGCCTCCCCCCTGTCTCCAATCTGCCCTGGCAGGATGAAGACACACGGTGCGACATTTGGCACCATCTGGAAGTTCACAGCTCCGTCAAAACTGTAGTGGCTGAGGCCAAGTATTACTGATCCATCCTCTATATATGAATAGTAGTGTATCTGTAGTACCAACTCATGGCCGCTATGGAATTGACGGAACTGTTGGTTCCTGCAGCATTTGAGAACTTCCAGTAGCCATATGCACCGTTAACACCCCATCGGTCAGAAGTTGATGGCCTATCTCAAGGATAGGTAATCAATTAAACAGTAGTGGCCAACCCTTTTAATATACTGTATATCAATGAGATTTTAAAGCAGAAGTATCTGTTTAGGTTAATAGTACACGAGCACTAACAGGAATCTCAGATGAGTTTCTAACAGATAAGTTACTTTTAATCTTTGTACTATTACTGCCAGGGCTGGGTTACCGTACATCAGCAGTTTGATAATGTATGGAATATGGACCCATACTGGCAATGGTGACAGGTGGTGCTTGCAGACAGTTGATGGTATAGTAGTCATTTGTCCTTGTGTATGGTCTACAAAGCACTGCAGGACTTTGGATTTGGTGGTGAAAAAGTTGGCAGACCATTTAGACAGTAAATATATTACATTTTATTTCCTTATTTTATATACTGTATGTGGCACCATGTCCATAATTTCTAGGACTGGGCAACCCATCTTATACATTTATTTCTATCTTCAACTTTTTTGTAAACCTATTATTTTCTTCTAATTCTTTTTCCTTTTCTCATAAACTCCAGTGTTTAGAATATAATTTAAGTCTTCTGTGTCTCATCTTTCCTCCTCTTGCTCACCATCACCAGCGGGTCATTGTCATGGATTTATCTTTACACAGATCACAATGATACTTACAAAGTAACAATAGATAGCACATACTTCTAGACATGATAGACAAGTGGCCACTCCCCGAGCTCCATACCTGCATCATTTATAAGACTGTCTCTTTGTTAACGATTAACAGTGGGAACCTGACCTTGGATATTCGTGAACAGACCAACTCTGTAAAAGACAAGGTAAGAATATCATCCTTCTCTGATTTTCTTAATTGAATATTTCAATGGTATATTCATTACAGAATATTATATATGTTATATATATTCCATGTACAGTATATGATATTAGCTAAAAACAATTGACTGACCTAGATATATAGTATGTTAACAGCTGCCGCGGGGAACAGATAATTTTTGGTCGAAAACTTGCTACATTGTATAGAAAGTAAACAAATGTTTATTTTTTGCTATCTTATGGCACCCTGATTCTACTCAGACTACGTTAGCCTATCTTAACCTCATTTAATTTTTTCCATTGTATTTTAATAAATATATCTAAAGTTTTTCATAATAATGTTATCCTCTTAATGCCGCAGGTTTTTTTTTCATTTTGTTTATTATTCCTGCCTTCTAGTAGCTCTACCTTTTTCATTTTTCGGTTAACGTAGGCAATCTTGTTTTTTGTTGGATGAGTTGTAGTTTTTAATGGCACCATTATATTTACCTTATATGATGTATTGGAAAACAGAAATATAAATCTAGATAGAGTGGAATGGAAAAAACACATAAGTATATTCTCACCAATTTATGCCATTTATCTTATAACCCTCTGTTGCTTATCTGCATGACTGAGTTCTTCTTTCTAGGATTATATGTCCTCCCAGATATGCCACATTATTGAAAGTACTGGCTTGAAGTCTATAGAGACTTTGACTTGTTCTTTGTGTGTGGAGCGTTGGAATCAGATATATCTTTATATTCCTTTCCTCTTGGCTTGAGATACAGTTGCAATTAAAACTACCATATTCAACCCCAATAAAAAAGTTCAAGAAGGATCAGGATGCCATTTTTTTTTTTTAAATAAATAATATATTACCAGCTATGGGTAGTAGATTCTTTGATGGTACATTGATCCAGAGGACTAATCTAATTGCCGTATTTGGGGTCAGGAATGCATTTTTCCCCTAGTTTGGGGCAATTAATGCCTGCCACATGGATATTTGCTTTACTTTGTATCAACACGTCGACTTCTTTCAACCTTAAGACTATAAAATTAAGCGTATTACCAAAATGTAAAATTTTTCAGATGTTTGCAATAAACCAGTGAATCAAGTATAATTTAAATAAGTTAACAACTAATATTAGTGGTTTCTCCAAACTCTACACAAAATGACGCTTTTATTACTGAAGCTTCATAATTACGCAATCCTTTCCTGAAAAGGGCTTTAGTACATAGTAGAGCATCTCTTGCTGTTTTCACTTGCTGCAAATGTGATGCATAGCCAGACACCAACTTCTGGAAGCCGTTTTGAGAAATCTTTGCTCATTTCTGGTTGGCAGTGGTGTCCAGTTCACTAATATTTTTGGGTTTGAACACTGCAACCGCCCTCTGCAACTGCCATTAATGATTATCTATGGGGTAAAAGACATGAAACTGTGATGGCCACTCCAGAATCTTCTACAAATTCTTCTGAAACCAAGTCTTAGTGGATTTTGAAATATGCTTGGGATTATTGTCCTGCTGGAAGATCCAATGATGTCCAAACTTCAGCTTCTTCATATAATGGATTTATTTTCTCCTATAATTTCCCTATAATTGATTGAACCAATCTTGACCTCCTGACGCTGCCGATTTCTAGTCCCAGAGTTAGGAAAGCAGTCCCAGATTATCACCGATCTACCGCCAAAGTCCCACCTGTAGGCAAGGTGCTCTTCTCAGCATATGCTCATTTTTTTTCTCCTCCAGACATATCATTGATCCATAGCCCAGAAAATTCCAGTGTTGTCTCATTGCCCAACAGAACAGAATACCAGAACGTTTGTAGCTTATTAACATAGTTTTGAGCATACTTAAACTGTTTTTGGATCTGTAGAAGTGTACATCTTGCTCTTCAGGCAAATACACCTTCAGAGTTTAGAATGCTCATTATTGTGCAAACTAAAACGTCAGTGCCTACTGTGAGCAAATCTTCCTGCAGCTCTTTTGCAGACATTTAAGGGTTTGTGACCACCTGTCTCCTGAGTCATCTGGTGATAGTTGGTGGTAGCTTCCGCTTTCTGCCATGTCCTAGTAGTGTAGTCAGTTCTCCTTTAACTTGGAACTTGCAGACTAAGCTTCCAACTGTATCTCTACTCTACAAACATTCAATTCCTTTGCTTTGTTATTGTATCCTTTTCCTTGGTATGCAAGGCAATATTCTCTTCTCTTAACTTTTTGGACCACTCTCTCAACATATTTAACATGCAAATGTCACAATCAATAAAGCCCTAGCCAGTCCGGGTATTTGATATGTTTTATCTTAAGCATACCTGATACAAGTGATGAAGTTTTTCATTGGTTGCATCACATGCGCTTGATTTGAAAAACCAAAAAAAAAACCTGATTTGAAAATGTGTCATTATTTGGGATTCTGTTCAGAGGGTTAAATAATTGTGAGATTGCAGTAGTCAGTAAAGGGGGCATTTTGTGTTGAATTTTATACTAGTTGTGTAAAGCTATTTAAAATGTTTTTGTTTGATGTTTTTATTGCAAATGACAGAAAGTTTGTACACCTAATTTACAATGGAGGTTAAATAATTTTGATTGCAGCTCTATCTTGAGATGTATAATTTGGAAAATAGAAGTATATAAAAGAACTCTGTATTCGAGTGACTGTCGATTTTACAAAATGGTTGAGATAAAGAGTTTCACTGATTCGTATTAATTAAATTGTATAAGACTGTTCATAAAAAACATTAAGCATGGTCCTCTTTCACTATATAGGGATCTGGACTAATGTATTATGGGATTATTTTTGTGCAGTTTCCTTATATGTGATGTTTAGCTGGTGGCCTCATTATATTGGAGGAATAAAAAGCTGGAAGTAAAAGGAGAAGTATCAGCTTTGTGTAAAGTTATGTTTGTCAGACAAAACTCAACTTCTAGTAAAACTGGTTTTATGTAATTGAGTAACTACCCATGTACAGCTCTTTTCATAAACCCGGAATTGCATTATTTTTATTTTCTGTATTTGAGTTCCTGGTCAACATATCCATGGTTAGGGGTATACAATTTATGACACTATCTATATACTTTATATAATTATTCCACAAAAATGTCATTGGTGAGTGAATTCTACTCTTTAGGTATAAATGACTCATTTCAAGTCATGCTTCCTAAATATAAAGTGTTACATGGAGAAAATGTTAGGAAGCGTGCGAAAGTATTACTGACTTGTGTTTGTAATATCCATAAGCCTCATATGTAAGTATCAATATGATGGGGTAATACTACTACTATAACTATTACTACTACTGCTACCTTGCATCAACATCAGTACAGCTGTTGAGCTGCGGAGAACTATTAATGCAGACTTTGTAGAAATCATACAATTGTAACCCCCACCCCTTTCTTAAGGAAGATCCCGCAATGGATAGATAGACTTTTAAATGTCGAAAAAGCATACTGAGCAGATTGTCAATCAATAAAGAGGCTGTGACAAATCTGGTCAGTCCTTACTTTCTCCTGATCCTAAGGTTACATTCAGATGTCCACACAAAGTCGGACTGCAATGCACGGACTGGCCATTGCTCTCCCAACCCAAGTGTGACAACTTCCTAGAAATATATCAAGCTGTCAAGCTCTGGTTGAGATACCCATGGCCAGTCCGTGCATTGTGGTCCAATCTTGGACCGATTTGCACAAATGTCTGAATCCGCACTAAACTTCCAGCCAATTTCATTACAAAACAGAAAGGTGTTAATACTTAAAAACTGAACTAAAAAGATAAGGAATTCAACACCTCAATCACCAGGGTCTTTCTTAAAAATCTCATCATTATTCTAGATCAATTGATTAATTTATATTTAACTTTATTGGCATCATAGACGACCAAGGATGTGTTAAAGCAGCCCTTCTACATATCCTAAATAAATATTTGGACTATTAGAATGATATGTCACTTGGTTTCACAGTACAAAGTGCATACAATGTTGAATGGACCATCAGAGACACATCCAATGATGCAGTTTTTCAGTTGACTGCTGCAGCCAATCAGAAGCTTCAGTGGTCAGGTGACTGAAAAACAAGATGTCACTACTGCTTCTGATCTCAGCACAGGCCACCGATGTGACTTGTGCTGACTCCATGGGGATTAAAGCAGGTTAGTATAGGAGTTGGTTTGCTATTTTATAAACATCCCACTGATTTCCAGATTTTAGTGTATGTTGGACAACGCCTGTAAGGACCTCTTACAGAAGCCTTTTAATTAGACCCATTAAATAACCAATTCCTTGGATTGTACTGAATACGACGCCTCCTCCGCGGTCTCCACTCCAGTATACACCATATTAGTAGCTGTATTGCTACAATTATAATAGTCGTTATGTTCTCATATGTAGAAATATTAGTAAGAATGTTATTTCTGTTCCAGATGAATCCCTTGTTCCAGTACATGGTGGTCGCCCTTGTTCTGTTCCCTCTCCAAGTTACTGCTTACCCAAATGGTTTAGTTACAGAAGCTTGTTCGGATATGTCGCCTCAGCATGGGTACGCCGCTCAGACCAGCAGCGCCCCTTATATGCTAACCGCATCCAAAACCAGTTACAAGGCTGGAGATAAAATCACAGGTACCTCTTATTAATAACCGTATCACGACTTATCAAGATTCTTTGAGGACAATTAATTACATCATTTCCACCAATGGCTATAAAATTGCTAATTTTCCATCAGTGAAAAAGTTTTGCTCTTTTTGCACCTGCTCCGTCAAAGTGGCAGAGGCTTAAGGACTGCACCAACCACAGCACAACAGATTAACTGTACATTTTAATGACAGGTGTATGTACCAGTGTTCCCACTTTAAATACACAGATACTTGGTATACAGAAGCAGCATATACCAGAAACGCAGACTGCCTATGTGCTGAATAGAGCAACTGTAGTATATAGATAAGAGGATATGCGCTACAGCACCGAGGTAAAATAAAAAATGCTCCAATCAGACCTGAAGACATGAGTCCAAAGAGTCCCCAATTTTTGAGTGAAATACCTCTATGTTAGGAGTTGTCCTCAGAGAAAATGTCAGTCGATCACCTTGGATTTCTCTGTGCTCTGCTGGGTGGATTCACAGACAAATAAAAGTATCATCCAAAAGATTAAGATCTATTAGATACAAACCGACCAATCATTGTCCCTAATCACCTATAAAAGACCCCTTTGTCCCTACAACGATAATCTCTGAGGAAGGACGACATTATCCTGCGAAACACGTAGGTTATAGTCATACCTACCTTTTTCCTGCATAGGAGTCCATAGCTGGTGACATCACTACAACATGGGGCAGCAGTTTTATTTAATCTTGGGAGGCTTCATCCAGCATGACCGGCCGGAACGCTGAGTACTGATAGCACCATGGATTTTGGTTTGATCCACTCAGCAAAGAGCAGAGAAATGCATGGCTATCCACTAACATTTACTCCGAGGCCTTCTCCTGACATAGAGATATTTCATTCATAAACTGGAGCGGGACTCTTTGGACTCATACGCTCAATTACATCAGCATTTTTTTATTTTACCTCGGCACTTTAGCACATATCCTCTTATCTATATAGTTCGGTAACAGTAAATTTTGCTCGACAGTGGTGTAAAGCAGAGCTCATAACAGTTTTAGATTTTTAGAGTACCTGTAAATTTGCCTAATTTATTAAAGGGAGTTTGTCACCCTTTTTTGGACTATGAGCGGCCGGCAACGACATCAGTGGCTTATCTACAGCATTCTATAATGCTGTAGATAAGCCCCCGATGTAACCTGAAAGAGAAGAAAAACGAGATATATTATACTCACCGGGGGGGGGGTGGTCCAGTCTCGGTCCGATGGGTGTTGTGGTCTGGCGCCTCCCATCTCCATACGATGCCGTCCTCTTCTTCCCTTCCTGTCATGGCTCCGGCGCTGGCGCACTGCTCTGCCCTGTTGAGGGCAGAGCAGAATACTGCAGTGCGCAGGTGCCAGACCTCTCCCGTCGCCTGCGCACTGCAGGACTCTGCTCTGCCCTCAACAGGGCAGAGCAGTGCGCCTGCGCCCGAGCCACGACAGGAAGGGAAGAAGAGTATGGTATCGTATGAAGATGGGAGGCGCCAGACCGCTACACCCATCAGACCGGACCGCCCCCTCGGTGAGTATAATCTAACTCTTTTTTCTTATCTTTCAGGTTACATCGGGGGCTTATCTACAGCATTACAGAGTGCTGTAGATAAGCCCCAGATGTCGATGCCGGCAGCTTATAGTCCAAAAAAAGGGTGACAGATTCCCTTTAAGAGATGGGCAGCACGGTGGCTCAGGGGTTAGCACTGCAGCCATACAGCACTGGGGTCCTGGATTAAAATCCCACCAAGGACAACATCTGCAAGGAGTTTGCATGTGCGCCTAATGTTTGTGCCGGTTTCTTCCGAGTTCCCCGGTTTCCTCCCACATTTCAAAGGCATACTGGTAGGGGATTAATATTGTTGGGACAGTGATGTCTGTAAAAGTGCTGCAAAATTAATGGTACCATGTAAGTGAATAAAATAAATAAATGTGCACCTCTTAATGAATTTAAAAACAAAGGGAAAAAAAGGGAAAATTGCAAGTCAGCTCACCACATCCAGGAGCACCTTGCTGTGTCAGGTGAAGCTGCACCGAGCCGTTCCAGACCAAGACGTGAAAATGAAAGAAGGAAAGAGAGAGGTCCTCCAGCAGCAAATGTCCACTATATAAATCGATAATCTGGTTGGAATAGAAAAAAAAAATCGCCTTTTATTGGATCAACATAAAAAATATAAAAGCTGACTACCTAAAAGGATGGAATGTGTACAAACCGACACGTTAAAGCTAAGTGCCTTAATCATGGTGTATATCAAAGCATACTGGACAGGATTCTGTCATACCTTACCTACTCCCAACACAGTTGAAATATATAAAGGTTGGATAATTGTAACAAAATTTAACCCTATAGGATGAGGTGGAAAGTACAAACAGATTTATAAACAAAAATAGGAAAAAACAACTAAGGAAAAAATAATAATACAAATGAAACATATCATACAAAATATCCAGATAATTATAAATTAGAAAATTGACAATCAACTATACATAAATATTTTAATTATATTGTAGAATTAAATCTTGTTTGTAATTCTTTCCATGGGGGACTCTTGTTTGAAGCTTGAAAATCGAAAAAGATTCTCGATTGAGTATCTTTCTCTTTAGATCTCCTCCTCTTTTAGGTCTGAACACTTTTTCTATGCGACAGAATTTAAAGTATTTGGTATTACCCTGGTGAACTTGGGAAAAGTGTTTAGAGACTGCGGAAGTATTAACCGTAGCGGTATTAACCGCATCCTACAAGTGCCTCCTAATCCATTTCTTGAGCGGTCCTGTAGTGCAGCCGATGTATTGTACGTTGCACTCCTCACAAACAACCAGGTAAATCACCGCTATTGTATAACAATTGATGAAGTTTTTTATTGTAAAATTTTGGTTAGTGGTAATGGATTTAAATGTGTTAGTCCTCAGTATCGGAAGATTACTGATATTATACAGAAATATCTACCTATATTAAATGCAGACAGCAAACTGTCTGAGGTCCTCAATAAATCAGGTATTAGATTTGTTGCTAGGAAGGCATCCACATTAGGCAACTTAAGGCCCCTTTACATTTAGCGATGCACCAGCGATCCCGACCACGATATGACCCGGTCAGGATCGCTGGTGCATCGCTAAACGGTCGCTAGTGAGCTGCCAAACAGGCAGATCTCACCAGCGATGCAGCAGCGGTCGGCGGTCGCTCTTACCTTTCAGATGCAGCAAGGGTGTCCTTCTTCTGCCTGTGTCCATGGCTCGCTCGTCGGCGCCAGCAGGAAGCCGGCGACGAGAAATGGACCAGGCCGATCTCGCACGATCAGCGATGACCAGCGGGGGAGCCGGTCGGAGGTAAGTATCACATGTAGCGATATCGCTAACAATATCGCTGCTGCGCCACAAAATCGGTGACGCTTTAGCGATATTGCTAGCGATATCGCTATGAGTAAAACCCCCTTTACTCTCACCTCCTTATTTTTCAATTAATTAGCAAAAACCACATTCTACATGGTTTTCCCTAAAAGGTTTTTGAAAGTGTGTGGACACTATTTGTAAGGCTTGTGTTTATCCTGAGAACGGAAAAAACATATTTAAATTTTTAAAAGGCGATGTTTTATTCCAACCAGATTATCGATTTATATAGTGGTCATTTGCCGCTAGAGGACCTCTCTCTTTTCTTCTTAATGAATTTAGACCACCCCACAGGAGTAGAGTTAATTTTCAAGTTAGGCTCTTGGAGCGTTATAAACTTTATATAACTTCAGGTATTTTATTTAGTTTTCCATGGGAGTAATTTCAGCCTTTATTTCTTGCTATTCTTTAACAGTGACGCTGAAAAACACTTCCCAAGACTATCCTATCGAAGGTTTTCTGATCCAAGCCCGACAACCAAACAGTAACACTCCTCTGGGCTCATTCCAAGTCACTGGTTCAGATATACAGACCTTAAACTGTACCACTACTGCGGTGAGTCCTTAGGGTACATTCCCATGGAACAGATTGGATTTTGTTCGGAAATTTCAGTGTCCGTGCAATTTACCAATTCATGTGAAAAGGGATTGCAAATATTCATGCAAGTTCTGCAAAAATATCTCCATTACATAGAACAAACTTTTGAATCCCAAAAATGTCTGCAGTGAATTGGCCACCTGTGAATTTACCTTTGGGAATTTGATACAGTATGTGACAGTTAAGAACATAACTACAGATAGGAGCTTTAACCCCTTAATGACCTATGATGTGCTGTGTTGATCATAGGCCACCTCCCCCTCTTGCGGGCTCCAGTGATGAGTCTGCACCTTTTCTGGCACATGACAGCTGATCTGATCAGCTGTCATGTGACCCTAACAGCCACGGGTGGAATAGCAATCCACTCACGGCTGTTAACTAGTTAAATGCTTGTCAAAATCTGACAGCGGCATTTAACTTGCGCAAACCGAATGCACATCTTAGCTGCGACCATTGGCGCCCGTGTCACATGAGGGTTGTCAATGGGTTGGCATGACAACCTGTGGTCTGCAGTCAATGCCCAGTGTTCGGCGCTCATAGCAAATGAGCAGATGATAGCAGCTTCTAGTCTATTAGAGACTATAGAAGCAAGTAAAAAAAAAGTTTTTAAAAATATTTTTTTTTTAAAAGTTCAAATCACCCCCCTTTTGCCCCATTCAAAATAAAACAATAAAAAAATATAAAACATACACATATTTGATATCGCCGTGTCCAAAATCGCCCAATTTGTCAATATATAAAAAGAATTAATTCAATCAGTGAATGGCGTAACGAGAAAAAAAAGCCAGAATTACGTTTTTAGTCACTGCAACATTGAATAAAATGCAATAATGGATGATCAAAACATCATATCTATCCTAAAGTAATGTCAATGAAAATGTCAGCTGGGAGCGCAAAAAATAAGCCCTCACCCAGCCCGAGATCCCGAACAATGGAGACGCTACATGTCTCAGAAAATGACACCATTTTTTTTTTTTACATATTTTGTATTTTTTTTTTCACCAATTAAATAAAGAGATTTTTTTCACGTTTTCCAGTACATGATATGGTGAAATCAATGGAGTTGTTCAAAAGTAAAAAAGCAAGCCCTCACAAGGCCATATTGATGGAAAAATAACAAAGTTATGGCTTAACGGGAGAGAAAAATGGAAATGCAAAAATGGAAATACCCCTGGTCCTTAACGGGTTAAGGCAATAATATAATGTACATACTGTAGCACTAATGATATAATGTAACCTGCAGCGAAAAGCACCTTCATGGAGAGGTCCTTGACCACGATCCATGGCATAGTGATAATTACACTTTGCCGTCCTAGGAGAATAAATGTGGTATGTTGAGATACCAACACTGATAATATTCTGTGGGAGGTCCATGGGGAGTTCATGGGACACAGGGCTTAATGTTGGTTTAGGTTTAGTTTAGCAGAACTGCAGAAAGTTGAGGTATTACAGCAGTAAGGGGGTGTGCACACATTAAGTATATGGTGTAGACATTTCTGCACCACTAAGCAGGAAAAATGCAGTGGCAAACATGCATGATTTTGTTTCATTTTCTACTTTAGTTTTTTGGGAAGATTTTCCCCCACTCATTAGTACAAGTGAAATCTGCAGCAAAACACAGAAAGAATGGGCATAATGCAGATTTGAGTCTGCACGAAATCTGCAAGTCACAAATAAGCAACGTGTAGATGAGGCTTCAGGATTCTCGTTCACTTTGTTGGTATCAGGAAACCTTTCAAGTTTTGTGACAAATCTGCACTGAAATCACAGATAAAAAGCAACGTGCAAACACAGCCTTAGGGTACTGCCACGTGCTGCAGCCGGACAAAGCCCCGAAACTTGACCGTCCATCTACAGTGACATAAAATCGAGCTACGGGGGGCGTGAGAGAGCCAAGCCTGCACCAATGATTAGCCAGGAGGCTTGTCTAGGACTACCTCCAACCCTCTATCGGCAAGGCAAATAAATGGATAAACTGTAGTCAAGGATCACAGCTATCATTTTTTAGCTCATGCCTGGACAGTTGATTTCACTTTCTATATCTTACAGAGCGCAGTTAGCCACACATCCGACAAGGCCAAGGATATTGTGGAGGTCACCTGGATTGCCCCAAACGTCACCTTTTCAACAATCCAGTTCAGGTAACTGGGCAAAACAGACATAAGACCGAGACTAACGAGAGCACTCAAGTCTTCAAATTGTGTGAACCTTGGATTTTCTTCTTTCTAGGGCAACAGCTGTGAGTAATTTGTCAATTTTTTGGACAAATCTAGCTGGACCAAGTCTTACATATTCTGGCTCTGGACTATCGCACCTAACAGTAAGTGACTTTAAGACTATTTTTCACTAAAGTGCTAAGGACCTACCAAGTGACCAGCATGCCACCTACAGTAAAATGTTTTTCGCAACCAGTTAAAGATCAGGCCATTTTCCACCATTAATAGTTTTTTGTGTTTTCTCGTTTTGGAAGAACCCTGTTCCTTACCACAACTCTGTTCATTAATCACCCTTCCAGGGTCCAGTGCTGCTTCACCGCTGCTTCTCCAGGGTATCTTGTATCGTGTTGATATCACAGAGCTGAAGACAATAACTATCACATGATCATGCCACATCTCCTGGGCAGGGGTGGAAGCAAAAGAGAGTATACAGACAAGACATCATTGGATCACAGATTATTCTTTTTGTGAGTCAAAACATTTCCCTGTCTGTTTTTAAGCAATGTTCTACCTTAGGGCTCATACTCACTTGCGAGAGACTCGTGCAATTCTCGTGCGAGTCTCTCGCATGAAAACCTGGCACTGCCGTTGGCACTCGGACCGGAGCGTGCGGCGGCATAAAAATACATGTAGCCGCTTGCTTCGGTCCGAGTGCCAGTGGCAGTGCCAGGTTTTCATGCGAGAGACTCGCACGAGAATTGCGCGAGTCTCTCACAAGTGAGTATGAGCCCTTAAAGAAAGAATCATCTACGATCTCCTGCTGTAGGGTCTGTATACTCATTTGCTTCCTCCCCTACCCAGGAGCTGTGGTATGATCAGACCATGTTCCTGCATGGTCAGACACAGCCATTACAAAGTACACAGCAGGGGCACATTTATAAGATTATCTCAGCACAGGAACATTTTTATTTAACCACATCCAATTGTGGAACTTATTATTATTCCAAGATGTATTGATTAAAATGTTGATTAAAATTAACTTTGTTCCTGTAAAAACCCCTTTAAATATTCATTTTAATATGTTATTTAAAGTAAATATTTTGCAATTAAAAGTCAATAATTTTTATCTTATATATGACATGCACCAAAATTTGTAACTTTATCCTACAAATGTTGCAGAAATTAATAAATTCCCTTCTGTTGGATGAGCCATCCATGATCAGGGGAAGACATACCACTAATGCATGTTTTATCCATGGCATGTGCTGTCCAGTAGGTAAGAATATGTACACGTGTGGAGTCACACCCATGCCGACTCATGATGAAATCACATTGCCCCATGATTGTGAGCTCTCGGAATTACATTGCCTCTCTTGTGTGACATGCACATAAATGAGCTGCCTTGCACCACGAGCCCATAATGGGGGGCGCCTGTCTGTACCCTGTTCATTTAGACAATGTTCAAATGTTCAGGTTTTAAATACATTAGATAGGGACTGCTCCGTGAAGGGTTACCTTTACGTGGTGTAGCAGCTTGCTATACAGTTTTTTCAAAAAATGTATCGACTAAATACCCTTTATTTGTTATCCAGCACTTGCTGATTACTGTCATATTTTTTACTGCAGAGTATTTTTGCAAATTTGTCATTTTGTGTTTTCTTGTTGTGTTTCTTGTAATATAGGTGTAGAGTATAAAATGCCTAGTAATAGACTTCTTCTGAAGGGTCTTACCCAATCCCGCCATATTATATTATTTTATTTTCAGCATTCATTGCCGTGTTGCTCTGTCTTTCAGGCTCCTTGGCGAATTACATACTTATCCATGTTATTCAGCATCTCGCTGACATTTTCTTCACAATTCTGAAGCAACTTCCCAAACATCTCAAGATGATCACATCTTTGCTGCAAAACCTTCCAGACAAGCAGAACCATTATATATCTCAATCCTCAAGATGTAAATACATAGAAGAAATATTCTACAATGTAGTTTATAAACGGTAGTTATAACGTCTATTAACTTGTTTGGATCAAATGATAACTTGTGCTCCATTTTTAACACCTATTTTTTTTTTAGTTTGAGTAATTACAACTAAACAATGTAAGATAAAATCCTATTTTTGTTACATAGCTCTATAGTAAATATGGTTGAAAAAAGAGAAATGTCCATTGAGTTCTATTGAGGGATGGGAAAATATATACATTTTTATTAACCAATCGGTAAAATAGGTAAAAAAGTAATGTGAGATCAATAGCATTGTGCTTTTAGTATAGTAAAAAAAAAAAATAATGAAACATATTGAAATTGACATTTTATTGGGGTTTATGAATATTTTTTTTTGTTTCTTATGTAATCAACTGTTCACTGAGAGCAAGCAGAGACACTGAAGGATCTGAATTAGGCCGGGATCACACATGCGAGAAATACGGCCGAGTCTCACATGTTAATACCCAGCACTGCCGCCGGCACTCGGGAGTGGAGCGTGTGGCCGCATAGCAATACATGCAGATGAACGCTCCGCTCCTGAGTGCCGGTGGCAGTGCCGGGTATTAACATGTGAGACTCGGCCGTGTTTCTCGCATGTGTCATTCTGGCCTTACAACGCATATTAGAAAATTGTATGATTTTTCTTTCCCAGGGTCAATCCCCTATAAATATTGTAAATTACCCCAAATTTTACTGTAAGTATTACTTTATGGTATTTCCCAATGTTGTAAGCCATGGTGTTGAATTGCAGTGATCAGTCTTTGTTTGATGGTGATTGAGACGTTCAACATTTGATCCACGCATACTATGGCCGCACGCATACTATGGCCGCATGCCATATGGCTGGTATTTAACACCTGCTCTGGACGGTCATACCACCACTATGATTAATGAGGGACCCAAGAAATACGAAGCTGTCGGCCACTTCTGCTCAATCATTGTTGATCTTTATATGAACTTCCTCGTTGGTAGTAGCCATGATTGTGGTCTTCTTGAGAGATCAGGTAAAGTCCATGTGTATATAGCATCTGATATTTTCAGGATGTAAAGAATTCCCACAAAAGCAAATTATAATCTGACCCTTTTTTCAATAGAAAGAGATGCCAATTATCATTTGAGCTGAAGCTGCTCATCCAATGACTCCATCAGGCTTCTTCTTGGAAAAGGATCTTATTTAAATGTCATCTGTCACCTCAGAAAGTGCTATATGCTTACACATAAAAGGTTTATCTGCAGGTAAATTGCATTTAAACACTGACTGGTTACTTACTGAAGGTGCGGCTACTGGAAGTCGATGAACTTTTTTTCTCCCAGGTGTTGCCGGCTTTCAGTTATGGGGGTGTGTACAAAGTGGCTTCAGTCACCATTCAGAATACAGTGAGATTCAGCTGTAAGCACGCCCTGGCACCTTAACTGACAGTGTGCTCTGCACAGATGTGCTGCAGAGCCAATTGATAATCCAAGTGTGGCAGGGTGCGCTTACAGCCGAATTTTACTGTGTTCTAAATGATGACTGAAGCCACTTCGTGCACACCCCCATAACTTAAAGCCGGCAACTCCTGGGAGAAAATAAGTTAATTTTCTCCCAGTAGCCGTACCTTCAGTAAATTTACTTGTAGATTGAACTTATATCTGCAGCTGATTAGCATTTTCTAAGTTGACAAGTTCTCTTTAAATCTCTTTACCTTGCTCTTAACCTGACATATTTTCCAAAAATTATAACTATTTTTTCACATGTCTAACATGTGTGAACCGAGGTGTTTGTTTCTGCTTTTAAGATGTGTTTGGAGGGAGGTCCTCTTCTTTAATCATTGCATTGTATTGTTGATATATAATTCATGGCATGCAAACCCGGCGGTATATATCCCACTAAATTATCAATTTGTATACTCTTTATTATCCCTTTAAGGACCCCGCCTGTTTGCATATTAATGATCTTGCCAGTTTTTGTAAATCTTAGTACGTGTGAATATTTCAGGAAATAACTGTGGATCTTTTCACATTCAAGGAATTTGCTGTCAAATGTTGTACTTACTTTTGTTGAACATGTTTTGTGTTTATTAATAAAAAGTCATGAAAAACTATAAAAATAACAAAATAAAAAAGTCTTATTTTTAATTGTGTTATATTAAATATTTGTGCACACGCTATGCAAATCTGGTAAAAATGACAGTAATTAAATGCAAAATTTACATTTTTTTAATGTTCTATGCCAAAACTTCATACAACGAAGCTTACATTAAGTAATTCAGAAATACACTCTATACATTGCTAATGTGGTAAATGACTATTCTAGCTGCAAACATCTGGTTTGTAATGCAATATCTTCATAGGTGTATAGAGGCCCATTTCCAACAACCATCATTCCAGTGTTCTTATGGTTCTTTGTGTTTGCTAACTGTGTAAGAAGGCTGATGGATGGTTAGAATACCCTTGAAAACCCTTGTGCAAGTATGTTAGCACAGCTGAAAACAGTATGGCTGATTAGAGAAACTATAAACCTGACCCTCCTCTGAGCTAGTTGACAATCTGGAGCATTACATTTGTTGGTTCCATTAAACTCTCAAAATGGCCAGAAAAAAAGAACTTTCATGTGAAACTCGACAGTCTATTCTTGTTCTTAGAAATGAAGGCTATTCCATGTGAGAAGTTGCCAAGAAACTGAAGATTTCCTACAACGGTGTGTACTACTCGCTTCAGAGGAGAAAGAGAAGTGGGAGGCCCTGCTGCACAACTGAGCAACAAGACAAGTACATTAGAGTCTGTAGTTTGAGAAATCAACGCCTCACAGGTCCTCAACTGGCAGCTTCACTAAATAGTACACGCAAAATGCCAGTGTCAATGTCTACAGTGAAGAGGCGACTCCGGGATGCTGGCCTTCAGGGCAGAGTGGCAAAGAAAAAGCCATATCTGAGACTGGCTAATAAAAGAAAAAGATTAATATGGGCAAAAGAGCACAGACATTAGACAGAGGAAGATTGGAAAAAAGTGTTATGGACAGACGAATAAAAGTTTGAAATGTTTGAATCACCCAGAAGAACATTTGCGAGACACACAACAACTGAAAAGATGCTGGAAGAGTGTCTGATGCCATCTGGCAAACATGGTGGAGGTAATGTGGTTGTCTGGGGTTGCTTTGGTGCTTGTAAAGTGGGAGATTTGTACAAGGTAAAATGGATTTTGAATAAGGAAGGCTATCACTCCATTTTGCAACGCCATGCCATATTCTGTGGGCAGCGCTTGATTGGAGCCAATTTCATCCTACAACAGGACAATGACCCAAAGCACACCTTCAAATTATGCAAGAACTATTTAGGGAAGAAGCAGGCAGCTGGTATTCTATCTGTAATGGAGTGGCCAGTGCAGTCACCAGATCTCAACCTCATTGAGCTCTTGTGAGAGCAGCTTGACTGTATGGTACGCAAAAAGTGCCCATCAAGCCAAACCAACTTGTGGGAGGGGTTTCTGGAAGCATGGGGTGAAATTTCTCCAGATTACCTCAGCAAATTAACTGCTAGAATGCCAAAGGTCTGCAAGGCTGTAATTGCTCCAAAGGGAACATTCTTTGACTAAAGCAAAGTTTGAAGGAGAAAATTATTATTTCAAATAAAAATCTTTTTTTCGAACCTTGTCATTGTCTGGACTAGACTTTAAATTCATTTGGCAACTCATTTGATTAATAAAAGTATGAGTTTTCATGGAAAACACAAAATTGTCTGAGTGACCCCAAATTTTTTTTTTTTTTTATAATATATTTTTTTAATAAGGAAAACTGAAGCAACAATACAATTATTTAGTACTTTTCAATTACAGATGCAGTTTCCAGATAATATGTATGTCGCAGGGTCTAGAGGGTTTAACTAACAGAGTCAAGCCTAACAGTATAACAAGGAAAACAATAGAACAGTACATTGGTACAAGTTTGCGAGGAGAGTAAGGAGTGAATGTATACAGTTGTGGCTAAAAGTATTGACACCCCTGCAATTCTGTCAGATAATACTCAGTTTCTTCCTGAAAATTATTGCAAACACAAATTCTTTGGTATTATTATCTTCATTTAATTTGTCTTAAATGAAAAAACACAAAAAGAATTGTCCTAAAGCCAAATTGGATATAATTCCACACCAAACATAAAAAAGAGGGTGGACAAAAGTATTGGCACTGTTCGAAAAATCATGTGATGCTTCTCTAATTTGTGTAATTAACAGCACCTGTAACTTACCTGTGGCACCTAACAGGTGTTGGCAATAACTAAATCACACTTGCAGCCAGTTGACATGGATTAAAGTTGACTCAACCTCTGTCCTGTGTCCTTGTGTGTACCACATTGAGCATGGAGAAATGAAAGAAGACCAAAGAACTGTCTGAGGACTTGAGAAACCAAATTGTGAGGAAGCATGAGTAATCTCAAGGCTACAAATCCATCTCCAAAGACCTGAATGTTCCTGTGTCTACCGTGCGCAGTGTCATCAAGACGTTTAAAGCCCATGGCACTGTGGCTAACCTCCCTAGATGTGGACGGAAAAGAAAAATTGACAAGAGATTTCAAAGCAAGATTGTGCGGATGTTGGATAAAGAACCTTGACTAACATCCAAACAAGTTCAAGCTGCCCTGCAGTCCGAGGGTACAGCAGTGTCAACCCGTACTATCCGTCGGCGTCTGAATGAAAAGGGACTGTATGGTAGGAGACCCAGGAAGACCCCACTTCTTACCCCAAGACATAAAAAAGTCTGGCTGGAGATTGCCAAAACTTACCTGAAAAAGCCTAAAACGTTTTGGAAGAATGTTCTCTGGTCAGATGAGACAAAAGTAGAGCTTTTTGGGCAAAGGTATCAACATAGAGTTTAGGAGAAAAAAAGAGGCATTCAAAGAAAAGAACACGATCCCTTTAGTCAAACATGGCGGAGGTTCCCTGATGTTTTGGGGTTGCTTTGCTGCCTCTGGCACTGGACTGCTTGACCATGTGCATGGCATTATGAAGTCTGAAGACTACCAACAAATTTTGCAGCATAATGTAGGGCCCAGTGTGAAAAAGCTGGGTCTCCCTCAGAGATCATGGGTCTTCCAGCAAGACAATGACCCAAAACACACTTCAAAAAGCACTAGAAAATGGTTTGAGAGAAAGCACTGGAGACTTCTAAGGTGGCCAGCAATGAGTCCAGACCTGAATCCCATAGAACACCTGTGGAGAGATCTAAAAATGGCAGTTTGGAGAAGGCACCCTTCAAATATCAGGGACCTGGAGCAGTTTGCCAAAGAAGAATGGTCTCAAATTCCAGCAGAGCATTGTAAGAAACTCATTGATGGTTACCGGAAGCGGTTGGTCGCAGTTATTTTGGCTAAAGGTTGTGCAACCAAGTATCAGGCTGAGGGTGCCAATACTTTTGTCTGGCCCATTTTTGGAGTTTTGTGTGAAATGATCAATGTTTTGCTTTTTGCTTCATTCTCTTTTGTGTTTTTTCATTTAAGACAAATTAAATGAAGATAATAATACCTAAGAATTTGTGTTTGCAATCATTTTCAGGAAGAAACTGAGTATTATCTGACAGAATTGCAGGGGTGTCAATACTTTTGGCCACAACTGTATGAGTAAGTCATCTGTGGAACAGTATCGAAAGTTAGGATTTTTAGAGGCTTTGTTTGAGGAGTGGACCAGAGAGGGAAGCCTAGTAGCCTATAAGGCGAGGGTCTTCCAGAAGAAGGGGGTTCTTAGGATGGTAGATAGTGAGTGGACCAACCTGGGAGAGGATAGAGGATGGAGAGCATATGGGGTGACCCCAAATTTTTGAACGGTAGTCTAAGCTCTGGAGGCAGATTCTCAGGGAGATCTATGTCCAACTTATAGATCTTAACAGCTCACTTACATATTTAAAAAATGTGGATTTCTCTGCAATAAGACATCGGATCATAGATATCAAGGTATCATTTTATTCAGCTTTCTATGACCTGCGTGCTCATATAGATGGCTTAGGAGGGTTGATTCTGCTGACAGATTCCCTTTAACGAGTCTTGCTACTAATAAGATTGTTACTTACAATAGGTGGCACTAGAATTCTAGTCTCTTAGGCTAGTTTCACACTTGCTTTTTTTTGCAGCGCGTTTTTCCCGCAAAAAAACGCATTGAAAAAACGCATACAAAAGCATACAACTGCTGCGTTTTTTTCAAGCATTTTTATGAGCATGCATGAAAAAAACGCAGCGTTTTTATGCGTTTGTATGCATTTTTAGTGCGTTTTTACCGCGTTTGCGTTTTTTTCCAACATTTTTAGGTGGCCCCTCACACTACCCAAACCATGACTTTACTAACCCTAACCCTGACCCTAACCCTAACCCTAACCCTGACCCTAACCCTTAACCAAATCATACTTAACCCTAACCCAAACCCTAAACCCTAACTAACCCTAACCCTAACCCTAACCCTGACCCTAACCCTAACCCTAACCCTGACCCTAACCCTAACCCTAACCCTAACCCTGACCCTAACCCTAACCCTAACCCTGACCCTAACCCTTAACAAAACCACACTTAACCCTAACCCTGACCCTAACCCTAACCCTAACCCTGACCCTAACCCTAACCCTAACCCTGACCCTAACCCTTAACCAAACCATACTTAACCCTAATCCTGACCCTAACCCTGACCCTAATCCTTAACAAAACCATACTTAACCCTAACCCTGACCCTAACCCTAACCCTGACCCTAACCCTAACCCTAACCCTGACCCTAACCCTTAACAAAACCATACTTAACCCTAATCCTGACCCTAACCCTGACCCTAACCCTTAACCAAACCATACTTAACCCTAACCCTGACCCAAACCCCAACCCTAACCCTAACCCTGACCCTAACCCTAACCCTAAACCCCCTTAACTAACCCTAACTCTAACCCAAACCCCTAAATTCCATGGTTAAAAAAAAAAAACGCATATGAAAAAAAACGCATACATGAGCATGCCAGTGCGCACATATGCGCATCCATAGGCTATAATGGCCATTTTTAGCGCAAAACGTGCGCATATGTGCGCATGCGCTTTTTTGCAGGGCCAAAAAATGCAACATGCTGCGTCTGGAAAATACAAACGCACACCCCAAAAAAACGCAGCGCATGAAAATCGCATACATGCGCTTACAAGCGCGCAGGTATGCGCACCCATGTTAAATATAGGGGAAAAAACGCATGCGCACATATGCGTTTTTTTCCAGCGCTAAAAAACGCAAATGTGAAACCAGCCTTACTCTCTGAAGTGGCAATTTGCATATTTAATTTAATTCATTTCATACAGGAGCTGTCATGATGTGACTATAGGGTAGTTAGGACTGTGGGCCCTAATTTAGTCCCTCGAGCTAAAGGGGCCCTAGCCTGTCCCTGTCCCCAGGATTACTGCTCAACTCCTGCTCCGTACTAATCCGAACTCCTTCCGCACACAGGGAAGAAGGGGACAGAAGTGAAAGGGTTAACACATAATAGACAGACAGGGGAAAACAGAAGCTCAGTCTCACAGAACTCACACAGGAATAATCACCAAGGTGCAAGAGTAAGAAGACAGTGAGGCAAAGAAACTACATGAAACATCAAAAGGAAAAGAAAAGGATTTCACTAAAAACCGCACACAATCACAGAGCAACCACCATAAATGCCTGGATTTGTCCATCTCTCCAGACCAGGTTAAGAAAAGCTATAACTGGCACTATCTGAACAGTATATAGTAGGCGTTAATTCATCGCACACTCCTTTTGGATATGCAAATAGTTTATTTTACATATAGTGATTCAGATGTAAGCACTGATATAAAAAGGGTGCAGGAAAAATGCGACATTTTAGCATTTCAACCCTGCCAAGGTCTCATTCATAATGTCTCTGTGAAGAAAAAGAAACATTTCATAAATAACAGCTATACTGTGCATACATACAGACTACATACAAAAGAAGCCTTTCTCATGCTAATTGTGGATACAAGTACATTCTTCAGCGTCCTGAAGGACATACTTCTTATATTTAAGAATCCGGTAAATACCTTGACACATGGTAGATTATAGGTACACTTTTAGTGGACCGGACAGAAAAGGCCCAAGTAGAGCAAAGAATTGGAAATTAAAACAAAAATATGAAAACAAGAGGGCAAATCAACAGAAAATAAAATGTAGATGGGTGGAACTTAGGTAATCCTTACTTCCTTAGTCAAGGACTTAGTCATCCCCAAAGAGGAAGAAGTTTTCATGCAATACTAAACTTAATATGTCAAGACAGAATTGAGTTGAATCATCGCTCAAATTTCATTTTATTGCGTCAGAAATGTTTCCAAGGCCTTAATCATAGGTAATGGACATGTATAAACTGTTAACATCTAATGTGAACAGTAAGCTGTCTGGAGGAACTGACTTGTTGTGATTGATAATTTGTAGGAAGTAACTCTGTTGGGCAAGTAAGAGTTGTTATTTTTGGTGAGGGGTGTAAGTGCATTCTTCAAATAAACAGATAAAGTGGTCAGACTATACTTGTAGTCGGTGTATGTTAATATGGGGCAATCAGGGGAATTGTCAGTGATTTGTGTATTTTTGGTATAATGTGAAAGACCTGTGTTATGGGATGTGGATTGGTGAGAAATGAAGCAGTGTTTTGGTCTATGGCATTTTTACAAAGATAAGTTGTTATGGTCTGTTGAATTTTGTCTCTGATTGTGGTAGTAGGGTCCCTTGAAACCTTTTTGTAGGTGGAATCAGACAGTTGGCGTTGTATTTCCTTCAGGTACTGTAAGTGGTCCATGACTAGTATAGTGCCCCCAGTGATGAGCAAATATACTCATTGCTCGGGTTTTCCAGAGCATGTGTAGGGAGATGGACAGGGCTGGGGCAGCTTCTTGTATGTCTGGGCTGGAACCATCGGGGCTGTCACCATTGTTGCGGGGGGAAGTGCTTTCTGACCTGAGCAGACCTGAGCACCTGACTGCAGGGATAATTAGCACTGAGCGCGCAAAAAGGGGACTTCTGATGGGAAGACAGAGAACACGATAGGAGAAGGTTGACTCCGTCTCCATTGTTCCTCGCCAATCAGCAGGCCGACGCCGTGGTTTATCCTCCTCTACGCGCACAGCCTGCGTCCAGGCAGAGCCGAGCTCCCAACAGACTTCCACATCTGTGAGCTCTGATTGGACAGCACCCCTCGCAGTTCCTGACAGTCGTTTGCAAACAGACCACATGCAACACGCTGCCTGCAAGGTCCCCTCTTCTTTCTCCTCTCCAGAACTTTGTGACTCACTTGTTCTTTCATCTTCTTCACCCCGTGCAAACCCGTATACCAGGATCGGAACCCCGCAACAGGAAAACCAGGAACCGCTGTTTCTTTCAAGAGACATTGCTTTGACGTCATCCGGGATCGATTCCGAGACTTCTCCTGCCACCTGCGTCTACGCCGTGGAATCGTGTAACCCAGACTGGCCGGGAGCTACAGACTGATAAGTTTGATCCATTCCTTTTTGTTAGCGTTAGGTCTACACTGTTCATCTTTCCTGTATTTGTATTACTTTGCTTTTGTGTTCTCCCTCCGTGGAGCACTGACTGCCAATTAATCTCTGCATTAAATACCCGTTAACTTTTGTTCTGCCTTTTGTTCTGCCATTGCATCCCGCGTTCCTGCTAGTACCTTGCACATGCTCGGGTGTCCTCAGAGTATTTTGGCGTGCTCGAAGATTTAGTTTGTGTCGACACAGATGCATGATTTGTGGCTGCTAGACAGCTTGAATACATGTGGGGATTCCCTAACAAACAGGCATTCCTCACATGTATTCAGGCTGTCTACCAGCCGCAAATCATGCAGCTACGTCGACACAAACTAAATCTCTGAGCACGCCAAAATACTCAGAGGAAACCTGAGCATGCTCAGGAAAACCCAAGCAACGAGAAACTCGCTTATCACTTAGTGCCCCCTTTATCAGCTGGTTTGATGATAATATTGTGCTATTTTTAAGAGACTGTATGTTTCTCAATCGAAGAGATATTTTGATTGGTTGGATAGAGACAGAGAGTTTGTGTGTAGATGTTGTTTAAAGGCCCTATCTATCAAGTCTATGAGAGTTTCAGTAGCATGGTGAATGTGGGAGGATTGAACGTACTAGGATTACCTAAGCCAAGACAGAAGACAGAAAGATCCAGAACAGAGAGGCCCTCGGAAAGGAGGTGCTCTGTTTACAGAACTCACAAAGGAGTAAACACCAATGTACAAGAGTAACACTGTGAGGTAAATAAACTATATGAAACAACAAAGGAAAAGCAAAAGATTTTCACCAAAAACCACACACAACAATCACAGAACAACCACCATAAATGCCTGGATAAGTCCATCTATCGAGAACAGGTTAAGAAAAGCTATAACTGGCACTACCTGAACAGTATATAGGGCATACATATATAGGGGAAAAGAAGATATGAGTGGTTCTCCAAAAGCATGTGACCAAGGAGCACTAACAATCTAATACAGTAGAAATTTAACTCTTGGTAACCTGTCTAGAAGCTACAAGTCTTTGCGTCGATGCCCGAGTCTCTCTGCGATGATTACAGTCATTACTGAAGTTACAAGGAAGATTGCTAGAACCTATAGATTTCTCAGATCCTGATGTCGCCCTGAGAGTCAGCGACATTTGAAAAAGCCTTCTTGTGACAGGAGTATTGTATGGCCTATAAGTCACCTCAAAGGAGAAGCATTACCCCCTTAACCTCTGCCAGAGGCCTCTTATCCAGCCAAATCAAACATATTACCATATTTTTCAAACTATAAGACACAATTTTTTCCTTCAAAAATGTGGAGGAAAATGGGGGGTGCGTTTTATAGTCCAGATGTCCCTAATCTGACTGTGGTGGGGAGGTGGGGGAGGGAGCAGCAGCAGCGGAGCAGCGGGTCACCAGAGGCAGAAGCCAGCTGCTGTGGCTAAGTCCTGTGCCCACTGCTAAAGAGAAATTAATATTCACTGCATTCCACGCCCATGGGAGTGGAAAGGGGTGAAAATTCATTTCTCTTTAATAATGAGCAGAGTGGTAGCAGTAGCAGACGGCTTCTTGCAGCTGCCCGGCGTTTGAGTGTGCCAGCTACTTTTGGCAATGAATATTCAGTGCACCCCAAGTTACACTGTTTCTCCTTTTTACAGAAATGCCCCCAATGTGTCCCCAATCTGCTGAATTGACACACAGCGATACCCAGAATAAAGAGAGTACCATTTAACTTTCAGGCCGTAATCGAATGATTTCAAGGCCAACTAAAACCCTTAAGATATTCACGTATGAGTATAATGAGAATGTAAAGGGAACTTGTCAGCTAAAAAAAAACCTGCTATTTACCAACTGTGATAGCGGTAATCTGCAGGTAAGTAGCATTTCAAACATGTTCTGCTCTGTAAATGGAAAAGAAGATGCAAGGAGAAACTGAAGCTCTATTCTCACCGCAGCTACTTCTGGTCATGGGGCAGTACAAGGGACAGTGATCAGTTAACAAAAACAAGCACAAACTTATCCGCACTGCTGCAGAACCTATGTCCATACACCTGATTGAGGTGTCAATACCGCTGTAAGCATCCATGCCCAGGCTTACTGGTGCCAACCCAATGAAGAAAAACAGAGAAAATGTCCATGCACAAATAGAAAACGGGTCCTCGACCCATAGAAACGCATTTGTGCAAAGCGATTGTCGTCCTTCACTCTCCACATGAGACTCTCCTGTCCTGAATGTTTTAAATTTCCGTAACAAATTGGGTTTTATGGAACGGTGAGTGCCACCCTCATTTTTCTACACATTGGTTATGCGGTATTCACTCTTTTACATCTCAACTGACAGCCTGCTCTACACACACATGCTGCATAAAAGGGATCTGGGTAGTTTAAGATAAATTGCTGGGAGCATAGATTGGTTTACTCAGCTATTAAATGTATTCATTCTTGTAACAAAACCACTTCTAAATATTCACAACACTTAATTCCCCAAAATAAATATTAATTCCTTACACAGAAGTAAAATCAAGAATTTAAGGGGTATATGTGGTGATAGGCAGAAAATCAGGGTCATTGGCACTTGAGCCAGGCTCAGCTGGCTCCATCTTGGGGTTTATCACTATTGATGCATGACCAAGACAGAAAAAATGTCCTCACCCTCACCCTGTGTTTGTTTATGAGAACAGGTTATCTCAAAGACTTTATACAGCGAATGAAACACAGTGGGGAAAATAAGTATTTGATACACTGCCGCTTTTCCAAGTTTTCCCACCTACAAGGAACGGAGAGGTCTGTAATTTTTATCTTAGGTACACTTCACTAGTGAGAGACAGAATCTAAAAATAAAAATAAAGAATCACATTGTATGATTTTTAAATAATTTAATAGCATAACATATCAGAACCTGAAGACCTACCTCTTCCGACAAGCCTATAACCTGCAGTAACCACCGATCGACCAATCCACTGCACGACCAGCTCTACCCTCGCCTACTGCATCCTCACCCATCCCTTGTAGATTGTGAGCCCTCGCGGGCAGGGTCCTCTCTTCTCCTGGATCAGTTGTGACTTTTATTGTTTAAGATTACTGTCCTTGTATTTATTATGTATACCCCTCCTCACATGTAAAGCGTCATGGAATAAATGGCGCTATAATAATAAATAATAATAATTATTATAGCACTGAGTAAATGGAAAATTACCATTTTTCCACTATGATATAGGAAAGATATATATCTTTGTACCGTGTTAGCCAGTAGATAGAAGAATATTTAGAATTGAGAGTCCTCAGTGGTTGATACCTTTTAATGGTATCAATGGTTTAACTTTCAGTTAGCCATTAAAAGGTATCAACCACTGAGGACTCTCAATTCTAAATATTCATTTTTCCACTAAAATGTTTTTTTGATCCCGAGCTTTTAACTTTTAAAAGGGCTAAAAGGAGAAAATGAAAAGTACAGTTTGTCTCCTGAGTACGCCAATATCCCATATGTGGTCAAATCTACTTTTGAGGCACAGTGCAAGCTCAGATGGGAAGAAGCGCCATATTGGAGCTCAGATTTTGCTGGAATGTTATGAGTTTGCCATGTCACACTGACAGAGAATTTAAGGTGTCAGAACAACAGAACCCCTTGATAAGTGACCCCATTTTACATACTATACCCCACAATAAGTTCATCCAGGGGTGCAGTGAGCATGTTGACACTACAAGCACCTCACAGAATTCAGAATTTTATACCATTGGGAGGTGAAGAAAGAATAATTACATTTTTAAAACTAAACTATTGTTTTAGTCCCAAGTGTTTACATTTTATGAGGGCTAATATGAAAAATTTGCTTTGCAATTTCTCCTGAGTGAGCCAATACCCTACATGGCTTGTTTTTTTGTGGGATGAGTTAATATTTTTACTTGTACCATTTTTGGACAAATAACATTTTTTTACAGCTTTCTATTCCAATTTTTGTGAGGCAGAATGAACCAGCAATTCAGGAATTGTTTTTTGGGATTTGTCTTTATGTCATTCACCGTATGTTGAAAGTCATGAAACAGCTTTATTCTTCGGGTCAGTACGATTACAGCGATATCACATTTATATAATTTTTTATGCTTTGCAGCTTTTACGCAATAAAAACTATTTTATGGGAAAAAAACATTTTTATTTCTCTGCTGATGGAGCTTTATGGTGACTTGTTTTTGTAGGAAAAGATGACATTTTCAGCGTCACCATTTTTTTTATTTACGCGTAACTTTTTGATCCCGTTTTAGGCTGGTTTCACACTTGCGTTTTTTTGCGCTGTATTTTAGCGCTAAAAAACGCATGCGCTTTTTTCCCTATAATTTTCATGGGATGCGCTTATGTGCGCATACACATGCGTTTGTATGCGTTTTTACGCACATGCGTTTTTTTGTGGTGTGCGCTCGGGCGCACAAAATGCATCCTGTTGCATTTTTTGGGCGTCCGACTTGCCTCAAAAAAACGCATGCGCGCGCAATGCGTTTTTTACAGCAAGACACCAATGGGTCTATGGGTGCGCATATGTGCGCATTGGCATGCTCATGTATGCTTTTTTGAGCATGCGTTTTTTTGTTGACCATTGGTTTGACAATGGAAATTAGGGGTTTGGGTTAGAGTTAGGGTTAGTTAAGGGGGTTTAGGGTTAGGGTTAGGGTTTTGGTTAGGGTTAGTATGGTTTGGTTAAGGGTTAGGGTTTAGGGTAAGTTAGGGTTTAGGGTTATTGTTTGGGTTAGGGTTAGTAGGGTTTGGTTAAGGGTTAGGGTTAGTATGGTTTGGTTAAGGGTTAGGGTTAGGGTCAGGGCTAGGGTTAGGGTTAGTATGGTTTGGTTAAGGGTTAGGGTTAGGGTATGGTTTGGTTAAGAGTTAGGGTTAGGGTTAGTAAAGTCATGGTTTGAGTTAGTGTGAGGGGCCAACTAATGTTGGAAAAAAATGCAAACGCGGTAAAAACGCACTAAAAACGCATACAAACGCATAAAAACGCTGCGTTTTTTTCATGCATGCGCATAAAAATGCTTGAAAAAAGCGCAGCATTTGTATGCATTTTTTCGATGCGTTTTTTTAGGGAAAAACGCGCTGCAAAAAAAAGCAAGTGTGAAAGTAGCCTAATTCCACTTTTTTGGCAGTATGATGAAAAAGCATCAATTATCAATTTTCTCTGTCGTCCACATCCAGGGAGATTACCTACAATGCCATTTATTGTAAACTTCTTGATTATGCTGCAAAATGTGGATAAAGGAACATCAAGATCTCTGGAGATGGACTTGTAACATTGAGATTGTTGATATACTGTATTTCAGCAATTTTAGTTCTCAAGTCATCAGACAGTTCTCTTCCCCTCCTTCTATTCTCCATGCTTAGAGTGGCACACACAGACCCACAATGCAAAGATTGGGACAACTTTTCTTTTTTTTATCTGGTTTCAGGTGTGATTTTCATATTGCCCACACCTGTTACTTGCCATAGGTGAGTTTGGACATTCATCACATGCTTGAAACAAAGTTGTTTACCAACAATTTTGTTGGGGTTTCTCGGCAGCATGAAATGTTTGACAGGTTTGCTTTGAACAAGGCATATGTATTATTAGAGCAGCAAAGGAAAGTCTGATGTGTTTTTAACTCCTTAACTCCTGGGCATTTTTTTCTTAATTTTTGCACTTATTTTTCCCCTTTCTACCAAAATCTATAACTTTTTTATTTTTCTGTTGACATAGCTATGCAAGGTTTTTTTTGTGTTGAACAAATTGTCATTTTGAATAATAGCATACAATGAACTGTAAAAACAGAGAAAAAAATCCAAGTGGAATGATATGGTGAGAAAAGTAGTTTCTTGGGTTTTATTTTTACGATGTTCATTGCAGGGTAAAAATTTCCTGGAAACCTGAAACTGAAGGTCAGTACGATTATTGCGATACCAAACTTGCATAATTTTTTTTTTATTTTAGTAGTCAGGAAAAAATTCAGAGGTTTGTAAAAACAAACAAAATGTGTATTTTGTTGTCATTTTCCAAGTCCCGTAACTTTATGATTTTTCCATTTATGGAGCCGTATAAGTCACTATAAGGGCTTATTTCTTTTTGCATGATGAGATCGCGGTGTTTTCCATACCATTTTGAGGTAAATACAATGTTTTTATCACATCTTGCATTTTTTTTTAAAGAAGTGTGGAGCTAAAAAAAAAACGCAATTCCGGTGTCTATATTTTTTTCCTCTTTATAGTGAGATCAGTACAATCAGGTTAATTAATTTTATATTTTGATAAATGGGATTTTTATCGACGCGGCTGTACAAAATATGTCTGTTTTACGTGTTTGCATTTCTTTATTTTTAATAAGGGAGAATGGGGATGATGCACATTTTTATATTACAGTATATTATAGATTTTTTAATTTATAATCTTATTTTTTAGTCCCTATAGGGGACTTGAACCTGTCAATGATCACTTAAACTATGTTCTGCAATCCCACAGTGTTGTAATATATAGTAAATGTCGCCATCTCCTCTGAAGCTCATCCTGTGGTTCTGTACTATTTGTGTCGTCGGACTGAACTTCCTTCTCCAGTGCGAACTGTGGCACCCACTCCTCACTAGGCCAAAAACTTTCATGGTCTCTCTTGGCCACTTCCGGTGAAGAACATAGGATGGTCGCTTCTGTATCTGACTCTTCTGCCACGGCGAGTATTCTTATGAGGAATATATTGTTCTGGGCACTCTTGTGCACCTTCAAGGAAATTGTTTCATCTAATGACATTATACCTATGTCAATTCCTTTTAAATTCCGTAATAATAACCTGTATACTTCTGCCTCGGCTTTATGAATGTTCACAGCCTGTAGGGGGCGCTGTTGTACAAACCGTTCCAACAAATGCTTAGTCATTACTGCTATTGCTGTCTCATCCATAGTTGTGGGAACCAGGGGAAGACTAAAGTGCGCACACTAAAAAGGCCTCATTCATTCTTCTGAAGTCCCAGTGGCTTGTACAAACATGGTAAACATCCACAATGACAATGCAAACCACTAATAATAGAAGGTGCTTAGTCACACAAGGTTGTGTACAGTCATCTGATAACTGTAAGTTATTTGATTCTTTGTCAGCAATGAAATAGAAGTGGATCTTTCAAGAAATACAAGTTTAACAGCCATGATGGGCTACTACCTCCAATAATGAACCTGAACGCGTAAGATGATTGGTTCAATTTCATGGGAAATCACCATTACAGTGATTTTTTTATTTGTGGTTGCATAGTAATTTGCAATGTATTATACCAAAATAATAACTTTTGCCTTGTTATGTGTCCTGATGTCCGTGTGTATAACGGCCTGAATAATTCATGCATGGGTAACTGTATTTCTGAGGACAGCAAGATGGGAATCATAAAAGACGCAAATTCTGAAAACAGCTGAGACCTCTGCATTCCAGCTCCTAAGGTGAGTTATGTTAAAGTCCCAGTTTTTGAATGGAGATACACTTTACAATAGATAGGGGATCTTGATGGATCTAGAATATAGACATAGAATTGTGTTATTCTGATTAAATAGTTTTTTCAGGATTCTTTAAGGTGGGCAAAGAGTAAGGATTGGAATGAAATAAAATAAGTAGAAGTGCATATGCTGAAAAGCGTATTTTCAGTCTGAGTGCGTTCCGACAAAACATCAGATAGCGCTCAGACCAATGTAATTTTATGAGACCGTGCACATATTCAAGGATTTCCTTGGACACTGTCCCTATTTGCCAGACATACACGGTCTGCCTTGACTGCTGCGGTTCGAGTGTTTAGCGCACGCGGCAGAGCGCAACAAGCGCTGATCCCATCAGCTGTTCTCCTTTAATGTGACCGGATTTCAGATTATTTAGAGACATGGGGGGCATTTTAGTACACCAGACCCCCCTGAGGAAGCGATATCCATTTATGCGAAACGTACGTTGTGGTAGCATGCTTGTGTAGCATTTTGGTAGTAACAATCAGTTTGGCCAGAGTGTGATTTGCTTAATCGGCTGAGAGAATCTACAGTACAGCAACTGCCCTTATTCATCCACTTTTCTGCTGCTCCTTGTCAGTGTGGGACGTCCCATCCATCATTCATTCTTGCTACCTCTCTGTTGCCCATGTGAGTGAGTGTCTGTTGTGATTTTGGAATGTCTCGTACTCAACATTCTCTACTCTGCCTACTTTTTAGAGAAAAAAAATCAGGAAAACTCCTTTAATATTGTTCCACAATTACTAGTACTCTAGAAAGTGTAGGGTATGAAGAGTAATATTTTCAATAGCCTCCTAATTTATCTATTACATAAAAGGAACAAATCTAGTCACAGTGCATTTTATTATATTAGTAGGGCAAAACACCTAGTTCTAAGCAGAAAGTCTTTGCACAATGTCAGGCACATTCAGGTGTAGCATTGATGGTTGAATTCTTGTCTAAACATTTGGACAATTTCTATGATGCAGGCAACAGGTTGACTGGAGGGATTGTCTTGCACATCGCTCTTTTTAACCTAGCAGTGAGATAATTGTTAGAAAAACTTTATTATTTGACTACTGTAACTGTAAAGAACTCTTTCCCACAATGATGTCTGAATCGTTATTCTTTTATGTTGGCAGTAGATTAAGAGCTGTATTGTCCAGTAGGAATGAGCAAATATTTGAATATTCGGTTCAGATTACAATCGCCAAATTTGCAATATTCGCTGAATTAATGGGCGAATATTTGCCGAGTATAACCAAACGCAATTGGAGTCAATGGGAGGTAAAAACAAACGCATGCACAACACCTTCAAACATTCCCAAAAGCTGGCAAAGCACATCAAATTAGGGGCAGACACCAGGAAAGTGGCCTCAGTTCACCCACAGTACAGATTTTAGAATAGCACTGCAGCAATCAGCCAGGCATGAGGTTTAAGAGTGTGGGCCAGCATGTACAGTTTTGAATTGAACTTCAAATTAAGATGAGGTGGGTGAGGCATCGGTGTAGGCTTGGTGTGCTTGGAGCCCTTATACCACATGCAACAGCTCAACCTGTTTTTATGCTCAGCCAAACTCAGGTGGCACAAATATCAGTTTCGTATTTTACTATTGACAGAAAAATTTAATGATAGTAACGCGGCCAGTTGACTCAAAGGAAGTGGAAGCCGGCCAGTGTCGTAGGCCTACTGCTACAGGCAACACGCATAAAGGAGACCCAACCAGGAATCTTCAAATGTAAAATAATTAGGGGCATTCACCACCAAAGTGGCATCAATTTCACGAGTAGAAATAGTATAATGGGGAGTGACATCTCTTTCACTACAGTCAATCCAGCAGATGGCCACCCAACCAGGAGTGTTCACATTTCCAACTATTAATGGCAGACACCAATAAAGTGGCATCAATTTCACCACAGTAGAAATAGTATAATGAGGAGCGACATCTCTTCCACGATAGCCAACCCAGCAGATGGACATCCAACCAGGAGTGTACACATTTCTAAAAATTAGTTGGAGACACCAACAAAGTGGCATCAATTTCATGAGAGTATAAATAGTATAATAGGGACAGACAGGTCTTCAACTACAGCCAACCCAACAGATGGACACTCAACCAGGAGTGTACACGTTTCTAAAAATTAGTTGGAGACAACAACAAAGTGGCATCAATTTCGCAAAAGTAGAAATAGTATAATAGGGACCGTCACATCTTCAAGTACAGCCAGCCCAGCAGATGGACCCCAACCAGGAGTGTACAAATTTCTAAAAATTAGTTGGAGACACCAACAAAGTGGCATCAATTTCATGAGAGTATAAATAGTATAATAGGGACAGACAGGTCTTCAACTACAGCCAACCCAACAGATGGACACTCAACCAGGAGTGTACACGTTTCTAAAAATTAGTTGGAGACAACAACAAAGTGGCATCAATTTCGCAAAAGTAGAAATAGTATAATAGGGACCGTCACATCTTCAAGTACAGCCAGCCCAGCAGATGGACCCCAACCAGGAGTGTACAAATTTCTAAAAATTAGTTGGAGACTCCACCAAAGTTACATCAATTTCACAAGAGTGGAAATAACATAATGGGGAGCAACATCTCTTCCACTACAGCCAACCCAGCAGATGGACACCCAACCAGGAGTGTTCTCATTTCAAGCAATTAGTGGCAGACACCAACAAAGTGGCATTAATTTCACCACAGCAGAAATAGTGTAATAGGGACCGACAGGTCTTCAGCTAAAGCCAACTCAACAGATGGAGAACCAGGAGTCAGGAGTCATCAAATTTAAAATAATTACGGGCAGACACCAAAGTGGCATCAATTTCACGAAATTAGAAAAAGTATAATGGAGAGTGACATCTCCCCTCCACTACAGCGGAAGTGAGCACACAGCTCCCGTGTTTTCTGCAGCAGCTCACCCAGGCCAGGATACTGGCAGAGAAAATGCTGTAGCACCAGGTTGAGGACATGCAAGGCATGTGTGTGAGTTTACCCAGGCGTAGGGCGGCCAGCAGATTCACACCGTTCTTGGACATGGCCTTCCCAGGATCCAGGTTCAGCAGAGACAGCCATTGCTCAAACTCGGCCTGAAGAGCTGTCCACAACTCTTCAGCTGTGTGACTGATTTTCAAGGCATATCATATTTAACACTGCCTGATTGCGGTGAGCCCTGACTGTGCAGTACAGTGGTGGTGGGGATTCACTCTGCACTGTTGGAACATGTGTCTCATTAAGGCAGAGGTTGAGGGTGCACGTGGAGGCCTCAGCAGAGGTAGAGGAGGAGGCAGAAGCAGTGGAGGAAGTGTGAAATACAGAGGTTTGTCCAGCAAGTCTTGGGGATTCCAAGACTTGTGG
The DNA here is from genome assembly GCF_039654945.1 of Dendrobates tinctorius. Taxonomy (NCBI): domain Eukaryota; kingdom Metazoa; phylum Chordata; class Amphibia; order Anura; family Dendrobatidae; genus Dendrobates; species Dendrobates tinctorius. The sequence continues at coordinate 40,124,810 of NW_027361697.1, forward strand.
AGCAGCCCATTCCCCATCTGCCAGCCAGAGTCATTCAGTTCCCAATCAGCAAGATGCAACGCTCTTGGCCATGCTTACTCGTCCAAGTGTCTGTGGCAAAATGCACCCTGGCAAACAGAGATTAAGTCAAGGAATGGGCTATGTTGTCTGCAACATGCTGGTGTAACACAAGAAAAGAAAAGCCAAACACGTGAAAAAATACCTGTATTAACCCCTTCACTACCAAGGGTGGTTTGCACGTTAACTCCCGGGCCAATTTTTACAATTCTGACCACTGTCCCTTTATGAGGTCATAACTCTGAAACGCTTCAATGGATCCCGGTGATTCTGACATTGTTTTCTCGTGACATATTGTACTTCATGTTAGTGGTAAAATTTCATTCAAATAACTTGCGTTTTTTGTGAAAAAAACGGAAATTTGGCGAACATTTTTAAAATTTCGCAATATTCTAACTTTGAATTTTTATGCCCTTAAATCACAGAGATACGGCACACAAAAACTTAATAAATAACATTTCCCACATGTTTACTTTACATCAGCACAATTTTGGAACCAAAATTTTTTTTTGTTAGGAAGTTATAAGGGTTAAAAATTGACCAGCGATTTCTCATTTTTACAACACCATTTTATTTTTAGGGACCACATCACATTTGAAGCCACTTTGAGGGGTCTATATGATAGAAAATACCCAAAAGTGACACCATTCTAAAAACTGCACCCCTTAAGGTGCTCAAAACCACATTCAAGAAGTTTATTAACCCTTTAGGTGCGTCACAGGAATTTTTTGAATATTTAAAAAAAAAAATGAACATTTAACTTTTTTTCACAAAAAAAATACTTCAGGTTCAAAATTTTTTTATTTTACCAAGGGTAACAGGAGAAATTGGACGGCAAAAGTTAATGTGCAATTTGTCCTGAGTACGCTGATACCTGATATGTGGGGGGAACCACTGTTTCGGCGCATGGCAGACCTCAGTAGGGAAGGGAATTTTTTTTTCCACAAAAATGATCTTTTCACCCTCAATTCTTATTTTTCCAAGAGTAACAGGACCCTAAAAGATATTGTGCAATTTATCCTGAGTGCGCTGATACCCCACATGTGGGGGTAAACCACTATTTGGGCGCATGGCAGAGCTCGGAAGGGAAGCAGCACCATTTGACGTTTTTGGCTGGAATTGAGATCGGACACCATGTCGCGTTTGGAAAGCCCTTGATGTACCAAAACAGTAGAAACCCCCCACACATGACACCATTTTGGAAACTAGACCCCCCAAGGAACTTATCTAGATGTGTGGTGAGCACTTTGAACCCCCCAGTGCTTCACAGAAGTTTATAACGCCCGGGCGTGAAAATAAAAAAATCGTATTTTCTCCACAAACATCATCTTTTAGTCCCCATTTTTTTTTATTTTTCCAAGGGTAACAGGAGAAATTGGACCCCAAAAGTTTTTGTCCAATTTGTCCTGAGTACGCTGAAACCCCATATGTGGGAGAAAACTACTGTATGGGGACACGTCGGGGCTCGGAAGGGAAGTAGTGACGTTTTGGAATGCAGACTTTGATGGAATGGTCTGCGGGTGTCATGTTGCCTTTGGAGAGCCCCTAATGTACCTAAAGAGTGGAAACCCCCCACAAATGACCCCATTTTGGAAACTAGACCCCCTAAGGAACTTATGTAGATGTGTGGTGAGCACTTTGAACCCCCAAGGGCTTCACAGAAGTTAATAATGCCCAAGCATGAAAATAAAAAAATCGTATTTTTTCCACAAACATGATCAATTAGTCTCCAATTTTTTTATTTTCCCAAGGGTAACAGGAGAAATTGGACCCAAAAAGTTGTTGTCCAATTTGTCCTGAGTACGCTGATACCTCATATGTGGGAGAAAACTACTGTATGGGCACACGTCGGGGCTCGGAAGGGAAGTAGTGACGTTTTGGAATGCAGACTTTGATGGCATGGTCTGCGGGTGTCATGTTGCTTTTGGAGAGCCCCTGATGTACCTAAACAGTGGAAACCCCCCACAAGTGACCCCCATTTTGGAAACTAGACCCCCTAAGGAACTTATCTAGATGTGTGGTGAGCACTTTGAACCCCCCCAGTGCTTCACAGAAGACTATAACGACCGGGCGTGAAAATAAAAATATCGTATTTTTTCAACAAACATCATCATTTAGTCCCCATTTTTTTTATTTTCCCAAGGGTAACAGGAGAAATTTTACCCCAAAAGTTGTTGTCCAATTTGTCCTGAGTACGCTGATACCTCATATGTTGGAGAAAACTACTGTATGGGTACACGTCGGGGCTCGGAAGGGAAGTAGTGACGTTTTGGAATGCAGACTTTGATGGATTGGTCTGCAGGTGTCATGTGCGTTTTGAGAGCCCGTGATGTACCTAAACTATTGAAACTCCCCACAAGTGACCCCATTTTGGAAACTAGACCCCCCACGGAACTTATCTAGATGTGTGGTGAGCACTTTGAATCCCCAAGTGCTTCACAGAAGTTTATAACGCCTAGGCGTGAAAATAAAAAAAATCATTTTTTTCTGCAAAAATGATATTTTTGCCCCCAATTTTTTATTTTCCTAAGGGTAACAAGAGAAATTGGACCCCAAAAGTTGTTTTGTAATTTGTCCTGAGTAGGCTGATACCCCATATGTGGGGGTAAAACACTGTTTGGGCGCATGGCAGAGCTTGGAAGGGAAGGAGCACCATTTGACTTTTTCAACGCAGAATTGGCTGGAATTGAGATCAGACGCCATGTTGCATTTGGAGAGCACCTGATGTGCCCAAACAGTGGAAACCCCCCAATTATAACTCCAACCCTAACCCCAACACACCCCTAACCCTAATCTGAGCCCTAACCCTAGCCCTAACCCTAGCCCTAACCCTAACCCTAGCCCTAACCCTAACCCTAGCCCTAGCCCTAACCCTAATGGGAAAATGGAAATAAATACATTTTCTTTTAGTTTTATTATTTTTCCCTAACTGAGGGTGATAACGGGGGGTTTGATTTACTATTTATGGCGGTTTTTATGTTTGGCGGCTGTCATACGCTAAAAGACGCTTTTTATTGTAAAAATAGTTTTTGCATCACCACATATTGAGAGCTATAATTTTTCCAGATTTTGACCCACCAAGTCATGTGAGGTCTTATTTTTTGCGGGACGAGTTGACGTTTTCATTGGTACCATTTTCGGGCACGTGACATTTTTTGATCACTTTTTATTCCAATTTTTGGGACGCAGAATGAACAAAAACCAGCGTTTCATGAATTTCTTTTGGGGGGGTGCGTTTACACCGTTCCGCGTGCGGAAAAATTGATAAAGCGTTTTTATTCTTTGGGTCAGTATGGTTACAGCGATACCTCATTTTGGTCTTTTTTATGTTTTGTCAGTTTTTTGCAATGAAAACAATTTTATATAAAAAATAATTGTTTTTGTATCGCTTTATTCTGCGAGCTATAACTTTTTTATTTTTTGCGGATGACGCTGTATGGTGGCTCGTTTTTTGCGGGACAAGATGACGTTTTCAGTGGTACCATGGATATTTATATGCGTCTTTTTGATCGCGCGTTATTGCACTTTTTGTTCGGTGGTATGATAATAAATCATTATTTTTTGATTTGTTTTTTATTTTTATTTTTTAAGGGGTTCAATAAAGGGGTTAACTAATGGGACAGTTTTATAGGGTGGGTCGCTATGGACGCGGTGATACCAAATATGTGTACTTTTATTGTTTGTTTGTTTTGTTTTTTTAAATGGATTTATTGGGGAATATTTTTTTTTTTTTTACTAATTTATTTAGCGATTTTTTTTAAATTATTTTTAACACTTTTTTTTTTTTTTTTGCACTTTATTACCTTGTCCCAGGTGGGACATCACTGTCCTGTGACAGATCGCTGATCTGTCACATCACAGATCACTGTGACAGATCAGCAATCTGTCACAGGCAGTTCTGCAGACTTCCTCATGCCTGCGCTTTGCAGGCACTGAGGAAGTCAGCTCCCTACAGGCCCCCGAAGGCCCCCGTCGCCATCTCGGATCCGGGGGCCTGTAGGGAAAGAGACCCCCGCAGCAGCGCTGCACATTGCGCTGCTGTGGGGGGCTCAGGGAAGCACAGAGGGAGCCCCCTCCTTGCCGATGCTTCCCTTTAACCCCCGGTACACCGCGATCGCGTTTGATCGCGGTGTACAAGGGGTTAACGTGTCGGGGGCGGTCCGTGACCGCCCCTGACACATTGTGCCGGGTGTCAGCTGTGATAATCAGCTGACACCCGGCCGTGATCAGCGGCGCTCACCACGTGGGCGCCGCTGATCGCTGTGACGTAATATTCCGTCCATGGTAATTAGGTCCAGGGTCACATGGACGGAATATTACGTCCATTGTAGGTAAGGGGTTAACAAAGTGGTAAAGGGTAGCACCGCATACAAGAGGTATCCGCACCATAAAAAATAACAGAACATATAAATATAATAAAATTATATTAAAAGGCCAACTCCAAGGTAACAGATATATATAATATACACTGCTCAAAAGAATAAAGGGAACACTAAAATACCACATCCTAGATATCTCTGAATGAAATATTCCAGTTGCAAAGTTTTATTCATTGCATAGTGGAATGTGTTCAGAACAATAAAACATAACAATTATCAATGTAAATCAAAATTAATATCCCATGGAGGTCTGGATTTGGAATGATACTCAAAATCAACGTGGAAAATCAAATTACAGGCTGATCCAACTTCAGTGGAAATGCCTCATGACAAGGAAAAGATACTCAGTAGTGTGTGTGGCCTCCATGTACCTGTATGACCTCCCTACAACGCCTGGGCATGCTCCTGATGAGGCGGCGGATGGTCTCCTGAGGGATCTTCTCCCAGACCTGGACTAAAGCATCTTCCAATTCCTGGACAGTCTGTGGTGCAATGTGACGTTGGTGGATGGAGCGAGATATGATGTCCAAGATGTGCTCAATCGGATTCAGGTCTGGGGAACGAGCGGGCCAGTCCACAGCTTCAATGTCTTCATCTTGCGGGAACTGCTGACACACTCCAGCCACATGAGGTCTGGCATTGTCCTGCATTAGGAGGAACCCAGGGCCATCCGCACCATCATATGGTCTCACAAGGGGTCTGAGGATCTCATCTCGATACCTAATGGCAGTCAGGCTCCCTCTGGCGAGCACATGGAGGACTGTGTGGCCCTCCAAAGAAATGTCACCCCACACCATTACTGACGAACTGCCAAACCGGTCACGCTGAGGGATGCTGCAGGCAACAGATCGCTCTCCATAGCTTCTCCAGATTGTCAGGTCTGTCACATGTGCTCAGTGTGAACCTGCTTTCATCTGTGAAGATCACAGGGCGCCAGTGGCGAAATTGCCAATCCTGGTGTTATGTGGCAAATGCCAAGCATACTGCACGGTTTTGGGCTGTGAGCACAACCCCCATCTGTGGACATCGGGCACTCAGACCATCATCATGGAGTCGGTTTCTAACCGTTTGTGTAGACACATGCAGTTTTGTGGCCTGCTGGAGGTCATTTTGCAGGGCTCTGGCAGTGCTCCCCCTGTTCTTCCTTGCACAAAGGCTGAGGTAGCGGTCCTGTTGCTGGGTTGTTGCCCTCCTTCGGCCCCCTCCACGTTTCCTGGTGTACTTGCCTGGTAGCCCCTCCAGCCTCTGGACACTACGCTGACAGACACAGCAAATCTTCTTGCCACAGCTCGCATTGATGTACCATCCTATATGAGCTGCACTACCTGAGCCACTTGTGTGGGTTGTAGAGTTCGTCTCATGCTACCACGAGTGTGAAAGCACAACCAACATTCAAAAGTGACCAAAACATCAGCCAGAAAGCATTGGTACTGAGATGTGGTCTGTGGTCCCCACCTGCAGAACCACTCCTTTATTGAGGGTGTCTTGATAATTGCCAATAATTTCCATCTGTTGTCTATTCCATTTGCACAACAGCATGTGAAATTGATTGTCAATCAGTGTTGCTTCTTAAGTGGACAGTTTGATTTCACAGAAGTTTGATTTACTTGGAGTTATATTCTGTTGTTTAAGTGTTCCCTTTATTTTTTTGAGCAGTGCATAATAAATCAATTGAAATATACACCATAAGGTACTATCTGCTACAATTTGCACAAAATATATATGTCACTGTGTGTATAAATATGTACAACAACATATTTTTTAAATATGAATGAGGGGAGTAAGATACTCCAAAAGTGCAAAAATAGATGATTCTGATGGAAAAATCAGCCATGGATAGTGAAAATAACATAATGATGTAGTAGATAGGGCTGAAATAAATAGTGATAAGCACCGTTAGAGTGAGACCAAACTGTTGGTAAGTATAGTTTAAATAGGACCAGAATGGTAATAATGGTCTAAACAATTCCTGTAGAGCTGTGGCTGGAATGAAACTGGGGGCACAATGACATAATGAAAAAAAAAACAAATGTTACCTGGATAGAGGATGCCTCCGATGCGTATAAATGTTGTATATGAAATGGTGAATTGTAAAGCGCTGCAGAATATGTTGACGCTGTATAAAGATTATTATTATTATTGTTATTATTATTATTAGATACAGAGGTTAGCCCCACAAGTCCTGGGGATTCCACAACTTGGTTTCTAGTGACACCACTGTCTAGTGCTTTAGTTCACCATCCCCTGGTGTGTAGTAGTTTAGTTCTCCAACCCAAACTGTTTAGTAGTTTACAGGTGCATCTCACAAAATTAGAATATCATCAAAAAGTTAATTTATTTCAGTTCTTCAATACAAAAAGTGAAACTCATATTATATAGAGTCATTACAGAGTGATTTATTTCAAGTGTTTATTTCTGTTAATGTTGATGATTATGGCTTACAGCCAGTGAAAACCCAAAAGTCATTATCTCAGTAAATTACAGGGTGGGCCATTTATATGGATACACCTGGGTGGGTCATTTATAAAATGGCCACCATGGTCACCACTCATCTTGAAAAGGTTTCCCCCTCCCATATACTAATGTGCCACAAACAGGAAGTTGATATCATCAACCATTCCCATTTTATTTAGGTGTATCCATATAAATGGCCCACCCTGTAGAATACTTTATAGCACCAGCTTGAAAAAATGATTTTAAAATCCAAAATGTTGGCCTACTGAAATGTATGTTCAATAAATTCACTCAATACTTGGTCATGGCTCCTTTTGCATCAATTACTGCATCAATGCGGCGTGACATGGAGGCGATCAGCATGTGGAACTGTTGAGGTGTTATGGAAGCCCAGGTTGCTTTGATAGCAGCCTTCAGCTCGTCTGCATTGTTGCATTCTGGTGTCTCTCATCTTCCTCCTGAAAGTACCCCATAGATTCTCCATGGGGTTAAGGTCAGACGAGTTTGCTCTCCAATAAAAGTGGTACTGTTGTTTTTAAACCACGAATTGGTACTTTTGTCAGTGTGGACAGGTGTCAAGTCCTGCTGGAGAATTGAATTTCCATCTCCAAAAAGCTCTTCGGCAGAGGGAAGCATGAAGTGCTCTAAAATTTTCTGGTAGATGTGGGTCGCCCTCGCACACCCAGGGCAGCGGGGTACTCGTTACCGGGCCAGTGTCAAGGTGGGAATGTGTCACAGCAGCGGTGACCCGGTCCGTGGCCCTGGGCGCCCAATATCAATGGCGGTGATGTTAATGGTGTTAAAGTTTATTAGAATAGTTTGTGACGCCACCCGTGGTGTTTGGCAAGTAAGATGTTGAGCCAACGCTGCATGCAGATCCGCTGGGACTGATGGTGTGGTGCAGCAAAGATGGTGTAGCTCCCCACAGGTGGAGCTGTAGTGCCAGAGCAGTGTAGGTGCAATGGATGAGGAGAGGCGCAGAATGGTATGGAGGCTGGTATCCAGGTGTAGTGGTGCGGGAATAACTGGAGGACACCCGAGTATGCGGTTCCAAAGCTTTACTCACTGTTTGCAGATCACTCCACTGCCTGCCTCAGTACCGTGTTCTCCAGGTCAGGGCTCCAGCCAACCTCCAGGTAGGATAGGATTCTCCCTTCCACACTCCGCCAACATGTACCTTACTGAACGACTCCTCCAATGCGCCTTTAGGTGCGAAGCACTTCAGTACTTAGTTACCCTGGAATGCCTCTCTTTAGGTGTTCCTAGTCTTTATTTGTATGACAGACAGCTGTAGCCTGCTTCGGGGACTCCTCAATGCGTCCCGGCTCTCTATTCAGTTGCTGTTGTGTCCCAGTCTATGATGGGAGCAAGGCGTTAGCGGCTCACTACTCCTCCGGTGTCTGTTGCCGGACATAAAGATCCAATCAACCTCGGGGACCGGGCCCCGGCCTTTGCGCTCTCTGGACTGGAAGGGTTCTCTATCTTTCTTCAACCAGCTTCCCACCGTCCTTCTATTCTCCTTCGTTCCGATCTGTTCTATCTCTCTTATGGAAGGTTAGGTTATCAATCTTATCAGTCTCTTTCTCTGGTCTTTCTCGTGCCAGCAGCCCCGATCACTGGGACCTGCTGCAGCACGTCCTTCAGACACCCATCTTCTCTCTTCTCTCTCCAACTAACCAACCCCCTAACTCTCACTCTTCCCACTCTTTTATATCATCTCACTCCACCCGCCTCCCAGCACATCTCGTGTTACGAAGCAGGGTTCCACGAGGGGTGCTCTGCTAACCCCCAGCCTGAAGCTGTTAGGTGGCCCCACTGAACTATCCTGTGTGTGGAATGCAGGTGTGGAGCATGGTCAGGAGTTCCGACCCTACCTGGATGGTGGGGCACTACACCTTAGGAGAAGGTGCAGTACCTCTGTGGTGACTGAAGCCTCAGGGGTGCCACAGATGGCTGCACTGACTTTGGTCTTGATAAAACACAGTGGACCTACACCAGCAGATGACATGGCTCCCAAAACCATCATTGATTGTGGATACTTAGTTTAGTTCTCCATCTTATGGTGTGTAGTGCTTTAATTACCCAACTTTAGGTATTTACTAGTTTATTTCACCAAGCCCTGTTGTCTAGTACAGGGTGGGACATTTATATGGATACACCTAAATAAAATAGGAATGGTTGGTGACCCAGATCGGCGTGCTGAATTTGCAAAATGGGCAAAACAAAAATTGGAACAGGACTCTCAGTTTACACAGAACATTATGTTCAGTGATGAGGCAAATCAAAAAACAATGTCACTGCCACTAAATGACTAGCTATCTAAACCAGGGTTCCCCACCTCCAGTCCTCAAGGCCCACCAACAGATCATGTTTTCAGGATTTCATTAGTATTGCTCAGGTGATAATTGCATCACCTGTGCAATACAATGGAAATCCTGAAAACATGATCTTTTGCTGGGCCTTGAGGACTGGTGTTGGGGAACCCTGATATAAACTACCTGATTTAGAAACAACCGCCGAGCTAAATAGCTAAAATCTATCAGCACCCAGGACCAGCATCCAGAGCATCCTCTCTGTGCTGTTATATTGAAAAAATGGTGCTAAAACAAGATGTCCACTCTTTATATAGAGAGGGACATGTGATTTCAGGAGCCAGTGACACAAGCTGTTGTGTCTAGACATTGTGGATATTTCCTGCACCCTGATTGGCTAGCCACAATGTGCACACATAAAGTTAGAAAATTTTGTTTTTACAAACACACCCCTCATCTAAGCTATCCCCACCCCCTACCCTCATCAAACCCGTGCCCCATGCTCACCATTCCAGAATCTGTCCCTTCCTCAACCCTCACTCTACTAAAATGCTTGTGCATGCCCTCATCATCTCCCGTCTCGACTACTGCAACAACTTTTTCTGTGGCCTCCCTGCTAACACCCTTGCACCTATCCAGTCCATCCTTAACTCTGCTGCCTGACTAATTCATCTCTCTCCTCGCTACTCCTCCACTTCTCCCCTCTGCAAATCTCTTCACTGGCTTCCATTCCCTCAGCGTATCCAATTCAAATTACTAATACTGACCTACAAGGCCATCTATAACCTGTCTCCTCCATATATCTCTGAATTAATCTCCCGATATCTTCCCTCACATAATCTCCGATCCTCCCAAGACCTCCTTCTCTCCTCCACACTTATTCGCTCCTCACCCAACCGCCTCCAAGACTTCTCCTGAATAGCCCCCACCCTCTGGAATTCTTTGCCCCAACACGTCCGGCTATCAACCACACTCGGATCCTTCAGACGGAACCTGAAAACCCATCTCTTCAGGAAAGCCTACAGCCTGCAATGATCCCCGCTGCCCCCTCACCAGTACTGGAGCTACCACCTCACCATCACTGGAGCTGCTGCAACCCCCCAACCTACTGTCTCCTTCCCCACCATCCTGTAGAATGTAAGCCCGAAAGGGCAGGGTCCTCTCTCCCCTCTATATCAGCCTGATTGTTAGTTTGTTTACTGTAAGTGATATCTGTAATTTGTATGTAACCCCTTCTCATGTACAGCACCATGGAATCAATGGCGCTATATAAATAAATATTAATAATAATAATAATAATACACCATCACTATCCTAGCCAAAGTGCTCAAAATACTTTAGTTGGCAGCACAAATATTTTCCTAATTAAAGAATCTTACCGATTTTATAAAAATGTGCTCATGTTTCTGATCACGAATCCAGATGTGCCATATTGGTGTCGAATTTATGTTTGCCAATCGTTTTTCGAACACAATATATTCCCTCATCTGTACTGTCCAGCCGTTTAACAGTGAATATTAAATTTATTCAGGAACAAACAAAACACAGCTTACAACTGGTATTTCTTATAGCTTCGGATCTTAGCATCTTGTTTGTCAGCTTGCAAAGTGAAAGTAAAATGTGCTTCAGCTACTAACACACAATGAGTGAACAGAAACTTTTTTTTTTTTAAATATTGCTTTACTGGCAATATAACACTTGCTAGAGACAGAAACTCATGCACTATTATACAATAGCAAATAGTAGTTGATTAAATATATACAAAAAATAAGCATTATTCCAACATTTTACACATACATTTCTACTGGTCCTTTGTAGAATACTAAGAATGGATAAATTCCGTGCTATTACTTTGTATTTACTACAAATATATTCATGCATGCTAATATGATCACTTCCAATTGATGTATAGGTGACTATTGAATTTGAAACTCCCTTTTTTATCTTTAATTTTATAAACACTGCTTTTGGTGTAACTACTTGACATTGAGTGCTGCTTGTTAGTTTACCGGTATTCAGTACAAGACTGGTTTCACAAGTCCTATATTTGCAGTCTAAATATGAACTGTGATGTCTGGACCAACCACAGACCTCCTGACCTGCAGAATGGGCAAAACAAATATTGGAACAGGACTCTCAGTTTACACAGAACATTATGTTCAGTGATGAGGCAAACTTTTTTGGGTGGGCCATTTATATGGATACACCTAAATAAAATGGGAATGGTGACAGTTGTCTTGCGTAGGGTGTCTTGCATTGAAATCTGCTGCAATGACCCGGGTACTGCGTTCACCAGACATCACCACAATTTCTATCTGCTCCTCACGTGTTAACCTCTGCGACATGTCAATGGCTGAAAACAAAGAGAAACTTGTAAATAACTCATGAAAGAATAAAGTTACGTTAAAACCAAGCACACCATTGTTTTTCTTGTGAAATTCTCAATAAGTTCAATGTGTCACATGACCCTCTTCCCATTGAAAAAAATTAAGTTGGATCCAAAATGGACGACTTCAAAATGGCTGCCATGGTCACCACCCATCTTGAAAAGTTTTCCCCCTCCCATATACTAATATTCCACAAACAGGAAGTTGATATCACCAACCATTCCCATTTTATTTAGGTATATCCATATAAATGGCCCACCCTGTAGTTTAGTTCTTCTTATGGTGTGTAGTGGTTTAGTTCTCCATCCCCAGTCACCCTGCAAGCCTCGGGGATTCCAAAACTTGTGGAGCAGCCCCTTCTCCGACTTCTCCCACAGCCACCAGAGTCACCCAGTGCCCAATCAGCGAGATGTAATGCCCCTGTCCATGATTGCTCATCCAGGTGCCAGTGTTGAAATGCACCCTGGCAGACATAGAATTTTTCAGGGAATGGGTGATGTTGTCTGCTACATGCTGGTGTAGCGCAGGATATGGCGTGCTTTATTATGTTTGTAACTGCAAAATAATGGTTTTTTTTTTATTCTGCGTGATCTCTGCACAAAGCTGAATTTCACCTCCACTAAATGACAAGGTGAGATATGGCGTGCTGAATCACGCTAGAAACTGCAAAAATATATTTTTTACTGTGTAACGGCTGTACAGAAAGATGAATTTCACTGCCAATAAATTATAAGGTGAGATATGGCTTGCTGAATCACGTTAGCAACTGCCAAAAAATCTTTTTTTTTTACTGTGCCACTGCTCTGCACACAGAACAACGTCACCGCCACAAAGTGTCAAGGTGGGATATGGCGGGCTGTGTCATTTTTAGTAACAGAATTTTATTTTGTACTGTTCAACAGCTGTGCAGAAAGATGAATTTCACTGACACTAAATGACAATGTGAGATATGGCATGCTGAATCACATTTACAATGGTGAAAAAAATTATTTTTACTGCCAACAGCTCAAATCAAAGAATAATGTCACTGCCACTAAATGACTAGCTATCTAAACTATCTGATTTAAAAACAACCGCCTAGCTAACTAGCTAAAATCTATCAGCACCCATGATCAGCATCAGGAGCACCCTCTCTGTGCCGTTATATTGACAAAATGGCGTTAAAACAAGATGTCCACTCTTTATATAGAGAGGGACATGTGATTTCAGGAGCCAGTGACACAAGCTGTTATGTCTAGACATTGTGGATGTTTCCTGCACCCTGATTAGCTAGCCACAATGTAAACACATAAAGTCAGAAAACAATTTTTTTACAAGCACACCCCTCCTCTGAGCTATCCTCACCCCCTACCCTCATCAAATCCATGCCCCACGATCACCATACATCAGCACTATCCTAGCCAAACTGCTCAAAATACTTTAGGGGCAACGCAAATATTTTCCCGCACTTATTAACGATTATTACCAATTTTATAAAAATTTGCTTGTGTTTCTGATCACGAATCCAGATGTCCCATATTGGTGCTGAATTTATGTTTGCCGATCGTTTTTTGAACATAGCATATTCCCTCATCTCTACAGTCCAGCCGTTTAACAGTGAATATTAAATTTATTCAGGAACAATCAAAACACAGCTTACAACTGGTAATTCTTATAGCTTAGGATCTTAGCATCTTGTTTGCCAGCTTGCAAAGTGAAAGTAAAATGTGCTTCAGCTACTAACACACAATGAGTAGAGTTGAGCGACTTTTGGTTTTTTAGGGTCGCGTTTCGTTTCGTGAAACCCGACTTTTCCAAAAGTCGGGTCGAGCAAGATCGTCCGATTATAGGGAAAAGTCGGGGTCGTACCAAAACACGAAACCCAATGTAAGTCAATGGGGAATAAAAGTCGGCAGTGAGAGGAGGACAGGAAACACACCTACAGTGCCCATTTGAATGCCAAAAGCATCAATTCTTCTTACTTAAGCTTGTCAACCTTAATTAACTTCATAATACAAGTTACGCACTGAAAAATGGGGGTTATTTGGCTAAAGTTGTGGGGGGGGAGGGCTGGCTGCAGGTTTTCATGTGCCCTGGGCGAAAGAGCGCCCCTTTAACACATACCACAACTCATCATGCTCCGATACGGCAGAGAAATAGAGGTATAGTACAATGAAAAATACCTCACTTTTTACATCTCATGACGAGGCCCATCTATTTCTCCATACAGAATCATTGGTCCCATATAATGTTTGAAACAATATATGATGAGCTCCACATAATGCTACAGTATATGTTGGTCCCCATGGATGAAGCTCCACTGTCTTATGGGCCCAAATAATGCTCCAAACATAATGGGCCCCATTTCTAATGCTCTAGTGTATAATGGACCCTGTAAATGCTGCTCCAGTGTCTGATGTCCACCTTTGGAATGTTCCAGTGTATGGTGGGCCCCATCTATCATTCTCCAGAGTATAGTGCTCCCCAAAAATTGCTGTCCCAACATTGAAAACAATCAAATAAGTCTCCTCGCTAGGGAATCCCTGTACTTGTCTGGATTCCTCGTCGTCCCCATCTTCCATCTCACTGCACAGTATTTCAACTTTGCAAGTGCTGTGATCCTGGGCAAGCAGGGGGGGCCCACTCGTTGGCGACGGCACTGGCACAGGGCCCCTGATAGTACGGTGGTGTGTCTGATGGCGGGTGGGCCGAACCTGCACTTTCATCTGCAGCTTCCTCTTTGTCACCGTGTAAGATGGAACTGTATATGGGAAGGGTAACCTGAGTTTCATCAGGGTCAGATTCAGGTCGTGTAGCGTGCGAGGGGAATGTAGTGGTCTGGGTCAATGTACCAGCAGATTCATCGAGCAGTGGCTGGGCATCAGTGCACTTGTGTCGCCCCCAGGAGTACGGTCGCCACAGTGGCATTACCTTCTTCCTAGGGAGTGTGATGTCATGCTTGGGAGCAACGAAGGATCTCTCTAGCAGGTTAACTGATTGGGCGGCGTTATTCCCACGAGTCATGACCCTCCAAACAGCGTTCATGAAGGCAAAGTGTTTGTTTTACGTGGGCAGTATGGTTGCAAAGCTGAACCTTAAAGGAATGTCCAGAAGGGCACCACCAGGAGTGGAGCCTACGGTTAAATTCGACTCCACCTGGGAAACCTCAACCATGCCAGCTACAGAACAGATGCACACATTGCAAGCTTAATTCCGTTAACGAACGAGACTCCGTCATGCCCCGCGGTCCGAGTCCGGCTTACTAGAGGGACACGTGAGGCTCTGGCACATGAGATTGGCCAATAACTGGTGTGTCATGCCCTTACATGTCCGTGGCTGCATGTGCGCTACACTGAAAAGGCCAGCGTTTGTCGCTTACAGGTGCAGATAACCCGCTGAACAACGTTAGTGATGGGGATCACTGATTACAATTATTACCCGCGAACAATGATTTCCCAGTAAGTGCAGGTCAACCGCAGTTCCGGAATTAGGCCTAACCGTCATTCCTGAAAAAATGAAAAACTTACGTGTGCAAACCACAGGTGCTGTAGCTTGCTTGACAGCTCGCCAGCCGTTCTCACGCCCAGTATGGATTACACGTGATTGCACAAAGGTGAGAAAGGGTACCGTATCCCCAGATAACATGTATGGATAGCGTACACATTCAAAATATATGTCTATACATCAGGAAGCAGGCTCAGACGGTGTTAGGCCCAGTATGGATTGCACGTGATTGCACAAAGGTTAGAAAGGGTACCGTTTCCCCGGATAACATGTATGGATAGCGTACACATTCAAAATATATGTCTCAGGAGGCAGGCTCAGACGGTGTTAGGCCCAGTATGGATTGCACGTGATTGCACAAAGGTTAGAAAGGGTACCGTATCCCCGGATAACATGTATGGATAGCGTACACATTCAAAATATATGTCTCAGGAGGCAGGCTCAGACGGTGTTAGGCCCAGTATGGATTGCACGTGATTGCACAAAGGTTAGAAAGGGTACCGTATCCCCGGATAACATGTATGGATAGCGTACACATTCAAAATATATGTCTCAGGAGGCAGGCTCAGACGGTGTTAGGCCCAGTATGGATTGCACGTGATTGCACAAAGGTTAGAAAGGGTACCGTATCCCCGGATAACATGTATGGATAGCGTACACATTCAAAATATATGTCTCAGGAGGCAGGCTCAGACGGTGTTAGGCCCAGTATGGATTGCACGTGATTGCACAAAGGTTAGAAAGGGTACCGTATCCCCGGATAACATGTATGGATAGCGTACACATTCAAAATATATGTCTCAGGAGGCAGGCTCAGACGGTGTTAGGCCCAGTATGGATTGCACGTGATTGCACAAAGGTTAGAAAGGGTACCGTATCCCCGGATAACATGTATGGATAGCGTACACATTCAAAATATATGTCTCAGGAGGCAGGCTCAGACGGTGTTAGGCCCAGTATGGATTGCACGTGATTGCACAAAGGTTAGAAAGGGTACCGTATCCCCGGATAACATGTATGGATAGCGTACACATTCAAAATATATGTCTCTACATCAGGAGGCAGGCTCAGACGGTGTCAGGCACAGTATGGATTTGACGGCCCAGACTACACAGCGGAGGAGCAGGGAGAGGTAAAGATTGCAAATGCTGGGGCCCTGCCCAAGCAAGGGGGGCCCACTCGTGGGCGTCGGTCCTGGCACTGGGCCCCTCATAGTACGGCGGTGTGTCTGACGGCGGGTGTGCACCACCACCGTCAGAGACACTTGATTGCACTATGAAGGACCCTGTACCAGTGCCCGCGCCCAAGAGTCGGCCTACCCACCTGTCCAGGGCAACGGCACTCGCACGGTGTCGTGCGCTAGGTGGTGACCCCGGCCATGGGGGGGGGAGGCAGCACAGTTAGGGAGTTTTAGAAAGTGGCATATGTTGATGTTGGACATTCAGCTGATGCAAAAGGTGAAATAGGTCAAGTCCCAGGAAGAGGTGGACCAAAGCAAGCCATTTTTCTGTCACCCTATGTGTCATCAGAGGAAGGTGGGACAAAATCCTTGGAAACTCATGCGTGGTTCATTTTAATGAAGGTTAGATCATCCCCTGATGAAGAAATGGTATACATTTCGAAACGCGTTGGGAAATAAATGGATTAATCTTTCTCCTAAATATTGGATTGGTGAATTTATCTGGCAGCGCACAAAAGTCCGAGAATTTATTCCAAAATCTGACATTTTGGGTTGACAGACGGGTCCTTTTTTCTGTCAGGATTGATCCAGCTGCACTGAAGACTCTTTCCGATAGCACACTTGCAGCTGGGCAAGCGAGATCCTGTAAGGCATATTGTGCCAATTCAGGCCAGGTGTCCAGTTTAGCGGCCCAATAGTCAAAGGGGAATGACCTGTGTGGGAGAACATCGATATGGGAGGAAAAGTAGTTTGTAACCATAGTTGACAACTGCTGTCTCCTGTCACTTTCCATCGATGCAGTATTACCAGTTGTGTGAGCGGTACTTGAAAAATCAGTCCACAACATTGTCATGAAACCCCTGTCTCCAACGCCACTTCTGCTGTGTGCACCACGAACACCTCTGCCAAGCTGCCCCCGGCCCGTACGGCTCGTGTGAGAACCATCACCGCTGCTGTGTGCTGGGAATGCCTCAAGCAACCGATTTACCAGAGTTGCTTGTTTATTAGCCAATATTAGGTCAAGGTTCTCCTGTGGCATGATGTTTTGTAATTTGCCTTTATAGCGTGGATCCAGGATGCTGGCCAACCAGTAGTCGTCATCGTTCATCATTTTGGCAATGCGTGGGTCCCTTTTTAGGATCTGCAAGGCATAATCTGACATGTGGGCCAATGTTCCCGGTGTCAATGATGCACTGCGAGTGCTGGTTGGAGGAGCACTTTCTGGCAAATCCACATCCCTCCAGTCACGCACAAACCCTGTACCAGACCTTGCCACGCCAACATTTTCACTTGCCCCACGAGATGCATCCTCCTCCCCTAAGTAATCATGCCCATCATCCTCCTCCTCCTCCTCTTCTTCCTCCACCTCGTCCAGGAGAGGTCCCTGAGCAGACAATGGCTGAATGTCATCAAGGATTCCCTCCTCCTCTTCCTCCTCATCAACATTGGCTGCAGACGCCTGCTTCTTAAGGTGCGTCAAAGTTTGCATGAGCAGACGCATAAGTGGGATGCTCATGCTTAGGTTGGCGTCATCTGCGCTTACCAGCCGTGTGCATTCCTCAAAACACTGAAGGACTTTACAGAGGTCTTTCAGCTTCGACCACTGCACACCTGTCAACTCCATGTCTGCTCTCAAAGTGCCTGGCCGTGTATCCTCCCACAAATGCATTATGGCCTGCCTCTGCTCGCACAGCCGCTCCACCATGTGCAGGGTGGAGTTCCACCTTGTTGCAATGTCGATAATGAGGCGGTGGTTGGGAAGGTGGAGCAATCGCTGCAGCTTCTGCATACGAACGGAGTGTACAGGCGACCGGCGGATGTGCGCGCACAGTCTTCGCACCTTCTGGAGCAGGGCTGTTAACTCTGGATAATTTTTGAGGAAGCACTGCACCACCAGGTTCAAGGTGTGAGCCAAGCAAGGTATATGGCTGAGTTTTGAAAGGGCTATGGCTGCCACAAAATTACGGCCGTTATCACTAACTACCTTGCCTGCCTCAAGATGTACACTGCCCAGCCATGACTCAGTTTGTCGCTTCAAGTACTCGGCCAGCACCTCGGCGGTGTGTCTGTTGCCCATACACATCATCTGCAACACAGCCTGCTGACGCTTTCCACTAGCTGCTCGATAGGGGGACACATCGTGTGCAACAGTGGCAGCTGCAGATGGAGTGCTCGTACGACTGCGCTCTGTGGACGAGCTTTCGCTTCTGGAGGAGGAGGAGGAGGGTCGAACGCCTACAGCCAACTGTTTCCTATACCGTGGGCTAGGCAGCACTGTCCCACCACCGCTGTCCCCTGTGGACCCTGCATCCACCACATTAACCCAGTGCGCAGTGATGGACACGTAACGGCCCTGGCCATGCCGACTGGACCATGCATCAGTTGTGAGGTGCACCTTTCCGCTCACTGACTGCTTGAGTGCATGGACAATGCGGTCTTTCACATGATGGTGGAGGGCTGGGATGGCTTTGCGAGAGAAGAAGTGGCGACTGGGTAGGTCATAGCGTGGTACTGCATAGGCCATGAGTTCGCGGAAAGCTGTGCTTTCCACCAACCGAAAGGGCATCATCTCAAACGAGATTAGTTTGGCAATGTGGGCGTTCAAACCCAGTGTACGCGGATGAGAGACTGAGTACTTTCTTGACCTACTCATAGTGTCTGGGAGGGTGAGCTGGACTTGAGAGCTGCATATGGTGGAAGTAGCGGTGGACAGGGCGGACTGAGAGAGGGTTGATGATGGTGATGGAGTTGGTGTTCTTTCTGATGGCCTAGAATCAGTCTTTCGTTGATATAACAGTGGAATTCCCTGACTGCTGTGGCCTTGCAACGACACCTCAACATTTGCTGCTGTGCTAACCGGTGGGCTTACAGTGGGGGAAACAATGTAGCGTTGCTGACTACCTTCGTTGTGATCAGTTGCACATGTGGCACTTGAGGTTTGGTGTTGTGTCCACGCTTGCATGTGCATGCTGGTTAAATGTCTAAGCATGCAACTGGTATTCAAATTTTTCAGATTTTTCCCTCGGCTAAAGGTCTTTGCGCACTTCTTACAGATAACCTTGGCCTGATCATGAGGATTTTGTTCAAAAAAGTGCCACACTGCACTCTTCCTACTTTGGCAGACATTTTGCGGCCTAGCACGCTGTGATCTTTTGACCCTCTGGACAAGCTGTCCAGCAACTCTTTTGATGTTTGGAACCTGTCTTTGGAGTGCTACGGGCCTGCCTGATAACAGCTGTTGCGATGTCGATGTCTGCTATGGATGCTCCTCATCTGAGCTATTGGAAGCAGCACCCTCTTCCCCCAATGGATGCCAATCTGGGTCAACAACTGGGTCATCCATCACCTCCTCTTCTATGTCATGTGCACCTTCCTCTGTGTCACCGTGTATGGTGGTATAGTGTGCGGGAAGGGGCACCTGAGTCTCATCAGGGTCAGAATCTGGCTCTGTACACTGCGAGGACAATGTAGTGCTCTGAGTGAATGTACCAGCAGAATCATCCATCAGCGGCTGTGCATCAGTGCACTCCATGTCAGATTCATCTTGGCCTGGGTAATTCACCATTTCACTTGATAATCCAGGCATGGTATGTGAAAACAGCTCCATGGAGTAATCAGTAGTATGGCCTGCGTCATCCTTCAATCTTGGTTGGGGTGAAGGACACAAGGAAAGGTGTGGTTCATGAACATGAGCCTCCAATGACGACTCAGTGCTTTTACTTTTTACAACTGAAGAAGAGGAGGCGATAGAGCTGGAGGCTGAGTCAGCAATGTAAGACAAAACTTTTTCCTGATGCTCTGGCTTTAAAAGCGGTTTGCCAACTCCTAGAAAACTAAGCGTTCGAGGCCTTATGTAGCCAGACGATGACGCAGGCTCAACACCTCCTGCATAAGGTCCTCTTTTGCTCTTGCCACTACCATCAGATCCACCACCAACACCATCATTACCAGCTGCCAACCCCCGCCCAATTCCATGGCCTCTTCCACCAGCCTTCCTCATTTTTGGTAGAAATGTAGACAAAATCCAACAAACTATATAGTAATGTAAAACAAGGTACAAGGTGTCTATAGGACAGGGGAGATTTTGAATTTCTGCAGACACTTGTGGACACTGGACACTTTTGGATTGTGTGAGGCCCAATGAATATCTGAGCGCTATGTGACAGGCTCGATGGCACAGCTGTGACCAAAGTGACTAGAGGATAAGGGAGATTTTGAATCTCTGCACACACTTTTGGACACTGGACACTTTTGGATTGTGTGAGGCCCAATGAATATCTGAGCGCTATGTGACAGGCTCGATGGCACAGCTGTGACCAAAGTGACTAGAGGATAAGGGAGATTTTGAATCTCTGCACACACTTTTGGACACTGGACACTTTTGGATTGTGTGAGGCCCAATGAATATCTGAGCGCTATGTGACAGGCTCGATGGCACAGCTGTGACCAAAGTGACTAGAGGATAAGGGAGATTTTGAATCTCTGCACACACTTTTGGACACTGGACACTTTTGGATTGTGTGAGGCCTAATGAGTATCTGAGCGCTATGTGACAGGCTCGATGGCACAGCTGTGACCAAAGTGACTAGAGGATAAGGGAGATTTTGAATCTCTGCACACACTTTTGGACACTGGACACTTTTGGATTGTGTGAGGCCCAATGAATATCTGAGCGCTATGTGACAGGCTCGATGGCACAGCTGTGACCAAAGTGACTAGAGGATAAGGGAGATTTTGAATCTCTGCACACACTTTTGGACACTGGACACTTTTGGATTGTGTGAGGCCCAATGAATATCTGAGCGCTATGTGACAGGCTCGATGGCACAGCTGTGACCAAAGTGACTAGAGGATAAGGGAGATTTTGAATCTCTGCACACACTTTTGGACACTGGACACTTTTGGATTGTGTGAGGCCCAATGAATATCTGAGCGCTATGTGACAGGCTCGATGGCACAGCTGTGACCAAAGTGACTAGAGGATAAGGGAGATTTTGAATCTCTGCACACACTTTTGGACACTGGACACTTTTGGATTGTGTGAGGCCCAATGAATATCTGAGCGCTATGTGACAGG
Organism: Dendrobates tinctorius; assembly: GCF_039654945.1. Taxonomy (NCBI): domain Eukaryota; kingdom Metazoa; phylum Chordata; class Amphibia; order Anura; family Dendrobatidae; genus Dendrobates; species Dendrobates tinctorius. Next base: position 40,146,139 of record NW_027361697.1, read on the forward strand.
CTTGATGGCACAGCTGTGACCAAAGTGACTAGAGGATAAGGGAGATTTTGAATCTCTGCACACACTTTTGGACACTGGACACTTTTGGATTGTGTGAGGCCCAATGAATATCTGAGCGCTATGTGACAGGCTCGATGGCACAGCTGTGACCAAAGTGACTAGAGGATAAGGGAGATTTTGAATCTCTGCACACACTTTTGGACACTGGACACTTTTGGATTGTGTGAGGCCCAATGAATATCTGAGCGCTATGTGACAGGCTTGATGGCACAGCTGTGACCAAAGTGACTAGAGGATAAGGGAGATTTTGAATCTCTGCACACACTTTTGGACACTGGACACTTTTGGATTGTGTGAGGCCCAATGAATATCTGAGCGCTATGTGACAGGCTCGATGGCACAGCTGTGACCAAAGTGACTAGAGGATAAGGGAGATTTTGAATCTCTGCACACACTTTTGGACACTGGACACTTTTGGATTGTGTGAGGCCCAATGAATATCTGAGCGCTATGTGACAGGCTCGATGGCACAGCTGTGACCAAAGTGACTAGAGGATAAGGGAGATTTTGAATCTCTGCACACACTTTTGGACACTGGACACTTTTGGATTGTGTGAGGCCCAATGAATATCTGAGCGCTATGTGACAGGCTCGATGGCACAGCTGTGACCAAAGTGACTAGAGGATAAGGGAGATTTTGAATCTCTGCACACACTTTTGGACACTGGACACTTTTGGATTGTGTGAGGCCCAATGAATATCTGAGCGCTATGTGACAGGCTCGATGGCACAGCTGTGACCAAAGTGACTAGAGGATAAGGGAGATTTTGAATCTCTGCACACACTTTTGGACACTGGACACTTTTGGATTGTGTGAGGCCCAATGAATATCTGAGCGCTATGTGACAGGCTCGATGGCACAGCTGTGACCAAAGTGACTAGAGGATAAGGGAGATTTTGAATCTCTGCACACACTTTTGGACACTGGACACTTTTGGATTGTGTGAGGCCCAATGAATATCTGAGCGCTATGTGACAGGCTCGATGGCACAGCTGTGACCAAAGTGACTAGAGGATAAGGGAGATTTTGAATCTCTGCACACACTTTTGGACACTGGACACTTTTGGATTGTGTGAGGCCCAATGAATATCTGAGCGCTATGTGACAGGCTCGATGGCACAGCTGTGACCAAAGTGACTAGAGGATAAGGGAGATTGGATTGCTTTTAAAAAAGCAGTTTGTAGAGCAGTGGGTAAACAGCAATGCCAGCCTATCAGGAAGTCTTAAAAGGCAGCCCAACAACCAACACCACTGATACACCACAATATAGCCTCCCCTTGCACTGCACACACAGTGACTGGTGTGTTGTGCAGGCCAAATCGCTAGCAGCAGAAGCAGTTTTTTTGTCTTCTTCCCTGCCTAACGCTCTCCCTACAGAATCAGCAGCAACCTCTCCCTATACTGAGATCGGCAGAAGTAAGATGGCGGTCGGCGTGCACGCCCTTTTATACCCCCTGTGACGCCCACCAAAGCAAGCCAATCACTTGCATGCCCTTCTGAAAGATGGTGGTGACCCCTGCCTATGTCATCACGTTGCCCACAGTGTCCGTAGATCCTGATTGGCTGAAAAAGAGCGCAAAACAAACTTTTGAAACGCGACTTTGGCGCGTAAGTCGCCGACCTCGTGGCCGACCTCATCCTAGGGTCGGGTTTCGTTTCATGAAACCCGACTTTGCCAAAAGTCGGCGACTTTTGAAATTTTTCGACCCGTTTCGCTCAACTCTAACAATGAGTGAACGGAAACTTTTTTTTTAAATATTGCTTTACTGGCAATATAACACTTGCTAGAGACAGAAACTCATGCACTATTATACAATAGCAAATAGTAGTTGATTAAATATATACAAATAATAAGCATTATTCCAACATTTTACACAAACATTTCTACTGGTCCTTTGTAGAATACTAAGAATGGATAAATTCTGTTCTGTTACTTTGTATTTACTACAATTATATTCATGCATGCTAAAGCCTACAGCCTGCAATGATCCCGGCTGCCTCCTCTCCACTACTGGAGCTACCGCCTCACCATCACTGGAGCTGCTGCAAGCCCCCAACCTACTGTCTCCTTCCCCACCATCCTGTAGAATGTAAGCCTGAAAGGGCAGGGTCCTCTCTCCCCTCTATATCAGTCTGTGATTGTTAGTTTGTTTACTGTAAGTGATATCTGTAAATTAAATAATAATAATCTTTATTTTTATATAGTGCTAACATATTCCGCGGCGCTTTACAGTTTGCACACATTATCATCACTGTCCCCGATGGGGCTCACAATCTAAATTCCCTATCAGTATGTCTTTAGAATGTGGGAGGAAACCGGAGTACCCGGAGGAAACCCACGCAAACACGGGGAGAGCATACAAACTCCTTGCAGATGTTGTCCTTGGTGGGATTCGAACCCAGTATGTAACCCCTTCCCATGTACAACACCATGGAACCAATGGTGCGTTATAAATAAATAATAATAATAATAATAATATGATCACTTCCAATTGATGTATAGGCGACTATTGAATTTGAAACTCCCTTTATCTTTAATTTTATAAACACTGCTTGACATTGAGTACTGCTGGTTAGTTTACCGGTATTCAGTACAAGACTGGTTTCAAAAGTCCTAATTTTGCAGTTTAAATATGAACTGTGATGTCTGAACCGACCACAGACCTCCTGACCTGAACCCAACAACCTCATACTAAAGGCCCCATTACATTTAGCGAAGCACCAGCGATTCCGACCACGATATGACCCTGTCAGGATCGCTGGTGCATCGCTAAATGGTCGCTAGCAGATCTCACTAGTGATGCAGGAGCGGTCAGCGGTCGATACTCACCTTTCAGACGCAGCGATGATGACCATCTTCCGCCTGCATCCATGGCTCACTCGTCGGCGCCAGCAGGAAGCCGACGACGAGAAATGGACCAGGTCGTTCTCGCGCGATCAGTGATAACCAGCGGGGGGTGGTCGGCGGTAAGTGTCACATGTAGCGATATCGCTACTGATATCGCTGCTACGTCACAAAATCGGTGATGCTTTAGCGATATCGCTAGCAATATCGCTATGTGTAACAGGCCCTTAAGGTTATTCATAACCCAGTCCGTCTCTTGAAAATAAGACATTTGCATTAAAATACCGCAGTGACCGTTACCGCAGGTGTTTCTATTATGTCAGAGGAATATTCACTTGAAAAGGAACCCGATAGCTGATACATGCTGCCCGATGCGATTATTGCTGCCAGGAGTAAACAATGTAGAGACTGAAGGAGAAACAGAAGCGGTAATTCCCAGGAGCTGCCAAGAAATCACGGGCTGGATGTGCATTAAATTATTCTTTATTCAAAGAACACATTTCGGAAAAAGCAGACCAGACCGTTATTTCAAATCTGAACTCCAAAATAATTAATGGGGTTGTCAGAAAAAGAGCTCGAACTTGTTCGGAAAATGTTCACCAATCTCAAATTCGGCACGAACGTAGCATATTCGGATTCGTGTTCGGTTTCACAAGCATTTTTTACTCAAAGTCGGAAAAATTCAGGCAAAGTTTGGTAAATGATCACATTTCCATTAATGCTTTTGTTATTACTTTGGCTAGGATAGTGGTGCTGTATGATGAGCGGGGGGACGTGTTTGATGAGGGGAGGGGGTGTGTCTAGGTCAGAGGAACATCAGAGTATAGTTTTTATTTATTTTCATCTTTTTTCTTTAATAACTTAATGTGTGTACATTCCGACTGCCAATCGGTGCAGAAACCATCCACAACGTGATGACACAAGGTCTTGTGTGATTGGCTGCCGAAGTCACATGTCCCTGGCCATATAAAAAGCGGACATATTGTTTTGCTGTCGCCATTTTCTCAGTGTCACAATGTAGAGAAGCCACTCCTGATAGTGCTGCAAGTGAACTTGTCAGTTAGCTAGATAGTGTGGCGCCCCTGAGGCTCAGTCGCCACAGAGGTACTGCACCTTCTCCCATCTAGGTAAGGTGGGAGCTCCCTGCCACACTCCAACACCTGCATCCCACACACAGGATAGTTCAGCAGGGACACCTAGCAGCTTCAGCCTGGGGGTAGCAGAGCACCCTTCGTGGAACCCTGCTTCATAACACGAGATGTGCTGGGAGGTGGGTGGAGTTAGTATAAAAAGAATGGCAAAGATAGAATACCGGTCAGTCTCCCAGAGGGGAGTCGAGTGCAGTCCCTTAGGGGGCCGTCAGAGAGAGCTAAGACAGGCTGACAGAAGGTCAGTCGGGACGGAAGCCACTCAGACAGGAGTGAGGGTCCCTGGAAGAAAGAAAGAGTGCTGCAGCTGCCTCAGTGACCTGAGCCAGCTGGCACGGGAAAGAGAGAGAGAGAGATGTAGAACTGTAACCTGCATTTCCATAAGAGAGAGAAAGACAAGTACGGAACGAAGTGGAAAGAGAACAGAGAGGAGGAGTGGGTTGGATAGGAACCCTGCCTATAGGTTCTCAGCGCACGGCCGGGGCCCGGTCCCCGAGGTTGTATGGACACTTATGGTTCTGCAGCAGACACCGGTGGAGTAGTTGGCTGTAAATGCACTACTCCCATCCAAGACTTGGGGCTAGTGTTGAGCATTCCGATACCGCAAGTATCGGGTATCGGCCGATATTCGTTGTATCGGAATTCCGATACCGAGTACCGATATTTTTTCAATATCGGATACCGGAATCGGAAGTCCCCATAATGCAATGAGCCACTATTGTGGCTGTGATTGGCTGCTGAAATGATGTCATCATGATGCGCGGTCTGTGCCCACTGCGGGGGGTCTGTGCCGACTGTCGGGGGTCTGTACGGGCCTCTCGGGGGCTGTACAGGCCTGTCGGGGGCCTGTGCCGGCTCCCGGTGGTCTGTACGGGCCTCTCGGGGGCCTTTGCCGGCAGCCGGTGGTCTGTACAGGCCTCTCGGGGGTCTGTACAGGCCTGTCGGGGGCCTGTGCCGGCTGCCAGTGGTCTGTACGGGCCTCTCGGGGGCCTGTACCGGCTGTTGGGGGCCTGTGCCGGCTGCCGGTGGTCTGTACGGGCCTCTCGGGGGACTGTGCCGGCTGTCGGTGGTCTGTGCCGGCTGCCGGGGGTCTGTGCCGGCTGCCGGTGGTCTGTACGGGCCTCTCGGGGGACTGTGCTGGCTGCCGGGGGCCTGTGCCGGCTGCCGGTGGTCTGTGCGGGCCTGCCGGGGGTCTTGTGTGTGTGCAGGCATCGTCCGATGGGACTACAAGTCCCATCGGGCGATGCCTGCTACAATGACAGTGATTGACACATTAGCCAATGATGGGACAGTAGTAGTCCCATCATCCGGCTAATGTGTTGAATGTAAAAAAAAAAAAAAACATACTACATACTTCATATATACTACATTCATACAACATACATATATACTACATACTACATACATGCTACATATATACTACATTCATACAACATACATACATACTACATCCATGCCACATATATACTACATTCATACAACATACATACATACTACATATATACTACATTCATACATCATACATATATACTACATACTACATACATGCTACATATATACTACATTCATGCAACATATATACTACATACATGTTACATATATACAACATTCATACAACATACATACATACTACATCCATGCTACATATATACTACATTCATACAACATACATACATACTACATACTACATACATGCTACATATATACTACATTCATACAACATACATACTACATATATACTACATTCATACAACATACATACTACATACATACTACATATATGCTACATTCATACAACATACATACTACATACATACAACATGCTACAGACATACAACATACATACTACATACTGCATACATACTACATACATACTGCATACAATACATTCATACATTCATACAATACATACATATAGACAAACAGTACATATAACATAGAGTACATGCTCACCATCACTTGTCACTTTGATCCCCGAAGCCAGTGTCATCTAGGAAAAAATATGAAAATAACAAACAAGCCATATACTCCCTGATCCGCAGAAATCTACGAGGGTCCCATGCCGATCTCTCGTGGAGAACAGCAGCATCAGCTGATGCGACCGCTCTCTATGGGGCTCCAGGAATCCAGTGACGGGAGGTAGGTATCCTTCCGCACTGTATTCCTCCGCCACTGTAAAAAAATAGTCCCTAGTCTCACTTTTGGCATTGCTGTGTGAGAAAGTTCCCACACAGCTTTTGCCATAAAGTGAGACCATTAGTATCCATACAACCTTGGGGACCGGACCCCGGCCTTGCGCTGTGAACTTGAGAAGGGTTCTGCTGTAACCCTAATCCTCAGTCCTCCTCTTCTCCTTACGTTCCGTTCAAATCTATCTTTCTTATAAAGAGTCAGGCTTTCCATCAATGTCTCTCTCCTGTGCCAGCAGACCCAGGTCACTGAGGTCCGCTGTAGCACTTCCCTCGTCTATCCCTCTCTGGGGATCTTCTCTCTCCTTCTCACCCCGTCAGACTCACTGACTGACTGACTGGCTAAATCCTAAACTCTTCCCAATCTTTTGGTGCAGACTAAGCTCCACCCACCTCCCAGCACTCTTCGTGTTCCAAGCAGGGAGCCACCAAAGGTGCTTTGCTACACTACTATGTTGTGTGGGATGCAGGTGTTGGAGTGTGGTCAGGTGTCTCCACCTTACCTGAATGGTGGGACACCACACCTCAGGAGGAGGTGCAGTACCTCTGTGGCGACTGAACTCTCAGGGGCGCCACACATCTATCTATCTAAAGATCTATCCATCTATCTATAGATATATCTATCTATCTGTGTGTCTGTCTATCTATCTGTCTATAGATACATCTATCTATTATCTATCTATCTATCCATCTATAGATATATTTATCTATTATCTATCTATAGATACATCTATCAATCTATCTGTGTGAAAACAATCGAGTATGCAAAATAAGAGGTTGGACAAAGAAATGACATCACAACTCTTTTCTTGTTAAATAATAGATCTTTATTTAGCTTACAAAAACGCATCAAATCCACGCAGATCTTTTGCTGCGTTTTCTGCCAAGAGATGCAGAGTCTGTGTAGAAAATTCCACAGGCAAATCTACAACATGTGCACATAAACTAGGAGAGTGGGGTAAATTGTGTGTGCAGTTGTCCCCAGCAGAGAAAGCATAACTCCCATCATTTGCAATACACATATAAAACAGTATATACTGTATGTGACAGTTTTCTGGCGACACTGACACATGGCGCCACACATGGCTCACATCCTCACCATGATGGTACAGCAATTTCTCGGCCATTATCCCGGCCTGGATGCGCTGCTGCAGAAAGCATGGTCACTGTCTGCTCACGGTTAACCGTTTGATTTGCAATGTTCTGACACGGTGGAATTTCACTCTGTACATGCTGCAGCGACTGTGGCAGCAGCAATGAGCCCTGGTGCAGTATGTCTTTTTGCATAGCCTGGGCCAATGTAGTACGGACATGGTGCAAATCATGCTTGCAGATTGGCTACAGATGAAGGCCCTCTGCACACTTCTGCACAGTTTAGAAATGGCTACTTAGAAGGTTAGCGCTGACGATGCTCTCATCAGCATCACTATTCCAGTCATCTACATGCTGGAGCACACTTTGGATAGTCTGCGTGAGGATGTGGTGGTTTAAGAGGAAGAGGTGGAAGCAGAGGAGGATGCGGAAGGGGTAACAGTATCTCTAAGTTCCAGACTGTCGACGCACAGGTGTTAACCATGGGAGGGTGGATTACAGAGATCAAGGGGTGCTCATTGTACCAGATATACTGTCAGTGATGGTGCAGGAGCTTAGGAACCAATTGAGGCAGTCGAGGATTAAGAGTTAAAAGACGCGCAACAGTCAGGAGATGAAGAATATGATGATCCTCTCTGTTGTCCGCGGTTGGCAGGAAGGGACAGAAGAAGCACCCTTGAGTGTTACCCCGCCACCACCACAGCATGAACTTGGACCTCATGGAAACGCCCAACACATGAGAGCCTTTTTGCTGCACTTTCTTCAATATGATGCCAGTATTCCTAAGGTTAGAAATAGTGCTGACTAATAGGTTGCCACTCTGTTAGATCCACAGTATAAGAGTAAATTGTGCCAAATGCTCTCCCGATATCCTACAACACGCAATGTCCAGTTCTCCCGAGACCTCCTTCTCTCCTCCACATTCGTACATTCCTCACCCAATCACCTCTATTACTTCTCCCGAGTATCCCCCATCCTCCAGAAAACCATGACAAAACACGTCCAATTATCCACCACATTTGTAATTTCTAGACGGAACTTGAAAAACCATCTCTTCGCGAAAGCTTATAGCCTCCCCACCATTGAAGCTGCTGCAACCCCCCAACCTACTGTCTCCTTCCCCATAATCCTGTAGAATGTAAGTCTGAGCACGGTTCTATCCTTTCTGCACCAGTTTATCATTGTTAGTCTGTTCATTGTAATTTATATTTGTATCTTGTATTTAACCCCTTTTCATATACAGCACCATGGAATCAATAGTGTTCTAAAAAGAAATAGAAAAATATTCAGAATTGAGAGTCCTCAGTGGCTGATACCTTTTAATCGCTAACTGAAAAGATGGTAACACATTGCAAGCTTTCGAGACTACTCAGGTCTCTTCATCAAGCATTGACTAATACAAAATCTGAAGAATCACATTTATACACAACACAGCACAGAAAAAGGAACTAAACAAGTTGGTATCTTGTCTGCCTGACCAGTCCATAAGAGTCAGCGATGACCTGATACCAGAGAGTCTAAGAATAGGGACATTCTACATACTTCCCAAAATCCACAAATCTGGACATCCAGGAAGACCAATTATTTCATGTGTGGGCACCCTTGCTGAGCAGGTATCTGGATGGGTAGAGAGTATTCTTAAACCACTGGTGAAGGATACACCCAGCTACATTCAGGACACAACTGACCTATTGATTAAACTAGCAGCAATAGGTCCTCTACCAGAAGGAACTATCCTGGCCACAATGAATATGGAATCTTTGCACTCTAATATCCCACACCATGATGGATTAAATGCCTGCAAATTCTTCATGGAAAACACAGGGACTGACGCTGATGCTGTGGTGAAACTTATAAAATTTATCCTCACCCACAATTACTTTGAATTCGACAACAAGATCTATCTACAGGAGACTGGCACAGCTATGGGAAGTAAAATGGCTCCACAATATGCAAATCTTTTCATGGCCAAGCTTGAAAGCGACTTTTTGTCCTCATGTCCCATCAGACCTCTGGCCTACTACCGCTTCATTGACGATATTTTAATCATCTGATGGAGTCTGAGCAACAGCTAAAGACGTTCCACGAGCAGTTTAATCAATTTCATCCCACCATCAACTTAACACTCAACTACTCCAGCATTGAGATTAACTTTTTGGACACCATAATTAAGCTAAAAAACAATGAAATAGAGACATCTCTGTATCAGAAGCCAATCAACCGTCCAACATATCTTAAATGGGAGAGTTTCCATCCAAAGCACATAAAGAACTCTATTATCTATAGCCAAGCCATCAGATACAATCGTATATGTTCCAACCCCATGGATAGAGATGAACACCTTGGTCGCCTCAAAAAGACCATTTTGAATCAGGGTTACTATCCAAGAACAATTGAAAACCAAATTACAAGAGCCACCAGAATGTCAAGGAATCACCTGATACATTACAAAGCTAAAGAAGAAAATAACCAGGTGCCTCTAGTAGTCACCTACAACCCAAATCTGGACGTGCTAAGGGGAGCTGCACGGAAATTACTACAAAAAGATGCCCGATTACAATCCATTTTTCCAGACCCCCCACTACTGTGCTTTAGGCAGCCCCCAAATCTAAGAAGCATCATTGTCAGAAGCTCCCTGTCCTTCCAACAGCTGCAGGAACCTTTCCTTGCAACCAGAAAAAATGTAAAACCTGTCCATTTATAACGACCACGGACAAGATAAAGATCCCCAATTCACATTAGGACTACAAGATCCCAGGTACATTCAGCTGCATCACAGCTAATGTGGTGTACTTGATTATTTGTACTAAATGTCCAACTGGGGATCTGTATGTAGGGGAGACAGGGCAAAAGCTTAGAACAAGGATGAATTCTCATCGTAACATAATAAGAGAAAAAAGAATGGCTCTACCTGTGGCAAAACATTTTTGTATGCCTGATCACAACACCAGGGATATGAAATTACTGGTATTGAAAAGTAACTTCACATCCCAGAGAGAGAGAAGAGTCTGGGAGTTCAAGCTCATGATGACCTTTGACACTCTCAATGCTGGAATGAATGTGTCGCATGGATTTATGTCTTTTTACATCAATTAAGGAATTTGCGCCTAAGACATTGTGGGGGCATCACAACACATTAGCAGACCCAAATCAGAGGACAATAAAACATCCAGACTCCTTATCTATGAACTGGTCCAATATTTATGTTTCTCCCTCTCCCACAATGATAGTTCTGCTTCGAGTCACTTGTCTTATCTATTGCATTTTTTCTGTGCTGTGTTGTGTATAAATATGTGACTCTTCAGATTTTGTATTAGTCTAGCCTGATGAAGAGACCTGAGTAGTCTCGAAAGCTTGCAATGTGTTACCATCTTTTCAGCTAGCCATTAAAAGGTATCAACCACTGAGGACTCTCAATTCTGAATAGTTTTCTATCTACTGGCTAACACGGTACAAAGATATACATCTTTCCTGTATCTAAAAAGAAATAATAATTATAAATCACGTATGGACGATATACATGCTGTATTGGAAGGTGCATAGTGTGTAATAGTATATAATGAAGCAATGAGCAGTAGTGTATATTGTATATAATAACACTATAGTATGTAATGTATATCATTTATAATGAAGCTATTGATGTCGGCCACACCTCTGCCTCTATGACAGAAGATGAAAGACACTGACTGAGCTCCTCCTTGCAATTTTTTTTTCTTTTCAGTTGTTTCCTAAGAATAGGAAAAATCCTCCTGATCCATTTTCTTTCTGCAACAAACCTGTCTTCACACCCAAAGGTAAGATGCCTGTATTTGTGCAGAGGACTTAACTTAGAAAAGTGAGAAGTGCACCTTTAGTTCTAATCTGCTACAGCTTTGTACATTTTTAAAAGTTGTATAAAAGTCCAGTAAAGCTAAATGATGTTTCCTAAGAGTCTGAATCTAGGACTCTTGTCAGTTCCGTACATTTGTACGGACATGAGGGCAGCAGGATGTTTTGGGTTTTATTTGAGAGGGGCAGATGAGCCAGTTTTTGCTAATTTTCACTAGTCTGAGTTTATTGGGTGTCAAGTCTGAGTTCTTAATTAATGCGAGGGGAGTTTGGTCTTGGCTTTTGACAAATGTCTAGAGTTTAGAGTCTAAACTGGGGACCTAAGCCTGCAGTATGAATTCATTTTTGAGGTCTTAGTCTAAGTTCAAATTAATTTTGCTTTCGACTTTGATTCTGGGCAGTGGCACCATCCTCCATCATTCTTCCTCGACGTCTGATGTCTCAGTGCAGTGGGTGCAATGACGTCACTGCGCTGAGATGTACGGTTCTTCAGAACGCTTGCTGCAAAGACTGAAGCAAAGTGTTTTTTTATTTTGGTGGACAGAATACTGTTTGAAGGACAATGAGGAGTATATTATACTATATGGAGGACTATGGGGAGTGCATTATAGTGTATGGAGGACTATGGGGAGTGCATTATACTGTACCGAGGATTATGGGAGTACATTATAATGTATGGAGGACTATGGAGTGCATTATACATTACGAAGGACTATCGGGATTACAGTATACTATATACTATATACTATATATATGGACGACTATGATGAGTGCAGTATATTGTATGGAGGACTATGAGGAGTGCATTATACTGTATGGAGGACTATAGGAAGTGCATTATACTGTGTGGAGTACTATGTGACTCCCATAAAACTATATGGAGGGCTATGTGGGGGCCATTATAATATTTGGAGGGCTATGTGGAAGCCTTTATACATTATGGAGATCTATATGGGGTGATTTTACTGTATGAAAGTATAAATACAGTGTGAAGGTTTGTGTGGGGTCCATCATATTATGTTGAGGGCTGGGTGGGGGTGATTTTACTGTTTGGAGGGATAGTGCGGGCGATTATACAGTGTGGAGTCATTATACTGTGTGTAGGCGCATTATACTGCAAGGAGGGCTGTGCGGGGGTTGCAGTTTGGGGATCATACTGTGCTGGAGTCATCATACTTTGCTGGGGAGTTAAGGTGGGGTACAGTAGGGCCATCATACTGTGCATGTGGAGGCTAATGTGGAGGCATTCACTGTGGGAGTAGTGTTTGTGCGGCACTTTCGTTGGCATCATACTCTATGGGGGAATGACAGGGGAATTTAGGGTTTAAGTAGGAGGAAAATCACTTTGTAAAAGTTGCAAAGTTGTGAGATATGCTCTTTTGTGACTTGGCCGAATGTTAATTATTTTTTTGGGGGGATGGGATTAGAACTTCTGCTATGGGGACCCAATAGTTCTATTTACACCTCTGATTCTGAGTTAATTTTTAGTAGCTGAATTATTTTATGTGCCTGACTCTGAGGTCTAGGATCCAAGTCTGTAATCTGACATAATGTAGGGGTCTGATATTACAATTTAGGCCGGCGTCACACTTGCGAGTGCAATGCGAGAAACTCACGCTAGTCTCTCGTTTCAATGCCCGGCACTGCCGCCGACAGTTCGGAACGGAGCATTCAGCTGCATAAAAAGACATGCAGCCGCACACTCCAGTCCCGACTACCGGCGACAGTGCCGGGTATTGAGGCGAGAGACTTGCGCGAGTTTCTCGCATTGCATTAGCAAGTGTGACCCCGGCCTTACAAAAATGTTAGTCCAAGAGGAGGCAAAGAGGAACATGATGTGTTTTGGTATGGCACTGGGTAAGGGCCTAATCCAAAACTTGACCTCAGGCCCATGGATATCTAGATATGCAAGTGTGTGTTTGTGGGATCTTATTGTATGTGTATTAAGTGTTCGTGTATATTTGTATGTGTATTAAGTGTTCGTGTATATGTGTGCTTGTATACTTGTAGTGTGTTTGCATGTATGCAAGTCCTGAATGGAAATTGATTTTTTGGAGCAGGTAAATATCTAGAAGATATGCTTGCATTTATCTATTCATTGTATGGCTCTATTGTGTGAGCCTTGTATGGTATTATTATTTGTATATAAAGTATATCCAAAAAAGAGGTAGCACAAAGCCGGTAAATTAACTCTCAATGCATAAACTTAATATGGCCCTCGCTGTAACTGCTTCAGTTTCATCCTGGCTTTGCTTGATTGACAAGTCTATCTCTGGGTGTGTTTAAGGAGTCACCTGTCAATCATGCAGAGGGGGCAGGGAGATATTTGTAATATGGGAATCTGTCTCTGATTCACTCAATGTTGGGTTTGGCTCGAATGAATCATCTGACAGGCTCCCTTTAAAGCTAGAAATGCTGACAAATGTAATGCTATAATGCTCGCAGCGATGACAAACATCAAGCTTTCAAGGCTATTTACTTCTCTTCTTTTCTCATCTTGTTATTGCCCATCATCCTTTCATTAGGTCAGTAAAAGCTCCGTAAGGGACAAATGAGAACTCTCAATTCTGATCTTTTCTAAAACAATATACGCACACCACAGAAGCAGGTCTCTTCCCATCACGATTGAGCTATATTTCTGCACAATTGCTTGATATATGCCATGATGGAAGTCTCTGGCATATGCCCATGTTGGCCGCAGGGGCCCATTGACTCCCATATTAGAAACACAATACAAAATATCAGGTTTTGTGGCATGCCTCTGGAAAGAATAGTGTAGTCAACTGTGCTGTCCAAAAAAATGGTATTTTGACAGGTATCAGACTCAATGATGCTAAAACGTCACGTTCTTAGTATATCCCAGATAAATGGAGCCCAATCAATATGGTTGAGTGTGTGACGGTCGAGAGTTTTTCCGGCACCAATTTGCCAAATCATATTGGTCTCTAACGTGTCCAGATTGTCATTTGTGCACATTTCAGGACCTTTCTCTAAGGTCGGAAAGCAGATGTCATACCGACTATGATACGCACCAACACTATGATCGGCCATTCTACTGCCTTCTTTTAGTTTATAGACTCGTATCCTGACATCCCCTGAAAATGAAATAAGTGGCGTAATAAGACAAAAATCAGATGATCATCACACTGCCAGGTCTCATTCACATGCCATATTACCAATTCTGGCTCAGAGGATCTAGAATATAACACCTATATCCTGTTACGGTCCAGTCTTGTACCTCTGTGTGTCTGACTTTATATCAGGGCATACGTGTTTTTTTCTCAGAGATTCCGAGATTTTGCAAGAATGTCCTGACTAAGAAATAAAAATCTTCCATTGTATTAAAAAAAAAAAACAGAAACCAGAATGGCTGAGTCCACTGAGCCCCAACTCTTTTCATTTAATAGACGGTCACATCTGTGGTGGTTGCACCATTTTTTCAGCATTTCATGCATTTTTGCGTTGTTGTGTCTGTTGAAAAAAAAAATCAAATACTGTAATCACATTTACCGCAATGTATTTCATTTAGAAAGATGAAAACATAAAGGTGTGGAAAATACAGAGGCCATACAGTATATGACAAGAGGATGACTTGTAGCCACATTTTAAATGCAAAATACCAGACTAGAACCAAAGAGGAGATTATTCTGAATTAAAAAAAAAGTTGCAAGAGCAGATTTTGTGTTAAAGGGACTCTGTCACCATGTTTTTTCTATGTAATATAAGAGCAGCATAAAGAAGTGGCAGATAACCTCATTACAGGGATGTGTCACTTACTAGGCTGCTTGCTGTACTTTTAATAAAATCACCCTTTTCTCGGCTACAGATCTAGCAGTTCTCTGAATACTGAGCTTTGTAAAACCCGCCCACATCACTGATTGAACGCTTCCTGTGTACACTGTGCATAGGCAGAAAGCTGCCAATCAGTGGTGGGGTTATACAGAGCAGGAGAACTGCATGGAACAAGACATCTGGTCCCTCTAATGAAAATCTCATAAAACACTGATTTTATTGAATCAACACACAGCCCATTCAATGACACATCACTGGAATCACGGTCTCAGTCCCTACAGTATGCTGCTTTCAGATAAATGACAAAAACCTGCTGGCAGATTCCTTTTAAGGTTAGTTTCAAAAGGTTCACTACCCTTAGACTAGTTTAAGGCAAACATGCGTTAATTTTGATCAGCCTGCTGTCTATGCGTACAATGAACAGCATACTGACCAATGTAATTGAATGTGCTAGCACACATGAGCAAGTAAGGAACATTACGCACTGGTCTTGTCCACCTGACACCATGATGTGCCTGATCTGTGATATTCACAAGCTCATGTAAATGCAGCCTTTACAAGTTCTATTTCTAAACACTTTTCTATTACCTTCCAGAGTTGCTGTTGTTGTTGCACCTGTCAGATCCTATTGATGCCAGAATAAAGGATTTTTACTGTATTCCATATTTATTAAAGTACTTCTTTCCCAACAGATGGATCCATTACTACAAAATATCATAGTTCTGCTTATGGCAAGTTTCTCTATCTATACTTATGCCTATCCAAATGGGCAAGTTACGGCTGTCTGTGACTCAATGACTCCATCACATGGTGCTTCACCCCAAACCTCAAGTCCACCATATACTTTATCCCTGGATAAATACACCTATAGTCCTGGGGACAAAATAAAAGGTAAGTACATTGGATAAGAAAAAAATGAAAATATATAGATACTCATGTCTGATACCTTATTTATGGTCTTCTCCAGCTAACCTATAGGTTGGAATACCACAGCTATACTCACAGCTCGACTTGTCCTTGGCATCAATATACTGTAGAACAGAGGTCTCAAACACAAGGGCCGCATGCGGCCCCTGAGGCAGTCGTCTGCGGCCCGCGGTGCACCACATGTCTCACTCCCTGAGGCAGGGGGAAGGGCGCGCATTCAGGAGCACACGATGGCTGTTCTGTGTGCACATGACCTGGGATGAGGTCACAGGAGGAGGAGGAGTCAGGGTCACATGATCAAGGGCCTCAGTGTATACAGGATGCTGCTGTCTGTGCTGGTTGTCACGGTGCTGGATGCAGGTAAGTTTATGTGTGGGGTCAGGAGGGGTTTACAGGCTGGATGTAGCAGAGCCGTGTGTGTACAAGGTGTACAGAGCGAAGCCGCGTGCGTACGAGGTGTACGGAGCGGAGTTGCGTGTGTACGAGGTGTACGGAGCAGAGTCGAGCATGTACAAGGTGTATGGAGCAGAGCCGTGTGTGTACGAGGTGTACATAGCGGAGTCGTGTGTTATGAGGTGTAGGGAGCGAAGCTGTGTGTGTACGAGGTGTACGAAGCGGAGCCGCGTGTATACGAAGTGTACGGAGTGGAACCGCTTGTGTACGAGGTGTACGGAGTGGAGCTGCGTGTGTATGAGGTGTACGGAGCGGAGCCGCGTGCTTACGAGGTGTGCGTAGCAGAGCCGTGTGTTTACGAGGTGTACGGAGCGAAGCCACGTGTGTACGAGGTGTACGGAGCGGAGCCGCATGTGTACGAGGTGTACGGAGGGGAGCCGTGTGTGTACGAGGTATACGGAGCGAAGTCGCATATGTACGAGGTGTACAGAGCAGAGCCGCGTGTTTACAAGGTGTACGGAGCGGAGCCACGTGTGTACGAGGTGTACGGAGCAGAGCTGCGTGTGTACAAGGTGTGCGGAGCGGAGCCGCGTGTGTACAAGGACCGAGATGTAGGGAGCCGAGCCGCGTGTGCCCGAGATGTACGGAGAGGTGCCGTGTGTGTACAAGGACCGAGATGTAGGGAGCCGAGCCATGTGTGTACGAGATGTACGGAGAGGAGCCGTGTGTGTACAAGGTGTGTGGAGTGGAGCCGTGTGTGTGCGAGGTGTATGGAGCGAAGCTGTGTGTGTACAAAGTGTACGGAGAGGAGCCGTGTGTGTACGAGGTGTGCGGAGCGGAGCCGTGTGTGCATGAGGTGTGCGGAGCGGAGCCGTGTGTGTACGAGGACCGAGGGGTAGGGAGCGGAGCCATGTGTGTATGAGGTGTACGGAGCGGAGCCGCGTATGTACGAGATGGATGGAGAGGAGCCGCGCGTGTAAGAGGTGTGCAGAGCCACATGTGTACGAGGTGTGCGGAGTGTGTGTGTATTTTGGCATGGGGGACCCCCATTTGAAAGTTCGCACCAGGGCCCATAACTTTGTAGCTACTCCACTGCTTACGTTAGAAGATAGGAGTGCGCCGCTCCATAGTGGCTGTGGCCCTGCGTGATGACATCCCCCTGGCGCTGTGTAATGACAGAGAGCGGAGGCGTGACTTTCCCCCCATTGCTGGATTTTGCAGGTGACTGTGGCTGTTCGTGTACAGCGAGATGATAGCGCCATCTCACATGCAGAGCCGACACTATCATCCGCTGAGGTAAGCTGTACATCGCAGTTGACAACCTATTTGAATGGCCACGATCGGTATTAGCACCGATCACAGCCGTTTAACCCCTTAGATACCGCTATTAATTGTGACTGTATTAAGTTTGAAAGGAATGCGGCCCGCCAGCTTAAATTTTTTTTTTATGTGTGGCCCATTTACTCTGCCGAGTTTGAGACCCCTGCTTTAGAATATATTTTTCCTCTTAAACCAGAACCTTCAGGATTACGGTAACATTTTCTGTGCTATCTCTTGATATTTAAAAGTCCTTCTGTGAGATACAGCCGGGTCTGGCATTCTAGATAACCAGAGAAAAGTGAGGACGATTTCCTGGTAACTTTCCTGGTGGAACATTCAGGTGGACTTCATGTGCAAGCACAAAACATTTTGTAAAGATACACTTTAGGTTAGTGTGGTATCTATTTTAGTTTTGACATTTTATACAATAATTTTCATACAAGGCTCACAGAATGGTGCCACATACAATGCATACATGCTCACATACACACACAGTGCTTACATGCACACAATGCATGCATGCTCTCATACACACAATGCATGCATGCTCTCATACACACAATGCATGCACGCTCACATACACACAATGCTTACACGCTCACATACACACAATGCATGCATGCTCACATACACACAATGCATGCACGCTCACATACACACAATGCATGCATGCTCACATACACACAATGCATGCATGCTCACATACACACAATGCATGCATGCTCACATACACACAATGCATGCATGCTCACATACACACAATGCTCACATACACACAATGCTTGCATGCATGCTCACATACAATGCTTGCATGTTCACATACACACAATGCTTGCATGCTCACATACACACAATGCTTGCATGCTCACATACACACAATGCATGCATGCTCACATACACACAATGCATGCATGCTCACATACACACAATGCTTACATACACACAATGCTTGCATGCATGCTCACATACACACAATGCTTACATGATCACATACACACAATGCATGCATGCTCACATACACACAATGCTTACATGCATGCTCACATACAATGCTTGCATGTTCACATACACACAATGCTTGCATGTTCACATACACACAATGCTTGCATGCTCACATACAGACAATGCTTGCATGCTCACATACACACAATGCATGCATGCTCACATACACACAATGCATGCATGCTCACATACACACAATGCTTACATACACACAATGCTTGCATGCATGCTCACATACACACAATGCTTACATGATCACATACACACCATGCATGCATGCTCACATACACACAATGCTTACATGCTCACATACACACAATGCTTACATGCTCCCATACACACAATGCTTACATGCTCACATACACTCAATGCATGCATGCTCACATATACACAATGCTTATATGCTCACATACACCACATACACACAATGCTTACATGCTCACATACACACAGTGCATGCATACTCACATACACACAATGCTTACATGCTCACATACACACAATGCTTACATGCTCACATACACACAATGCATGCATGCTCACATACACACAATGCATGCTTTCTCATACACACAATGCTTACATGCTCACATACACGCAATGTATGCATGCTCACATGCACGCAATGCATGCATGCTCACATACACGCAATGCATGCATGCTCACATACACACAATGCATGCATGCTCACATATACACAATGCTTACATGCTCATGGGTCGCCCTCGCTCACCCAGGGCTGTGGGGTACTCGGTACCGGGCCGGTGTCAGGGGGAATGTGTGCGTGTCACAGCAGCGGTGACCCGGTCCGTGGCCCTGGGCGCCCAATATCAATGGCGGTGATGTTTGTAGTATAGTTTATATGGATAGTTCGTGACGCCACCCATGGTGTTTGGCAAGTAAGATGGTAAGCCAACGCTGCTTGCAGATCCGCTGGGACTGATGGTGTGGTGCAGCAAAGATGGTGTAGCTCCCCACAGGTGGAGCTGTAGTCCCAGGGCAGTGTAGGTGCAATGGATGATCAGAGGCACGGAATGGGGTGGATGTTGATACCCAGATGTAGCGGTGCTGATGCGGGAATGAATGGAGGACACCAGAGCTTGCAGTTTCAAAGCTTTACTCACAGTTCGTAGTGCACACAGGTGCCTGCTTCAGTACCGTGTCCTCCGGGGCAGAGGCCCAGCCAACCTCCAGGCAAGATAGGACTCTCCTCACCAGCACCCCGCCAACATGTGCCTTCCTGAACGACTCCTCTATTGCGCCTTTTAGTGTGAAGATCTCCAGTACCGTGGTTCTCTGACGTTCCTCCTGTCAGATGTTCCTAACAACTCTACTTGTATGACACAGAGCTGTAGCCTGATCAGGGACCTCCTGGATCCCGGCTCTCTATCCGTGTTGCTGTTGTGTCCCAAGTCTTGGATGGGAGTAGTGCATTTACAGCCAACTACTCCATCGGTGTCTGCTGCAGAACCATAAGTGTCCATACAACCTCGGGGACTGGGCCCCGGCCTTGCGCTGAGAACCTATAGGCAGGGTTCCTCTTCCAACCCACAACTCCTCTCTGTTCTCCTACTCCTTCATTCCGCACTGTTCCTTCTCTCTCTTATGGAAATGCAGGTTACAGTTCTAAGTCTCTTTCCTTCTCCTTCCTTTCCCGTGCCAGCTGGCTCAGGTCACTGAGGCAGTTCTAGCACTCCTTCCTCCTTACCTTCTTCCAGGGATCCTCACTCCTGTCTGAATGACTTCTTTCTCTCCCACCTGCGGTCAGACTCCTCTGATTGCCTGACCTCCCGGTCTCCACTGAACTCAACTCAAACCGAACTGAACTGAAACTGAACTTAAACTCAACTCCAATCCTATCTTTCCCCTTCGTGTTACGAAGCAGGGATCCACGAAAGGTGCTCTGCTACCCACTAGCACTGAGCTGCAATCTGGTCCTGTGCTGAACTATCCTGTGTGTGGGATGCAGGTGTGGGAGTGTGGCAAGGAGTTCCCACCTTACCTGGATGGTGGGGCACTATACCTTAGGAGAAGGTGCAGTACCTCTGTGGCGACTGAGCCTCAGGGGCGCCACATACCCCCCCGTTAAACACAGCACGTCCACGGGCTGCAAGGCAAAGAAAGTATACAGCAAAGAAACATACAAAATTTTTGCAATGCATAATAAATATTTCTTATACTAAGCTTCCTAATATAGGAGGTACTCATCTTGAACGTTACCAACAATCCTATACAAAACTCTATGTTAAACAGTTCAATTTATTTCTTAATTCTAAGTGCAGTTCCCAAATTCAAAGTGCTATACTCTGTAACGCATCTCTTTTATTACTTTTCTCTTATTCTGTCAGTTTACTCTCATTTTTCTCTTTTTCTCTACTAGATGCAAGACACTGACCGTAAATACCTGGTCTGTCACCTGTCAATTTCAATTCTTTATTCACATTGCTCACTTCTATATCAGACATTCCTAATTTTCACTATAAAAGCTATTTCTCAATTACTAATATTCTTATAAAACACATTATCACAATAAAACATTGCAAAGATTCTTGTAAGGCTGGACACCGCTCCCAGCCGGGATTTCTTGCAGTGTCCTTTGAGGTAGACATCATTCTTCGAAAAGTGTCCATGCAAAAACATTATCTCCGCAAAGTGTCTCTTTATGTAAAACCAAGAAAGGGCACCTAAAGAGGTGCAAACTATTTACAATGCAGTTCCGGATCAATCAGCGTCTATGATCTCTTAAGTTCAATAAAGGGAAAAACGCTGCCAAAGCAACTAGGCAACAAAAATGCAAAACATGATGAACAAAAATATAAAAAGGCACAACTGGTGCGATAATACCCTCCTGGGTAATGAGATTTGAAAAGTTTCTTAATTGTGTTCCCCTCCTGGGGTTCTGGAACTGTCCTCAGACGTGGTACTAGAAATGTCCTCATCCTGTTGCTGGCTGGCTAACCACATGTACTCTGCTTCCCACAGGGAGAGGTAGGGACTGGTCGGGGTAATGGAGAGGGCCATTGAAAAGTCAACTGCCTGTGGGGATGGCACATCCACTGTGGGCACCACCACCAGTTCCTCAGAGTTGGATTCCTCGGTGTCCATTGGGGTCTCAGTCAGCGGTACCGCCGTCAGGGGTCTTCGGCGGAGGTCAACTGGGCCGTTCCTATCCACAGGTGTCACTCCCAAAGCTAAGGTCACCCCCAGGGCAGCAATTGTACCTGGCGGTTCCAGCCGCGGGTCCAGCTCCAGTTCCGGGTAGTAGATGGCTGCTGCCGCCACTCCCGGAGTGACGGACGGGGTGGACCGCAGTTGCACCCGAGCCGGGGCCAGACCCTTCTCAGTCGGGATCGTTGGTGGAATTCGGCACAACAGTTCCCGGTCCAGGCGGGGACGCGGTCCTGGGCCTCCATTCTGCTCCAACGCCCTCATATATCTTCTCCGAGCTGGACTCACCCAATGGCAGTACCGGGGGTGAGGTGGTGGCGGCCGCTGTCGAGGATGTATCAGCGGTCATAGTCTCCGCGTGGGCGGCCTAGGGGTGAGTGGTCTCTCCTCCCCCTCATTTACACACCATGCATGCATGCTCACATACACAAAATGCTTACATGCTCACATACACAAAATGTATGCATGCTCACATACACACAATGCTTACATGCTCACATACACACAATGCATGCATGCTCACATACACACAATGCATGCATGCTCACATACACACAATGCATGCATGCTCACATTCACACACAATGCATACATGCTCACATAAAATGCATGCATGTTCACATTCACACACAATGCATACATGCTCACATACATTCACAATGTATATACGTTCACATACATAATATACACATGCAATGCATACAAGCTCACATACATACTTGCTCACATACACAATGCAAACATGGTCACATACACAATATATACATGCTCACACACATACATGTTCACTTACATACACACAATGTATACACTGTGACAGGGTCATGACACAGTGTATGAGGGGAGATATGTGTGACTGTGCATAATGTAGTCAGTGATTTGAAACCAGGATATTTTCCTCCAGCACACTACTTGTTGAGACAGTTAAATTAACGTTACAGACATGGGCTGGTTTTATGTGGACATCCATAGAGTGGGTGGGAGGGTTCCCACCGTATCTCCACCTGCAGAGCCGACACCGGCAGGTGTACTGACAGGACCTGGGACAATGTCAGTCATGTGATCATCACATGGTCTGGCTTAAATAGTTTGACTTGAGGGTCAGTGTGGGTGGTGATTTTGGAGAGATCAAGTCTCCAAATGGCAGCTCCAGGTGTTGCTGAATACATCTGGTGGTCTAAGCAGGCGAATACATCAGACAAGTGGACTTTGTTGTGTGTGATCTTTTTGTTTCACTGTTAAGCCAGAAAGGTTCTGTTTATTTTGCTGAACCCTGCTATGATCTATGCTGTCCATAATAAACCAGCAGGTGTTTTACTACAAGAAATGTTCCTGTGTCTACCTTGGGAAGCAGCTGAGTGTGTCAACCCCTCACAACACGCTCAAATACATGCTCACATACACACACAATGCATACATGCTCACATACATACATGCTCACATACACACAATTTTATACAGGTGATTCTCACAAAATAAGAATATCATCAAAATGTTAATATATTTCAGTTCTTCAATGCCAAAAGTGAAACTCATATATTATATAGAGTCATTACACACAGAGTGATCTATTTCAAGTGTTTATTTCTGTTAATGTTGATGATTATGGCTTACAGCCAATGAAAACCCAGAAGTCATTATCTCAGTAAATTAGAATATCAAAAAACACCTGCAAAGTCTTCCTAAGCTTTTACAAAGGTCCCTTAGTCTGTTTCAGTAGGTTCCACAATCATGGGGAAGACTTCTGATTTGACAGATGTCCAGAAGGCAGTCACTGACACACTCCACGAGGAGGGCAAGCCACAAAAGGTCATTGCTAAAGAAGCCGGCTGTTCAGAGTGCTGGATCCAAGCATATTAATGGAAAGTTGAATGGAAGGGAAGAGTGTGGTAGAAAAAGGTGCACAACCAACCGAGATAACCGCAGCCTTTAAGGAATTGTTAAAAAAAGGCCATTCAAAATTTTGGGGGGAGATTCACAAGGAGTGGACTGCTGCTGGAGTCATGAAATCGGTCAGGAAAGTGGCATCCCTTTAAATTCTGCCACTTTAGGCACTGGCCCACTTAAGGTTAAACACATGGTTAAGCCATTTCACATTATATAGTCTTCCACCAAAAGCATAAAACCCCTTTTAGCTTTATTTAGTGAGGAGGTGTCACGCTGTCAAATGTGTCCAGTTTTTGTCCTTAGTTTGCCATTTTTTTAATTAATTTATTTTGTTAAATACGGCAGTTCCCGAGCCTCGGAGCTTTCTATTTAGTGCTACTTTTTATGGTTGTTTCCAAGTTTAAATTTTACCTGCAGTTTATGAGATTTGGTTGGGTCACATTTAATGTCAGTTATCTGACTAATCATTAATGATGTTGATACCTTAGGCACTGTCACATATAGAATCTAGTATAATTTGCTGTAATTCACTAATGCTCATGTGAAGGTTATTTTTTTCTACGATTTGCAGTGACTCTCACCAGCAGTGCCTCCCAGTTCAGAGGCTTCATGATCCAGGCACGTTCAGAGAGTTCTATTGTCCCTTTGGGCTCCTTTGAGATCAGCAATGTTAACGCTCAAGTCTTGACTTGTACTTCTGCTGCAGTAAGTGGATAACTGGTTTACTCTGAAATTATTCATACGTTTTCCTTGTCCCTTGGGCACATCGTATTAAAACCTATAAAATAATACAGAGAATTTCTGTAGAGAGGTGCATCGTACATGCTAATTATGAGAGACATTGGTATTGACCTCCAATGCCTGCATTCTTAACGACGGTGTCTTCGCTCCCTACCCAGTCCCTGTAACAAGTGCACTTAAAGGGGATGTTTACTTACTGTATATTTAAACAAATGTGTTGGATAAATGACTTTGCTGCACTTATAAATAAGTATTACAGGTTCTCCTTCTTTGTGAAGTGCTGCCCACTTTTGTTCTGGTTACAGGTCTTTTTGAAGACGGCCTTAATCAAAGAGCGCTGGTGTAAAATGCTCCAATTTTTTAAGAGTTGTACGCCTTTTAACCCCCTTCCAACATAGGAGTACTGGTATGCCCTATATCAGATGTAGGTGTATGATGCGGATTTAGGAGCCAAGCCTGAACCATACTGGGCGGGAGTCGGCTGTATTATACAGCGAGCACCTGCCTCTACCAGCAGCTCTTACTCTTGCATTTAATTGGTACAAAGTCAATGGGGTGTCCATTCTTGCTGATAAGTTGCCATGGCAGATGAGGGTATACTGAAGAACTAAGTTACATTCATCTTTGTATTTTTATGAAGCCTAGTCCATGGATAGGCTTAACAGGATTTCTTTAAATATACCATATACTGCAATATTTCTGTATTAGTACAAGTGAACATAGGCTCAAACTCCCTAGGATTACTAAATATAAAAGTACAGAGTAATTAAGTAATTAAATAGGTTTTAAAAATATTTTCCTTTTCCCAATAAATAAATTAAAAAAAAAAAAAATATATATATATATATAAATATATATATATATATATATATGCACGGTATATATACATATAATATATTTGGTACTGCTGCATCTTCAAAAGTGCAATCTAACGAGATATAATCTGATTTAACCTGTAGAGTAAAAACAATAAAAAACAATCAAAACATCATATATACCCCAAAGCAGTATCAATAAAAACTACAGTTCGCCACTCAAAAATCAAGCCCTCACACAGCTACATCAATGAAAAAATTAAAAAGTTAGGGGTATCAGAAAATGGTTACACAAACCATATTACATATACTGTACAAATACATATATACATACAGGAATGGTTCTTGATTACATTCCAGAGGTTTTCAATGGGGTTCAGGTCTGAAGATTGGGATGGCCATGACAAGGATTTGATGTGGTGGTCCTTTATCCACACATTGATTGACCTAGCTGTGTGGCATGGCACATTGTCCTGCTGGAAAAAACAGTCCTCAGAGTTGGGGATCATTTCCTGAGCAGAAGGATCAACTGTTTTTCCAGGATAACCTTGTATGCGGCTTGATTCATACGTCCTTCGCAAAGATTAACCTGTCCAATTCCAGCCTTGCTGAAGCATCCCCAGATCATCACCGATCCGCCACCAAATTTCACAGTGGCTTGTACACCTCTCCAGGTCTCCGTCTAACCATTAGATGACCAGGAGTTGGGCAAAGCTGAAAATTAGACTCATCAGAGATTACCTTACTCCAGTACTCTATGATCCAATACTTATGGTCTTTGGCAAACTTCAGCCTGGCTCTCGTTTGCTTCTCTTTGATGAAAGGCTTTTTTCTACCTTTACATGACTTGAGCCCTGCCTCTAGGAACCTATTACGAACTGTTCTTGCCATGCCCTTCACCCCAGCTGCCATTTGCCATTCCTTTCATAGGTCACTTGATGTCATCCTGCGGTTGCTGAGTGACATTCGAATAAGATGACAGTCATCCCGGTCAGTGGAGAGTCGTTTTCGCCCTCTGCTGGTCTGTAGCTTTGTTGTCCCCAATGTCTGCTGTTTGATCTTGTTGTAATGGACTGCCATTTTAGAGATTTTAAGGATGGAAGCAACATGACGTTCACTGTATCCCTCTGCTAGTAAAGCCAGAATTGAGCCCTTATTTTCCTCACTCAAGACTTTTCTTTTCAACTCCTTTGGCATGGTTAAAAGTTATTTTTTCATTCCTATTAATTTTGGGATATTACTAGCACTTATTTTGCCATCCAGCTTGTCCTATTGTAGGAGGATTGTGAACACCACAGCAGGGTTTTTTATACTTTCCTTCGTTAAATAAGATTTGGTTCAGGTGATCACCTAATCAGAAGCACATTAAGTAGAATGAGGTGTACTCTGGTTGGAATTCAGCTGACACTGGAATGCAATGGCTCACAGACATGTACAGAAGATGATTTTTAACTGTGCAGTGATCTCTTAATTTTTGCCAGAGCTGTATATATATATGTATTACTTACAAAACAATTGACGGAATTGCATTTTTTTCACCCAAGTTGAAATTTTGCTGCTTTTCAGCACATTATATAGTAAAATGAATGGTATCACTAAAACTGCAATTCACCTTTGAAAGAGGTGGAGGAAAACATAAAAGTCAAAATCACCAAGATCCATCTTTCATATCCAATTTTAGGTTCTCGACTATTCATGACATGGACTGCATCCTCTGTAAGCATAAATATTAACCCAAGATCATTTCTTTTGGCATCTCTTTGGATAAGACCAGCCTTCTAGAAGAAGATTTTTCAATGCAAATTAGAGTGGTCCCCTCAAAGAGGTTTCACTGCAAAATATACAGATTACTGATGTGG
Organism: Dendrobates tinctorius; assembly: GCF_039654945.1. Taxonomy (NCBI): domain Eukaryota; kingdom Metazoa; phylum Chordata; class Amphibia; order Anura; family Dendrobatidae; genus Dendrobates; species Dendrobates tinctorius. The sequence continues at coordinate 40,173,206 of NW_027361697.1, forward strand.
TCTAGAACTGCTCTCACAGTAATGTCATACACGTTATATTTACAGAGCGCTGTAAGTCAGACATCAAGCAGTGATAAGTCCAGCATAGACGTGACCTGGGTCGCTCCAGCCTCCGTTACTTCAGATATTCAAATCAAGTAAGATACTCTCATCAATGAAAGAAAATCGAAATCTAAAACCTAGAGATGAGCGAATCTTTTAAAATTGGAATTCGCCACCTTTTCAAAATTTTTCCAAAAATTCAATTTGTGGCAAATCATTTTGTGATGAATCATAAGCACATACATTTCCCTGAAAAGAAGTGATAACACTTGAGGTCTCCTAGGACTATGTCGAACCCCCTTAAAGCTCTTTAGCTCAAGCTTAGTAATGTCGCAGTGATTTGCACATAGCTATGGGTAAAAGGATGATAGCTGTTACGCAGTCAAACACTATCTGTAATGTTTCTTCAGTGTTTTATGGCTTTTCATCACTATTTCTATTGCTAAACTGTGAGCTCTGATCTCATCTTAATATCCAGATTCATCCCAAAATGGCTGCTGCATTCCCTATCTCTGACTTTATACAGGCTATGATAGTCCCTCCTGATTGGCTGTGCTCTACCATGTGATGTGATAGCTGCAAGGCATCATGGGGAAGCCCATCAGTTTGCATCCAAGATCATATGAGCCTTCTCTGGTTGATACAGTCTTCTGTAATGTGTAAACCAACAGTGGCAATTTTTGATGTTTCACGCAAATTGTAATGCAAACTGTTCAAATATGCCGGATTTAACAAATTCCCAAAAAAAATTGCACCAATTTATTTGCATCAAATAAATTTTCTCATCTCTACTAGCAAATGATAAGAACTGTACAATATGGGATCATGTGGTTGGCTGTTAAGTATTGACCAAAAAAACGCTGAATTAATTCTGTTTGTGTTATAGAGCAACTGTTGTTAAAACTGGGCAGGTGTTTTGGACAAATGTGGTGAGTGAAAAAATTGCATATATTTCCACCACCACCACTCCCAGTATCACAGTGGGAAATCCATCCAGTACCAATACAACACTGAAAACTTCAACAGATTCGTCCATAACTACAAATACATCCACTACCTCTTCTACCACAGCTACCTCCTCTACCACAGCTACCTCATCTACCACACTTGTCGGCAAATCCACTGTGCACAACATTGGAGTCCAACGTGTAAGTCTACTTTATTTTCCACCATATTGCACTTCCTGACTGTAACCATTTAGCAGATGATTCTTAACATTCTTCAGTTTCCTACATAATAAATTCATATTAAATGACTGCATGCACAAATGTGCTGCAACACCCTGTGCTTTTGCTAGAGTAATCAATGGGAGCAGAGATGGGTTATAGGTCACCAAAGGTGTTCTGTATGATTCATAATGGCACCTTTAGATTAGGATACTACAATAAATGCCTGCTGATACCCGAAGATGGTAATCTGTCTGTTTATTTCTAGATTCCTCATTATGATATTTACTATATTTTGTTTGCAGACTTGGACCCTTGAAATACTGCTGATATCTTGTGGTCTCCTGATTTCTTCTTATTTAGTCTAATTATATTCTGAGACTGAATAACGCTTCATGTTACCAATCAATGAATCAGCTGCTTTCTGGTAATGAGAAGCATTGGAGGATAAGTTTGGAAATGAAGACATTATAGCCATGTCTGGATGAAAGAAAACTGTATTTTAATATCTGTAATATAAATATCATAAATAAGCGGAGTCTATAAAATGGTGTATGTCTACCTGTACTGTGATATCTGCAGTGATGTAATATTGTTATATAAACATGAATTAAATATGAAATATAAATATAGTATATATTATAAATACTGGACAAATATATTAAGTAAGGAGAATATATAACAACACTACTACAATGTGTATGTTTAAAGTGAACCTGTCAACAGAATTTTGCTAAGTAAACTACAGACACTGTCAGGTTGGCAGTGTTATACTGATTAAAATGATACTTGGGGTGAAGAAATCCATCTTATGGTTCTTGTGTAATTAGTAGAGATGAGCGACTTTGCCTTTTTTAGGGTCGAGTCGGGTTTCACGAAACCTGACTTTCTCAAAAGCCGAGTCGAAAGAAATCGGCCAACTATCGGGAAAAGTTGAAGGTCCGACTGAAACACGAAACCCAATGCAAGTCAATGGGGAAGCAAAGTCGGCAGGGAGTGGAGGACAGTAAACACACCTACAGTGCCCATTTCAATGCCAACGACATCAATTCTTATTACTTAAGCTTGTCAACCTTAATTTACTTTATAATAATAGTTACGCATTGAAAAATGGGGGTTATTTGGCTAAAGTTGTGGGGGGATAGGGCTGCCTCGAGGTTTTCGTGTGCCCCAGGCGAAAGAGTGTCAGTGGGCCCCTTTAACACATACCACAATTCATGATGCTCCGATACGGCAGAGAAATATAGGTATAGTACAATGACAAATACTTCACTTCTTACATTACATGACTGATATCTATTTTAAATTCTACAATAGTTCAAAAAACAGACAGTATATTCCTCCACACAGTATTATGGCCACCACATAGTGCGCCATACAGAATAATGAGCCCCATATATTGCTCCATACAGAATAATTGGTCCCATATAATGTTCCATACAGTATATGATGAGCTTCACATAATGCTACAGTATATGATGGTCCCCATATAATGTGCCATACAGTATAGGACGGTCCCCATAGAGTAGAATAAGCCCCACATATTGCTCCATACAGTATAATGTCACATATAAAGCTCCATACAGTATATGATGGGTCCCATATATTGTTCTATACAAAATGGGATCCATATAATGCTCCATATAGAATAGGCCCTATATGTGCTCATTATAATGCTCCATACCTTATATGATGCCCCATAAATAATGAACCCCATATGATGCTCCAGTATATGATGGGCCCCATGGATGATGCTCCATCGTATGATGGGCCTATATAATGCTCCATAAATAATGGGCCCCATATGATGCTGCAGTATATGATGGGCCCCATGGATGATGCTCCAGTGTATGATGGACCTATACACAGTGTGCAGAATTGTAAGGCAAATTAGTATTTTGATCACATCATCCTTTTTATACATGTTGTCCTACTCCAAGCTGTATAGGCTTGAAAGCCAACTGCCAATTATGTAAATCTGATGATTTGCATCTCTGTAATGAGGAGGGGTGTGGTCTAATGACATCAACACCCTATATAAGGTGTGCTTAATTATTAGGTAACTTCCTTTCCTTTGGCAAATGGGTCAGAAGAGAGATTTGACGGACTCTGAAAAGTCAAAAATTGTGAGATGTCTTGCAGAGGGATGCAGCAGTCTTGAAATTGCCAAACTTTGGAAGCGTGATCATTGAACAATCAAGCGTTTCATGGAAAATAGCCAACAGGGTCGCAAGAAGCGTGTTGATAAAAAAAAGGCTCAAAATAACTGCCCATGAATTGAGGAAAATCAAGTGTGAAGCTGCCAAGATGCCATTTGACACCAGTTTTGCCATATTTCAGAGCTGCAACATTACTGGAGTATCAAAAAGCACAAGGTGTGCCATACTCAGGGACATGGGCAAGGTAAGGAAGGCTGGAAAACGACCACCTTTGAACAAGAAACATAAGATAAAACGTCAAGACTGTGCCAAGAACTGTTAAGACAGATTTTTGTAAGGTTTTATGGACTGATGAAATGAGAGTGACTCTTGATGGGCCAGATGGATGGGCCCGAGGCTGGATCAGTAAAGGCCAGAGAGCTCCACTCTGACTCAGATGCCAGCAATTTGGAGGTGGGGTACTCGTATGGGCTGGTATCATCAAAGATGAACTTGTGGGACCTTTTTGGGTTGAGAATGGAGTGAAGCTCAACTCCCAGACCTATTGCCAGTTTCTGGAAGACACCTTCTTCAAGCAGTGGTACAGGAAGAAGTCAGTATCGTTCAAGAAAAACATGATTTTCATGCAGGACAATGCTCCATCACATACATCCAAATACTCCAAAGTTTGGCTGCCCAGTAAAGGTCTAAAAGAAAAAATAATGACATGGCCCCCTTGTTCACCTGATCTGAACCCCATAGAGTACCTGTGGTCCCTCATAAAATGTGAGATCTACAGGGAGTGAAAACATTACACCTCTCTGAACAGTGTCAGGGAGGCTGTGGTGGCTGCTGCATGCAATGTTGATCGTAAACAGATCAAGCAACTGAAAGAATCTATGGATGGAAGGCTTTTGAGTGTCATCGTAAAGAAAGGTGGCTAGTTGGTCCCTTTTTTTTTGGTTTTGAATGTCAGAAATGTTTATTTCCAAATTTTGTGTTGTTATATTGGTTTACCTGGTGAAAATAAACAAGTGAGACGAGTATTGAGATGAGTATATATTTGGTTTTTATTAAGTTGCCTAATAATTCTGCACAGTAATAGTTACCTGCACAAACAGATATCCTCCTAAGGTAGCCAAATCTAAAAAATCCCCACTCCAACGTCCAAAAATATTATGCTTTGATATTTATTAGTCTTTTCAGTTGATTGATAACATAGTTGTTGTTCAATAATAAAAAGAATCCTCTCAAATATACCTTGCCTAATAATAATTATGCAGTGTATAATGCTCCATATATAATGGGGCCCATTTATAATGCTCGAGAGTATAATGGGCCCCGTATATGATGCTCCAGAGTATTGGGCCCCATGGATGATGCTCCAGTGTATGATGGGCCCTATTTATAATGCTCCAGTGTATGATGGGCCCATATAATGCTCCATATGTAATGGGCCCCATATGATGCTCCAGTGTATAATGGGTCCTATCTATGATGCTCAAGTGTATGATGGGCCCCTGTTGTGAATTCTCTTTCTGGGATCCCTCTGGTGGCTACTGAAGGTAGTGGAGCTGGTCAGATTGACAGGTGCGAGTTCTCTTTCTATGATTAGGTGGTGCTTGGGGAGGTTGAGCGATCGCTGCAGCCTCTGCATACGACTGGAGTCTACGGGCGAGCGACGGATGCGCAAGCACAGTCATCGCACCTTATGGAGCAGGGCTGTTAACTCCGGATAATTGTTTAACAAGCTCTGCACCACCAGGTTCAAGGTGTGAGCCAGGCAAGGTATGTGTCTGAGTTTTGCAAGAGGTATGGCCGCCACAAAATTACGAATGTTATCACTGACTACCTTGCCTGGCTCAAGATGTAGACTGCCCAGCCATGACTCAGTTTCTTGCTGCAAGTACTCGGCCAGTACCTCCGCGGTGTGTCTGTTGTCACCCAAAGACATCATCTTTAAAACAGCCTGCTGACGCTTAACACTAGCTTTTTGATAGTGGGTACCTCGTGTGCAACACTGGCAGCTGCGGATGGAGTGCTCGTGCGACTGCGCTCTGTCAACGAGCTTTCGCTTCTGGAGGAGGAGGAGGGTTGAACGCCTACAGCCAACTGTTTCCTATACCGTGGGCTAGGCAGCACTGTTCTACCGCCGCTGTCCACTGTGGAGCCTGTATCCACCACATTAACCCAGTGCACAGTGATGGACACACAACGGCCCTGGCCATGCCTACTGGCCGATGCATCTGTTGTGAGGTGCACCTTTCCTCTCACTGAATGTGTTTGAGTGCATGGACAATGCGGTCTTTCACATGCAGGTGGAGGGCAGGGATGGCTTTTCTAGAAAAGAAGTGCCGACTGGGTAGGTCATAGCGTGGGACAGCGTAGGCAATGAGCTCTCGGAACGCTTCGCTTTCAACCAAACGGAAGGGCATCATCTCTAACGAGATCAGTTTGGCAATGTAGGCGTTCAAAGCCAGTATACGTGGATGAGAGGATGAGTACTTTCTTTTCCTACTCAGAGTGTCTGCTAGGGTGAGCTGGACTTGAGAGCTGCATATGGGGGAACTAGCGGTGGACCTGACGGCCTGAGAGGGGGTTGGTGATGGTGATGGTGGTGGTGGTGGTTGGTTATGGCCTAGATTCAGTCTTTCATTGCAAAAACATTGTGATTCCCTGACTGCTTTGGCCTTGCGACGACACCTCAACATTTCTTGCTGGTGGTGTGCTTACCGGTGGGCTTACAGTGGGGGAAGCGATGGAGTGTTGCTGGCTACCTTCAGTCGGAGCAGGTGCACATGTGCTACCTGAGGTTTTGTAGACCGTCCACGCTTGCAAGTGCATGGTGATTAAATGTCTACGCATGCAACTGGTATTCAAATTTCGGAGATTTTTCCCTTGGCTAAAGGTCCTTCCGCACTTCTTACAGATAACCTTTGCCTCATCAATAGGATTTTGGTCAAAAAAGTGCCACACTGCACTCTTCCTACTGTGGTATAAACTTTCAGGGCTTGCACGCTGTGCTAATTTGACCGTCTGGCCAAGCTGTCCTGCAACTCTTTTTGTTTTTTTACCACGTTTTTGGACAGCTATGGGCCTACCAGATAGCCACTGCTGCAATGTTGATGCCTGCTGCGGATCCTTCTCCTCTTCTGAGCTATTGCCAGCGGCACCCTCTTCCTCCAATGAATGCCAATCCGGGTCAACAACTGGGTCATCCATCACCTCCTCTTCAATTTCAGCTGCACCTTCCTCTGTGTCACCATGTAAGGTGGTATAGTATGCGGGAAGGGGCACCTGAGTTTCACCAGGGTCAGATTCTGGCTCAGTAGACTGCAAGGGCAATGTAGTGCTCTGGGTCAATGTACCAGCGGAATCATCTAGCAGTGGCTGTGCATCAGTGCACTCCATGTCAGATTCATCTTGGACTGGGGAATTCAGGATTTGACTTGATAACCCAGGCATGGTATATGAAAAGAGCTCCATGGAGTAATCTGAAGTGTGGCCTGCCGCATCCTTCACTTTTGGTGGGGGTGAAGGACACAAGGAAAGGTGTTGTTCCTGACCAGAAGCCTGCAATGATGACTCAGTGTTTGCAGTTTTTGAAACTTCAAAAGAGGAGGCGATAGAGCTGGAGGCTGTTTTGACAATGTAAGCCAAAAAATATTCCAGATGCTCCGGCTTTAAAAGTGGTTTACCTACTCCCAGAAAAGGGAACCTTCCAGGCCTTCTTGAGCCAGACAATGACGCAGGATCAACACCTCCTGCCTTAGCTGCTATTGTGCTTTTGGCATAACCAGCAGATGCGCCACCACCACCATCAGTACCAGCTGCCCCCCGCCCACGTCCGCGGCCTCTTCCACCATACTTACTCATGTTTGGGAAAATGTACGGAAAATACCAGCAGATATATGGTACTGTATGAGGAGCGTACAGCTGTATACGGTGTAGGGGAAAATTTAAATCTCCGTATATATTTCCTTAGTCACACACAGACGCTCTCCCAGTATGTATTTGACCATAATACAAACAGCAGATATACGGTTATGTATCAGAAGCGTACAGCTGTATACGGTGTAGGGGAAAATTTAAATCTCTGTATATATTTCCTTAGTCACACACAGATGCTCTCCCAGTATGTATTTGACCATAATACAAACAGCAGATATACGGTACTGTATCAGAAGCGTACAGCTGTATACGGTGTAGGGGAAAATTTAAATCTCCGCATATATTTCCTTAGTCACACACAGACGCTCTCCCAGTATGTATTTGACCGTTATACAAACAGCAGACATATGGTACTGTATCAGAAGTGTACAGCTGTATACGGTGTAGGGGAAAATTTAAATCTCCGGATATATTTCCTTAGTGACACACAGACGCTCTCCCAGTATGTATTTGACCGTTATACAAACAGCAGACATATGGTATTGTATCAGAAGTGTACAGCTGTATACGGTGTAGGGGAAAATTTAAATCTCCGGATATATTTCCTTAGTGACACACATACGCTCTCCCAGTATGGATTTGACCATAATACAAACAGCAGATATACGGTAATGTATCAGAAGCATACAGCTGTATACGGTGTAGGGGAAAATTTAAATCTCCGTATTTATTTCTGGAGTCACACACAGATAGTCAGCATGTATTTGTCCGTGATACCATCCGGTACACGGTAGTGTGTGAGGAGCGTACAGCTCTATACGGTATGGCGAAACAATGAACGGTTGGTAACTGTGCAGAAAAAAAGAATAAACGTATTAGTGCTGTGTAAAAAGCAGTCTGCACAGCAATGTACACACAGCAATGCAGCTATCAGGCAGCCTAATAACCAGCGCTGCTGCACACAAGAAAATCCTCCCCTGTCACTGCACACTAACTGTACAGCACAATTGCTATCAGCACAAGCACAGAATCACTTTTCTTTCCTGCCTAACTCTCTCCCTACTGAGAAACAGCGGCAGCAACCTCTCCCTACTCTAAGATCGGCAGAAGTAAAATGGCGGTTGGCAGTCAGGGCTTTTATAGCCATTGTGACGTTACACAAAGCAAGCCAATCACTACAATACCCTTCTCTAAGATGGTGGTGGCCGCTGCCCATGTCGTCTCGTTGCCCACAGTGTGCGTCCTTGCTCATTGGCTGAGAAAAGGCGCCTGCAAGCATTATGGGAAACGCGACTTTGGTGCTCGGGTCGACGACCACATGGCCGACTTCACGTTATGGTCGGGTTTCGCTCGGCCAAACCCGACTTTGGCGAAAGTTGGCGATTTTTGAATCTGACCGACCTGTTTCGCTCAACTCTAGTAATTAGTGTTAGAAGTTTTCAGTTAATGAAATGCCCGTGCTCTGGGGCAGGACTGTAGGCAGAGTCTTATCTTCCCGCTCTAAGCCAAAGAAACCAAGGAAAGACCTGCCCACAGGCCGCCACAAAGCAAAAACATGTTCCTCATCATAGAGACAGAGAGAGAGACAGACTGTTTGTGCTTTGGGGTGGCCTGTGGGCAGGAGTTTCCATGCTTTCTCTGGCTTAGAGCAGGAAGATAAGACTCAGCATTCAGTCTTGCCCCGGAGCACGAGCATCTCATTAAAGGGAATCTGTCACCCATTTTTGGTGATATCATGTAAAGATATCACCCAATTGTGCGTCCCATAAGGATTCTATTAGGGCTTTTGATTCCCCCCGACCCCGCATCTTTGATGCATAATTACCTTCTTTATCTTGGTGGAGATGTATGGAAATCGCCGCAGTCCGGTCCGATGGGTGGGGCTGATTCGCCTTCTTCCCCCCCCTCGGCTTGCTGAACATAATCTCCATCTGTGAATATCACAGATAACATTGTTTTCCCCGCTTGCGCGTTAAAAAGGCCTCCAGCGCCTGCACAGTATGCTTTGCCCAACTGTGGGCGAAGCATATAATCGGTACTGCGCATGCGCCAGTATTTTTCAGCGCGGTCTATGCCCCGGAAGTCTTCACATGCAGGACACACTTCCGGGGCATAGACCACGCTGCAGCAGTGGAGCTGATGAGACAAGAGCAGAGCCTGGAGCAGCGTGGGGAACGAGGAGAAGTGAGTATTGTATATGAGTATATATGTGTATGCATTATACTGTGTGTGTACAGTATATGTGCATGCATTATACTGTGTACGTATGTATGTATGTGTATATATGTGTATGCATTATACTGTGTGTATGTATGTGTATATATGTGTATGCCTTATACTGTGTGTGTATGTATGTGTATACTGTATACTGTATGTATTATACTGTGTATGTAACTGTATATATGTGTATGTATTATACTGTGTATGTATGTATGTATGTGTATCTATGTGTATGCATTATACTGTGTGCATATGTGTGTATGTATGAGTATATATGTGCATACGTTATACTGTGTGGGGGGGCTGCTGCATTATAGTGTGTGGGGGGGCTGCACGATAATGTGTGTGTGGGGTTGCATTATACTGTGTGTGTGAGGGGCTCTAGACAGGCTGCATTATAATCTGAGCGGGCTACATTATACTCTATGAGGGGGCTACATTATACTCTATAAGGGGCTGCTTTATACTCTATGAGCGTGCTGCATTATGCACTGAAGGGGCTGCATTATACTCTGAGGGGGTCTGCATTATACTCTGAGGGGGTTGCATTATACTCTAAAGTGGGCTGCATTATACTCTGAGGGGAGCTGCATTATACTCTATGGGGGGACTACATTATACTCTATGATGTGGGCTACATTATACTCTATGAGTTGGGCTGCATTATACTATGAGGGGGGCTGCAGTATACTTTATGAGGGGGGCTGCATTTTTCTCTGAGGGGGGCTGCACTATACCCTGAGGGGGGCTGCAGTATACTCTATCAAGGACCACGGGCATTGCATTATACTATATGTTCTATATGGGACATGCATTGTACTGAATTGAGGACTATCTGTCCTCATCATTCTTCCTCATCTGGGGTAAAGAAACTCAGGAACAAGCGACGAACAACTTCAAAATTGTCGATCACACTCATTTAATGGCCTGAACTCAGCGCATGTAAATAAAACATAAATGTTTCTGTGTGATGCTACAACATGTGAGCATTTGGGGCCCCACTTTAAACTTTTGCCCAGGGCCCCACTTTATCTAAAACCAGCCCTGGCTGAGTTACCGTAAATTTTTATATTGGCCAAATAAATAGAAAACTTTGTATCTATTGAACCTCACAACTGTTTTATTCCTCATAAAATCTTTCCCATAAATCCCTCATATTTAACTTACTGTTCTATTTTGAGGTCATTATCAATTAAAAGTACCATGTATCTACAAGCATGGGCAGGGCTGCCCTTAGGCTAAATGGTGCTTTGTGCAAAACTGGCAATTGCCGCCTCCACCTCATTGTTTTTAAGTTATTTTTCGCGGGATACATGTGTGGGCCTGACGTCAACTTGTATATCCTAGGAAAATTTATTTAGCCTTCCTTCACACCTTTTTTCCTACCATAAATTGACCTTACCCATATGTATTGCACTATAGACTGCAGCAGAACTTCATATTACACTCCTCAGTAGCTGCAGACAGGGGTTAACCTAGCTTCTCTGCTGTCTGAGGCGAACTGCAAAATGGCGCCCCCCTCCCCCGTAGTAAAATCAGTACAAATAAATCTGGTTTACTCTTTACTAGCCTAACCTGACACACATGTAAAATACATACACTTTTAAATAGGAATATATTTGAAACATCGATCTTTACACTTGTCTTCAGGGACTCAATGCCACCTGAGGCGAAGTGATCAACTTGCTTTATTTTTATTATAGTTGCGCCCCTGGCCGGGGAACAGTGTTTAGTGTAGCGCTTCTTTCCCGGCGGCCGTCCGTGTGGGACTGATGCGGCACACGGGCAGCACACAGTTGCCACATGTATTACACACACAGACACGGATATCACCAGTACAGCCGGAGTCACACTGGCGAGAAAAATGGACAAGTGCTATGCGATAAAAAATCACATTGCATTTGTCCCAATGTTATCTATTGGGCAGCTCCCATCATCTGATTTTTTCTCGCCCGTTTTAATTCTCGGCCAAGACTCGCCAATGCAAGTCTATAGGTGCGAGAAAAAAACGGATTACACACGGACCACAAGGGTGACTTGCGAGAAATACGCACCGGTGTCCTTTAACAAAAGCTGGCAATTCATTTTGCGGTACAGTAAAATCACACTGACATGTTTAATAAAGAATAGAAAGAATAGATATATACTGTACACATAGAATACACATACATATATATATATATATATATATATATATATATATATATATATATATATATATATATACAACCCCTGGCAAAAATTATGGAATCACTGGCCTTGGAGGATGTTCATTCAGTTGTTTAATTTTGTAGAAAAAAAAAGCAGATCACAGACATGGCACAAAACTAAAGTCAATTCAAACGGCAAATTTCTGGCTTTAAGAAACACTAAAAGAAATCAAGAGCAAAAAATGTGGTAGTCAGTAATGGTTAGTTTTTTAAACCAAGCATAGGAAAAAAATTATGGAATCACTCAATTCTGAGGAAAAAATTATGGAATCATGAAAAACAAACCCACAAAAACACTCCAACACATCACTAGTATTTTGTTGCACCACCTCTGGCTTTTATAACAGCTTGCAGTCTCTGAGGCATGGACTTAATGAGTGTCACATAGTACTCTTCATCAATCTGGCTCCAACTTTCTCTGATTGCTGTTGCCAGATCAGCTTTGCAGGTTGGAGCCTTGTCATGGACCATTTTCTTCAACTTCCACCAAAGATTTTCAATTGGATTGAGATCCGGATTATTTGCAGGCCATAACATTGACCTTATATGTCTTTTTTCAAGGAATGTTTGCACAGTTTTTGCTCTATGGCAGGATGCATTATCATCTTGAAAAATGATTTTGTCATACCCAAGCATCCTTTCAATTGATGGGATAAGAAAAGCATCCAAAATATCAACATAAACTTGTGCATTTATTGAAGATGTAATGACAGCCATCTCCTCAGTGCCTTTACCTGACATGCAGCCCCATATCATCAATGACTGTGGAAATTTGCATGTTCTCTTCAGGCAGTCATCTTTATAAATCTCATTGGAACGGCACCAAACAAAAGTTCCAGCACCATCACCTTGCCCAATGCAGATTCGTGATTCATCACTGTATATGACTTTCATCCAGTCATCCACAGTCCACGAAAGCTTTACCTTAGCCCATTGTAACCTTGTTTTTTCTGTTTAGTTGTTAATGATAGCTTTCGTTTAGCTTTTCTGTATGTAAATCTCATTTCCTTTAGGCGGTTTCTTACAGTTTGGTCACAGACGTTGACTCCAGTTTCCTCCCATTCATTCCTCATTTGTTTTGTTGTGCATTTCTTGTTTTGGAGACATATTGCTTTAAGTTTCCGGTCTTGATGCTTTGATGTCTTCCTTGGTCTACCAGTATGTTTGCCTTTAACAACCTTCCCATGTTGTTTGTATTTGGTCGAGATTTTAGACGCAGCTGACTGTGAACAACCAATATCTTTTGCAACATTACATGATGATTTACCCTCTTTTAAGAGTTTGATAATCCTCTCCTTTGTTTCAATTGACATCTCTCGTGTTTGAGCCATGATTCATGTCAGTCCACTTGGTGCAACAGCTCTCCAAGGTGTGCTCACTCCTTTTTAGATACAGGTGTTATTTTTGGGAATGAAAATTTACAGGGTGATTCCATAATTTTTTCCTCAGAATTGAGTGATTCCATAATTTTTTCCCTATGCTTGGTTTAAAAAAAGTAACCATTACTGACTACCACATTTTTTGTGCTTGATTTCTTTTAGTTTTTCTTAAAGCCAGAAAGTTGCCATTTGAATTGACTTTAGTTTTGTGCCATGTCTGTGATCTGCTTTTTTATACAAAATTAAACAACTGAATGAACACCCTCCAAGGCCAGTGATTCCATAATTTTTGCCAGGGGTTGTATATATATATACATGTCATTGAGACACACATATATATATATTTATATTTCATAGAGTTCTACATAACAGAATAGCCGCTAAATCAATTGTCGGCTTCTGTAAAATCATTATAAAACCCGACATGAAATAACACATGGTTTACATACAGTAAACCATTTCATTTCATTTACTTTTTTTTTTATATGTCTTTGACTAATAATTAGACTAGGGTATGTGTGTAAAATTTGGGACATGTAGGTGTTAAATTAAGGGGTTAATTAGTTGAAAAAAATTGCGTGGGCTCCCGCGGTAATTTCTCCACCAGAGAGGGAAAGCCAGTGAGTGAGGGCAGATATGAATAGCCTTAACAGGGACCATTGTTTTTGCCCCCCCCCCCCCGGCTAAAAAAAATCTGCCCCCAGCCACCCCAGAAAAGGCGCATCTATAAGATGCGCCTCTTCTGGCACTTAGCCTCTCTATTCCCATTGCCTTTAGTGGCGGCTAATGAGTTAATAATAATGGGTTAATGTCACCTTGCTATTGAAAGGTGACATTAAGCCAGGTTAATAATGGAGAGGTGTCAATAAGACACCTCTCCATTATTAACCCTAGAATAGTAAAGGGTTAAAAAAGACACACACATTAATTAAAAATTCTTTTAATTAAATAATCACACAAAGTTTTTGACCACATTTGTTAATCTGCTAATCCAAAAAAGTCCTTTTTCTATTAAAAAAAATAAAATAAAATAAAAAACCAACAAAATACATATCAATCCGCTGTTCAGTCAGGTCCCCCGCTGCAATCTATCACAAGGGGTTAACTAGTTTTCAATGGAGACCAGTGCTAATGCGACTGGCCCCGCTGTAAACCACTGCAGAATGAGTGCATTCATCTCTGCGTAGCCTCCCTATGTCTCACTTCCATTCCAGGTAGAGGTGGATGCTTCTGAGATTGGTGCAGGAGCTGTTTTGTCCCAAAAGGATCCTGTAACATCTAAAATGAATCCCTGTGCTTTCTTTTCCCGAAAGTTCTCTCCATCTGAACGTAACTATGATGTTGGGAATAGGGAACTGTTGGCCATGAAATGGGCATTTGAGGAGTGGAGACATTGGTTGGAGGGAGCCAAGCATCAAGTCGTGGTCCTCACTGACCACAAGAATTTGATTTACCTAGAGTCGGCTAAGCGCTTGAACCCTAGACAGGCTAGGTGGGCCTTGTTTTTTACACGTTTTGATTTTGTGGTTTCTTTTCTTCCTGGAACGAAGAATGTCAAGGCAGACGCCCTCTCTAGGAGCTTCTTTGCTGATTCTCCTGTGGTGACCAAGCCTGCTACCATCTTAGGCGAAGGGGTAGTTCTTTCTGCCATCTCGCCCGATTTGAGACGTGCTCTGGAAGAGTTCCAGGAGGACAAACCTGAGCGTTGTCCCAGTGGAAAGTTGTATGTTCCTGACCAGTGGAAGAAGAGAGTGATGTCTGAAGTTCATTGCTCTGCTTTGGCTGGTCATCCAGGTATTTTTGGTACTAGAGATCTGGTGAGTCGGTTTTTTTGGTGGCCCGCCTTGTCTCGTGATGTCAGGAATTTTGTGCAGTCCTGTGGGACGTGCTCCCGGTCTAAATCGTTTTCTCGCTCTAGTGGGTTGTTGATGCCTTTGCCTGTCCCCAAGAGGCCATGGACCCATATTTCAATGGATTTCATCTCTGATATGCCTGTCTCTCAAAGGATGACTGTTATTTGGGTGATTTGTGATAGGTTCTCTAAGATGGTTCATCTTGTACCACTCCCTAAGTTGCCGTCTTCCTCTGAGTTGGTGCCCCTGTTTTTACAACAGGTGGTTCGTTTGCACGGGATTCCTGAGAACATTGTATCTGACAGAGGAGTCCAGTTTGTGTCTAGATTTTGGAGAACTTTCTGTTCCAGGCTGGGAATTCAGTTGTCCTTCTCCTCTGCTTTTCACCCTCAGACCAATGGGCAGACAGAGAGAACAAACCAGACCTTGGAGTCATATTTGAGATGTTTTATTTCTGCTGATCAGGATGATTGGGTTTCATTTTTGCCCTTGGCCGAATTTGCTTTAAATAATAGAGCTAGTTCTGCCACTTTGATGTCACCTTTTTTTTGTAACTTTGGGTTTCATCCCCGATTTTCTTCAGGGCAGGTGGAGCCCTCTGCCTGCCCAGGTGTTGACACTGTGGTGGAGAGAATGCACCAGATCTGGGACCAAGTGGTGGATAAGTTATCTCTCTCCCAGGAAAAGGCCCAGCGGTTTTCCAACCGACATAGGACCATTGGTCCCCAGTTTAAGGTTGGTGATATGGTGTGGTTATCATCAAAAAATATTGCTATGAAGGTGGCTTCTCCTAAGTTTAAGCCTAGATTTATTGGACCTTACAAGATTGTGGAGATTATTAATCCGGTCTCTTTTCGTTTGGCTCTTCCTGTCACATTTAAAATCCATAATGTGTTCCATAAATCTTTGTTGAAGAGGTTTGTTGAACCTGTTGTTCCGGGGGTGGCACCTCCAGACCCTGTATTGGTTGAAGGTAACATGGAATATGAGGTAGAGAAAGTACTGGATTCCCGTCTGGCTAGACGGAGACTCCAGTATTTGGAAGGGTTATGGTCAGGGGGATAATTCCTGGGTCTCTGCCTCTGATATTCATGCCAAAAGATTGGTGCGTGCCTTTCATCGGGCTCACCCTGATCGCCCTGGTGGCATGGTTGAGGGTTCAGTGACCCCTCCTCAAGGGGGAGGTACTGTTGTGAGTTCATTTTCCCCTTCACTACTGAGGCCCGAGGAACTCCCTCTTCTGGTAAGGAAAGGTAGTGAGCCTGATTATCAAACACCTGAGGCTGATGATGATGACTGGCTGAGTGGAGTTACTGACTGGATATAAGGCTGCCGATGCCCTTCTGCCCTGCGGGTGATTTCTCTGTGGGATCCTTGGAGACCAGTCTGAATTCCTGCTCCTCTAAAGCTAAGTTTGCTGCTCGGCTTTTTGCATTTGTGCTTAGACTTTGTTTTGCTTTGTTTTTCTGGATTTCTGCCATTCCCTGCTGGGTGTGCTGAATTGCTTTAGCTCTGTCTTCTGAAAATAACTGAGTGCTGATTTAGTTTTTGAAGCCTAGCTGCTTCAGGGTCTTTTTCATATCAGCTTGTAGGCTTATGTCTTTGATAGGGTTTTTGCAGATTGCAGACAGCAGCCTTCCTGTCCTTTCCTATCTAGGTAGTTTTGGGCCCTGGCTTTGCTCAGTCTATCTTTCTGTCTGTGTTAGTGTTTTCATCTTGCTTCACCGTCATTATATGTTGGGGGCTGCCTATTGCTTTGGGGTCTGCTCTGGGGCAGTTTAGATTTCCCCTTTCTTTCTTTAGGCCTATTTAAATTCTCCGGCTGTGATCGAGGGGTCTAAGGCATCGTAGGAACCCCCACGGCTACTGCTAGTTGTGTTGATAGGTTCAGGGGTCTGCAATCTGATAGTTGCCAACTTCTCTGGTTTTCTGGACTTAGCTTGTATTTCTGTTTTTGCCTCCTACGGTGATTCAATACCCATGAGGGCAGGATGGAGAACATATGGCTGGAGCTAGGAATTTGACACATGTGGGCCTGGATATACCATAGGGGCTAATTAAGGGATTATCTGTGTAGCAAGGTAGATATTAAAACTTAACCTTTATTAGGTAAAATTGTAAAAAGCCAAATTAGTCAAACAACAAAATCAAAGGGGTACCAAAGTAAAGGAAGTGCCCTATAACCAACGAACAGAAAAGGGGGGGGGTTGTTAAAAAGGTACTACTGGCCTCTCAGATCCTCAATATTAATCTGACCTGATAGCAAAGTGACTATAGTTGCCCATAGGATGAATAGTATGTACATGATCTCATTTATATGGTACAAATAAGTGGTGCTTATAAGAAAAGGATGTTATACCCATACATGTTATTGTGACTTACTTGGGCAAGTGGATGACACATCCTATGGGCAACCATAATCATTTTGCTATCAGGACAGGTTAATATTGAGGATCTGAGAGGCTAATAGTAGCTTTTTAACAACCCCCCCTTTTTTCTGTTCGTTGGTTATAGGGCACTTCCTTCACTTTGGTACCCCTTTGTTTTTGTTTGACTAATTTGGCTTTTTCCAATTTTACCTAATAAAGGTTAAGTTTTAATATCCACCTTGCTACACAGATAATCTATTTTGTGGATTGTTCTATTCCTGCTTTACATGCTAATTAAGGGATATTATTACTGCAGTGATGTATTTATTTTATTTTTTGAGGATACCGTTTTAAATGGGGGAGGGCGACACTGTCACTTTTTTTCTTCATCTGGTATAGTTTAGAATTTTGGATAAAATTAAGTCATTTGTTCTGGAAGTGGTGCTCTAGATCACTGTGTTATTTCTTGCAGAGATGAACCCTGGCTGGAAGAAGTGACGGCGGTCTGTGCTGGATGAAAGATGAAAACCAAAAATGAAGGACTTCACCTAGAGACGTCACTGGTGAGTTAGTGTGTTACCTGTACACTGACACTATACACTGCATACTATATACAGTGGTGCAGTGTATAACGTCATCGGTGATCACTGTATTACCTATACATTATATACAGAGCTCCTCTGTATAATGTCACCAGTGATCACTGTACTACCTGTACACTGACACTATATACAGAGCTCCTGTGTATGTCACTGGTGATCACTGTATTACCTGTACTTTATACACTATATACAGAGCTCCTGTGTATAATGTCACCGTCTCCACCTTTTATCGGCGCCATCTTGTGACTGCAAATTCTGTCTGTGGGAAGTCAGAAGTAGCAGAAACCCTCTATCAGGCCACAGTCACACATTCATTATTTTACCTCAGTATCAAAATCCAGTAATTTTAGATAACATTATGTGGAGTGATGAAGCTTCTTTCAAATTATCTGGCCATATTAACAGACATAATTCTATATACTGGTATAATGAGAGCATGCATTTAACATTAGAGCCAGTAGCGTAGCTGCAGGGGGGGCGGTGGCCCCGGGCCCCGTGCTCTGAGGAGGCCCATCCGGATTTACGCTACTGTAACTATCTGCGGCAGAGAAGGAGAATCGATCATCTCCCTGCTCTGCCGCTATGTTCTCTTCTCTTCCACAGGACCTGTGATGAGGTCACAGGAGGGGAGGAGTCGAGGTCACATGATCAGAGGCCTCAGTGTATGCCATGCTGGTTGTCATGGTGCTGGATGAGGGGAAGTTTATGTGCGGGGGTCAGGAGGGGGTTACAGGGTGCATGTAGCAGAGCTGTGTGTGTACGAGGTGTATGGAGCGGAGCCGTTTGTGTACGAGGTGTACGGGGTGGAGCCGTCTGTGTACGAGGTGTACGGAGCGGAGCCGTGTGTGTACCAGGTGTACGGAGCGGAGCCGTGTGTACGAGGTGTACGGAGCAGAGTCGTGTGTGTACGAGGTGTACAGAGCAGAGCCATGTGTGTACAAGGTGTACGGAGCGGAGCCGTGTGTGTACTAGGTGTTTGGAGCGGAGCCGTGTGTGTACGAGGTGTACGGAGTGGAGCCACATGTGGACGAGGTGTGTGGAGCTGTGTGTGTACAAGCGAGGTGTACAGAGCAGAGCCATGTGTGTACGAGGTGTATGGAGCGGAGCCGCGTGTGTACGAGGTGTATGGAGCGGAGCCGTGTGTGTACGAGGTGTACAGAGCAGAGCCGTGTGTGTATGAGGTGTACTGAGCAGAGCCATGTGTGTAGGAGGTTTACGGAGTGGAGCCGTGTGTGTACGAGGTGTATGGAGCGGAGCCGTGTCTGTATGAGGTGTACGGAGTGGAGTCGCGTGTGTACGAGGTGTGTGGAGCCATGTGTGTACAAGCGAGGTGTACAGAGCAGAGCCATGTGTGTACGAGGTGTATGGAGCGGAGCCGCGTGTGTACGAGGTATACGGAGCGGAGCCACGTGTGTACGAGGTGAACAGAGTGGAGCCACATGTGTACGGGGTGTACGGAGCGGAGCCGCGTGTGTACGGAGTGTACGGAGAGGAGTCGTGTGTGTATGGGGTGTACGGAGCGGAGCCGCATGTGTACGAGGTGTACAGAGCGGAGCCACGTGTGTACAGAGCGGAGACGCGTGTGTACGGAGCCGTGTGTGTACGAGGTGTACGGAGCGGAGTTGTGTGTGTACGGAGTGTGCGGAGCGGAGCCGCGTGTGTACGGGGTGTAGAGAGCGTGGCCGCATGTGTACGAGGTGTACAGAGCAGAGCCGCATGTGTACGAGGTTTACGGAGTGAAGCCATGTGTGTACTGAGTGGAGCCGTCTGTATGCACGGTGTACGGAGCTGAGTCGTGTGTGTACGAGGCATAGAAAGTGGAACCGTGTGTGTATGAAGTGTACGGAGCAGAGCCGTGTGTAGGAGGTTTACGGAGTGGAGCCATGTGTGTACAGAGCGGAGCCACAAGTGCATGAGGTGTACGGAGCGGAGCCGTGTGTGTACGAGGTGTATGGAGCGGAGCCGTGTGAGTACGAGGTGTACAGAGCGGAGCCGTGTGTGTATGGAGCCGTGTCTGTACGAGGTGTACGGAGCGGAGCCGTGTGTGTACAAGGTGTACAGAGCGGAGCCGTGTGTGTACGAGCGAGGTGTACAGAGCAGAGCCATGTGTGTACGAGGTGTATGGAGCGGAGCTGCGTGTGTACGAGGTGTATGGAGCGGAGCCGCGTGTGTACGAGGTGTACGGAGCAGAGCCACGTGTGTACGAGGTGAACAGAGCGGAGCCACATGTGTACGGGGTGTACTGAGTGGAGCCGCGTGTGTACAGGGTGTACGGAGCAGAGCCACGTGTATACGGAGTGGAGATACGTGTGTACGGAGCCGCGTGTACGAGGTGTACGGAGCGGAGCCGCGTGTGTACGGGGTGTACAGAGCGTGGCCGCATGTGTACGAGGTGTACAGAGCAGAACCACATGTGTACGAGGTTTACGGAGTGAAGTCATGTGTGTACTGAGTGGAGCCGTCTGTGTGCACGGTGTATGGAGCGGAGCCGTGTGTGTATGAGGCATAGAAAGCGGACCCGTGTGTGTATGAGATGTGCAGAGCTATGCGTGTACAAGGTGTATGGAGGGGAGCATTCATACCTCCCAACCGTCTCGATTTTGAGAGAGAGTCTGCCCCGGTCGGGAGCTTACTTTTCCCGCGGACACAGGAGTACACAGCAGAGCCCTGAGGAGCACTTTAAAATTTGCACGTGACGTTCCACCGGAAGTGACATGCTGGAAGCTGACCAGAAATGAGGTAATTTCGGGAGGGGATTGTGACTGAACCATGGAGGCACTTCAGGGAATGCTTCTGATCCATCACCGTTTCCTCTGACAGCGCGGACAGCGGGATCGACTTGGACTCGGAGATGTTGGCCATGTGAGCGGATCATGATATGTCCTGCACCGGGAGGCTCAGGTGGGCACTACAATGGGAGCCGGGCTGCTGTAGCATCTTTATAGAATCTTTCTTTCTCTCTCTGTTTCTTTCTCTCTCTCTGTTCTTTCTCTCTCTGTTCTTTCTTTCTCTCTCTGTTTTCCTTTCTCTCTCTCTGTTCTTTCATTCTCTCTCTCTTCTCTCTGTTCTTTATTTCTCTGTTCTTTCTCTCTCTGTTCTTTCTTTCCTCTCTTTCAGCGCGGACAGCGGGATCGACTTGGACTCGGAGATGTTGGCCATGTGAGCGGATCATGATATGTCCTGCACCGGGAGGCTCAGGTGGGCACTACAATGGGAGCCGGGCTGCTGTAGCATCTTTATAGAATCTTTCTTTCTCTCGCTGTTTCTTTCTCTCTCTCTGTTCTTTCTCTCTCTGTTCTTTCTTTCTCTCTCTCTCTGTTCTTTCTTCCTCTCTCTAATCTTTTTTCTCTCACTCTCTCTGTTCTTTCTCTCTCTGTTTTCCTTTCTCTCTCTCTGTTCTTTCATTCTCTCTCTCTTCTCTCTGTTCTTTATTTCTCTGTTCTTTCTCTCTCTGTTCTTTCTTTCCTCTCTTTCTCTCTCTCTGTCCTTTCTTTCTCTCTATTCTTTCTCTCTAATGTAGCCTCCTTCATATGGTATAATACAGCCCCCCCCAAAGAATATAGTGTAGCCCCTTCAGAATATAATGCAGCCCCTCTCACTCATAGGGTATCATGCTGCCCCCCTCATGGGGTATCATGCTGCCCTCCCTTATATGGGGTATCATGCTGCCCCCTTATACGGGGTATCATGCTGCCCCCCTCATGCGGGGTATCATACTACCCCCCTCATACGGTGTATCATGCTGCCCCCCCATCATACAGGGTATCATGCTGCCCCCTCCTCATGCGGGGTATCATACCACCCCGCTCATACGGGGTATCATGCTGCCCCACATCACACAGGGTATCATGCTGCCCCCTCCTCATACGGGGTATATCATGCTGCCCCCTCATACGGGTATCATGCTGCCGCCCCCCCATATGGGGTATCATAATCATGCAACCAGGACTCACTATATAAATTAAAAAAAAACTATACTCACCTCTCCTCCTCGCTCCCACGCTGATTTTGGTGGCGGCTCTGCTCTGATGTCAGGAGCTGCGCTGCAGTCAGACCGGCACACAGCAGGGACGTGATAAAGTGACGTCATCGCGCACCCGCTGTGTATCAGAGGAAGAGGGTAATGATGGGAGAGGGAGCATCATGTGATGCTCTCTTCCATTATTGCGGCACGCACTGGGGGGCCGCGCTGACGCCGCAATAATGGAATATACTGTATATATATGGATTATATAGATTATTTTTGGCAACAGCGCGGTCATCTGCTGAGGTTCTCTGGTTGGGGGCCCACTCAGAAGTTTCGCCCTGCCTGAACCAAAACCCTAGCTATGCCTCTGGTTAGGGCAACAACTAAATGAGCCTGGTGTCAATGTTTGGGGTGGTATTTCAAGTTTTGGTGTTTTTGGACCATTTTTTTTTTATGGAACAGTCACAGGAGAGAGATAAGTATCTCAAAATTCTAATGAATCAAGTTGTTCCCCAGTGACAGCAACAGCCTAATTCAAATTACCTTTATTTCCAACAAGATGTGGCCCCTCCACATTATTCAAGAGTAGTCCGCGAGTATCTTGATGAAACATTTCCTATTAAATGGATTGGCCGAAGAGGCTCACTTGATTGGCCGGCACATTCACCAGACTTGACCCCAATGGATTTTTTCTTTTGGGGAGTACTCAAGGACAAAGTTTATAGTCGAAAACCAAAAAGTGTCAGTGATTTGAAAAATGACATGAGATGCATTTCAAGAAATTAATACCCAAAGAGACTTGTGCAAAAATGTTTGTCGAAGCATAAGAGGCAGACTTCAAAGCTGTGCAAATTGTCATGGAATACAGTTTGAGCACCTGCGTTGATAAAATTTAAGGGCTTTTGTATTATTGTTCAGAATGAAATTTAATTGTCAATGTTATGCTTGTGTTAGTAAATATAATTTTATATATAAATCAAAATAAATGTTATTATTTTCTGTTCACCTACTTTTGGACCACCCTATATATATACACTGCTCAAATGCTCAAAAAAATAAAGGGAACATTAAAATACCACATCCTAAATATTCCAGTTGCAAATTTTTATTCATTGCATAGTTGAATGTGTTCAGAACAATAAAACATAACAATTATCAATGTAAATCAAAATGAATATCCCATGGATGTCTGATGAGGCGGCGGATGATCTCCTGAGGGATCTCATCCCAGTGCTGGGCTAAAGCATCCGCCAACTCCTGGACAGTCTGTGGTGCAACGTGACGTTGGTGGATGGAGCGAGACTAGAGATGAGCGAGTAGTGAAATACTCGGACTCGCTGTACTCATTACGAGTACCTCCTTATACTCGGGTACCCGTAACGAGTAGCGAGTCCAATGTAAGTCTATGGGAAATACAAATAATGAGCTGTGCTGGGCTGTGCAGAACTGTGCTGGGCTATGCGGGACTGTTCTGGCTGTGCGGGACTGTGACAGGCTGTGCAGGACTGTGCTGGGCTGTGCAGGACTGTGCTGGGCTGTGCGGGACTGTGCTTGATTGTGCGGGACTGTGCTGGCTGTGCGGGACTGTGACGGGCTGTGCTCTGTGCGGGACTGTGACATGCTGTGAGGGACTGTGCCGGGCTATGCGGGACTGTGCCGAATATTGCAAAGCGAGTAGTAAAAACTTGCTAGGAATCGAGTACCGTGAGTACAGCATTAATCGCCGAGTACCGAATCCTACCGAGAATACTCACTCATCCCTAAGCGAGACATGATGTCCCAGATGTGTTCAGTCGGATTCAGGTCTGGTGAACAGGTGGGCCAGTCCATAGCTTCAATGCCTTCATCTTGCAGAAACTGCTGACACTCCAGCCACATGAGGTCTGGCATTGTCCTGCATTAGGAGGAACCCAGGGCCAACCGCACCAGCATATGGTCTCAAAAGGGGTCTGAGGATCTCATCTCGGTACCTAATGACAGTCAGGCTACCTCTGGCGAGCATATGGAGAGCTGTGCGGCCCTCCAAAGAAATGCCACCCCACACCATTACTGACCCACAGCCAAACCGGTCATGCTGAAGGATGATGCAGGCAGCAGATCGCTCTCCACAGAGTCTCCAGACTCAGTCACGTCTGTCACATGTGCTCAGTGTGAACCTGCTTTCATCTGTGAAGAGCACAGGGCGCCAGTGGTGAATTTGCCAATCGTGATGTTCTGTTGCAAATGCCAAGCGTCCTGCACGGTGTTGGGCTGTGAGCACAACCCCCATCTGTGGACGTCGGGCACTTAGACCATCCTCATGGAGTTGGTTTCTAACGTTAGTGCAAACACATGCACATTTGTGGCCTACTGGAGGTCATTTTGCAGGGCTCTGGCAGTGCTCCTCCTGTTCCTCCTTGCACAAAGGCTGAGGTAGCGGTCCTGCTACTGGGTTGTTGCACTCCTACGGCCTCCTCCATGTCTCCTGGTGTACTGGCCTCTCTCCTGGTAGCGCCTCCAGCCTCTGGACACTACGCTGACAGACACAGCAAACCTTCTTGCCACAGCTCGCATTGATGTGCCATCCTGGATGAGCTGCACTACCTGAGCCACTTGTGTGGGTTGTAGAGTCCGTCTCATGCTACCACGAGTGAGAAAGCACAACCAACATTAAAAAGTGACCAAAATATCAGCCAGAAAGCATTGGTACTGAGATGTGGTTTGTGTTCCTTACCTGCAGAACTGTTGTGAGTTAATTTTCCCCTTCACTACTGAGGCCCGAGGAACTCTCTCTTCTGGAAACGAAAGGTAGTGAGCCTGATTATCAAACACCTGAGTCTGATGATGATGACTGGCTGAGTGGAGTTACTGACTGGATATAAGGCTGCCGACGCCCTTCTGCCCTGCGGGTGATTTCTCTGTGGGATCCTTGGAGACCAGTCTGAATTCCTGCTCCTCTAAAGCTAAGTTTTCTGCTCGGCTTTTTGCATTTGTGCTTAGACTTTGTTTTGCTTTGTTTTCCTGGATTTCTGCCATTCCCTGCTGGGGTGTGCTGAATTCCTTTAGCTCTGTCTTCTGAAAATACCTGAGTGCTGATTTAGTTTTTGAAGCCTAGCTGCTTCAGGGTCTTTTTCATATCAGCTTGTTGGCTTATGTCTTTGATAGAGTTTTGGCAGATTGCAGACAGCAACCTTTCTTTCCTGTTCTGTTTAGCTAGCATGGGCCCCATCGTTTGCTCAGCCTATCTTTCTATCTGTGTGAGTGTTTTTTCATCTTGCTTCACCGTCATTATATGTTGGGGGCTGCCTTTTACTTTGGGGTCTGCTCTGGGGCAGTTTAGATTTCCTTTTCTGTCTTTAGGCTATTTAGCGCTCCGGCTGTGATCGAGGGGTCTAGGGCATCGTAGGAACCCCCCACGGCTACTGCTAGTTGTGTTGATAGGTTCAGGGGTCTGCAAACTGATAGTTGCCAACTTCTCTGGTTTTCTGGACGTAGCTTCTATTTTTGTGTCTGCCTCCTACGGTGACTCAATCATAACACAGAACCACTCCTTTATTGAGTGTGTATTGATAATTGCCAATAATTTCCATCTGTAGTCTATTCCATTTGCACAACAGTATGTGAGATTGTCAATCAGTGTTGCTTCCTAACTGGACAGTTTGATTTCACAGAAGTTTGATTTACTTGGAGTTACATTCTGTTGTTTAAGTGTTCCCTTTATTTTTTGAGCAGTATATATATATATATATAGAATACATACATATACATCTCTGGCAAAAATTACCGTATATACTCGTGTATAAGCTGAGATTTTCAGCCCATTTTTGGAGGCTGAAAGTCCCCCCTCTCTCGGCTTATACGCGAGTCATATACGCCAGGGGGTCGGCGGAGGAGGGGGAGCGGGGGTGTCAGATCATACTTATGCCCCTGGCGCGTCTCTACAGCCCCCCTGCTTCTCCCATGGTCTCAGGCACCTTCCTTCAGCGGTCATGTGGTACCGCTCATTAAAGTCATGAATATGCGCATATTCATGACTTTAATGAGCAGTACCATGTGACCACTGAAGGAAGGAATAGCTGCCAGAGACTGAGGGAGAAGCAGGGCAGCAGAGACCGCACCAGGAGGGGGTAAGTATATGCGATATTCACCTGTCCCTGTTCTACCACCGGGCGCCGCTCTGTCCTTCGCATCCTCTGGCTGTGATGTTCAGGTCAGAGGGCGCGATAATGTAGTTAGTGCATGCCACGTCCTCTGCCTGAACAGTCACTGACAGAGGACCCGGAAGACAGAGCGGCGCCCTGCGATGGAATGGGGACAGATGAATATCTCAGGTGCCGGGGCCCTGAACCAGCGGTGACATTGACACCTGTCCCCCATAGCGCGCCAGTGTCCCTGCCTGCTCAGGACACTGGCACCTGGCCCCCAGTGACGAGAGGTGAGTATGTTATTTTTTTATTTGCAGCAGCGGCAGCATATGGTCATAATCTATGGAGCATCTTATGGGGCAACATATGGGGGCATAATCTATGGAGCATCTTATGGGGCAGCATAAGGAGGCATAATCTATGGAGCATCTTATGGGGCCTATTCTATGGAGCATCTTATGGGGCATAATCAATAGAGCATTTTATGGGGCAGCATATGGGGCATAGTCTATGGAGCATCTTATGGGGCAGCATATGGGGGCATAATCTATGGAGCATCTTATGGAGCAGCATATGGGGGCATAATCTATGGAGCATCTTATGGGGGCAGAATCTATGGAGCATCTTATGGGGCAGCATAAGGGGCATAATCTATGGAACATCATATGGGGCCATAACCTTTATGGGGCAGCATATGGGGCATATTATTCTATGGATCATCTTATGGGGCCATTATTAACTTTTGTGCAGCATTATATGGGGTGTATTTTGTATGGAGCATCTTATGGGGCCATCATGAACTGTATGAAGCATTATATGGGGTTCCTGATTCAATATGGATATTCAAAAACATTTAACCTACTGATGTCTCAATCAATTTTACTTTTATTGGTATCTATTTTTATTTTTGAAATTTACAAGTAGCTGCAACATTTTCCACCCTAGGCTTATACGTGAGTCAATAAGTTTTCTCATTTTTTTGTGGCAAAATTAGGGGGGTCGGCTTATACTCGGGTCGACTTATACACAAGTATACAGTTAGGTCCATATATATTTGGACAGAGACAACATTTTTCTAATTTTGGTTCTAGACATTACCACAATGAATTTTAAACAAAACAACTCAGATGCAATTGAAGTTCAGACTTTCAGCTTTCATTTGAGGGTATCCACATTAAAATTGAATAAAGCGTTTAGGAGTTTCAGCTCCTTAACATGTGCCACCCTGTTTTAAAGGGACCAAAAGTAATTGGACAGATTAAATAATTGTAAATAAAATGTTCATTTCTAGTACTTGGTTGAAAACCCTTTGTTGGCAATGACTGCCTGAGGTCTTAAACTCATGGACATCACCAGACGCTGTGTTTCCTCCTTTTTGATGCTCTGCCAGGCCTTCACTGCAGTGGTTTTCAGTTGCTGTTTGTTTGTGGGCCTTTCTGTCTGAAGTTTAGTCTTTATCAAGTGAAATTCATGCTCAATTGGGTTGAGATCAGGTGACTGACTTGGCCATTCAAGAATATTCCACTTCTTTACGTAAATAAACTCCTGGGTTGCTTTGGCTTTATGTTTTGGGTCATTGTCCATCTGTAGTATGAAGCGACGACCAATCAGTTTGGCTGCATTTGGCTGGATCTGAGCACACAGTATGGCTCTGAATACCTCAGAATTCATTCTGCTGATTCTGTCCTGTGTCACATCACCAATAAACACTTATGACCCAGTGCCACTGGCAGCCATGCATGGCCAAGCCATCACACTGCCTCCGCCGTGTTTTACAGATGATGTGATATGCTTTGGATCATGAGCTGTACCACGCCTTCGCCATACTTTTCTCTTTCCATCATTCTGGTAGAGGTTGATCTTGGTTTCATCTGTCTAAAGAATGTTCTTCCAGAACTGTGCTGGCTTTTTTAGATGTTTTTTAGCAAAGTCCAGTCTAGCCTTTTTATTCTTCATGCTTATGAGTGGCTTGCACCGTGCAGTGAACCCTCTGTATTTACTTTCATGCAGTCTTCTCTTTATGGTAGATTTGGACATTGACACGCCTACCTCCTGGACAGTGTTGTTCCCTTGGTTGGCTGTTGTCAAGGGGTTTCTCTTCACCATGGAGATAATTCTGCGATTATCCACCACTGTTGTCTTCCGTGGGCGCCCAGGTCTTTTTGCATTGATGAGTTCACCAGTGCTTTCTTTCTTTCTCAGGATGTACCAAACTGTAGATTTTGCCAATCCTAATGTTGTAACAATTTCTCGGATGGGTTTTTTCTGTTTTTGCAGCTTAAGGTTGGCTTGTTTCACCTGCATGGAGAGCTCCTTTGACCGCTTGTTTCCTTCACAGCAAAACCTTCCAAATGCAAGCACCACACCTCAAATCAACTCCAAGCCTTTTATCTGCTTAATTGAGAATGAACACAAAAATTGAGCTTGGTTTGAGTTGGTACACATGCAGCATATAAATGCATGTTCACATGGTCATAAAGCATACAAAACCTACAAAGGACAA
The DNA here is from genome assembly GCF_039654945.1 of Dendrobates tinctorius. Lineage (NCBI taxonomy): Eukaryota > Metazoa > Chordata > Amphibia > Anura > Dendrobatidae > Dendrobates > Dendrobates tinctorius. The sequence goes on from NW_027361697.1 coordinate 40,201,670, forward strand.
AATGAAAAAAACCCTGCTATAATTAAATAAGTAAAAAGCAAAAACTGGTGTCCACTGGTTGGGACCCGCTCCTTGTCTGCCCTTATTCACACAGATGTCAACTTTGACACATGATAAGGTTATTAATACTAGTGTAGGACCGCCCCAACCACAGAGTCACCTTGTCGATGGTGGGACGGCTTTTATGCTATGTTTGATCAAATACAGTATTACTAAGAACTCTGTATGCACTTTTGCTTTTTACTTATTTAATTATAGCAGGGTTTTTTTCATTTTGTCTTTTGTAGGTTTTGTATGCTTTATGGCCATGTGAACATGCATTTATATGCTACATGTGTACCAACTCAAACCAAGCTCAATTTTTGTGTTTTTTCTTTGTATTTGTGCATTCTGTGCAACCTGGGGTGTGGCCTCCCTCTCCTGAGCTGGAAATTGTATTTAAAGGCTTCCCCTGACTGGTGTCCACTGGTTGGGACCCGGTCCTTGTCTGCCCTTATTCACACAGACGTCAACTTTGACACATGATAAGGTTATTAATACTAGACAGTGTAGGACCGCCCCGACCACAGAGTCACCTTGTCGATGGTGGGACGGCTTTTATGCTATGTTTAATAATAATAATAATAATAAATTTTATTTTTATAGCGCCGACATATTCCGCAGCACTTTACATTTCAGAGGGGATTTGTACAGACAATAGACATTACAGCATAACAATAATCACATACAGTAGATTATAGCAAATACCAAGAGGAAAGAGGGCTCTGCTCGCAAGCTTACAGTCTATGAGGAAAGAGGTAGACACGAAAGGTGGGTGGTAACAGTTGCCCTGATTGTATGGACCAGCCATAATGTTAAGTGTGTAACAGTACAGACACAGAGGGCTAATGGATGCATAAAGCATGTGGGAGAATGATGCGGGGAACCTGGTTATGGTAAGACTTTTGGCTGTGCCACACAGGGATAGATTAGGTTAATGTGTTGAGGCGATAGGCCAGTCTGAATAAATGCGTTTTCAGGACACGCTTAAAATTGTGGGGATTGGGGACTAATCGTATTGACCTGGGAAGTGCATTCCAAAGAATTGGCGCGGCACGTGTAAAGTCTTGGAGACGGGAGTGGGAGGTATGTTTGATCAAATACAGTATTACTAAGAACTCTGTATGATTTAAATGGACTTTTGCTTTTTACTTATTTAATTATCGCAGGGTTTTTTTCATTTTGACCTTTGTAGGTTTTTTAATTGAGAATGACATAACGAAGGGATTGCCCACACCTGTCCATGAAATAGCCTTGGAGTCAATTGTCCAATTACTTTTGGTCCCTTGAAAAACAGGGTGGCACATGTTAAGGAGCTGAAACTCCTAAACCCTTCATCCAATTTTAATGTGGATACCCTCAAATGAAAGCTGAAAGTCTGAACTTCAACTGAATCATAGAATCATAGAATCGTAGAGTTGGAAGGGACCTCCTGGGCCATCTGGTCCAACCCCCTGCTCAAAGCAGGATTCGCTAAATCATCCCAGTCAGATGTCTGTCCAGCCTCTGTTTGAAGACTTCCATTGAAGGAGAACTCACCACTTCTCGTGGCAGCTTGTTCCACTCATTGATCACTCTAACTGTCAAAAAGTTTTTTCTAATATCTAATCTGTGTCTGTGTACTTTGCATTTTTCCCTGTTAAAAACCATTCTGTTAGTTGCTGCCCACTTCTCCAGTTTATTTATATATTTTTGAATCCTCTCTCTCTCTTTTCTAGTATTAGCTATCCCTCCTAGCTTTGTGTCATCAGCAAATTTAATCAGTTTACCCTCAATTCCTTCATCTAAATCATTGATAAAGATGTTGAACAATACAGGGCCCAGGACAGAGCCCTGTGGTACCCCACTTGAGACATTCTTCCAACTGGATGTGCAGCCATTTACGACCACTCTTTGGGTCCGATCACTAAGCCAGTTATGAATCCACCTAACAGTTGCGTTGTCCATTCCATACTTAGTCATTTTTTCTTTAAGGATTGTATGAGATACTTTGTCAAATGCATCTGAATTGTTTTGTTTAAAGTACATTGTGGTATTGTCTAGAACCAAAATTAGAAAAATGTTGTCTCTGTCCAAATATATATGGACCTAACTGTATACGGTAAGAGACCAGTGCACAGTTTTATAAAAATCAGCTTCTCTTCATGTCTAACAGCTATTCCATTCCAGTGTCAGCAGAATTACAACCAGAGTACACCTCATTCTACTTAATGTGCTTCTGATTAGGTGATCACCTGAACCAAATCTTATTTAACAAAGGAAAGTATGGAAAACCCTGCTGTGGTGTTCATAATCCTCTTGCAATAGGACAAGCTGGATGGCAAAACAAGTGCTAGTAATATCCCAAAATTAATAGTAATGAAAAAAATAACCGTTAACCATGCCAAAGGAGTTGAAACTAAAAGTCTTGAGTGAGGAAAAGAAGGGCTCAATTCTGGCTTTACTAGCAGAGGGATACAGTGAGCGTCATGTTGCCTCCATCCTTAAAATTTCTAAGACGGCAGTCCATTACAACAAGGTCAAGCAGCAGATATTGGGGACAACAAAGATACAGACCAACAGAGGGCGAAAACGACTCTCCAGTGACCAGGATGACCGTCATCTTATTCGAATGTCACTCAGCAACAGCAGGATGACATCAAGTGACTTACATAAGGAATGGCAAATGGCAGCTGGTTTGAAGTGCACGGCAAGAACAGCTCATAACAGGCTCCTAGAGGCAGGACTCAAGTCATGTTAAGGTAGAAAACAGCCTTTCATCAATGAGAAGAAAAGGAGAGCCAGGCTGAAATTTGCCAAAGACCATAAGGATTGGACCATAGAGGACTAAAGTAAGGTAATGTTCTCTGATAAGACTAATTTTCAGCTTTGCCAAACACCTGGTCGTCTAATGGTTAGACAGAGACCTGGAGAGGCGTACAAGCCAGTGTCTTACACCCACTGTGAAATTTGGTGGAGGATCGGTGATGATCTGGGGATGCTTCAGCAAGGCTGGAATTGTGAAGGTTAATATTTGCGAAGGACGTATGAATCAAGCCGCATACAAGGTTATCCTGGAAAAACAGTTGATTCCTTCTGCTCAGGCAATATTCTCCACCTCTGTGGAATGTTTTTTCCAGCAGGACAATGCGCCATGCCACACAGCTAGGTTAATCAATGTGTGGATGAAAGAACACCACTTCAAATCCCTGTCATGGCCAGCTCAATCTCCAGACCTGAACCCCATTGAAAACCACTGGAATGTAATCAAGAGGAATATGGAAAGTCACAAGCCATCAAACAAAGAAGAACTACTTAAACTTTTGTACCAGCAGTGGCATAAGGTCACCCAAAAACAGTGACTGGTGGAAAGCATGCCAAGACGCATGAAAGCTGTGATCAAAAATCATGGGTATTGCACAAAATATTGATTTCTGAACTCTTCCTGAATTAGAACATTAGTATTGTTATTTATAAATGATTATGAACTTGTTTTCTTAGCATTATTTGAGATCTGCAAGCACTCTGCATTTTTTTGTTATTTTGACCATTTCTCATTTTCTGAAAATAAATACAAAATTTAGTGCTTGGAAATTCGATGACATGTCGTTAGTAGTTTATAGAATAAAAGAGCAATTTACATTTCACTCAAAAATATAAAGAGAAAAATCAGACAAAATGAAAATTTTGCAGTGGTGTCTTAATTTTTGCCAGAGCTGTGTATATATAATATATTCTGGGGTTTTTTTTGCCGCCTATTATATATTTACTGGTACAGTATTATGTATGGATATTATGAGCAATGTGTATTTTTTTTTTTATATATAATATACAAAATGGAAAAAAAAATAGTGAAAACACTAGAAAGAAATACAGTAGTAGGGAAAGTTTATATAGAGTGCTATGCTCTGCCATCGGCCACCAAACACTGATCTGCAATTTGTCAGTTAACCAAGCCCTACAATTGGTAGGTCAATAAGATCTAATTTACATAAATTGAACAGGGGAAGAAGATACAGGAATGGGATCAGATGAGTTTTCCACATGTAAAAAATAGCCTTGGTACTTGTTACAGTACATTTAATGCTGTTTTCTTGGTGAGAGCCATTGACTATGTTAATGAATATGTAAGGGTGGTGTACTGTGCTGTCATGTTCCTACCCCTTAAGACACCAATAGCGTTATTGTAAATAATGTGATGTAATGTGAATGGTGTAATGTATTTTATAATATGCCTAGTTATGTAAAATAAGCAGTGTAATGTATATGTAGATAGTTGACAATAGGGTAATAATAATAAGTTAGGAGTTGATGTTTGGGACTAGCCCATGGTGGGAGTCTTAGAGTTAAGGAAAGGACTGCTCCCTGCTAGTTAGGAAGACAGGGTTTCAAGTGTGAAATGAGTAGTGCTGCAATTAAAGGATGACCTTTAGTGAGATGAGACAGAAGTAGGGATAGCGTAATCCTGGTGAAGAGTCACTGATGAGACAGAGCAACCTTCTGGAGTCATGTCCTGTGAGATGTCACCTAACCACATGACCTTGAGCTTGTAATGGAGAAGAAAATGGACCTTAGCAGGACTGAGAGTTGGGGACAAGTGAAGGGTCCAGAGCGGAAAATCCTGGGTGGAGGTAGTGCAAGAAATATGACATGGAACTGCGGAGCAAGTGAAGGAGACTTTTGAATCGGGACTATAGCGTTAAAGCTGATTTGTGGCGAAGTAGGGACAAACAGTGTGCCTTGAAAGCCCTGTGGAGTATATAAGCTCCCTTGTATATAACCCTAAGTTGCTATTAAGTAAAGCGTTCATTTTGAATTGGTGGTCTCCCTCATTGAACTGTGAACCATCTGATCCTAGCAAGTACACATCGCCAGCTACATGTGTCCTGCATTGGCATGTGTAAGGGGTTACAAGGACTGTTGTGCTCCCCAAGCATGTCCCGGTTAAGTATTAGTGCTGTACATATTAGTGTATATATTCTTGTGACATGCATTGTATATATTGTCATCGTGCCTTGTAATGCTGCTATGTACTATATATAGTGCTAATGTTTTGTAATATAATACTGTATGTTTATAGTTATTTAGGGACAGTGTAGTTCCTTAGTTTGGCCACTAGATGGGGGCAGTTTAGTCCTAGGATAGGAATACCACCATAGTGTATATAGTAAATTGTTAAGATAGGAGGGGCATGGTGGATAAGGCAGGAAGGACTTCCTGATATATCTCAGTTGGAGCCAGGGTGCCCGTTCAGCTCGGCTGAGCTAGTTAGCCCCGGGCAACACCATGTCACGCAACGCTAACAAGCGTAATGCCCTGCCATCTGGTATTGGTGGCCAGGTCATCATCAGAAGAAGAAGCGGCAACAGTGCTAGCAGCACAGCTTAGTGGGAACTGCAGTTGCTAAGGAAGACAAAGCAGTACGGGCAGATCACTCACCATGTGGTAGCTTATTGCATGGGCTGATGCCCTCAGGACTGGGGCGAAATGGTCAAGGGAATCCCCAAATGGAGTTAGCCTGCACAGGGAGGATGCTGAAGAACCGAAAGGTACGGTCCGTCACGGAAGCGAGCTTAGTGACACAGAGAGAAGGACATGGACAGGAAGAGTTGCATGATGTGGAAACTGATGCTGATGCTGGAACTAATATAGATATGCTGTTTACAAGGATCAGTAAAGTTGTTTATTTGAAAGTTTATTTGGACTGTGGCTCATTTTGTGAAAAACCGGACTGATGGAGCCTCCAGAAACGTACAGAGGACCCCGACGGTGCAGGTGACGGAGCCACAGGTATGCAGAACTATTGACAGTATGTGTATGTGATGGGAGGGCAGGGCGCGCTAACGCAAATGCTCTCAGCCACGACTACTGCCCTGTACCTCCCTCACATAAGGACAACACAAGTCGACATACCCAGTCAGGACCAACACTTTCATCTAACATGGTGGGGTGCTAAAGACGAGGGCCTCACACATGGCTACTGCCCCCTCGTCACGTTACATATATGCTTAAGCTTTACTCAGTACAAATACTGCCAATGAAGGATGGCATCCTTGATATTGGACTGATTGTGGATATCCTCTGATTGGGGGTTAAGCTTGAAGAATCACTCTTCACACAATGCACCCCTGATCAGCAAGAGCAAAACCCAGTTCACAGATTGTTTCCTTTCTGACAATCATTGATATAAAATAACAAACTGTACTTTACTCACCGTCTGGTACTGTTAGTGGCGCAGCCCTCTCTGAGGACAGCACTTATCATTTTCTACTATTTGTAAGCAGTTTAAAAAATAATTAATGGTCATGGGAGGGCATGTACTGTACATATGTCTTGCTCCAGTCTTCATTATGCACACGACCGATTATATCGGATAAGCACTATCAGTGGTTTTCACAGACAGCACTCGTACCCATGATATTCTGTGGGGCTGTGCACATGTCCAGTCCTGTTCTCGGACCACTCGGTGTCAGATCAGAACCGGCAATGCAAGTGTCCGGGTCCGTGAAAAAAAACGGACTGCACTCGGATGACATCTAAGAGCGGTCTGATTTTCTCTTGCTGACAGAACAGAGAAGGTGGGGAAACTCTTTTTTCTCTCCACCTCCAAGAAAAACTGATGCCACACTGATCAACCTCCGATCAGAATAATCGGACCATTTTTCTTGGCTGTAGAACAAACAGTCGAGTGCACCTACTCAAACACAGGCATGCACTGCCGGGCCATAAAGGAAATCTATCAGCACGTTTTTGCTTTCTAGGCCACGTTCACACCATCAGTATTTGATCAGTTTTTTACCTCAGTATTGGTAAGCCAAAACTAGGTGAGGAACAATCAGAGGAAAAGTATAATAGAGACCCATCACCGCTTCTGTATTTATCACCCACTCCTGGTTTTAGCTTACAAAGACTGAGCTAAAAAACTCACCAAATACTCAACATGTGAACGTGACCTGAGGGCTCATACTCACTTGCAAGAGACTCACACAATTCTTGTACGAGTCTCTCGCATGAAAACCTGTCACTGCCGCCGGCACTCGGACCGGAGCGTTCAGCTGCATAGAAATACATGTAGCCGCATGCTCCGGTCCGAGTGCCAGCGGCAGTGACAGGTTTTCATGGAAGAGTCGTGCGAGTCTCTCGCAAGCGAGTATGAACCCTAAATCTGAGAGCGCCATGATATAGGGGATGATTTCAGAGATGTGTCACTTACTGGGCTGCTTGTTGTCGTTTCAACATAATCACTGCTTTATGAGCAGGAGATTATACTAAGAGGACTAGTTGTCTCATGCCATCTAGTTCTCCTGCTCTGTATAACCCGCCCCCTCTCCCCACTGCTGATGACAGCTTTATGCCTATGCACAGTGTACACAGAAAACTGCTAATCAGTGGTGTCGGTGGGGTTATACACAGCTCAGCAATCGGGTGATTGCTAGAACTGCAGCAGATAAAACAATGATTTTCTAAAAACTGTAGCCCATTAAGGGAACACATCCCTGGAATAAAGGTCTCTGCCCCTATATCATGCTGCTCTCAAGTTACCTAACAAAAACTAGTGACAGATTCCCTTTAACTGTAACTTTTCATTATCAGCAGACTCATCTCAAAGAACCTTTAAAAAAAATTCCCATTGTCTTCTACACTCATTGATTAAACTTCATGAAGGTGGGTAACCAGGACAAAAATAAAACTACAACGCACAGTGACACAGCAAATAGTGAATTACCAGAATGTCTACGTGATCCCTATGAGATCATGCGTTCTCTGGAATACTCAATGCTTGTAAAGTGATATTTTTGATGAAACTCAAACCTTTACACACCAGTTTCAAGCAAACAAAGGAAACGTGACGCCTGACCTTTAAAAACATTAGAACTTTTTACTAAAAAATCAATTGTGACTAAGCATATCTTTTAACCCCTTCATGACCAGGCCAATTTTTTTTTTAAATCTGACCAGTGTCACTTTATGTGGTATTAACTCTAGAAAGCTTCAACAATTCCCATTGATTTCGAGACTGTTTTGTCGTGACATATCATATTTTATGATAATGGTAAATTTAGGCTGATCTATTTTTCGTTTATTTCTAAAAATATCAGAAATTTGCAAAAAGTGTTATTTTTATTTTTTTTGCAATTTTCAAACTTTGAATGATTATCCCTTTAAGGCCGGGATCACACATGCGAGAAACTCGGACGAGTCTCATCTTAGTACCCGGCTGTCAGGAGCGGAGTGTGTAGTGGCATGTATTTCTATGTAGCCGCACGCTCCACTCCGCAGTGCCTGGTATTTAGATTCAAGACTCGTCCGAGTTTCTCGCATGTTTGATCCCGGCCTAGTCCAGATAGTCATACCACAGAAAAACAATAATAAATAACATTTCCCTCACGTCTGCTTTACATCAGCACCATTTGGAAAATGTTTTATTTTGTTAGAATTTTAGACTTAAAAATTTAGCAGTCTTTTTTTAATTTTTTCAAGGAAATTTCCAAAAATTTTTTTTTTTTTTAGGGACCTGTTGAGATTTGAAGTGATTTTGGGAGCCCCATATATAGGAAACCCCAAAAAGTGATGTCATTTTAAAATCTGCACCCCTCAACGTATTCAAAATTACTTTCAGGTAGTTTATTAACCCTTTGGGTGCTTTCCTGGAATTAATGCAATACAGGAATGAAAAAGTTTATTTTTACCACCTAAATTTTGATAACTTTTGAACACGCCAGACTTTAAGGCCATTATTTGGCCATGAACTGCCATGGCAAACATCAGGATCACACAATAAAGATCTCAGGTGCCAATGGGGTTAGAGAGGAACACCCCACACTCTGTTAACCATCTAGATGGGAAGAGTGTCCACTACTGAACCTGGAAAAAGGAATGCAGTAACTATTCAATTATCCCCTCCGTATCGGGTGAGACCTCTCCTGTTTATTCAAATTTACCTAATGTCGCATTGATCCTTTTTTACCAATGCTGGGAAGGATCTGCTGTGGGAGTGTTGTTCACTATATGCTAGTGGAATAACTGGGTGTAGAGTGTAGAATACCTCCCAATATAAGTGAGACCTTGTAAGGGGGTGAAGCACAAGAAGACGCAGAGGGGGAGTTACCTTCTCCGCTCCTGATCTGGAACCACTTGGCCAGATAGCAAGCTTGCTAGGGGGAAGACTTTCTGCCCTGGACGTGCTGGGTCATGTGACTGCTAGGAGGAGAGAGGAACAGGAAGGAGGGCAGCCTGAGAGCGCGCGCGCGAAGCACAGAGCAGCGTGTGCAGGGGACAGGGCAGATTGCAGCTGCACACAGGAGAGAAAAGAGAACTCCCATTCAGAGGACAAATCCAGGGGGACTGTGCAGAGAGACTGCATCTTTTGAGTACGTGAGACCAGAGCTTGCAGTGACTGGAGAGGTGCGCTCTGACTCCCGTGCAGAGACAGTGGCCCCCGTGCGTAGCCCCGGTACCTGCGGTGTTGGTGCAGAGTGCCTGACTCCTGTTGAGAGACTTATAGAGACACAGCGCCCTTGATTCCTGCAGAGAGACTGTTTAGTTTTGGAGCATGGACTCAGAGCAGGGGACACCTGGAATGCCTTGTGTTTCCCCTGCCTTTCTTCATTAACCCCCGAGACTCTTGATGTGGGTCCTTAGAGACTGCAGAGCCTACAGCGACTAGAGAGACGACAAGTGCTGCTGCTGACGGCGCCGACGCGGGAGAAGACAACCCTACAAGCAAGTACTTAGCGGACTTATAAGTTCCAAGAACACCTGTTTCTAACTGTTATTCTTTTTGACTGTTTGATATACTGCTTTAAAACCAGTTTAACCCCCCCACTGCTTTCTCCCTCGAGGAGTATCATATCCCTGTAAATAAAACCCTTTAACTTTTGATCTGTCTCGGTTCCGTGATGACATACCAGCGCCTGCACATTTATTACAACCTCCTCAGAATTTGCTTTAATCAGATTGTGGCCTTCATACACGTATGTGGTATATGATAGCCCATCAGATAGATGTGGGAAATACCATGAGTATAAGGTTTGATCTGTGGTAAGCAGGTAGCTTGCATGGTAAGCCATGGTGTGCAAACACCTGCTATTTGTTTATGTATACGCTAATGTTTAAAACAGGCGCAGGACTGTATTTGGACAGAAAAATTTCTGATGTAAATTGGTCCATATAGCCTGCAACACTGTGATCTTGTGCGATTGCGTGACTATGGAATACACACACAATTTGGTGGAATATTCAAATCTGCTTCCTAAATGGAAACCGTGTATTCCTGGTGTTAGGTATTGCTATCATAGGGTACCAACAACCGCTTTATTTATCGTATAGGAAAATGGACTTATTTATCGGATGGGAGACGGACTGAGGGACCGTAAGAGTCTTTTATAGGCTACTGATCTTTCCTTGTTTTTGCGTGTAATCCACCGTATTTGTCTTGGTTGTCCTAGCACCTTGCACTTTAAACTAGAATCTATTTTTATTTAATGTACATTAAAAGTTATATTTTATTCCAATACAATATTTACAATTGAAACATCTAGATGCCGTAGTTACTATTGACAGCAGCACTTAAGAGGTTAAATGAGTCATTGCCAACATTGATCGTGGCTGACGCAGCAAGTTGTCAGCTATAGTGTATAGTTGGCAGCTGATGGATTGTCACCCCTCGGGGGATGCTAGTCTCTTGTATCACAGGTCAGGAAAAAGACGTATTGGCAGTCATTAAGGGGTTCAATAATTGTTTTTCAGGAAGGCACAAAATAGGAAATTCCTTGTACATCTGCCCCACCTTCAAATTCTATTAATGCTGCCAAAAAGATAGCTATAGTGTAGGGATGAGCAAACCTGAACCATCAAGTTCGGGGTTCGTACCGGACACCTAGTATCTGGCTTCGAACACGGATATTTTACTGAATGCCGATATCCTGTTCGGGTTCGCCAGTCTAATAAAGCTTGCTGAAAGGCTGCAGCAAAAAAATTGACCATCACATCCAAACATAGATTGGGTCTGAACAGGTGCTTACCCGCCAACGACCACAGCATGACCTGCTCTACCCTCTCCTACTGTATCCTCACCCATCCCTGTAGAGTGTGAGCCCTTGTGGGCAGGGTCCCCTCTCCTTATGTACTTGTGTGTCCCTTGTCTTACACATGTTTACTATACTTGTCTATATTTCCCCTTTTCACATGTAAAGCGCCATGGAATAAATGGCGCTATATAAGTGCATAATAATAATAACTCAAATACAATCAAACAGATAAGGCAACACTCTGTAGTGCTATAGCAAGCAAACACGAAATATGAAAATTGAATTTCATTACTGCACTAGAAATATGAAAAATTGAGAATGCTTACCGCACAAATTGGCCAATTCATGTGTACCCGGCAGCTACGTTAAGGTGATTCTCGTTTGCCAGGACCTAATGCCAATTCTCTTAGACAGTTTACATTTCTTCTGGGAACCTAATGTGAATCCTCTCTTGGACTGAAGTCCATATCTCAATGGAGGGGAATGATTCTGTTGCAATTAAAAACGCCTGAGGCTAAAGGGCAGAGTGCTCAGTCAGAAGGCTAATACAAATATCAAAAAACTGACCGTCATATCCAAACATAGATTGGGTCTGAACAGGTGCTTACCTAGAGTTGCCAACTCAAATACAATCAAACAAATAAGGCAGTACTCTGTGTGTCCAGACTTTTGGTATGATGAGGGTGATCTAGGGGTTCTAGGGCTACAGACGTTGAGCGGGGCGCCACTGCATCTACAATTAGGGTGCCAACTTCCGCTGGCAGGCAGGGCTTCTAAACAAGCACAGCCGAACACAGGAATTAACAACATGTCCGATTAACCCCTGTTCGGCTGGAAGAAATAATCGCATTTAATAAACTGGAGAAGTGCTTCTTCTCAGTGGCGGAGTAGGAGTACCAGATGCTGCGGTCTTCTGGCTCCGCTCCACTGCGGTAACCACGTGACAGGAGGACTATGAACTGTAGAGTATATTATATGGAGGACAATTGGATGCATTATACTGTATGGTTGACTATGGGGGTGCATTATACTATAGGGAGGATTATGGAGTGTTTATTATACTATATAGAGGACTATGGGGATGTGCATTATACTGCTGCTATGGGGCCCCATGACTTATATGTACGCCCCTGCCGAGTATAATAGTTTATTTTTTTCTATATATTAAGAAACAGCGGCAGAGCGAGGGATATATACCAGGATGCGGCTCAGGATAAAGGACATATACCAGGATTGAGGCTATATACACTGCTCAAAAAAGTAAAGAGAACACTTAAACAACAGAATATACTGTAACTCAAAGTAAATCAAACTTTTGTGAAATCAAACTGTCCACTTAGAAAGCAACACTGATTGACAATCAATTTCACATGCTGTTGTGCAAATGGAATAGAAAACAGATGGAAATTATTGGCAATTATCAAGACACCCTCAATAAAGGAGTGGTTCTGCAGGTGGGGACCACCGACCACATCTCAGTACCAATGCTTTCTGGCTGATGTTTTGGGCACTTTTGAATGCTGATTGCGCATTTACACTCGTGGTAGCATGAGACGGACTCTACAACCCACACAAGTGGCTCAGTTAGTGCAGCTCATCCAGGATGGCACATCAATGCGAGCTGTGGCAAGAAGGTTTGCTGTGTCTGTGAGCGTAGTGTCCAGAGGCTGGTGGCGCTAACAGGAGACAGGCCAGTACACCAGGAGACGTGGAGGTGGCCGTAGGAGGGCAACAACCCAGTAGAAGGACTGCTACCTCAACCTTTGTGCAAGGAGGAATAGCCCATGAGGCTATGTGCCCAAGCAGCAAAGTTTTGGTTCAGTGGGTGTATTTCCCTAGATATTTCCATAGATATATCTATAGATATTTCCATAGATATATTTATAGATATTTCCATAGATATATCTATATCCATGTTTATTAATGAACCATGCTTCATTTAAAAAAAAAAAGGCGTGGGCTACCATGCAATTTTCTGTGCCAGAGAGGGAAAGCTGACGACCGGGGGCCAATATTTGTTGCCTGGGAAGGGGTTAATACTCATGGCCCCTTCTCAGGCTATGAATATCAGCCCGCAGCTGTCCGCGTAGCCTTTACTGGCTATTAAAATAGGGGGACCCCAAAAAAAATGACGTGGGGTCCCCCTATATTTTATAGCCAGAAAGGCTATGCAGACAGCTGCGGGCTGATAGTCATAGCTTAGGAGGGGGCCATGGATATTGGCCTCCCCGACTACAAATACCAGCCCGCAGCCACCCCAGAAATGGCGCATCTCTAAGATGCGCCAATTCTGGCACTTAGCCCCTCTCTTCCCACTCCCATGTAGCGGTGGGATATAGGGTAATAAGGGGTTAATGTCACCTTGCTATTGGAAGGTGACATTAAGCCCGGTTAATAATAGACACCGATCCATTATTAATCTTTTAGTAATAAAGGGTTAAAAAACACACACACATAAGAATAAAGTATTTTCATGAAATAAAACAACACGGTTTTCATATTTTTATTGCCCGCCCAGATCCAAGGGACGCCCTTGTCTCCTAGAAAAAACCAAAAAAATAATAAACCAACTGTATACTCCCTGTCCGACGCAGTCAAATTAATAACAAGGGTCCCAGGATGATTTCCCCTATAGAAAAGTGACATCAGGTGATGTCACTGCTCTATGGGGCCTCCCAGTGATGAACTGACAGGAGACAATGCTTCCTGCAGTCCATCACTGAGGTTACCGGAGTTCAGGATCTCACTTTATGGCAATGCTGCATGGGAATTAAGGTTAGGGCTAGGGTTAGGTTTAGGGTTACCGGACTTCTTTCCCAGCGGTGGAGGTATCCTCCGCCTGTCATTTCAGTGCTGGAGGTCCTGGAGAGCGGTCGCATCATGCTGATGTGGCAGCTCTCCACGGGAGATCATCGTGGGACACTCGTTATTATCTGGACTATGGCGGAGAGGTGAGCATAGGTTGGTTTATTATTTTTTCTTCATTACAGGAGATCGACGGCTTCGGGGAATTAGGTGTATACAGTGAGTACGTACTCTATGTTATGTGTTGTATGTATGTCCTGTATGTTATATGTTGTATGTTATGTGGTTTTTTAAAATTTTTTTTACTTGTAGTCCCATAGGATGATGCCTGCATACAGACCCCCGCACGGCTGCCCACCCCCGCACAGCAGTCTGCACACAGCCTGCACATTGCTGCAGCCCCCCACACATTGCCGCCGCCCCCGCACATTTTTGCCCCCCTGCATGCTTGCACATTGCTGCTGCCACCCCCCCGTGCATTGCCACCACCCTTCCGCATGCCCGCATATTGCTGCTGCCGCCCCCCGCACATTTCTGCCACCCCCCGCACATTGCCCCGCTGCCCCCGCACATTACCGCCCTCCTGCATGCCCGCACATTGCCACTTCCCCCCGCACATTGCCGCCGCCACCCCCTGCACATTGCCGCCGCCCCCCACACATTGCCTCCACCCCTCCGCACATTGCCACCCTTCCCACACATTGCCGCCCCCCGCACATTACCGCCCTGCCCCCCGCACATTGCCTCCCTGCCCGCACATTGCCGCCACCCCCCGCATGCTTGCACATTGCCGCTGCCCCCCGCACATTGCCGCCCCCCCGCACACACAGCCTACACATTGCCCAGCCCCCACAGCCCCTTCACTGGGATGGGAGAGAGTGAGACAGAAGCTGCATAGTGACGGGGCTGTGACGTGCGGTGGTGGTATGAATGAGTCACCGAAGGAGGAAAAAAACAAAAATACAAGCTAAGTCCAGAGAACCGGAGAGGTTGGAAGCTATCGGATTGCAGACCCCTGATCCTATCCACAACAACTAACAGTAGCCCTGGGGGGTTCCTACGATGCCCTAGACCCCTCGATCACAGCCGGAGAACTAAATAGGCCTAAAGAAAGAAAGGGGAAATCTAAACTGCCCCAGAGCAGACCCCAAAGCAATAGGCAGACCCCAACATATAATGACGGTGAAGCAAGATGAAAACACTAATACAGATAGAAAGATAGGTTGAGCAAACGATCGGGCCCAAGCTAACTAAAAAGGACTTCAAAATGACTATATCAGCACTCAGGTATATTCTGAAGACAGAGCAAAGAGAAAAACTGATCAGAGACAAAAATGGAACTCAGCACAACCCCCGAACGGGGATGGAAGAACTCCAAAAAACAAGGTAAACAAAACAAAACTAATAAGTTCAATAGCAGAGCAAAAACTTATCTTTGGAAAGCAGGAATCAGACTGGTCTCCAAGAATCCAGCAGAGAAATCACCAGCGACTCAGAAGGGCGTCGGCTGCCTTATATCCAGTCAGAAGTTCCTGTTGCCCAGTCATCATCTACCAGATCAGGTGTTTGGTAATCAGCCTCACTACCTTCCTTCACCAGAAGAGGGAGTTCATCAGACATCGACGGTGAAGGGGAAAATGAACTCACAACACGGTGGAGCTCCACCCACACACTGCTGTCACTATTCATGAGTAACAGCAGTGTGTTGATGCTGGGGCATGCCTGCTGATGACGTCACATCAAATTTCAGAGTCAGGAAATTGACGTGACATCAGCAGATGTTAGCGGCGGCTGCAGCCTGGGGGTCACGTGACCCAGACTCAGCCACTGGCATAGCGCCGCTCAGAAGCAGAATTAGCAGTGCAAGGTAAGTACAATAATCATTAGGGGCCCTGGGGGGATACAATAAGGGGCTAATAAAAAGTAGTGGACAACCCCTTTAAGTGTTCCCTTTATTTTTTTGAGCAGTGTAGTATATACCAGGATGAGGCCAGGATGAGGAACATATAAACCAGGATGAGGGACATATATACCAGAATGAAGGGTGTGTGTATATATATATATATATATATATCAGGATGGGAGGGGCCCGGTCCAGATCTTGCGCCAGGGCTCATCAGACTATAGTTATGCCACTGCTACCATGTATTATATAGAAAATAGGACGCTCTACATAATTTAAAATGTTTAAAGGCAAACAAAATAATCTGCCACGGTTCAGTCATTGTAATCAATTATCCCTCAAGTATAATATAGTTAACAGGGCTCTTTGGGGCCAGCCAGATGTAGTGTAGCTTCAGTTGCTGCGAATCATAAGGGTAGCCCACCTCTTTAAGACAATAATTGAAAAAATTTAAATATTGGTATCATCAAAAATTAAGCAGTAAAACAAGGAGATTACAATTGAGGGAGGCCACTAATATTACAAACAATTACAAGCATAAATTGCTGACGAGTGAGACTGCATACAACTGCTCAGATGCTTCACTAATCCCAGTTTATGTGACAGTGTAAGACAGAAAGCAATGAGAAACTCTCAGATAACTTGGCTATAGTTTGCTAAAAGACGCTTGAGAGGCTTTGAAAATAATGATAAGTTTGAATAATTGAGACATAAGAAAAGCATCAAAAGTAGTGGCATATCACCAATAGTGGCAGACCACATAGAGCCTGTGAGTTGGAGGGGTCTGATGTTAGGGCCAGCGTGGCAACTTGCACCCCCTGAAGCCTTGCATTCCACTTTCAACTGTAGCGGCATTCTGGATGCTTGGCTTGTGTACTTGTCTAATGTTAGACTAATTGGAGCAATGAAGCAGATTTAAAATAATATTTTAAACATCGCTCAGACTGTCGTATGTAAGCACTTGTATTTAAGGTTCAGAATTAAGGAGATTTATCTTTAAAAACAAATGGCACGTACCAAAACACAGGAATTGCACTTTCAGTTACTAACAGAAACAAGCCTTGAATTCAGAATTTGGATTTAGTTAAAAAATCTGCAATGTTTAACCCCTTAATGTCCAATGACGGACACAGTCCATCATGGCAGGATGTCAGTTCCTGCACAAGGATGGACTGTGTCCATCATGCATTTAAACTATCACTGTTATGATTGAGTCACCGCAGGAGGCAAAAACAGAAATGCAAGCTAAGTCCAGAAAACCAGAGAGGTTGGCAGCTATCGGATTGCAGACCCCTGAACCTATCAACACAACTAGCAGTAGCCGTGGGGGGTTCCTACGATGCCCTAGACCCCTCGATCACAGCCGGAGGACTAGATAGCCTAAAGACAGAAAGGGAAATCTAAACTGCCCCAGAGCAGACCCCAAAGCAAAAGGCAGCCCCCCACATATAATGACGGTGAAGCAAGAAGAAAGAACACAACACAGACAGAAAGATAGACTGAGCAAAGACGGGGCCCAAGCTAACTAGATAGGAAAGGACAGGAAGGCTGCTGTCTGCAATCCGTGAAAAACCCTATGAAAATAAGAGCCAACAGACTGACAGTGAAAAAGGCCCTGAAGACGCTAGGCTTCAAAAAGACTATGTCAGTACTCAGGAATATTCTGAAGACAGAGCAACAGGCAAATGGAGATTCAGCTCACCCCAGCAGGGAATGGCAGAATCCAAAAAAGCAAGGCAAAAAACAAAACAAATGCAAAAAGGCAAAGCAGAAAACTTAGCTTTAGAGGAGCAGGAATCAGACTGGTGTCCTAGAAGTCCACAGAGAAATCACCCGCAGGGCAGAAGGGCGTCGGCAGCCTTATATCCAGTCAGTGACTCCACTCAGCCAGTCATCATCAATAGGCTCAGGTGCCTGATAATCAGGCTCACTACCTTCCCTCACCAGAATAGGGAGTTCACCAGACCTCAGTGACGAAGGGGAAAATGAACTCACAACATATCACTGTGTGTAAACACGCAGTGGTAGTTCAGTGCCAACAGTTGTCTGTGACAGCTGAGAGTCACGGAAAGAAGTGCAGGGACCCTTGCCATCGGTCTCCGCACCCAAATCGCTGTGATCTGTCAGTCAATCTGACTGACCAATAACAGCATGATCGCGCAGGAGATGCTGAAATATCACCATCTCCCACCCTATCAGTGCAGCAACTCAGCTCTGCCAGTGTTTGAGCGCCTGCACGAACAGCCAGGAGCGGTGTCCGCGCCACCCGTGGCTGTTAACCCACAAATTGCTGCGATCGAGCATGATCGCAGTGTTCAGGAGGGAGGCAGAGGAACGGGAGCTCCCTCTGCCTTCCGATCGGAGTCCCCACGACGTTATCGCGGGGCTCAATCGTTGCCATGGTGAACTGGGTTCATCATGTTGTCCCCCGGTCATCAAGCTACGGAAAGCCTCTGAGACCATGCTCACTGCATGGTGTCAAAAGCTTTCAGTGCAGGTATAATGCACTGCAATGCATTATACCTGCAATGAAAGTGAAGCCCCATAAACGGACTAGGTAAAAAAGAAAACTTTTTTTAAAAAAATATTACAAAATAATAATAATAATTTAAAAATCCACTAATAAATCCACATTTTTATGGAAAAAGAATACATATGTTTGGTATCGCCGCATCCGGAACAATCATACTAGTTAACCCCTTCAGTGAACGCCATAAAAAAACACAAAAAAAGTAGCAAATTATACTTTATCATCATACCGCTTGGAAAAAGTGGAATAAAATGTGATCAAAAAAACAAATGGTAATAAAAACAGTATCACTGAAAGCGCCATCTTGTCCCGCAAAAAACAAGCTGCCATTCAGCTCTATCATTGGAAAAATAAAAAAAGTTATAGCTTTCAAAATAAAGCAATGCAAAAATAATTATTTTTTCTGTAAAAGTTTTTATGTAAAAGCGCCAAAACATAAAAAAATATAAATGTGGCATCGCTGTAATTGTACTGACCTGAAGACTAAAACTGCCTTATCAATTTTACCACACGCATTACAGAGAAAAAAAAAAAAAATTCCGGAATTGTTGGTTTTTATTCATTCTGCCTCCACAAAAATTGTAATAGAAAGCTATCAAAAATTGTCATGTGCCCGAAAATGGTACCAATAAAACGGTCAGCAAAAAATAAGCCGCTCACAATGACTCTGTGGGCTGAAATATGGAAAAATTATAGCTCTCAAAATATATCAATTCTTCTAGATGGGGGCTGGGGAGGGCACAGCCTGAAAGGAACCCCCCATGACTGCAATGGGCGGGCAAGTTTTTCAAACTTGTTTGGGCCTTGGTGACCTGAATGGCTGGGACGGGGTTATGGGAGGAGTTCTGGGTGGGGACGGCCAAGGGGTAGTGGGGAGAAAGTGCGGGAAAACCGCATTCGTCATCAGGGACCAGAAAGCTGAAGACCTAGCTGACAGCACAAAAAAGGATGGAGACCGTGGATGTGCCCATCTCCAGGCTCCAGGACGTGGCCCGGTCCAGGAGGGGAGGATGGCTTCAGTCCCAGCTGTCCTCTCCTCAGGGTGGCGGATGCTAGCGATATTGCTGTTGCGTCACCAAATCGGTGATGCTTTAGCAATATTGTTAGCGATATCGCTATGTGTAAAACCCCCTTAATTCTTGTATCTTTTATGAACATGTTGTGAGCTTTAAGCTCAGGAGGTGAAAAAAAGTATTGAGGTAGGTAAAGTTATGTAAAATGTCAGGGGACTTTGGCTTCTTGCTCCAAGGTCTTAGGCGCTTTTATCAACTAGTAACTATATTTAAATCAAAACAAATACAAGTTATATACCATTGGTTTAGAAAATTCTTGCTACATGATGTTGGCTGCTCAGATGTCATTTTGTGGTTTCCCTTTTATTTTTTAAAGGCTATGATTATACTGGTGTTATTGTCAGTCGATTGAGGTTTCTGTTTTTGATGGCAAGAATAGTGCAGTCTACATGGAACACTTGATGAACTTCATTATATATCAAGTTGGTCTGATTGTTTCGCAATCTGTTTTTTGAATACATCTCCCATAGCTTTCGCAATTTATAAATAGGAGTCACAACATGTAGTAAAGGCTTTAATCACCAATCCTATTTAAAAAAAGGGATATAATTTGATAACATCCATTTAATATGGGAATTACCCCCTTTAAAACACAAGGACGTGTTCACATTCAGCAAATTATTTCAAATGTGTAAATGTCAGAAAATTCATGACAAACTCTGCATCTTGTAGGTGGCTTTTGAGATTAATTTGTCTCCCTTCTCACCAGTCTTTTCAAAGCTTTGTGAAAAGGGTACAGAATAATCAGGAGGGTGTCACAGGGTTACCGCAACAGAGCAGAGCCAGAAGACCGCAGCATCTGGTTTCTCCTACTACGTTGAGAAGAAGCACTTCTCCAGTGTATTAAACGTGTTTATTTCTTCCAGTAGAACAGGGGTTAATCGGTCATATTGGAAACTCCTACATTCAGCTGTGCTCAGTTAGCCACTACTTTTCCCTATAAAATCTGGGCTCGAATAGCAAGTCCTTGTCAGAGCTAGCACTTGCTGCATGACTTTGGAGTGGGAGAAGTTGGTTTTGAGAAGGAGAGCTGGAGGAGTTTATTAGCGACGGTTGCTTGGTGTGTACGCTTGGAAATTTCTTATCCTTCCCTGTTTTGCTTTCTCCCCTCTCCCTACCCACCCTGGTGAATACCTCTGTTATATGTGAGTGTATATTTTGTGTATGTGGAGTTTTCAGTTTACCCTTGTCTTTGTTACCCTGTCTGTCGGGTTGGTGTACTGCAGTGCAGAGTAGCGCCTCTCTTCCGTGGGTGGGGGAAAGGGACAGACAAAGGGCTGTTCTAGGAGACAAGGCAAGGGTGTAATCCCCGACATCTTCACTATTTGAAGTATCCTAGGGAACAGGGCGAGCAGGAGCGCCCCTTGTATTAGGGCCAGGAAAGGTGCCCCTGGTCCCAGGTCACTCGCCAGTTGAATTGTGATAGAGGGGGCATGTTATCAGCCAGGCTTACAAATTTACTTTAACGCCATTATATACCAGATATAGATTTCAATTTTAATTTTTTACATAAGAACAGCCAAACACATGGAAAGTTCAGAAAGAAATGTGCACCTATTAACACATTTTGCACATATTGCTACAAAGAATCAAATGTTAAGACTGAGGCTGTGGGCCCACGTAGCGTTTTAAAACGCTCACTAAAAACCGCACTCCTTCCCAAAAATTGCGGTTTTTTTCCGCACGATTTCACCGCGATTTTGCCGCGATTTTCGCGTGCGATATTCAAGCACTTTCCAAGCGATTTGAAGCATCGCTTGGAAAGTGATTGACAGGTTGGTCACACTCGTCAAACATAGTGTTTGACAAGTGTGACCAGGTTTTTACTATTGAGGCCGCCTATGCGGCCTCAATAGTAAAAGATAGAATGTTAAAATGCTAAAAAAAATTAAAAAAATCGGGGTATATTTACCTTCCGGCGTCCCGCGCTGCATTCCCGGGCCTCAGCGTTCCCAGTAATGCCTTGCGAGACCTGTGATGACGTAGTCTCGCGTTGCTATAGCGATCTCGCGAGACCACGTCATTACAGGACCTTGCCGCAAGGCATTACTGGGAACGCTAGGCCGGGAATGCAGCGCCGGACGCTGGAAGGTAAATATACCCCGATTTTTTATTTTTTACTCTTTTTTTTACAGGGGTATGGTACCTAGGGCCTGGAGGACAGTCTCCTCTCCTCCACACCGTGGGTACCAACCGCACATGAGACGCTTAACTTCCCACATGGTGGGCATAGCCACATGCGGGAAGTAAGCGATTCTCATGCATTCCTATGGGTGCGGAATCGCGGCAATTCTTTGCGATTCCGCACAAAAGAATGAGCATGCTGCGATTTTTTCCGCGATGCAATTCCGCCGCGGAAAAAAGCGCAGCATTAGCACAGCATGTGCGGAATGCCATAGGAATGCATGGGGGGCGTTCTGTACACGATTTTTAAACGTTTTCGCTGCGTTTTCGCGCCGAAAATCGCGGCAAAAACGCTTAAAAATCGCTACGTGGGCACATAGCCTGAAGCACGAATGCCAGTCTTAGTAAATTTACCCCATTGTTCTCTACTTTTGCAACTTTTCAATGTAGGATCTACAAGGAAGCTCAGAAACTAATATGTCATATGTCAACATGGTGTAAAATTAATTATTGCTCTACCTTTATGAAAACTATTACAATGTACTGTAGATTTTTCCTCTCCATATTCTGATAAGAAAGACAACTTGTGAGTAGTGTTGAGCATTCCGATACTGCAAATATCGGGTATCGGCCGATATTCGCGGTATCGGAATTCCGATACTGAGTTCCGATACTTTTTGCATATCAAATACCGGAATCGGAAGTTCCCATAATGCTATGAGCCAGTTTGATTTGATTTGGCCAATGAGGAATCCTAAGAAGTGTGGGCTCATCCTGTTAGGCATGTTAACTAATGGCATGGCTGTGATTGGCTGAGAGCAGACCACCCAGCTGCTCCTCCCCCAGACACACGCTGAACAGTGATCTATGGAAAGTGAAACTAGTGAGGGAGGAGGAAATGACAAGTTCTCATTTCAATGCCAGAACACACACCCCCTGGGCGTTTATCTTAAAAGCAAGAGATGATATCTTGGAAACCGTGCAGCCTAGCCACAGAAGGTAAATTACTTTTGTCAGCATTCTGCAGCCTAGATATGCACTGAGATTATGTGAAAAGCCCGGACAACCTGTTCTGTTATGTATTTCCGCCAAGTTGGATCGCCCGCCAGGGCTGGTGGGGTACTCGGTACCGGGCCCGTTGGTTTCAATGGGAGATGTCACGGTAGCTGTGACCCGGTCCGTGGCCCTGGGCGTCCATTGTAAAAGGGAAATGTTGAACGTGTGGATGATGATTAAAGTTTATGAGTGAATGATTCGTGACGCCACCTGTGGTGTTCAGCAATGAAGATGTTAAGCCGACGCTGCAGACATATCCTCTGGGACAGATGGTGCAGCAATGATGTTGTGGCCCTCCACAGGTAGGGCTGTAGTTCCAGGGCAGTGTAGATGGAGAGGTAGTGAAGAGACGTAGATGGTGCAGTGCCAGGCACAGAGATGTAGCCGTGCTGAGGGTGTTGGCGCAGGAATAACTGGAGGACACCAGGGCATGTAGTTCCAAAGCTTTACTCACAGTCTGTTGTGCATACAGGTGCTCCCATACGTGCCGTGTCCTCCGGGTCAGAGGCTCAGTCAACCTCCAAGCTAGATGAAGCACTCCGTTCCAACACTCCGCCAACATGTGCCTTTTCTTAACATCTCCCTCTATTGCTACACAACCCCTTTAACATAGTCAATATCTTTGTAACTCCGAGCGTCTTAAAAAAAAAATTAATTCCTGCTATTCCATTTGATTGGGCTAAACCTCTATGCCTTTAATGTCTCCTCCACCTCCCCCAATACATTCTACAATATTCTTAGTTGTTTTCCTTCATGTAGAATTAACCTTCAAGGAAAGAAAGGGTTTATTTTAATTCTGATATTTCTGTCCCATTGACTTGCATTCGTGTCCGGTATCGGAATCAGCGATATCCGATACTTTTTGGGTATCGGTCCGATCCAATCCGATCCGATATTTCCCGATATCGAAAGGTATCACTAAACACTACTTGTGAGATGTCAACCATAACGTGACATAGAATTAATACAAAAATAGCTTCACAGTGAAGACTGCTGAGTCATGTATGATGCCTTTACCTCAGATGTCACCTGCTTGGTCTGAGAAGTGTCTGGTTATTGCTTTCTTAGAGAAGAATGCACGGTATGTAATGTCCCAGGAAGTAAATTAATATTATTATAGGAAAACAAACCTTCACTTTAATGAGAACCTATCACTTCCCACAGATATGTTTTGTTTTTTACCTGGCATAAATGCCGCAGTTCTCATGGTATATTTTTCGTTCCTGCATCTCTGTTTCTGAGATATAGCCCCCTTTTCCCTGTATGTAAATCTAGACTTTTTTAGTCAACTGAGCATGGTCCTCAGGAAGATTCCCATGGACAATAGTTGATGGCCACATCCAGTTGGCTAACAAGACTACATTTACATACAGGGAATAACGGGCCATATCTCAGAAATTGAGCGGCTTGGGAATAGAAGTGAAAGAACACCAGATTCAGGAGAGCAACTGCATTTACACCAGGTAAAAAACACATATTTATGGTTCATAACAGGTCTTCTGTAATGAGTCTAGTGAATGAAAACACTAAACATATGCAAAGTCCTTTCTCTCTGCTACTGTAACCCACAGGATAATCAATGAGAAGATGATGACATTGGACACTTGACACAACTGATTCATGAGGCAGCATGGTGACTCAGTGGTTGAAATCCCACCAAGGACAACATCTAGAAGAAGTTTTTATGTTTTCCCCATGTTTGTGTGGGTTATTTCTTGATACTACGGTTTCCTCCCACACTCCAAAGACAAACTGATAGGAAATGTAGATTGTGAGCCCCAATGGGGAAATCGATGACAATATTTGTAAAGCGCTGTGAAGTTGTATGGTGCTATACAAGTAAGCATAATAAATAAATAATGGAAATAATGCATATACAACAGCTATTGGCCACCATGCTCAATGGCTCTTCCTTGCAGTGGCTCCTGGAAATTCTGAAATTCCGAAGAGGAACTTGTTGCTGTCTGCAAGGTACCTGCTACATGAGATGATACCTAGGGCTAGTTCAGACATATACAAGCCTTTAGGGTTCACATGAGTAAAAAACTAGAAAAAACTGATGACCATTTTATACATGCGTATGGCATCCATTCTTTACGTGAGCAATTTTATGAATAATAGAGATGAAATACAGTTGATATTCATAATTGTAATGGACCGAGCATGGAAGTCCCACCTTAGACTGAAGAAGCCAGTAATGTGGCACCTAGCAGAGGCAGCTGGATAGGTGAGCAGTGAGGTGAGTATAAGTTTTTAGGTTTTTTTTAACCTTTTGCCGACACTCTACGGTTCAACATCATGGCAGCTAGCTGGTTGATATTTTGCTGAATTTGTGTGGAGCAAATTACAAAATATTCGTGTTCTGCAGAAATTGGATTTTTATCAAATTCAAGAAGTATTCAATTCCACTTCAATAAAAGCATCCATCTTTAGCCAACAGTCTTTAGTCAGGTAATAAACCCAGTCACTTTTTTATGCACAGTGATATAGGACTTCTGAACAATAGCATGCAGACTTTTCAATTAAGCATCAAAGAAATTTATATTTCTACTTGTAGGAAGCGGTCAGAGTTTATTTTAATTCTCTAAATTAACCAATATATAAATTATATTATAGAAAATTTATATTGCACAGCATGAAGATAATATTCTCTCATCACCGCCAATGATTGGCTTGGTAGTACAAATTCAATTTTTACAGACCAAATAGTAATCAACTAAAGTAGTTAAATAGGACACCCTTTTAAAACTGCCATTAATTTGCTTGGAGTTGATTGTTCTGACCCTGGTCTATTGTCTTGTGATACTCTACTGATTTACTTAGGATACTTGTTGCGGAATTTTAACTGACAGTCCTCCATTTGACTAATAATTCAGACTCTAATTCTGTATGCCTGGTTTTGACCTTGGCTATATCCTGACATCGTCCATGTTTTCTGAATTAAGACACAGAAAAAACACACAGTATGACAAACGTGCATGAATACTCTGTTGTAAAATATATGTAACAGTAAGCAGCAAGTGCTAGTTTTTGATAACAAACACAGGGTATTTAGTTGATACGTTTTTTGCAAAACATGTATACTAAGCCACTCCACCACGTGGCGCACTGCAGAGTCCTGCAGTGCGCCGGAGCCACGATGGCCAGGAATGAAGAGGACGTTATTGCTGCAAGATGATAGGCGCCGGACGGACCGCGACTCCCTCCGGACCCGAACCGGACCCGGAACGCCCCTGGGTGAGTACAATCTAACTCATTTTTCTTATCTTTCAGGTTACATCGGGGGCTTATTTACAGCATTACAGAATGCTGTAGATAAGCCCCTGATGCCGGTGGCCGCAGCTGATAGGCAAAAAAAAAGGTGACAGATTCCCTTTAAAGGGGAAAGGCCTGGGTTCCTCTGTGACTTGCTAAGTGAAGAGGCTAGTGCAACGTCCATCCGTTGCAGCCCTAATAAGGTTAAAAGTGTCCAATTTTCGCTCTTATTTTATTCCTACAACTCCCCTGAATATTCTTTTTTTTTTACTTTTTAAATACATATGGCTCCAAAGATTTGAGCCTTTTTGTTTAGTACTAACTTATGCGGTCTTTACAAGGGGGTGTTACACTGCAATAATGCAGAGCACCTTGAAGGCCCACCACCTGAGGATCCCACGCCCCATTGGAAAGACTATAAAAATTAGCGGAAAATAAAAAGGCCCCTTTTATTTGGAACCATATGAAGGATTTTATAGAAAAAAAACTCAGGGAAGCAGAGAAAATAAAATAAGAACAAAATCTGATCTGGTCCCTTTTGACCTTGTGGCAGGTCCCCTTTAGGAGCTTCCAAGCTCCCATGCACAGCTCAACTTTACAATCAGTCATAATGTTTTACTAAAGGCCACCATAATAGGAACCATAAATAAATTATAGCATAATATTAAATAAACATATTGTTACATTACTTTATTAATCTCAGCTAATTATGCATACTGGATTAGTCAAATAATTAGACCAAGTCTACCCAGCTTTACTTGGATGAGAAACCCCTCTAAACTACATTGCAACAACACGCTGGACACCAACTGATAAATTGGCAAATTTAAAGAAAAGATCTTCTCTTTGTTGGCTCCAGGACAAAGATCAAAGACAGGCTTCTCATATTATGTATATTTAGTTAAACGCAATATCATAGTTATCACTCGAGCATAGTTTGGTGTTTTCCTTACTAGCTTTCCATTTTTTTTCTGCTTATATCTGTACTGTTTATCCTATTTAATATGTACTCCATGGACAATGCTACCAGGTGGGCATCTCGTGAGATGTATGCATGCCCTGAACTGCTGTTTGAGGGTGAATATATCTGCTCTTGATGCCAGCGAGTTACATGTTTGGAAGCCCAGATAATGGATCTAATTGTGCAGTTTACAACACTCAGGAGTATTGCAAATCTGGAGAGGAGTTTAGAGCTCACTGAGCATGCGATGGCTAGGGCCAGTGATATGGAGGAGGGTGGAGATGGGGAAGATCACGACCCAGAAGTACGTAGCTGGCCAACAGTTACAAGAAGGGGTAGGGAAAAAAGTGCCAGGTAGCTCAGTACTGAACTGACATAAACTAGTAAATATGCCTATTGGCTGGTATTAGGAATGCTGGCCAAGGACTGGGATCACTACAGCAGGACGTTGCTCTTAGCAACCAGGGAAACCACTGCTGCAGGAAGAAGGGCAATAGGAGTGCAGCAGAGGCCAAGCACGTGTTGGTGATAGTGGACTCGATAATTTGGTGGACAGACAGGGAAATTTGCTGCCGAGACCGTGAATGCCGAACAGTGTGTTGTCTGTCGGGTGCTCAGGTTAGACATATTGTGGATCAGATAGAAAGATTGCTGGGTAAGGCTCGGAAAAACCCAGTGGTCTTGGTACACATTGGTACCAAGGACAAAGCTATAGGGAGGTGGAAAGTCCTTAAAAATTATTACAGGGAACTAGGAGAGAAGCTGAAGGCCCGGACCTCCAAGATGGTTTCGGAAATACTGCTGGTGCCACTAGCATCACTAGAAAGACAGTGAGAGCTGCAAGAGATAGACAAGTTGCTTAAAAATTGGGGTAGGAAGGAAGGGTTTGGGTTCATGGAGAACTGGACCTACTTCTCTGTCGGCTACAGACACTACAGTAGGGATGGGCTGCACCTCAATGGGATGGATGCAGCTGGACTTGGGGAAAAATGGTCAGATGGATAGAGGAGCTATTAAACCAGGATCTGGGGGGAGGGAGGGTAGTTGTGCTAATAAGGGAATAGATGGAGTAGACAGAGAGAGGGAGGCAGCAGGGGGTCAATGAGGATTTAGAGTGGCTGGAATATGCAAGTAAAGCCCCCGTTACACTAAATGATGTCCCAGCGATCCCACCAACGATCCGACATGATGGGATTGCTGGGACATCATCAGGCTGATCGCTGGTGAGCTGTCACATAGACAGCCCCAGCGATCAGGACGAGCGACGCTGGACACTGGTTTCTAATGTAAACGTCAGGTATCCAGGAGCAGCGCGACTTCTGGATACCCGATGTTTACCTTGGAAACCGGCGTACACGCTGGTTTCCAAGGTAAACATCGGGTATCTAGGAGCCGCGGCTCCTGGATACCCGATGTTTACATTAGAAACCAGCGTCCAGTATCACTGATCGCTGGTCTCTCGCTGCCACACGCAGCGATGCGTGCTGGGCAGCGGGAGACCAGCAATCGAAAAACGGCCCGGGACGTTCGACGACGATCAGCGATACCCAGCAGGGGGGCCGGTCGCTGATCCCCATCACACACAGCGATCTCGCTGGCGAGATCGCTGATGTGTCACAAAATCAGCGATCTCGCTAGTGTGTGATGGGACCCTAAGGCAGGGAGCTGGGTAGGAGTGACAGATGTGCTAATAGTATTAAATGCCTGCTGGCAAATGCAAGAAGTCTCACAAACAAAATTAATGAACTGGAGACTCTTATGTCAGTCATAGAATATGATGTGGTGGGCATTACGGAAACCTGGCTGGATGTAAGCCATGACTGGGTGACAAACGTAGAGGGTTACACTACATTTAGAAAGGTTAGGAAAAACAAAAATTGGTGGAGGAGTATTTTTCGTAAAATTAAACTTAAAACCTGAGCTCAATGATAACATTGGGGTGAGCCGCAACAATGTATAGTCAGTGTGGGTAAATGTACAAGGGGATGACAATAATTATAAGCTACTAATAGGAGTTTACTACAAGCATCCTAATATAGCTGAACAGGTATAGGATGAAATGCTGCAGCAAATTAAAAAGGCAGCAAATAATAATAGGGTCCTTATTATGGGAGATTTTAACTATCCTGATATTCAATGGGACATAGAATCTTCTGGTTGTGCTAAAAGCTGCAATTTCTTATCCACAGTTCAGGACAATTACCTCTCTCAGCTGGTTGATGAAACGACTAGGGGAGGTAATCTACTGGATTTCATCCTGCCCAACACACCGGATGCATTTTCTAATCTACAGTTCTGAAGCAGTGACCATAAAATGGTAAATTTCAATGCAATTTTCAAACAAACATTCTAAAGGGGAAATGCAAAACCTGTAATTTTAGGAAAACAGATTTCAACAAAAGAACTTAATCAAGTAGACTGGGACCATGTCATGATAACTGGGGATACCAAACATAAAAACCAAACCGCATGTTAAACAGGCACCAAATGAACTGTCTGTTACAGGGATCTTTCATCAAGGCAAAAATCAAAGTTCACCACCTGATATAACTAGTTTAAAACAAAAAGAAGTATGCCTGTGTGGCACCCCTGAGGGTCCAGTCACCACAGAGGTACTGCACCTCTTCCAGAGGTGTGGTGCCCCACCCTCAGGTAAGGAGGGAGCACCACCCAGGACTCCTATCACTCGCACACCACACCTGCTAGTTAGTCAGGGCATCTGGGTGTACCCTTTGGGCGGATGACCTCATCCCAGGCTGGCTAAGAAAGGGTGTTGGAAGGCGAGTGGGAAAGGTAGATAGAGGGGGAGGAGCTTAGGCAGTGGAGTGATTGAGGGCATCCAATCAGGGAGAGAAAGGTGACAGTTGGTGGGAGGAGCTAGTCCTGAGGTAAATAGATCCTTCCAGAAACTAGTCAGTCGGTGACAGGACCAGAAGATAAGCAGGATGGAGTAGAGTCAGACTGATACCTTTAAGAAGGAAGGGACACTGCTGGTGAGGGTGCAGAGCGAGAGAGAGACAGCCAAGAAAGAGGAACATAAAGAGGAGTCCTGAAACGGGGTCCCTGATCTACCTGGGAGTTGGGTGGACCCCTCACCCGGAGGACACGGTACCAAGTGGGCACCTGTGCACATAAGACAACAGTGAGTAAAAACTCTGATACTGCACCCATCTGTGTCATTCGTGTCATTTACAACTCGCCTGCCATACACTGCATTCACCATCACCGTTACCGGCTCACAAGTACCATCTTAACTGCCCTGGGACACAGCTCTGCCAGTGGAGAGCTACACCATCACTGCTGCAGCCATACCACCGTCCAGAGGATCTGCAGTGCAGTGTCGGCTACCCTAGCCGAATACCACGGGTGGCGTCACCATTCCCCTTTTCCCAATTATTTATCCCACCATCTTCCCCCTCATTTGAACTTCCATCTTCTTTATTGGACACCCAGGGCCACGGACCGGGTCACCATCACCACCGTGACACACTTCCCCCCTTAAAAGAGCCTGAATGGCCTGGTACAGAGTACCCCCGGCCCTGGGGGGCGTTCCACCTGCATATGAGCAAATTAAACATTGAAAAATCCCCTGGCCCAGATGACATTCCTCCACGGATACTGAGGGAATTGAGTTCAGTAATTGACAGACCACTGTATCTCCTATTCTTAGAGTCTCTTGTAACAGGAGTTGTGCCACCACTCACATAACAGTTTTCCCATCTGACAGAGGCAAATCCATGATGAAATCCATGGACATATTCGTCTACAGTCTTTCTGAAACAGGCAAAGGAACCAATTACCTGACCAGCCTGGATTATGGTTTCCGACAAAGAAGAAGGGTGATCATGCAAAACCAGAGCTTCCTTCAGGGATTTAGACAGACCTCTATAAAATTGGCACCTAATGGCCGCATCATTCCTCTGAACTTCAGTGGACCACTGTTGGAATTCAGTACCATAGTCCTCAGTGGTGCAGCTCCCCTGTGTCAGGTTCAGATCATATTCTCAGCGACTTGGATTCTGTTGGATTCGTCATAGATTACTCCTAAGGCACCAAAAAAAGGTGTCAACTGTAGACCATTCTGGGGATAGTGCGGACAAGGAAAATGCCCAAGTCTGGGGGCCCCCTCGCCCCTCTGGGACTCATTCCCTGAAGACCAGGGTTCTATGGTAAAGAGTAGCTTACAACTCTCACTGAACACTATAAACTGGTTTCTCGTAATACAGGGTAGTAAGGAGACCTGAGGTCAGATACCAATAGGGCTCGTAGTACAGAGAGGTGAGACAAAGGTGTGCTTAGGTAATAATCTGGGGCTAAATGAAAGGAGGGTACGTCAAAACCAGGGAGTACAACAAATGGATAGTTAGAGGCCAAGTCCGTGGTCAGATAACTAAAGATATAGAGCCTGAAAAGCAGAAGGGATAATCCAAAGAGTAGTCACAATTAGTGATGGGTAGACCCGAGGATGTTCAGGTCTGTCGTGTTCAGCCGAACTTTAAATGAGGCTGACCTCATTCAAATGAATGGGGAGCCCGAACATCTGGCATCTCCAATTCTGTCATCTGTAGGACAGTGCGAGAAACACCGGCTCTGATCGCTGTGACCAGCGGTGATGTCATTAAGGTTATCGCGGGTCTTATGCAGCCGTATTCTCATGTTCAGTTCAGTGTATCCTGGATGCAGGGCTGAGCGGTCGCATCATGCCACCATTCAGCAATGCATCCAGATGTAGCAGAGTTGGAGCACGTAGTTGGACATCTGGATTATCGGCGGGCAGGTGAGCAATACTGTGATTTTTTATTTTTATTTTTACATTGATAAAGGGGCAAAATAGGGTTGAGTGTGTTTATTTCAATTAAATTATTTTTTTCTCTGTTTATTTAATTTAAAGGACTTTCCTGTGTCTGTGTCTTTATTACAATTTTACAACGGGGATAGTAATGTCTGTCTTATTGACACCTCTCCATTGTTAACCCCTGGGCTTGATGTCAGTGGCCATAAAACAGGTGACATCAACACCAAAACTATTGGCCCACTTGCCACTGCACCAGTGCAAGTGAGAAGAGCAAGGCAAAGTGCCATAATTGGTGCATCTAATGGATGCACTTTCTCTGGGGCGGCTGCAGGTTGCTATTTTGAGGCTGGGGAGGGCCAATATCTATGTCCCCTTCCCAGTCTGAGAATACCAGCCAACAGATGACGTTTTTATAAATGATTTATTGAAATAATTTTAAAAAAGGTCTTCTTTTTTCCTTTTGTTTTTAATCAGTTTCCTGGCCAATCACAGCCATGCCAAAATTTAACATGGCTGTGAATGAGCTGAAAGTACCCACACAGTATAGCTTGTCGATTGGCTATGCTGCAGCCTTTCAACAAGCTTCGTTTGGGCCGCTGATCCTCAACAGTAACACAGACTTCCAGGAGAAGTCAACAGTCAGGGTCCATGTACAGACATTAGGTTTCTGGTATGGACCCCGAACTTTACCATTCGGTTTCGCCCATCTCTAGTCACAATAAAGTCCTGGGTCATCAGCAAGATCATTAGTCAGACACAGAGCAAGCATACACACCTAACTATAGCAAATCTACAACTCACAATCTGCTGCACACAGAAAACTAGTTAAATGCCCTGCAAATCATTTCAGGACCGGAGGCACCCGAGGAAAAGTCCGCAGGCCAAAAAAGATTAAACGGCAGAGCTGTCAATCAAAACGCTGACAGCCTAGCACACCCCAGGATCAGATTGGATGACTGAACTGTCACTCATTAAGCCAACAGTCCAGCACACCAAAGATCACATAGGGCAGCTGAGGTGTCACTCACAGTGTCCCAATGAAACAGGGTCGGGGCACGAGAGTTTGCATCTGCTATGGGCCAGTACTGAGTTCTGATTGCCCCTCAACCCCTCTTCTAAACGAATGTCTGGATGGAGTGTGTGGTGTGGTGGAGTACGTTTCTTACTCACTTTTGCTTCAGGAGCCCTCATTATCTCCCTGTCCTTGGGACCGGTGTTGGCTACAAACAAGATAGAAGATTAACAGGTTAACAGGTTCAACTTTACTGTGCAATTCATTTACACATGGCTACAGCATACAGATTAAGACAAAGTCTAATTTTAGTGATGTGGACAGACCTCCCGCATTCACAGGGACAGCCTTAGGCGGGGGTCACACTTTCGAGTGCAATGCGAGAAACTCACTCTCGCCTCTCGCTTCAATACCCAGCATTGCTGCCGGTGGTTTGGACCGGAGCGTTCAGCTGCATACAAAGACATGCAGCCGCACACTCCGGTCCCAAGTGCCAGTGGCAGTGCTGGGTATTGAGGCGAGAGACTCGCCCTTCACTCGCAAGTGTGACCCCCGCCTTACAGGCAAAGACTGCAGGATAACCAAAGAACAATGGGTCGCCCGCCAGGGCAGTGGGGTACTCGGTACCGGGCCGGTGTCTCAGAGGGAAGTGTCACAGTAGAGGTGACCCGGTCCGTGGCCCTTGGCGTCCATGTAAAAGAATAGTGTGACTGATGATTAAAGTTTATGAGTGGATGATACATGACGCCACCTGTGGTGCTCGGCAATGAAGATGTTAAGCCGACGCTGCAAACAGATCCTCTGGGACAGATGGTGTGGTGCAGCAATGATGTTGTAACCCTCCACAGGCAGGGCTGCAGTCCCAGGGCAGAGTAGATGAAGAGGATAGGTGTGGAGGAAGAGGGTGCAGTGTCTAGCACAGAGATGTAGCAGTGCTGGAGAGTTTGCAGGAAGGAGGCAAGGACACAATAGGGTGCAGTTTCTTTTACCTTTACTTTGCTTGGTAAATGCAGTCCAGAATTCCAGATTACAGCTGGAACAGAGGCTGGCCAGCCTGGAAGCAACTTAGGAATCTCTCTATCAGATGGGTTGTGTAGTCTCCTTTCTAGCGCTTATCTTAGGTACTTGCAGCACTGTGTTACACTGAAGTTCCACTTGCTTGTTCTCATTTAGAACTCCCTCGTATGGCAGACAGCTGTAGCCTTCTTCTTCTTCTGGCTCACCCGTTGCTGTTGTGCCTCCGAGTCTTATGTGGGAACAGAGCATTTACAGCTTCCTATTCCTCCGGTTTCTGCTGCAGGAACATCAGTATCCATACAACATGGAGACTGGGCTCCAGATCATGCGCTATAGCTAGAAGTGAGCTCTGAACTCTGCTCAATCTTCCAGCTCCTCTCCTCACGTCCACACACGTTGCCCTCCTCACACGAACTCCCAATTTTCCCTTCCTGGCCCCCAGAGAGCAGATCTTCCCCCAGTTTTGGGTTCAGAGCTCCCTCTGCTGGCCTGGAGTGGGAACTGTGTTGTGTGTTGTGTTTAACTGACAGAGAGACCCCTCATTGCTTCCAAGCATGACATCACACTCCCTAGGAGGAAGGTAATGCCATTGTGGCGACCATACTCCTGGGGGCGCCACATTCCCCCCTAGTGCAATTCAGTACTCCCGGACTGAATAAAACATGCAAACAAATTAACAAATTAACAATTGTAAATGTAACAAGATTTCAAAATGAAAAATTACAAAGACCAAAGCTCAAAAATAGTCCTGATGACGATTAGTCCATGTGTCAATGTCCATGGTCCATTTCCTGAGCAGTTGGTAAATATGTACAAGATAGTTTTGACCACACATAGTCCTGTGGTCCAATTGTCCTTCAAAGCAAACTGAGATTGTTCAAAAGTTCTTACAGAGTCTCTGTAGGCACATAAACTTAAACAGTTGCATATTTACATTTTACCATTTGTATAACTTATTTAGATACGAAACCTTAGGGGTGGTATACCTTGGATACTACGGACAGACCTACGTAGCACTGGTGTTGGTAAACTGGGTAGTAGCCGTCTACGAACTCTTAGACTCACTGTGGGCATGACATTCAAAACTAGCAGGGTGAGAATTCTCTTGTTCCACTGCTGGTGTAGCATCTGCTGACTGAACTTTCTGATTTTCAGAGTTGTCTTGAGTCTCTGCTACTTCAGCTGCAGTAGGCTGTGGAAAGATTAGGACAGGAACTACGATGGCTTGATTCGCTCTAGTCCAATTTGCAGGGAATTCTCCGAGTACAGAGTTGCGCTTTTCTTCTTCTTCTTCTATGGGTTGAAGGTTGTTTTGTTCTCCCATCCTTTCCTTTAGCTGGTCAGGGCACAGTTTCAGATGATCCCTCGATATTGCTGATGAGGTTTCTCCTCCATCCTTACTGATAAGGCACACTTTGGTGTTGTCAAAGTTTGATGGTAAGATGGTGTAGGGTTCAGCTTCCCATTGGTCATCCAATTTATGCATCCTCCTTTTCCTCTTTAGGACTTGTTCTCCTGGTGAGAAGGGAACTGCAGGTGCATGTTGATTGTAGTTCTTTTCTTGTTTTTGTCTCACCTGAGCTAGACTCTTTTCTACACACTCTTGTACTCTACGGTACTGTTGCTGCCGCTCTGTATCCCAGTCAGCATCTGGTGATGTTACCTCAGGTGTCAGGACTCCCATATCCAAATCAATAGGCAGCTTGCCAGGCCTCGCTGTCATTAGGTAGGCTGGAGTGCAGTTGGTGGAATTCACAGGAATGTGATTGTAGAGGTCTACCAGATCTGGCAACTTCTCTGGCCACAGATTCCTCTCTTCCAAAGGCAAGGTTTTCAGTAGATCGATCACCACTTGATTCATCTTTTCACACATGCCATTGGTTTGTGGATGGTACGGTGTTGTCCTGATCTTCTTGCAACCGTACAAGTTACAGAATTCCTGGAACACTTCTGCCTCAAAGGCTGGACCTTGATCTGTAAGCACTCGCTCGGGATATCCGTGTGGTCTACAAAAGTGCTGTTGGAATGCTCTGGCTGCTGTCCTGGCTGTTTGATCCTTGACAGGCACGACTACCAGGAATATCGAGTAGTGGTCAACGATGGTAAGAGCATAAACGTAGCCTGAATGACTTGGGGCCAACTTCACATGGTCCAGGGCGACCAACTCAAGTGGTTGCTTGGTTATTATTGGCTGCAAAGTAGCTCGCTGGCTGTTACGGTCCTTCCTGCGCAGGTTGCATTGTCCACACTCCCGTCACCAATTTTCAATGGCCTTCCTCATACCAGCCCGGTAGAATCTCTCCCGGAGCAAGGCCTCCAACTTCTTCCATCCGAAGTGACCAGCTCCATTGTGGTATGCTTCCAAGACCATTGATGCCTCCCTCTTTGGGACTACCACTTGCCAGACCAACTCATGAGTTCGGGCATTGATACTCCTCCGGCACAGCTTTCCCTCATAGAGGAACAGCCTGCCTCTTTCCTTCCACAACTGCTGGGTTTCATCAGGAGCATCTGGACCTGGGCTTGAGTCAGCTTGTGACAGTAGCTCCTTTACCAGGCGGTCTGCAGGGTCGCTATCCTGCGTTTCTGCCTAGTCATGATGAGGCAATGGATTTAGAGTGGCCTCTTTCATGACAGACCGTCGGTTTCTCACTCCTTGGGCATGTTGGGCCGCAATTGGCCGGTGGAAAGCAGGTAACTATTTCTTCGAGTGCCTCAGGGTCTTCTCCTGCATCTGGCAAATTGGGCATTCTGGACAGCGCATCAGCATTGGCATTCTTGTGCCCCGCTCGGTACTTGATGGTAAATTCATAGTTAGACAGCCGGGCCATCCATCGCTGCTCCAGTGCACCTAGTTTTGCAGTTTCCAGGTGAGTCAACGGGTTGTTGTCCGTGAAGATGGTAAATTTGGCTGAAGCTAGGTAATGCTTGCATCGTTCAGTCACAGCCCAGACTATGGCATGGAACTCCAGTTTGAAGGAACTGTAGTTGTCAGGGTTCCTTTCAGTGGGACGAAGCTTCCTGCTGGCGTAGGAGATCACTCTTTCTTTGCCATTCTGTACCTATGACAGTACTGCTCCCAGTCCCACGTTGCTGGCATCAGTATACAGAACAAATGGTTGGTCATAAAATGGATAGGCCAGAACTTCATCTCCTGTGAGAGCCATTTTCAGTCGAGTGAAGGACCATTCCAGTTCCTCATTCCATTCAAATGTAGGACTCTTCTTTCTGGCTTTCTTGGATTGGCCCACCAGAAGGTTTTGCATAGGCATGGCTATCTCTGTGAAGCCTTTGATAAACCTTCGGTAGTAGCCTACCAACCCAAGGAATTGACGTACTTCATGGAGGTTGCTGGGCTTCTGCCAGTCTCGGATGACAGTGACTTTGTCAAGATCCGGTGCCACACCTTCTGCACTCACTACATGACCGAGGTACTGTACCTTGGGCTTCAGGAGGTGGCATTTGGAAGGCTTCACTTTCAGGCCAAAGTTGGACAAGGCTTCAAACACCTCAGCCAGGTGCTTCAGATGGTCTTCATAAGTCTTGGAGAAAACAATGACATCATCAATGTACAACAGGACTGTCTCGAAGTACTTGTGTCCAAGACAGCACTCCATTAGCCACTGAAATGTCCCTGGGGCAGTGCAGATCCTGAATGGCATGTAGTTGAACTCGCAGAGACCCACCATTGGTGTGGTAAAAACTGTTTTCTCCTTGTCTGCCTCTGCCACAGGAACTTGCCAATACCAACTAGTGAGATCTAAGGTGGAAAAATAGTTAACAGTTTTAAGTGCAGCTAATGACTTTTCAATTCTGGGTAATGGGTAGGCATCCTTATGTGTAATGCTGTTAATTTTTCGGTAATCAACACACATTCTCATGGTACCATCTTTCTTTTTCACAAAGACTATTGGGGCTGCCCAGGGGCTACAACTGTCTCTGATCACCCCAGCCTCCTTCATTTCCCACAACATACTTTTGGCACATTGATATTGTGTTGGGGGTATAGGCCGGTACCTTTCTTTAATGGGTGGAAGATCTCTAGTGGGGATATGGTGTTGAACCCCTTTTGCCTTCCCAAAGTCTAGAGGGTGTTTACTGAATACCCGCTCATACTCCTGAGTCACTCGGTAAACCCCACTCTTTTGGTATGAAGGGATGGAGTCAGTCCCCACCTGCAGTTGCTGACACCACTCCTCCAGCTGCTTTACAGAGCCATTGTCCCCTGCCTGGTCGGATGAGACCAAGGGCTCTGCTGCCCGTATTGCATTGTTACTGACAGTAAGCAGCTTAGCAACTGTGGCATACCGAGGTATTGTGGCCACTTGGAGACTGTAGTTGAATCTGTGCTTTATTGAACGTAGGGTATATTGATGTGGTGAAACTACATCAAAACATATAAATACAATCAGTACTGGGTTCATAGTAATACATATATTCATAACGTACATTATCTGCACTAATAGCTGAGCAGGGGAGCTAACTAAGCTGGCTAATGTGAGATAGGAATTATGTACAGGGAGCATGTTACATACCAGCGATGCTGACGCAAGGGGAGTAGAGAAATGAGATGTTCCCATGAAGCAGGCTTGAGAAAAAAAAAGAAGACTGGAGGGAAAATGGGCTGAACTAACCATAATCCCTTGCACAGCGTACCAGGGTGCTTTGCAAACCTCCCAGAATGCATTGAGAATGGAGGGAAAGAGAATTCAGGAAGTACAAAGCATAATAATCATGCAGTTATGACTTTGGTCAGTAGATGGAGCCAAAGATACAGAAAACAGTAAACTATATAGAAACCTGTACATTGTATACATACAGCAAATCATTGTATGTTATCAAATAAACAAGTAGACAGTCAAATATCATGAATTATGTCGGAGACAGAACAGGCGTACTATTATGCCACATGTCAGAAACGGGTTAACTGGTACCCAAAAATGCCACTCTTGTCTTCAACTGTGAATTACATAATTTTATGGCATTCATTTTTACTGGAAAAATTGTAAAACGTTTGATCAATAATGTACATTATGATTTTATTTTTAATTTTCAAGCCAATATGAAACTATTTTGTTTGTATGCACTCCCTGTGTTTGTGTGGGTTTCCTTTGGGTTCTCTGGTTTCCTCCAACACTCCAAAGACATAGTGATAAGGAAATTAGATTGTCAGCCCCAATGGGGACAGTGGTGACACTATTCGTGTGGAATTAAAGGCACAATATTAACAATGAAAATAAATCCTGAAAGATCACAGTAATTTTCAATCAATAACTTCATTTTTTTCATTTGTGGTAGACATGCCACTATCTAAATATTTAGTTTCCTTAGATGAGATTAGTTTAGGTCCAGTCATTGAGGACTGCTTATGAGAAATGGCTTGAAGTCAGGTTTCAGAGAGACTCAAGTATGTGACACTACTTTATTTTTCCTTATATGATAATAGCCTTTTTGTCTCCTCTCTATGAGCTGTCACAATGAAGCCCCAATATGCTGCCTGCAGGCTTCCTCAGAATTAGATATGTATACTAGATAATACCAGCAGCATCAAGGCATGTTAAACTGACAGAACACGTTTATCGAGGTCACAAATTAGTCAGTGGCTACACAAAGAGACACTGATGCGATACCTAAGTATAATAATAATATAAGAGTAGTGCAGAATATAAAAAAGAGATGTGAGGACCGACAGCCTTTTATCCAAACAATGAATTAAAGGATGCATGCTATTGCGAGTTTAGAACCCCACAATTCTTTTGTATTCATTTTTGCAAAGCTACATTTATAAATTTTTAATTTTTCCATCAAGAATGATTCTGTATTGTTTGTTTCGTGGTCAATTGCTTTTTTAAAATCACCAATTCATAGCAACATAGTTAGCAAGGCCGAAAAAAGACATTTGTCAATCCATTCAGCCTATATTCCATCAGTAAAGTATAAATCCCCCGAAAAATTCGGGGCATATATAATCTACGGTATTTATTAACTTTATGATTTTTTTCACATTAAACTATAAATAAAATGTTAATGTTTTTATTCAGTTCATTACCATTATATCAGCAAATTTTTTTTATGGTTTATTCCATTTTCACAAAGTTGCAATATTTTAATTTGTTTTATTTTTTTTTATATGGACTTTTTAGCTAGATTCCCACTTTGCACTCAGTTAGGGCTCCTTCACACGACTGTATTTTCGGCCCGAGTGCTGTCCATGGAAAAAATGGACAATGCTCAGACTAATGTTATTTAATGAGGCATTGCAGGTGAGGGAATAAAAGTCGGCATTGAGTGGATGAATGTCATCCGCTCAATGCCGACTTTTATTTTCCATTGACTTGCATTGGGGTCGGGTTTCGGACGAAACTCCGACTTTTTTGCCCTAGTCGGACCAGTTTCATCTGAAACAAATTTTGTTTCATGAAACCCGATCCGACCAAGGTCGCTCAACTCTAGTAGGGAAGCTAACTTAGATATCCCATTGAAGCAAGAAGAAAAAAATCTCCCTTAAGGCAAAAAAGTTAGAGAGGGAGCTGCCATATAGAGCAGCAAAGAGGAAAGCATGTACCAAGGGGTTAAGCAAGAAGGTTAAAATAGCAATCATATCACCATATAAGGCAGTCCACTGCAGGGCGTAAGGGGTTTAAGGCCTGTTTCACACTTCCGTTTTTTGGCGTCAGTCAAAATCCGCCGTTTGGGGAAAAAAACAGATCTTTTTCCCCATAGACTTGTACTGGCGGTGGATTGTGACGGATGGCCTTCCATTGGGTCCGTCGTGCGATGGATCCATCATAAAATTGGCGTCCGTCAGCCAGAAAAAACGTCCCTAGTAACGTCTTTTGTCTGCATCGAAAAGACGACTGGTGACGGATCCGTCGCCGTACGTCGTCTGGTATAATGGACGCCTATGGGCGGCGGATCCGTCGACAGGTTTCCATTTTTCCATACTGAGCATGCCCGGAAGAATTTCTCTTCCATAAATTTAACCCCAAAATCTGTTCTCTCTCTCTCTCTCCAGAATTCTGTAGCTTTAAATTTCCTACACTAACTGCTGTGACGGATCCGTCAAAAAATGGATCTGGTGCATAAGTTTTTTCCAAATATGTAAAAGATCCGTTTTTCAACACTTTGGCGGCTTTAGACTGACGCCAGAAAACGGAAGTGTGAAACATGCCTAAGAGTCAAGAGAACAGTAGTCCTGGGACCAGAGTGGTGTAGGAAGCCCCACGCTGCAGAGCGCAGCTTCGTCAATGTTTTTATTGTGGGTTTTTGTCTACCAATAAATTTTACATATATTTTTCTTCAATATCTTGGGTGTGCGCCTAATATGCATGGTGTTTTCCTCTTTTGATGCATTGCTTTATCCTGTGCATTGTGCAGCACCCCTATATATCTAAAGGCCCCGTCACACACAGCGATGTTGCCAGCAAGATCGCTGATTTTGTGACGCCACAGCGATCTCGCCAGCGATATTGCTGTGTGTGACATCCATCAGCGACCGGCCACCCTGCCGGGTATCGCTGATCGCGCTCCATCGTCCTGGGCCGTTTGTTGGTCTCCCGCTGGAAAGCACCCATCTCTGTGTGCTGGACGCTGGTTTCCAATTTAAACAGCAGATATCTAAGGCTAGCTTCACTCTAGCGTTTTGGGCCGCAGCACACAGCCGCCGCTAAGCCCTGCCACCTGCCCGCCCCCTCCGGTCATCTCCGCCTAGTATCGCACATGGCTGCATGCAATCTGCACACCCTATCTTTAGCATAGGGTGCGCAGACCGTGCGCTGGCCGTGCGCTAGTAGAATTTTGAGTGTGCTGCGCCCTTTTGACAGTGCGCCGTGTGCGCCGAACGCACCATGTTGCATTTTGGTGCGCTCGGAGCACCGTCAAAAGGGCGCAGCGCACGCAAAATTCTACTAGTGCACGGTCAGCGCACCCTATGCTAAAGATAGGGTGTGCAGATCGAATGCAGCCATGTGCGATACGAGGCGGAGACGACCGGAGTGGGCGGGCAGGGGGCGGGGCTTAGCGGCGGCCATGCGCTGCTGCCCAAAACGCTAGTGTGAAGCTAGCCTTAGAGCCGCGTGGCTCTTAGATACCCGATGTTTACATTGGAAACCAGCTTGCTCGCTGGTCCTGATCGCTGGAGGGGCTGTCTATGTGACAGCTCACCAGCGATCAGCCTAACTATGTCCCAGAGATCCCATCCATGTCGGATCGTTGGTGGGATCGCTGGGACATCGTTATGTGTAACGGGGCCTTAAGGCTTCAGCTATTTTATAATTACGCCCATTAGTGGTGCTCCCTGTTTCTCTTTATCTATAAAAATTCAGATTCATCATCAACATCTATAACCAGATACAAAAAAAAAATATTGACTTCCTAGGAGTTTTTTATACGGAGGAGAAAAAATGGCAGCGAAGTCTAGTGCAATACACAATGCAGAAGTCATACAGTCTAACAAAACCTATGAAAGCTGAGGTCACATTGCTTAATTGTCCGCATGAATGAGGAAGAGGAAATGCTGGGTGAACTGATTCTGAGATAATATTTGCAGTCCACAGTCTCTAAGATGAGATATTTATTATACTCTTATTGATTACGAAACACCCTCCTTTGTTGTGGCTGTCAAAAAATCTAATACTCCATCCAATAGCTCACGCATCAGTGGATTTTGTCAGTACGTATACCAGTTTCCTTTACGTACACCCCTCCCTTCGAGGTGTGGATAATGACTAGCACAGTGTGTCATCCCTGCCTCCTTCACCTGGGACTGATCCTCCGGTAGCCTCAGTATTACCTCTCCTATCCCCGGTACCTAGGTCCTGGATTTCGTAGAATATTGCGTTTTGGTAAGTGATCTGAGGTCACTTATTACTTTGTTGTGATAAAAAGTTTAACACTTGTAATGTAGAAGCAGAGGAGACATGATGCAGGCTTTCTACAAGGGAACACAACGACATAGGAGACGTAGTGAGGCTATTTGGGGATGTACAGAAAGGATTATATGAAGCTTAATGTATGGTGAAAAGTTCTACAACTTTATTATACTTGGTGTTTAAATTCCAAGATCTCTGTTTGGTCTTGTTTCTAGCTAGAAGCTGAAAATCTCTCCAGACACAATACTTCTTGCAGCTGGGAATTTCCTAAAATTGTATCCAGCGTCAGCGAAACTGTGAGCCTGGAGTGGGGGCTGATCCACGTTATTTACCCTCCTATAGGGTATTAGACTAGTAAAGCTACTGTCGGTGCAGACAAATGTGTATTCGCTCATCCGAGTCAATTATACTAATCACACTCCGATCAGAGTGTGATAATGGTGTGATCCAAATCTGTCGGATGAGGAGAAGATGGAGACAATAATGTCTCCATCTTCTCTATTCTGTCAGTCCGTGAAAATCAAACTGCACTCAGATGTCATCCGCATGCAGTTCGAGTTTTTCCATGGACTCGTTGACTTGCATGGCCGAGTGCGATCTGATTATTGGATCAAGCTTGGTCATGCAGTGATTTTTTTTTTTCCCTAGACCGACTCCATCTGAGGAAAAAAATCTGTCATATGCATGGTCCCATAGAATAACATTGGTCCGGGCGCAATCCGATGTTTTGTCAGATCGCATTTGGATCGAAAACATAGTTGTCTGCCCGAGCCCTAAGAAAAATACTTGTGCTGATGAGGTATTTAGTGATTACTCAGTTCTCATATTGGTTTTTCCTTCCGTCAGATGTAGACCTCAGGAATATTCCCCTAAGTACGCCTTCGAGAGAATACAGGCAATGTATGTGACTTATAGTCTGTTGATTCCCTTATTAAAAGTACATTGTGCACTCTTGTCTATATAGCAGGCTACACTTTCCAATACAGTTATAGAAAAGTATACCAAGTTATACCTACATAGCACATAATATAGGGCACACCTTTCAAATACACCAGGGGCGCAATTTATCATGACAATGGGTATTCCTGATTCCTATTAACTTCATCCCCCACCATTTTAAAATTACATACCCCGCCGAATAATGACTCACCACGCCTTTATTTGGATAAATTGGCCACAGCAGCCTTTTATTTACATTTAGCATAACAAA
Source organism: Dendrobates tinctorius (assembly GCF_039654945.1). NCBI lineage: Eukaryota > Metazoa > Chordata > Amphibia > Anura > Dendrobatidae > Dendrobates > Dendrobates tinctorius. Next base: position 40,245,329 of record NW_027361697.1, read on the forward strand.
TATAAAACATTACCCACAAAGGAGGGGCGGTCCTCGAAGCCCCAAACTGTAACCGCCACAGGTCAATGTCCCCAAAAGCCTTGGCCCTAAGATGAGTCTTGCCTCTAGCCGCTAAGCACCAGCTCAGAGACACTAAGAGACTCGACCGTCCAATATCCACCAGAAATACCCACGGATTCCAGATTATCTACTCAGTGTGACCATTATTTTCCATTCCACTTAATCCACCCAAGGGGGAGTCCAGGACCTTAAAGATACCCCCTCCAAGCCGCCATTTCCTAGCACCACCAACCTCGCGGACCACCCCCCACGCCACGCTGCCATGACAAAGTGTACACAAATGTAAATGACCAAAAATTTCTTAATAAACCTCTACTCTCATCCATGCACACTCTCCATACCTAGATTGCCTTTAATTAATTCCGCGATGACGCAATTAACAAGAATGGGTTGGTGGGAGCTTGTTTTCACACTGATGGGGCACCTAAAATGGTTGCCTCAGAAACGCAATAAAAACACAACTTATCTGCACAGGATTTTCCCAGTTAAGTTTTATCAAAGCTAAGTTAGAAGAAATTTCTAAACACGAAATGCCAAAATGAGATTAGAAAAAAACACAGCAAAAATAACATTATTATTATTATTATTATTATTATTATTTATTGTTATAGCGCCATTTATTCCATGGCGCTTTACATGTGAGGGGGGTATACATAAAAACAAGTACAATAATCTTAAACAATACAAGTCATAACTGGTACAGGAGGAGAGAGGACCCTGCCCGCGAGGGCTCACAATCTTCAAGGGATGGGTGATAATACAGTAGGCGAGGGTAGAGCTGGTCGTGCAGCGGTTTGGTCGATCGGTGGTTACTGCAGGTTATAGGCTTGTCGGAAGAGGTGGGTCTTCAGGCTCTTTTTGAAGGTTTCGATGGTAGGTGAGAGTCTGATATGTTGTGGTAGAGAGTTCCAGAGTAGGGGTGATGCGCGAGAGAAATCTTGTATGCGATACATGTATTATAAAAATACATGTAAAAAACACTCCCAAAACACAATGAAAAAATGGAAGTACTGGTAACTTATCCCCTTAACGACTGCCAATACGCTTTTTAACGGCGGCAGTTAAGGGTACTTAAACCACAATGCCATTAATTAACGGTGCTGTGGAAAAAGTGTGTAGTGCCACCCAGAGTCGGAATTTCCCCGGCAGCCGAGAACCCAGAGAACATGATTCAGGTCGGTTTTTACCGACCCCGGTGTTGCGATCGCCGTTATTAACGGTATAACGGAGGCCGCAAAAAAGTCAGATTTTCCATTTAATTTCTCTCTCCTCTGATGTGCGATCACATAGAGAAATAGGGTCCCCCGATCACCCCCGTCCCGGTACCGCCATTGTCCCTGCATGGCCGCCTGAAGTTCCCTGGGCCTCCGGCCTCTTCTTCCTGGAGAAAATTGCGGGCGCATGCCCAGTGCGCCTGCCAAGCCCTCCCGGCAACAATAGGGAGATTGTGATAGACCCTATCACAGTGAAAATAGTAAATCAACCCCCCCTTTATCACCCCCTTAGTTAGGGAAAAATAATAAAATAAAGAAAATGTATTTATTTCCATTTTTCCCTTAGGGTTACAGTTGGGCTAAAGTGAGTTGGGCTAAAGATAGGGTTAGGGTTGGGGCTAAAGTTAGGGTTAGGGTTGGGGCTAAAGTTATGGTTAGGGTTAGAGTTAGGGTTGGGATTAGGGTTAGGGGTGTGTTAGGGTTAGGTTTGTGGTTAGGGTTATGGTTAGGGTTGGGATTAGGGTTAGGAGTGTGTTGGTGTTAGGGTTATGGTTAGGGTTGGGATTAGGGTTAGAGGTGAGTTGGGGTTAGGGTTCTGGTTAGGGTTGGGATTAGGGTTAGGGGTGTGTTGGGGTTAGGGATGGAGTTAGAATTGGGGGAGAAGTGCTGCAGAAAATCTACAACATCAAAAACTCAGGAAATATGTATCATGAGAACTTAGCCTTAAGCTTCTCATTGTAGTGATACGGGGACTGTGTCACTGGGATTAAGCCTGGGGGCGCTATCAGGGGAGGTGTGCCACTAGACAGAGCGTGCGGAGACCGAGGAGTGAAGTGCGCACAGGACCTGAGCTTAGCCAGTCACGTGATCACAGGGGGCGGAGCTACTCTGCGCAAGGACAGGGAGCTGGCCAAGGGCACAGAATACAAGGGACAAAACCAATGACGTAGTCAGAGAGTAAAGCTGAGGGTCAGAAGCCACACGGGAACGAGGTGACCGGGGACAAGACAGACAAGTAGCCAGAGGCAAGCCAAGGGGTCAGATAACCAGGAGGGACGAGTCAGTACCGAGCAGAAACGCAGAGCCAATAGTCAAGGGCAAACCGGGTCATACACAGCCAGGGTCGGACTGGGGTGTCTGGGGCCCACCAGGGGAATGGACTCTAGGGGCCACCCTACAGCTATATGCAAATATCTGTCAGTGGTTATCCCCATTATAGTGGAGCATTGGCTGTAAAACACAGGCGACTCCTGCACATATACTGTTTGCAGAGGCCAGCGGAGGATGTGTGCGCCCGTCGCATGACACTGACGTCATACGCCGGGTGCACACATGCCAGTATCAATCGGGACGCGCGCCACAGCGGTTCAGGTAATGAACGCTGCGTGCACGCGCCCCTGCACTTTTAAAGGGCCCGTGCCCCTTAAAACCGCACTTTTTTTTCTTTTTTCCCCTTCTCCTCCTCTGGCTGGCTCCTTGCCACAGCGAATGGAAGGACCCACCAGGCCACACCGAGCCTGTACACAGCAAACAAACACACGCAGAGGAACAACGATACAGAGAGTAACCTGGGTCAGCGACCTCAAACCGAGTAGGCGGAAGTATCACCGACACTGAACCCAGGAACTACCAGCTGCCCCAGAATCAAAGAGAGGTGGACAGACTTAAGGCTGTGTGCCCACGTTGCGTTTTTTAAGCGTTTTTGCCGCTATTTTTGGCGCAAAAACGCTTAAAAAACTCATACTGAACACACCCCATGCATTCCTATGGCATTCCGCACATGCTGTGCTAATGCTGCGTTTTTTTCCGCGGCGGAATCGCATTGCAGAAAAAAACGCAGCATGTTCATTCTTTTTGCGGAATCACCGCAATTCTGCAAAGAAATGCCGTGATTCTGCACCCATAGGAATGCATGAGATCCGCTTACTTCCCGCATGTGGCTATGCCCACCATGCGCAAAGTGAGCGTCTCATGTGCGGATGGTACCCATGGTGTGGAGGAGAGGAGACTGTCCTCCAGGCCCTGGGTACCATATCACTGTAAAAAAAAGAATTAAAAAATCGGGTTATATTCACCTTCCAGCGTCCCGCACAGCCTTCCCAGGCCTCAGCGATGCTTCCGTTCCCAGTAATGCCTTGCGGCAGCGGCAAGGGCCTAGTATGACGTGAAGTCACGCGAGACCGCTACAGTATCGCAAAACCTCGTCATCAAAGGTCTCGCAAGGCATTACTGGGAACAGAAGCATCGCTGAGGCCCGGGAAGGCTGCGCGGGACGCCGGAAGGTGAATATAACCCGATTTTTTAAATTGACCAACCTGTCAATCACTTTCCAAGCGATGCTTCAAATCACTTGGAAAGTGCTTGAATTCTGCACGCGAAAATCACGGCAAAAACGCAAAAATAACTGCGAAAAAATCGCGCAGAAAACGCGTGGAAAAAAACGTGCATTTTCTGGGAAGGAGTCCGATTTTAGTATCCGGTTTTAAACGCTACGTGGGCACATAGCCTAACCGTGACCTGACCAGGACAGAGCCAGAACCACCACGTCCTGAGTCATGACACTCATTGTCATGAAATTAATTGAATCTGCTGACGATATAATATGTATAAGGATCTCTCGATTGTTCCGTGATGGCGGACGTGAGCTGCAATCAAGAACAGCACGTTTAATTTTAGCTTACCTGAGTCCAAATCACTATTGCTGTCGTTGACTTGCATATTCATTCATGGGAAGGTATGAAAATAATTATTTGGATTTCAAGCGTTTCAGGATAGTAAAGATGGTAGAAATAAAAAAAATCTTTTTTTGATAGTATTATAACTAAGTAAATTCAACAAATTGAATCTTATTGTTTTAGACCACAGACAATACTATTAGGCCGTGTTCCCATGTAGCGTGAATACTGCATTTTTTCTGAGGCATACGACTGTCTAATTAAAGTGGATGTGATTCCATGAAAACTCCTGCCCGCTTTGCATCTAAAGACGCTATTAAACTGTACATTTTTTATGCATTTTCTCTCTCTAGGCTTCTATGGGGAGCCTGACAAAAAACTACATTTAAAGCATGTATGAAACATACTTAATAATATATGTAAAAGTGCAGTTGCCTTTTTTAACTGCACGAAAAAAATGCAGCCAAATTGCAATAATCAAAAAAGATTGTTACTGAGCATTTTGGTGTGGACACCTGCAGAAAACGTTAGGATAAAAAACAGCAAAAAAAAATGTAGTATTTTTGCTACATGTAATCACGGCCTATTTGTACAGGAGCTCAGTATTGGTTATGACAGGGAATAATTGTTACAAAGAAATAATACATATTTAAAAGTCATGAAAATTGCTTATAATTGCTTATCGTCTGTGATTCCGTGATTGTAGGTGTCAGGTCCAATAACAGAAGTATCTTATCATTGTTCTGAAACTGCTTTGTATGAAGAATTTCGGGATAGGTAACTTTTTAATTTTCTCTTGTATCTTTAATGTTTGACTTCAAGTATACTCATAAAGCCCTATTCAACCATGTGGGAACAGTTTCCTTTTGCCCTTCATCATTGTAGCATTTGTTGTTATGCTTTTGTAAGCTATATAGAAAAGTGCAGGTAGCTGCACTTTTCTGTGCAAAGGCATCTGTAAATCAAAGCGTCCACTTATAAGTTGGAGCCACATACCACTAAATATCATAAAATCCTCCCAACATATACCTGTGATGGACAGCTAGAAACTAGACTAACCCGAACCTTTGATATCGACAGGTTCAGCTGACACTTTATGTCTGGAGGAACCGGACAACTGATTGTCATAGAAGAAGTCGATCTGGCATGTCTGGTTTCAGATTACCGATCACTTAGTTCTCCCAAAGGAGGCGCCGGGTGACATGTCACTCGGCATCTTTGTTATTGGGCAACATAAGAGCGCCCAGCAGAACAAGCATCTCTATGTATGGGAGAGGTGACCGAAATGGCTGTTAACCGAACAATCAGATAAATAATCGTCTAGCCAACAGCTATCAAATGAGTATGGGGTTAAGGCTAAGTTTACATATCTGTGATGCCTTGTAGATGTATATGCTAACAAAATCTCTTTACATCCATGTGCTCAATACTATTCGTCTGAAGTACGTAGGGATTTTGTTGATGTTTGTGTAGTCAAAGGTATACGAAAAGTATCTAGTTCTAGTTATACGTTCAGCCATATGTTCAAATGGTTCATCTGATTGTGGTGTGATTTAGCTTAGTCTTTCTTGTTTTAAAACTTAATTTTTTATCATTTCTCTTATTTAAACCAGTACAAAAATGCAGAGAAAGTTAACTATAAAGTGGAAGATCATTGGAACTTACGGCATTTAGTCCCCTGGATTCCTATTGAGGTCCTTCTTTCTTAATGTAGATGTAATATGCTCAGCAAATTGTTTTTGAAATCTTTCCTTTGCTTCTACAGGTAAAAATGGAGTATTTTATAGCTTTACTTATTTGCGTTATTGGATGTTCGGTGACAGTTTTTGGATACCCAAATGGACAAATAAGTGCTTCCTGTGACAGCATGCTTCCAACTCATGGGAGCAATGGTCCTCAGTCATCGGTGGCGCCGTATCTTATCACTGTGTCCAAAACTACTTTTGTACCTGGTGACGTTATTACCGGTAAGCTACTGAGGGTTTTATTACTGTACTCTTAAATCCATATTTTGCTGCAAAAGTAGATAATGGAATGTATCACCAAAATGTTTTATTAATTAAAACCACATTGTGAAGCATATCCTTCCTCTTACTATATTGTTTTCTGATTGAGAAGTGATTTTTCCCAAATCATTTTGGTAACTTTTCCTATTGCTGGAACCATTCACCCTTAAGTTGATACTCTTCCAACACATGAAAATAATTTAAAGGTAGATACCAGCCTATAAGTTATTATTTTTTGAGAAACTTTACAGTTTTTAATGAAGCGCATGGCAAAGCTCTATACATGGAGTCTCCTAGCGTGGATGCACTCCGACGCCATCAGATGTGGAAATGTTTTTTCCCAAGAGCAATGGGACTTGTGTAATTCTTCAACTTTCCTGTTAGCGGAATTGAACACTTGGTGGCAAGTTCCCACAAAAATGACACGTGGTTGTATGCCCAGCCAACGTTGTTGGGAAAGGTTGTATTTTGCTCAAGCGATTTTCTTGTCTTTTTTTTCCAATGAGTTGTTTGATCTTTCTCCTCTTTTGTGATGGCTGATTCACAAGAACAATGTGCTACTATGAAGTTTTGTATCCTTTAGGGAAGAAAAAGCTTTGGTAACGGTTGTTGTTGCGAGGCAGGAATTTTGTTGCAACTTGTTTCACTCCCAAATTTCTCAGGTCCAAATCATCAATGGTTTAACGTCAATCTTCCAGAATGGCGGGACGAATTTTCTCGCATTTTCATCAGTCAATCAACATCCGAAGCGAGGTTAATCATCAATTCACATTTCATCCAGTTTAAAATTGAAGAACTATTCATAATCTTGAGTGTTGCTAGTGGCAGCTTCCTTGTAGTATAACAATAATTTATGATGCTTTTTTTTTCCAAACAAAACATAACTTAATAGCCATTGGGTCGCCCTCACAGGGCCGTGGGGTACTCTGTACCGGGCCGGTGTCAGCCGGTCCGTGGCCCTGGGCGCCCAAGTAATGGGGAGTAGAAATGGTGGAATGTAGTTAATGGAATAGTTCATGACGCCACCTGTGGTGTTCGACAAGGGACGTGTTAAGCCGACGCTGCAGACAGATCCTCCAGGACAGATGGTGTGGTGCAGCAATGATGTTATAGCCCTCCACAGGCAGGGCTATTGTCCTAGGGCAGGATAGGTGAAGAGACACTTAGATGGTGTAGTGTTTGGCGCAGGGGATGTAGCAGTACCAGGCGGACGGACGCAGGAAGGAATGGAGGACACCAGGGCATGTAGTTCCAAAGCTTTACTCACAGTCTGTAATGCCCGCTTCTGTGCCGTGTCCTCCGGGTCAGGGACTCAGTCAACCTCCAGGCAAGATGGAATGCTCCCTTCCAACACTCCGCCAACTTATGTGCCTTTTCTGAACATCTCCTCTATAGCGCCTTTAAGTGTGAAGATCTCCTAGTACTGAGTTACACTGGAGTTCCTCCTGACGGATGTTCCCAAGAACTCTACTTGTACGGCAGACAGCTGTAGCCTGCTTCGGGGACGCTCTACTCCTGAGTCCCGGCTCTCTATCCATGTTGCTGTTGTGCCCCCAAGCCTTAGATGGGAGTAGTGCATTTATAGCCCACTACTCCACCGGTGTCTGCTGTAGAACCATTAGTGTCCATACAACCTCGAGGATCGGGCCCCGGCATTGCGCTTAGAACTTCTAGGCAGGGTTCTTCCTCTAACCCACGTCCTCTGTGTTCCCTTTCACTCCTACGTTCTGTACTTGTCTTTCCCTCCTATGGAAGCTCAGGCTTCAGTTCAATGTCTTTCTCCTTCTTTCCTTTCCCGTGCCAGCTGGCTCAGATCACTGAGGCAGCTGCAGAACTCCTTCCTCCATCCCTCTTCCAGGTATCCCCACTCCTCCCTGAGTGGCATCCTCTCTCAGACTCTCCGTCTGACTGACTGACCGACTGACTGACCTCCAATCCTAAACCTTCCCGCTCTTTTATATGTATTCTCAACTCCACCCACATCCCAGCACGTTTAGTGTTCCAAGCAGGGAACCACCAAAGGTGCTCTGCTTCTCTCTAAGCAAGGAGCCGCAATGTGGTTTTGCTGAACTACTCTATTGTGTGGGGTGCGAGTGTTGGAGCGTGGTTAGGAGCCTCCAACTTACCTGGATGGTGGGGCACCACACCTTAGGAGAAGGTGCAGTACCTCTGTGGCGACTGAGCCTCATGGACGCCACACCATCACATAGTGAATCAGCCATCACAAAATCACTGGAGCCAAGCAATGTTAAAGGGAATCTGTCACCCCATTTTTCGAGTATCAGCAGCCGGCACAGCCATCAGGGGCTTATCTACAGCATTCTGTATTGCTTTAGATAAGCTCTCGATGTAACCTTAAAGATAAGAAAAGTGAGTTATATTATACTCACCGGGGGCGGTCCGGTCTTGGTCCGATGGGTGTTGCGGTCCGTGCCTCCCATCTTCTAACGGTGACATCCTCTTCTTTGCTGCCTGTCATGGCTCCTGCGCTGGCGCACTGCTCTGCCCTGTTGAGGGCAGAGCAGAATACTGCAATGCGCAGGCGCCAGACCTCTCCTGGCGCCTGCGCACTACAGGACTCTGCTCTGCCCTCAAGAGCCTTGACAGGCAGCAAAGAAGAGGACGTCACCATTAGAAGATGGAAGGCGCCAGACCAGACCACGACACCCATCGGACCAAAACCGGATCCGGACCGCCCCTGGGTGAGTATAATCTAACTCACTTTTCTTATTTTTCAGGTTACATCGGGGGCTTATCTACAGCATTACAGAATGCCTTCTAGAAGGCAATTGGTTATTTTGGATAACCCCTCGTGTATAGGAAACAACCTTGAACATTCCAGTGTCTGTAACAAAATAGAAAAATATGTTGTAGATGGCAGTGCATGGGTTAATTAATTTCATGCTTCCCTTCAAAGCTACCAAAACTATAATCCCAGATAAACTAAACTATTCCTCATAGAGTTTACAGATCGGAGCCGTCCAGATAGGTGTCAGCTGATTCAGGTTTACTGTGTGACTGAGCATTAATGAGAATCAAACCCAGAGGGAAAATTGCAGATTTGCATTTTCCATAGGGTATTGTTAGAGACGTGGGAAGTAATTACTGGTATAGCCCAACACTATCATTAGGTAGAGAATATCCTGCAGGTTTCTGTGTTTGTCTGTATTTAGTCCTTGTCTTGTGTGAAATAGTCTAAAATTTAAAGGGATTTTCCACTTAAAAAAAAAAAAAAATTGTGCCGATTGCATAATTGCAAAACAACGAACAAGGCACCATACCAGAAAACCAGCACCAGCTCTCAACCAATGCACCTGTCTGTTTGGGCTGCATCGGTGATGTCTCGACGACAGCGTGCATCACCGCTGCAGCCAATCCCTGAGCTCAGCAGCTCTGCTGATGTAGAAGGCACAAGCTGCACAGCTCAGTGGTTGGCTACAATGATGATGTGCGCTGTTGTAGTGTTATCACTGCTGAAGTAAAATCTTAGTGGGGCTGCGGAGAGACAGCGCTGGACCGACAGATAGCGAATACTATCAGTGGTCCATGTTTTACAAGTTTGCAAACATTAGGGCATACGTTTTTAAAAGTGGGAAAATCCTTTAAGCCACATATATAGTGTAGGGTTAATCACAACAATTCTATTAAAAAAGTTGGTGAAAAGAGCATGGTAGTACAGTCTCGATGATTCTTCACTAAGAGCACCTACACCCTGTACGTCGCCGCTGTGGGAGAACACTACTCTAATAGTTTGGCATCTGGTGAAACGTGACTTCTTTGGTGCCTAGTACTACTACATGGTTTGTATTATGACTCTGTACAACCTGTAGGGAACTGTAATTTAGACTTTTGCCATTTGTCTAATGTTTTACCCTGTAAAAAAATAATCAATTCATTATTGACCCTGACCGATCTCTAATTATTTCATACTTTTTAATTTCAGTGTCTATACAGCCTAAAGCTGCTTCAGACTTCTTCAAAGGATTCCTCCTTGAAGGCAGATTAGTGGGAGGAAATGGGATTACTGGAACGTTTACCACCTCAGATGCTAAAGCTCAAATATTAACATGCGGCGCTCAGGTAGTAGGTCGATCACTTGCATTATATTAAACATTATGAAGCTGCTTTGTAAAGTCTGGCGTCTCATGTTGTAGTCTAAAGCCAGATATCTTGAGTAGATTGCACTAAGTTTACTAAAATGTGCATGCTTTTTAAAAGGTTCCGTGCAGTTTGGACTTCTAAAGTCTGAAAAGATATTAAATTATTGTGGAATTTGAGTTTTTTAACAACTTTGCAGACAATGCAACTTAATAAATGTTGGCTTTTATTTATATCCATTTAATACTTTTTAGTTTTACTGAAAGTGATATCTTGTAAATAAATGTTTTTCTTCTATCTGACATACAGTAAGGAGGAATAGATCCTGTGTCATTATCTGCATCCGCGGGCCTTGTATTAGACATAACATGATTGGGGCAGAACTATCAAAACTGTCTAAAAGAAATCTGTCCTTGTTACCCATCGCAAACAGAGTGCAATTTTCATTTAAATATAAGCTGAGCTTTGATTAGTTGCTTTGGGCAACAAACATATTTTTACTTTTAGAAAATTTTGATACCTGAAGCCAAGTGGGTAGAATTTATTAAGACTGCCTATTTTTATGCAGGTCTGGAAAAAAGACTACTAAAATAAGATGATTCGAAGTTTTTAAAATGTGCACACCTCTTAGTAAATTATGAAACCAAGGGGAACACACTGGAGTTCAAAGTCCATAATTATAAAAATTTATTAGAGTAATTTAAAATGACAAGAACAATGAATACATATACATACAATACAGTATAGAGATCAGGCAATAATGGCTGGGGTCAATAGTAATAAAGTTAAAGCAAATTTGCCTAAAGTGCAGGCAGCCCACAGGGATTAATAAGCTCACACCTCCGCAAATAAAAGTCTTTATACAAGTGTACAGACAATAGTCTGAGGTGTAAAAAATTGCTCAAGCAAAGTGCTTACCCATGATAAACTGCCCAGGACCACAGACCGCCGCAACCTTGGTCCTTTACACCGTGCTCGTGGTGTGTGGATGAAGAAGTAGTGTTTTATCTTCTTTGTATGTAAATGCTTAATTTCTTCTATTTAGAATGCAGCTGTCAGTCACAGAAATAATGACCAAAAAAACAACATTACGGCTTTCTGGACAGCTCCACAAGGAGCAGGACCTGTGCGCTTTAGGTATGTATTACGACTCTGGCACAGAGCCTGGATTAGGGAACATTTGCTTTTGTAGAGTCATTCTCCTGAATGCACTAGTATTTCGCATTATAACATTGTGTACAGTTCCCTTTTCAGACCCTTGTCTGATAATATTATAGATATATAGTTTCCAGATGTGACATCCCACTCCATACATGTAAGGAGATGGACATACTGCCCACGTTCCCCCTTGAAGACACGAGTATTGTTATGGTGTATAATGTGAATTGTGACGGTGTCGTGTCCTGCTCAACAGTAGGGAGAGTTAGAGTTAATGATTGAGACTAGCGCAGATTGAGAGGGGCTAAAGTGAAGGGACAAAGACAGTTTCCTTTAAGTAACCTAGATAGGGCCCAGCATGCAGTAGAAGTGGTCTAACTTGTGTGTGGAGCCACGTGACGTGAGTGTACCTGACGTGAGTGGAGACTGAGGCGAAGGATAGCGTGATTCTGAGTAGAGCGAGACCAAATTGACCAAAGGACTAAGTGGTCAACCTGAGATGGGTCCTAGGACAGAACATCTAGCAGTACGGCCCCGAGTTTATAACTCAGAGAGGTAACAGCTGAGGATCGGATGGAACAGAAAACAGAAGACAAAGAGAATGCCCTGGGCGGGAGGTCCAAGGTGTCGGAAGCAGAGAAGCTAAGTAGCGTCCATATTGGCAAACTAGTTTCTTTAAGAGGGAATAGGACACATAACCAGGGGATTGAGAGTAGGAATCACACTTACTGGACTGTAGCACCAGGATGGGTAGTGGTGAAGATATAGTACTCAGTGACGCAGAACAGAGTGATTCTGAGAAGAGCAGGAAGAATGTATGTGAAGATGTTGAAGATGCTCTATGTGTTAAATGAAACGTTGGTGAAGTATGGCACCAGCTAGCTACTGTATGTAGTTCCCACCAGGTTTCTGTTTTGTGAAAGACTGTTTATTCTTGATTAGTGGTCTCCCTCATTGAAGTTTGCAAACCCTGGTTTTGGCCAGCCGAAGTCACTGGCATCATGCGGCCTGCAAAGGTGTAATGCCCCCAAGTCCACACACCCAGCCAAGACCCTCACCTTCATGCTGCCCCGTGCCATGTTACGTACACAAGCTTTGTATTGTTCTCTTTTTTTTGCAGTCACTCTTTCTTGTTTGTACTGTTTGTTTCATCATTTCTGAACTGTGCAATGGACAAATAAGAAATATATCAGTACCATGAGGTTAGCTTACATTACAAAATGATCCTGAAGCCACAAACCTTTCTTTGGTGATAACGTTAGGCCCTTGCATTACTTTACTTTGTCAAGTGAAACAAAAAAACAAAACGCAATCCCCAGGCTCTGAGAGCAGAACTATTATTTTTAATTATTTTTTCATTCAAGAAAATCATTAAAAGGAATTTGTCACCAGGTTTTTACTATGTAATCTGCATAATGTAGGGGCTACAACCCTGATTTCTGCAATGTGTCACTTGCTGGCCTGCATGCTCTAAATTTTATACAATTCCTGTTTTATCTGCTGCAGATCTAGCAGTTCTCTGAATGCTTTGCTCTGTATAACCCTGCCCACAATGCTGATTAGCAGATTCTTGTATACACTGTGCATAGGCAGAAAGCTGCTAATCAGTGGTGGGAACATGGTTACACAAAGCAGTTGACTAGGAGTCACGAGACACCTAGTCATGTAGTAATAATTTTCTGCCGATAAAGAACTGATTTTATTGAAACAGCAACATACAGCCTAGTAAGTGACACATTGCTGGAATCAGGGTCTCTGCTTTTTACAGGCTGATCTCAGATTACATAGCAACCACTAATCAAATACTACTGGTGAAAATAACAGAGACATAGCAAACAGTGATGAAAATCTGATTCAAAATATTGCTGAAAGTCTGTACATATTTTACTTATGGTAAAGGTTTTTAATGTCTGAATCAGACCTTTCAAATAATAATGAGACCATTGGCAGGAGTCAAATGTCTGTGAAGCTGTGGAATATGATGGCGCTATGCAAGTAATTTAAATAAATAAAATATGGGACATTCAATTGTTTCCAATGGGTTCAATATTATTTATGGGCAATGACTGCATGACCAAATCTTTGGGAATTAGGCTTCAGCCAATCACATTCTTAGTTATGGCGGAGGTCTCAGAACTTGGACCTGTCAAACTTTCATGCCCTGTTTAATTGTTGTTCTGGTGGGGAAATCTAATATATAAAGCTCAATGTGTGTGTATGTATGTGTGTGTGTGTGGGTATGTCCGGGATTGGCATCTGCACCGTCATAGCTACAGCCACAAAATTTTGCACAGTCACACGTCTGGACCCCGAGAGCGTCATAGGCTATGTTGTGAGGTGAAATTTTAACCCCGCGCATTCCAATTCACCAAACAATTTTGTCTATTATTCTTATCATTTCTATGGGGTTATCGTCCTTCTGTAAAGCTGGAAATAACACAATTTATTACCGTGCCAACACAGACCACCCTCTGACACAGACTGCAGGGGGAGCCCAGTATCACACAGGATAGGATTAGATATACGGCTCAGCAGTCAGTATCACACAGGATAGGATTAGATACACAGCTCAGCAGTCAGTATCACACAGGAGAGGATTAGACACATGGCTCAGCAGTCAGTATCACACAGGATAGGATTAGATACACAGCTCAGCAGTCAGTTTCACACAGGATAGGATTAGATACACAGCTCAGCAGTCAGTATCACACAGGATAGGATTAGATACACGGCTCAGCAGACAGTATCACACAGGATAGGATTAGATACACAGCTCAGCACACAGTATCACACAGAATAGTATTAGATACACGGCTCTGCAGTCAGTATCACACAGGATAGGATTAGATACACAGCTCAGCAGTCAGTATCACACAGGATAGGATTAGATACACGGCTGAGCAGTCAGTATCACACATTATAGGATTAGGTGCATGGCTGAGCAGTCAGTATCACACACGATAGGATTAGATACACAGCTCAGCAGAAAGTATCTCACAGGAGAGGATTAGGTACACAGCTCAGGAGACATTATCACACAGGATAGGGTTAGATACACAGCTCAGAAATAGGGTGTGCCAAAGGAGAGGTCATTTTCATTCCAAGAATTCCACTCATTCCATCTGATTTGTTTATTGATTTTAAACGCCTCCAGTTTCCAGTTCAACTTCTATTTGCAATGTCCATTAACAAGGCTCAGGGACAGTCCTTGAAAGTAGTAGGGATCGATTTGCAATCTCCATGCTTTTCTCATGGTCAACTTTACGTGGTCTGTTCAAGAGTTGGAACTGCCAAAAATCTGTTCATCTTTGCACCGAAAGGAAAAACCAAAAATGTTGTTTATCAAAAGGCTCTTGAATGAGTTGAAAATAAAATACTATCAATACTGGGGTAATCGTTTAGTTAATTTGTGTTGCAAATCTGTAGTGTTGAATATATGATGTGAAATGTTTTTATGTGCAATATAATCATTATAATTTGTTATAACTAACAAAAGTTGGTAACTATGCCCAGGCAACGCCGGGCTCTTCAGCTAGTTACTATATATCTTTATAATAGCACAACTAATGTCATTATGAATTATCCCCTTTATTTTCAGAGCCACGGTTTTGAATAGTTATGACACCTTCTGGACTGGAGTGGAAAGTGACATTATAGAAGCAGTAAGTCTATAAATGAAGTAAAGAACTGAAAATGTGGCCATTGTAAGGTCTTAAAAACCAAAGTATATACTATCCTCTGTGTAATCACCTAGACTGCATTGGATTTGATACAATACATACCGATAGGCCCACATTCATCATTTTTATTTTTCCATTTTTCTGCAGTAAACTCCTCTGTGTGACTTTAGTATGTGCACTTTATTCCCTACAAATGTTACACCATAGTTTAGGTTGTCTTTTTTTTTTTTTCTTTAATTCAATTTGAAAACTTTGCTTATTCAGATGTTTTCGAAAGATTCATGAAATGCGACTTTTTCCAAATATTGGATTTTTTTTTTTAGACATTTCGCTTCAGTCCTTTGCCCGGAATAAGGTTTCCGGTGGAGTATTTATTTTAGTGTAGTTGACTACGGTCTCATGCAGACGTCTGTGAAAAATGGTCCAAGCACGGACCGCTAATTCAGGGACTGGCCATGGTTCTCCACACCTGAGTGTCGCAGCTTCATAGAAATATACAGTATGAAGCTGCCATGCTCGGGTCCAGAGAGCGGTGGCCAGTTCCGTACACTGCGGGCTGAAATGGGACGGAAATCTGAGTTTGTACATGCGGCATGTTACAAGACTTGCAACTTTTTGCGCTTAAAAAAGTAATAAAAAGATGCTTAAAGACAAAAATAAAGAGCATCTTTTTTTTTTGCGCGTGAATAAGCATAAGACAAAAAAAAAATGTGACTTCAAAAATTGCAAACAATAAATGGTGTCTAGGCTAGGAATGGCAATAATCATCACATGCTTACATTCGTCCAGTTGCAGATATCCAATTCCACGTGTGGTTCTCAGAAGTTTTGCCTCGCTAGTCCACTGAACTGCAGTCCTGATGACAGCGGATGTCTCTTCATGTCCTCGGTTCCCTCCAGCAATGGATATGTGTTTGAAATGAGTGGATCCACGGCTGGATATGTGGCTATTGGGTTCTCTGATGATATGAAAATGGTGAGATGACATTATTACATCTTGAATGAATATATTGGTTTATATCATCAAATATGAATTTTTAATTGGATTTACTTATCAAAAACAAGACTTCAAGTAGTCTAGAGTGGAATAGCAAAAATGTGTATACAATAATAACATTCATGTTAGCAATAATAATTGCTAACATGAAAAATGAACACGACCTAGAAATGAACGTTAAAAATGTTCACAAGGTGAATTTCTCCCACACGCTTTCATAAATCTGAAGGAATTTCTGTTGTTCCTGAAACCGTATTCTAGAAATTTATTTCTAGCTGATCCATTTAAATTTTTGGATAAACAACCAAGAGGGAGGGAAGGAGTATGATATCTGGCAAGGCTTAAAGGGAACCTGTCAGCAAGCATTAATCGTGGTTTGCAGATATATGCAAATAAAGCTGGGCGTGTTTTTATTGAATATTGATTTTTTTTGGTTTTCAATAAAATATATTTTATATTATATGCAAGTGTTCACATTGATATTGTATTGCTTTTTTACTCCTCCTTTTGGTCATTAAATGTTGTACTGATAGTGTGTATGGAGGTGGGCTGCTGCAGTCGCATACCTTTCCTTGAATCGCGTTAATGTGTATAATGTCAAGTGTTGTTGTGATGTGCATTAGGAATGCTGGTAGTGTTGGTATATGTGTAGTTTTACTGTTGGGATAGTTAGAGTTAATGTTTGGGACTAACCCACAGTGGAAGGGGCTAGTGGAAGGGAAACTGACAATTTCATGTTAGAAGTCAGCTAGGTCTTGGAGTGCATAGTGAGCGGACCTAAAGGTCCAAGGTAAGCAGTGCCGCATTCTGGTGTGACCCTAAGTGAGAGAAGACCGAAGAGAAAGGATAATGAGATACGCATCATAAGTGATTAAGACATAAAGCGAGCTTCCGCAAACGGGTCCTAGGATAGGATGCCGAGCCATGAGAGCTCGAGGCGATCACTCTGGAAGGTAATGGCCCTAAACAGGACTGAGTACGTAGGACTAGTGAAGACTCTCAGGCGGGAGTTCCAGGGCGCCAATAGTGGAAGAAATACGATGCGGAACTGCAAAATAAGAAAAGGAGGCTTGTTAATCAGCACTGTAGCATTAGAGCTGGGTTGTGGCAAAGTAGGGAGAAATGGTGGACACAGAAAACACTGGAGTAAACGATGGAAAGGGACTGTGAGGAGAAAAAATTCAAGTTGTAAAGGAAACGTCCATAAGACTTTGTACCCGCTATCCCTTGTATTTATTCTTTTCCAAAGTTGCGTTCAGTAAAGAAGTTTTTTTTGAACGGTGAGCTCCCTCATTGGACTGTGACACACCTGATGCTGGCAAACCAGCAACATCAGTTACATGCACCCTACACGGACATGGCACCGTTACAGCACAAGTCCACACACCCAGCCAGGAACCCCACTTTCATGTAACGTGTCGGGGCACAACAGACGAGTCCCTCACCTATGGCTACCGGCCCACGCCACATTACAGTAGGACACGCAACTGTCTGCAACTTATATATTGAAATTCGGACGCTAAACATCACGCTGCTTATCATTTACAGTAATCATAACAAAATGATGTTCTTTTGTGTCTTCCAGGGGAACGATGATGTTTATATTTGCACCAAAAACTCTTCTGGGTACGTTTTGGTACAAGAAGCATATAACACTGGACATGTCCCTCCAACACTCAGAAATACTGTGAGTCCATAGAAAAAATATTGAATTCAAAGTACGGTAGCTTTCATTGTTGAACAGTCAACCCTTTTTATTTTTTAATAAATCATTAGTAGGCTATTTGGATCGCTGAGACTTACAAAAACCTGCAGCCCTTGTTCACATAGTTCAGCGTTAATGAATATCATGATACGTTTTTTCATCAAGAATCCAGAGGGGATTTAAACTAGCACCCTGACATTTTTTTTCTCAAGCATTAAAAGAAATATGATAGTAAGATCAACCCCATCACACTCCCCAACTGCATATATAGGCATGCCGGTCCTTGAAAGCTAAATCAATTGACATCTTTAAATCTTATATCTGTTGTTGCATTCCTAATATATCAGAGTTTTAATAACATGCAAATGAGGTGATAAGTGCTTGTGGGAACCACAGGTGCTAGGTGAAGAAACAGACTTGGGAGACTTGGGAAGTAATCTGTCATGCCCAGAGTACTTAACATTTCATTTTCATTTCAATTAAAGGATTGGTTTCTTGGGAACTCAACAATAGATAGAAGATATAAAGTTTTTGATGGATTTATTCTTCAAATTTTTTCAAGCCTATATATGCAGATTGGAGGGGTTGATCTTACTAACACATTCCCTTTAACATGACAAGGTGAAATCTGTCACAAGCAGGAGGCAGGGAATACAGTCCTGCTCACCATTGTTGGCACCCATACATTTTTTTTCATAGACTGTACAATATCTTCAGAAAAACATGGAATGTAGCAAAGTTATATCCTTAGGATCTTTTTTAATCAGTGGTCCAAAGTAATGCAACAATAAAACATTGTTTTTCAACTTACATGTTACAATTTCAAAGAAGAAACGGAATAAATAGCACGTGCAGCAATAAAGGCACCCCTAATTAATACTTGGTTGCATACCCTTTGGCATTGATGACAGCCTTCAAACATTGTGGTAGCCATTAGTGATGAGTGAGTATACTCATTGCTCGGGTCTCCCCAAGGATGCTCAGGTGGTCTCCAAGTGTTTTGGCATGCTCGGAGATTTAGTATTCGTCGCCTCAGCTACATGATTTGCAACTGCTAGACAGCTTGAATACATATGTGGAATGCCTGTTTGTTAGGGAATTCCCACATGTATTCAGCCTGTTTAAAAGTTGCAAATCATGCAGCTGAGACGAGGAAAACTAAATCTCTGAGCGTGCCAAAATACTCGGAGATCACCCGAGCATGCTCGGGGAGACTCGAGTAACAATGCTACTCACCCATCACTAGTAGCCATCTATAAGCTTTTTGAACTTCTCAGCTGGTATTTTCTCCCACTCCTCCTTTGCAGTTTACTCAAGCTCTTGAATGTTTGCAAGGTTTTTTCCCCAATGGCAGATTTCAGTTCACCCGAAAAATTTTCTATAGAATTGAGGTCATTTTTTTCTTTATCAACTATTCCTGTGTACTTTTGGATGTTACTTTGGGTCATTGTCTTGCTGTAGGACCCATGATCTTGAACTGAAAGCTACTTTTCTTATATTGAGTAGGACATTTTGCGCTAACATCTCTTGATAATTCTCTGATTTCAAGTTTCCTGCAATATGATCAAGGCCTCCAGTCATAGACACAGAAAAGCAACCCTGCAACATTATGGATCCTCCATCATGTTTAACTATTGGAAGGGTATTCTTTTCCTTATAAGCGTCATTGCGTTGTCTGTAAACAAACTGTTGCTTTGCATTGCCAAAAAACTCTATTTTTGTTTCAAGTGTCCACAGAAATTTTCCCAGGATTGTGGTTTGTCAAGATACTCTTTATGTCTTTTCTTCAGCAACGGTCTATTACTTGGTATTCTCCTATAAAGCTCTGCTTGGTTTAGTGGGTAGCGCATGGTACTTGTTAAAACAATGACCCCACACTGTGCCAAGTTGGCCTTCAGGTCTTTGGATGTTTGGCAAGGTATATTTTCCACCATTCGCATCGACCTTCAGAGACATCTTAAAGTCACTTTTCCTCTTTCCCCCACGTCCAGGGAGGTTCTTGATGGTTACATGCTTGGCAAACTTCTTAATAACATTGCGCACTGTTGAAACTGGGATACCAATGTCTTTGAAGATGGCCTTATACCCCTTGGGTTTGCTAATAATAGCAGTTCTGATGTTCTCAGACAGCTCCTTTGTCTTCACCATTGTGACAAAGGAACATGGCCTACCATGTGGGTTTTTAAAACACTGAAGTCATCATTCATTGGTTAATTCATGCCACATAGCCCACATAGGCACCGAAAATTAATCACAGTTGATTCTCATTTGTGATTTAGCACAGCTGAGTCAAAGTGTGTTTCCATACCAATCTAATGTAAAGGGTGCCAATACCAGTGTCACAGCAGGCTTTAGGTTTCTCTACTTTTCCCTCCCATTGTATTTTTTTGTTTTAAATTATTGTTTATAATTTGCTCTTTTGTATTTAACATGAGTGTTCTATACAGAAAAACTGTTTCACTTGATTAATTTTTTCAGAAGATATTCCACGTTATGTACTTAAACTTCATGGGTGCCAATAACAATAAGCAGAGCTATTGTAGTGTGAGAATCCTACACCTCCGGTTCTAAAGTCAGATTCATAATAGGAATTAGGCTGGCGGTCTACAATTGAGATCACATTGCAGATACATCAGAGAGGAAAAAGAGCCAACATTGAGGAAAGCTAATAGATGACACATAAATAAGAGGCATGCACAAGATCCTGCACATTAGGCCCCATTCACATGTTCAGTATTGATCAGGATTTTGCATCAGTATTTGTAATCCAAGGAGTGGGTGATAAATACAGAAGTGGTGACGTGTTTCTATTATACTTTCCCTCTAATTGTGCCACTCCTGATTTTGGCTTCCAAATACTGATGTAATATACTTACCAAATACTGAACGTGTGAACGTGGCCTTATTCTGCAATAACAGCTTCTGTGTACTTTATATGAAAGCAAAAAAAAAATGGTAGAAGGATTCTTCAACAAAAAAGAATTAGTATGTTGGTACAACCATATGGCTATATTTTCCACTATCATGAAATCCACATGCTATCTATTAAAAATAATTTTATAGTCTTGTGAACTACATTTCTCAACCACCTTCTTGAAATTGGTTCCCCTTGACACATCTCTATTTAAAGGGAACCTCTTGTATCAAGAAACTCTATTCACCTGCAGGTATAGGGTTAATCTGCAAAAAAAATAGCATTAAAATCTTGCTAGGCTGCCTTAAAAAAAAAACTATAAAATTTCATTTTCTCCATGATTTTAAAGAGGTTGTCCACTACATTGGATAATTCCCCTACCGATATAAACTTTGTAAAGAAGTATTTTAGTAAATACCTCTCGTTGCATTCTGCGCTTGTGAGCGGCGCTATCGCTAACCGCACACTGGGCATCATGTGACCCCGGCCGCAACCACCGCTGACATCCACTGATGTGCATTCTCCCAGGCATGACCCAGATGCGCGCACCCCTGCTGATTGACGGTGCTGTGGGCAGAGCTTCTCTGCAAGTCACAGCCCACGCTCGCGGCTAATGAAAGCAGAGGAGAGAGCGAATGCGCGAGCTGGATGCTGGGCTGTGACCGCGGTGAAACTCTGCCCACAGCATAAAACAGCGCGCGCTGCTCATAAATTTGGCACAAAGTCATAGATGGCTGCAAGAATTGTCTCACTCACATCCATGCAAGTCTATGGGTGCATGTGAAACCTCACATTGCACTCGCTTATCACCCGCGATTCCTGCGGACGCCTGAAATGGAGGCGATGGAGAAATTACTTTCTCTGTCTCCTCCACACCTGTGCTGCGATTCTCTCATGCACTGACTCTCAGATCATGCTCACAGCAGAGGGTCCTTAGTATCTCGCACCCGATGTTCTCACATCAGATGCCGTACGCTGATATGACTCCAGCCAAACAGTCAACCTCAGACATACCAATGGTACAAGCTGTGCAGCCACAGAGGTGCCCAATGTGTTAGGGTAACCACTTCTAACTAAACAGCAGTAAGCAGCTTTAGTCACATATGCAAGTACATTGAGGGTCCCATATGCTGCTATTACACAGACACCCTCTTCTGTTAGCAGTGCATAGCCCACCACAGGGTGACACGACCGATATCTCACCATCTGAGAAAAATTGTCCAATGCTGGTCAGACTCTGATCAGAGTGGGATCCGGTTTTCTCTCAGGTGGAGAGAAAAAAAAGGTTTCTGCACATTCTCCATTAAGTCAGTGTGTAAAAATTGGACTCGGAAGTCACCTGAGTGCAGTCCAGATTTTTAAGGACACCTAGACTTGCATTACTGATTTTGATCTAAATCGGACATGGCACCGATTTTATCATCAGACCACTTAGTCTGGGGAAATAAATTGGTCATATGCATACCCCCATAGACTATCATGGGTACAAGTGCTATCTATAAAAACACGGCTAGCACTCGTATGATATAATTGGTCATATGCACACCCCCATAGACTATCATGGGTACGAGTGCTATCTATAAAAACACGGCTAGCACTCGTATGATATAATCAGTCATATGCACACCCCCATAGACTATCATGGGTACGAGTGCTATCTATAAAAACACGGCTAGCACTCGTATGATATAATCAGTCATATGCACACCCCCATAGACTATCATGGGTACGAGTGCTATCTATAAAAACACGGCTAGCACTCGTATGATATAATCAGTCATATGCACACCCCCATAGACTATCATGGGTACGAGTGCTATCTATAAAAACACGGCTAGCACTCGTATGATATAATCAGTCATATGCACACCCCCATAGACTATCATGGGTACGAGTGCTATCTATAAAAACACGGCTAGCACTCGTATGATATAATCAGTCATATGCACACCCCCATAGACTATCATGGGTACGAGTGCTATCTATAAAAACACGGCTAGCACTCGTATGATATAATCAGTCATATGCACACCCCCATAGACTATCATGGGTACGAGTGCTTTCTATAAAAACACGGCTAGCACTCGTATGATATAATCGGTCATATGCACACCCCCATAGACTATCATGGGTACGAGTGCTATCTATAAAAACACGGCTAGCACTCGTATGATATAATTGGTCATATGCACACCCCCATAGACTATCATGGGTACGAGTGCTATCTATAAAAACACGGCTAGCACTCGTATGATATAATTGGTCATATGCATACCCCCATAGACTATCATGGGCACGAGTGCAATCTATAAAAACACGGCTAGCACTCGTACGATATAATCGGTCTTGTGCACGAGCCCTAGAGTGCTTTTGCACATACCGGCATCTGATTAGCTTGTGTCCAGTTAGACAAATATCAATGTAAACTGGTGAGTGCAAATGGCTAAATGATGTAATTGAAATATATCTCATCTGACATGAGACTGATGAGATGAAAAAAAACTAGCATTGTAAATATCCCAGCAAGTTATCTATTGATGTAAATGACCATTTTCATCATCAGTAACATTGGTTTGACTGGTCAGAAATCTGCTTGTAAATGGTTTGCGACTTGCAGAAGTGAAGGCTTGTTGACCAGGCTAACATTAACTGTCTTAGAACTAAAATTATATTTTACATTTTGTTGCAGAGCACAGCCGGATCAATAGTGTCATCCTATAACGCAGGCGTACTAAAATGTTCCTTTATTACTCAAGGCACCATCTCTCTATCACAACGATCCAGCGCTAATCCCACCTACTATGTCTTCCTGGTCAGTGGTCCATCAAATGCAGATGGTGAGTAAGGGAACGAGACACGGCTTACTCTGAATTAAGAACTGAATATTTTCTATAATATATTCGCATTCATTACAGAGTTTAGGTCTGGATATCTGGTGAAGATTCCAACCAGATGATCGAGCTTAAGTGCATTGGCATTTAGAGTATACCGTATATTATGATACTATGATATATACTGTATGATATTAAGACCTGGCCTTTGTCTAAGGGCACTCTGTGCAGCATTTTTTTGTCTTCTGTCCCATACAAGTTCATTTAATACAGCTCTAGCACTCATTCAGATGTCCGTTATATTCACGTTTGAGAAAACTGTCAGAGTTTCATCCAAATCTGATCACAGTTTGGTCCGAGTGTTATCAGTTTTTCTCGTATGTAAAAAAATTAATTATCTATTCCTTTCCTATAAAGCAGTCTGTGCAAATTGAACCGTACTCAGATGGCGTTCAAGTGCGGTCCAATATTTTCAGAGACCCATAGAATTGCATTGCTGATTTTGATCCAAAACTGGGACGACTCACAGCCCCCGGAAAATCACATTTGAATGATCCATCAGAGTGAACACATATACATGTGCATAATCTTGACCAAAATCATGGTCTCATTTACGCAAACAGTGCTACCCATTGTAATCCACCATGTGACCATGGAAAGGAAGCACTCCCCCACATTGCAAGTCATCTTTCCTACATTTAGACACATTTTTTGGACTTCTCAGCAGTAAAGAAAATTAATGTAGCTTGGAGTTTATATCCAAAATGTATAACCTTCAAAGAGAATGCATCTTTTGAAAATGACATGATGTTGTTATCTTAGAAAAAAATTAAAACATTTTCACTTTTTTTTTTTTCATTTCAAATGCTTTTACAGAATCCTGAAATCTTGAAGTTTTCTTACTGGCTACTAAGCTTCAAAATAGTCTGATACTTTTTGTAAAGGGAACTTAAACTACTACTACTAGAGAGTTGTAAGGTCGCCTGGTCCCAGTGTGGCCAGACCTGTATGCTCATCCCCTGGTCCCAGAGTGGCCAGTGCCTGAACATCGTCCAATGGTCTTAGAGTGGCCAGTGCCTGAACATCGTCCCCTTGTCCCAGAGCGGCCAGTGACTGAAAATTGTCTCCTGGTCCAGGGATGGCCAGTCCTGTCCCCAAAGTACCCTGGTCCTGGTGTGGCCAGTCCTGTTCCTGATGTTCCCTGGTCCCTTGAGTTGTAAGGTCCCCTGGTCACAGTGGGCCAGTGTATAAACATTATCTCCCAGTACATCCATGTTCCAGTATCCTAAATCAGTATCAGCGCACCTAACCCATGGGGTAAGCAGCTGCATTACTGGGCCCTGCCAAGGAATAATACTTTATGACTACCTGCAGCCCAGTATGTCTCCAGCATCAGAATCTCCAGTGAACACAAGGTAGCCGTGTAGCTATGCCCCTTCCTGCTCAGGCCCAACTATGGCACAATGGGTTCACAAATCCACGTGCACCATTGTTGGGCGTAACAGTTTGCTTGGCCCAGGTAATAGGAGACTTAATAACCGTTTGCAAATATATGAAGGGATGTCACAGTATAGAGGGATCACCCTTATTCTCATTTGCACATGGAAACATGAGAAGCAATGGAATGAAACTGAAAGGGAGAAGATACAGATTAGATATTAGAAAATCACAGTGAGGGTGATCAATGAGTAGAACAAGCTGCCACGAGAGGTGGTGAGTTCTCCTTCAATGGAAGTCTTCAAACAGAGGCTGGACAGACATCTGTCTGAGATGGTTTAGTGAATCCTGCATTGAGCAGGGGGTTGGACCAGATGACCCTGGAAGTCCCTGCCAACTCTACCATTCTATGATATTATGATTTCATTGTTCTTCAGTAGTTATCTTATTATTACAGGCAGGATTACAATGAAACATACCATCTCTGTTATAAATTCGGAGGCTTAAAATATAGAATCCATCATAGATGACTGGGGTAGCACTTCTATACCTCCCCCTGCATGTAAAATGCACACAAAATTCTCCCAAACACCAGATTCCTATGTACATGTGACTGCTATATGGAAAATTTCTAGAGTTCGGTTCATGCGCAAAGCAGCAGCTCAGTTTTTATTTAGTGCATTTTCAAAAAAAAAAATGTAGGTGAAACATTATTTAATGCAATCTATGTAATAAATGGCAAAAGTGTTTATTAATGTAATGTATTCTGCACAGGACAAATCCAGGTTCATTCGACGAAGTTAATATCTAGCAGTAAAGTTGACCTGACAAGTTTTGTAACAACTGGCACACAGAGTGGAAGAAGTCCAGTAGTGCTTGGTCATGGTGAGCACTTATCTAATGACTTAATTATCAAATGTCATGCCTTTCCTCAAGTCATATTTATAGGTAGATAAGAAGAGAATATTTAGTATATATTATTGGCTCATCTTGTTAAATGGATCAAATTGCAAAATGCTTACGGAGCAATGAACTGTGCATTTTACTTGTTATCAAGGATTTTTAATTCTACAGTTTACTGCTCATTGCCTTGCTAACCAGCCACTTCTACAGTGGATCCGGTCAGGTTCAGTCGCTCTGCACTCCTCCAATGCTTCTACGGCAAAGCTGCCTCTTCTAGCAACATAAGAGAGCGCAAGGATAGCCCCAGTAGGGCAACCATGCTTTTCAGGAGCACATTGTTCCCTGGCAATCACAAAATCTAAGGCTGGGAAACGGCATGCTCCTGCAGATAGAAAATTAATAAATCCCTTTAATCTGTCAGTGTGACTTTCTCTACTAGAGCAGGAGGTCAGTCAGGGTGCAGGGGGGGTGATTACGGTATAGAACAGTCACTATAAAGATCAGAACATACTGAACCAAAGCAATGTATATATATATCAACTAATACTCTTGTAAATACATATCATTGGTGATAGTGATATATATGTGCGTACATAGGAAAGACAGACCATTAGTATTAATGCAGTAAAACAACGTAGAAAAAGCCGAATATAGGTCAAAGAAAAGATGAAAGGGATGGAAATAAAGCATCTTTATTAGGACAATTGGTGAAATGGTGGCACAACTAACAGTAGTGCCTGCACGTACAAACACTACCTAACAGCATAGCAACGAAGGATGTGGTACGAAACGCGCGATGGGGCATGAGATGCATGTATACAGCTCACCACCAGGTAACTGTATCTCCCCTTCCACATTGTAGGTATACTTCCTCCTAGACCATATACACTCCCAGTTTATCCTGCTGATTTTGGTGTTGGCATAAATCTATCCTTATGTTGTTATCTCCCCCATACCTTCCTCCGTGTCACAGCCCACTGACAATATTACATCTTTTATATACATCCTTCATCCTAACATCTGGCAACCCTTGTCCACTTGGGCACATTATTTACATATATTAATTGCCAGCTCTGTTCTTGGTGTATTATTCTATTCCTGTTTTTCATATGCTCTCTCCCTGCTATGCTGTTATGTATTGTTTGTATGTGCAGGCACTCCTGTTATTATTTGTGCCACCATTTCACCAATTGTCCAAATAACGGTGCTTTATATCCATCCCTTTCATCTTTTCCTTGACCTCTATTCGGCCTTTTCTTTGTTGGTTTTAGAGCATTCACTATGTAGAGAGCGCTGATGATCACAACCCTGGTGCCTCCCCAATGACTGTGAGCAGCTGCAGGGAAAATATAACTTTGCATTTTTTCCCTGCAGCCACACAGTCAATTAGACTGCCACAAATGCAAAAACAATATTTACCTGCAGATTACCACAATGACTGTAGGGAAAATAGCAGTATTTTTGCTTAGAGGTTCTCTTTATTTCCTGGAAATGCTGAAATGTATATGTTGTCTATAAGTGCAACGAGATCAGTCATTTAGTATAGTACATAAATGATACAAATATAAAAAGAAATCTGCCACCCCGCTCACTCTGCAAAATCACATTACAGCTCAGTGCTACGTAACTGCTTAGCGAAGGACATGATCCATTCTCCGCTGTTCCCTGCATCCTGGGAAAGCCTTGCCCCTAGAGGGTTTTAGTAGTCGTGTTCCTCATTTCACAGTGGCAAAGTTAATTCCATGGTTGACTCTTATTCCACAGCACCTGCTCGGCAGAATAGTACCAGAGATATGACTCTGGATGGTGCTTAGATAGTAGCTGTACACTTCTCATACCTGAAGAGCTCAGTCCCCCATCTGCCTGTATTATAAATGTCATAAGGAAGATGGGGGCCCTGTTATAAATAATAATAATAATAATCTTTATTTATATAGCGCCAACATATTCCGCAGCGCTTTACAGTTGAACAGTTTCAAACACAACAGTCATAAGTAACAACGTTAACAATACAATAATTAAAGCGAAATAAGACGACCCTGCTCGTGGGAGCTTACAATCTACAATGAGGTGGGGGCGATACAAAGCACAGGTTTGTATTTACAATGATGTATTTACAATGATGGTCCAGCCATCTTCAGGGGGTGGGGGATAGATGGAGATAGTGAATGGGCTACACATACACAAGCATAAAATGACTTTGATTACTGAATGTGATAGGCCGCTCTGAACAAATGTGTTTTGAGCGAGCGCCTAAAACTATGCAAATTGTGGAAGGTCCTAATATCTTGGTTTAGAGCATTCCAGAGGATTGGCGCAGCACGGGAGAAGTCTTGGAGTCGGGAGTGGGAGGTACGGATTAGGGCAGAGGTTAGTCGAAAGTCATTTGCAGAGCGCAGTGGACTGTTATTGCAACATTCACAAAGGTACTTATAAATATTGCTATTGTTTCCATCTAAATAGCAATCAATCTCAGCAGTTGAAACAATGAAAGTCTCCTGTATCTTATGAGAAAATTTGGTCTTTTTCAGGAGCCCTCATGCTGATTGCCTGGATGACCACTGGAAGTATTGGGATGATTATGGCCCGTTATATGAAGACTGCTGCTGGAAAGCCAGTCCTTGGAAAGGCAGCATGGTTCCAGGTGAAATATAAGGAGATAAAGCCTCGAAATTCAAGCATCTACTCTTGTTCTTTCGTTACATTAAAGGGATTGTCAATTACATTTATAAGTGCTGCTTCCTGATCACATCCTCAATGAATAGCCAGAAATGCCTGCTGAGGCAAACACAGCCCGGCACAGGAAACAATTGGGAAAATATAACAAAATATATATATATTTTTTAACAGTTTCCAATAAAAATTTACATAGTTCCATAGTGTAGGGATCCACTCTCTTAGGAAGGCAATAGGTAGTGTTCACACAGGCAATGCAGTTTGGTCCCATTGTGCAGTTGTATTGCTTTCATAAAATTCCAAGGGATTCAAAACCAAAATAGACTCTCTGGGCACAAAGGTATAATAGCAATAGTGATGAGCGAGCGTGCTCAGATAAGGTATTATCCGAGCATGTCCTAATCGAGTATTTTCAGCGTGCTTGAAAAATATGTTAGAGTCTCCGTAGCTGCATGTCCAGTGGCTGTTCGACAGCTGCAATACATGCAGGGATTGCCTAACAAACAGGTAATCCCTGCATGTGTTGCGGCTGTTGAACTGCCAACACCAAATGTCTTTTATTCTTTCCATACACAATAAGGTAATATATATAGTCCGTTCTCCTGGAGCAAACGTTACACAAAAAAGAGGCACCTTCCTGCCAGTCTCAGTATCCCACTCAGCCTGAACTCCAGCAGCTTAAAGCACCAAACTGAAATGTTCAACTCCATGCTCAGTTCACACTGAACAGACTGTAGCTTCCACACACTACTCTACAGCTCAAACATACAGACTGCTTAGCTTTCCAAGCTGACCCGTACAGTCTGCATTCAGAGAGAAACTGTGGCTTGTCTCTCTCCCAGCTACAGCTAACATTTTGAATGGCCCCTTACCAGGTTCACACTCCACTCTGCTCAATCCCCAAAAGACTTACACAGGGACTTACACAAAGACTTAAGGTCCCGTTACATTTAGCGATGCACCAGCGATTCCGACAACGATAAAACCCGGTCAGGATCGCTGGTGCATCGCTAAATGGTCGCTAGTGAGCTGCCAAACAGGCAGATCTCACCAGCGATGCAGCAGCGGTCGGCGGTCGTCACTTAACTGTCACACACAGTGAGGGTGACGTCTTCTGCCCGCGTCCATGGAGTCGCTCGTCGGCACCAGCAGGAAACCAACGACGAGAAATGGACCATCCCGTTCACGCGCGATCAGCGATATCCAGCGGGGAGCCGGGTCGGAGGTAAGTGTCACATGTAGCGAGATCGCTACCGATGTCGCTGTTGCGTCACAAAATCGGTGACGCTTTAGCGATATCACTATGTGTGAAGGGGGCTTTACACAGACTTATACATTTCCTGGTTCTTAGCCAAAGCTAGCCAGGTGCATCTATTTAAGAACTGCAGTGAGAAAAGCATCAAAAAGTTGATTTAAACCATATGTTATTTTCTGACGACACATTCCATTAAGGTAAGCAAATTGCCCCATTAACAGTAGTAGGGGAAAAATGCTGTTAATTAGTTAAAAAATGGTCAGGAATAAGGGGGCTTTACACATAGCGATATCGCTAGCAATATCGCTAAAGCGTCACCGATTTTGTGACACAGCAGCGATATCGCTATGTGTGATACTTAGGGCCCCTTTCACACATAGCGACTCACCAGCGATCCCGACAATGATATCAACGTGTCAGGATCGCTGGTGAGTCGCTACATGATCTCTGGTGAGCTGTCAAACAGACAGCTTCACCAGCGATCAGGACCAGCGACGCCGAGCGCGCGACGTCGCTGTGTACTTTAGTTACCAGCGCGCTGATGCAGGGAGCTGGTAACTAAGGTACACATCGGGTTTCTAAGGGACGTGCGTCACTTAGAAACCCGATGTGTACCTTAGTTACCAGCTCCCTGCATCAGCGCGCTGGTAACTAGGGTACACAGAGCGTTTCTAAGCACAGCGCAGTGCTTAGAAACCCTGCATTTACCTTAGTTACCAGCTGATCGCTGGTCTCCCGCCTGTCACATGCATTTATGCGTGCTGGCCAGCGGGAGACCAGAGACCAAAAAAATGTCCAGGGCTTTCCTACAGAGATCAGCGATACCAGCAGGGGGGCCGGTCGCTGATCGCTGTCACACACAGCGATCTCGCTGGTGAGATCGCTGTTACATCACAAAACCTGTGACTCAGCAGCGATCTCGCTAGCGAGATCGCTATGTGTGACGGGGCCCTTACCTCCAACCAGCTCCCCCGCTGATTATCGCTGATCGCGCGAGATCGGACGGGTCAATTTCTCGTCGGCCGCTTCCTGCTGGCGCTGACGAGAGACGCGTGGACGCGGGCGGAGGACGTCAGGATCGCCGTGTCTGAAAGGTAAGTATGACCGCTGCTGCGTCGCTACATTGCTAGTGAGATCTGCCTGTTTGGCAGCTCACTAGCGACCATTTAGCGATGCACCAGCGATCCTGACCGGGTCGTATCGTGGTCGGGATCGCTGGTGCATCGCTAAATGTAAAGGGGCTTTTAGAGATGAGCAAATATCTTTAAGTTAAATTGAATTCTCCTCAAGTTTAACAAAAATCTGTGTGCTTCAGAATATAGACTTTTTGTAATTCGCTCTGCACAAATTTTAGCAAAAATAGATCACCTGAAATTTATAGGGCCGGGTGGGAAAAAGTAAAAAAAAAAATAATACTCAATTCATCGTTCACCTGTCTGGCCATCCCATTGCTCCCTGCCGCCATCGGATCCTCTGTGCCTTTTCTTTTCGCTGTCTTACACCAAATCTCTGCCCTCTTCACTCTAGGACTGGACTTCTGGGTGTAACCAAGCATGCCGATGCAGTGTACATTGTGATGTTATGACATATGTCATGGCCTTACAGTGCGCAGGAATGTCCGAGGCCTGGTCACACCAAAAAGTTCAGGTCTAGAGTGAAGGAGCTGGAGATGCAGTGCATGATGACAGAAAAAAGAGGCGCTGAGTACCGGATTGCGGGCAGGAAGTTGCGGGAGTGGAGAGACGGTGAGCAGTGAGGTGAGTATTCGTTTTCTGTTTTTTCATTTTAGGTTTATTATGATCTGGAGTCTGGAGAGTTCTCAGCAGAGAATAATAAGGAACATTCAATTCACAATAGATTGTTTACCTGCAAATTAAATTTTCTGGCAAAATCTGTACAATTTGGCAAATTGGAAACTCCCAGATCCACTCATCACTAGTTAGGGTATGATTAATAAGAGGGAAAGTCTCATGCTTAAAGGACAACTCCCTGAAAAAAATAGTTAAAAATGTGATGCCAAGTTATTACTGGTTTATATCACAGTATCCTGTTAGAAACACCTGTTCCTGCCTCCACACTATAATTTCTGCCATGTGTTGAGCCAAATAGCAACCAATTAGAATGTAACTTTATATTTTTAACACACAGGTAATAAAATGCAAACAGATTGTAGTTGGTTGTTACATATTGTCACTACGATTCAACCAATCTGTCAAATCACAGTAAAGGATATGGTGTGAAATGCACAAAAACACAGAAGTACTTCTAACCAGAGACCTAAAACTAATCTCTAAAAATCTTACAGGATTAGAATGTTTCTAACACAGTAAAAACACATATAAAGAGCTTTCCTATATACAGTCAGTTCTGGGATCACTATTATATAGTTTTACTTTCTGTAACACCTTATAGACCATTCTTTTTTTTTTTCTTTGCAGGCTCACTTCTATCTTATGATCTTAACAGTGATTCTCACCATCATAGCATTTATCATGGTGTTTGTAGAGGTGTCTGATTGGAGTGGTGTAAGTATGTTCTACAAAAAAAATAACTAATGAAAAAAAATTAAAAAATAACTTTAAATTTAGAAATTTGAAATGATTTCAAATTAAATAAACCAAATGGAAATGCATATCTAAGGCCTGTTTCACATTTCCGTTTTTTGACGTAAGTCAAGATCCGCCAGTTTGTGAAAAAAAACGGATCCGCCTCTTTTTTGGCGGATCCACTTTTTTCCCCCATAGACTTGCATTAGTGGCGGATGTTCACTGACGGTCGTCCGTTGGTTCCGTTTTTTGACGGATCCGTGAGAATTTTAGCGGTTCCCGGGCGGAACTGATGGACCCTGAAATTTTTTTTGGATTGACGGTCCGCTATTTTTAAGTGTGCATGCCCGGAAGCCTTGCCCCGGGAAACATTTTAACCATGAAATACCGTCCTGGGATGGGCAAAAACTCTCTCTCTCTCCTTTTCCAGGCCGCGGTAGCTTTAAATTACGGCAATTTGCAGCTCCCGCGGATCCGCCCTAAAAAGTGGTCCGCTGACATCCGTATGTCAATAACCGCAGACGGATCAGTTGCTTTTTACCTTTGGCGGATTTCAGCTGACGGCCGACAACGGAAATGTGAAACAGGCCTAACTTTTAATTTCAAATTGCAGGACTTTACCTCTTAGGCATTTTTTTTTACCACAGTGTCCTACAAATGCAAAAACAACTCTCTTATTGCATTTTATATAAATCATACCCCACTTCTGGATTAGTTTGTAGGACAGTTTGATAAAAAAAAAAAAAGTAGAATTGTGGCCTTCTATGCAAATGCTTTACATGGGAGTTGAATAATATGGACATTACTAGTCTTTAACAAAAGTCAAAGGGAACCTGGTCAGCAGATTTTTAGACCCTAAACTAGTGTCATCTATGTAAAGTATCTGAAATGTTGATGACGTCCATATCTTTGTATTATAAATCCGTTTCTCTGTTTTGTAGAAAATGATTGGGGATTGTTGATGCAAATGAGCTGTCAAGTGCAGACAGCATGGCCAGCACTGACAGCTCTCCTGTCTCTCTCCCTCTTTCCCTGCCTGCTATCGGCCTCCTGTTAGTGACTGACAGGTCACTCTACTCTGTGACCTGCTTGCTGCCCGAGATCTTGCATAGGTGCTGTCATTCCTGGGGGAAAGCATAAGTGCAGATCATTTGGCTCTTTCCCCTGGTAATGATGGTGCTTGCACAAGATCTCTGGTGGCGGGGGAGCAGGTCACCAAGAAGAGTGAACTGTCGGTAAAAGAGGCCAGAGAGCTGTAAGTGAAGGCCAAGACCCCTGCACCTGTGGCTCATTTGCACAAATATTCAGAAATGGATTTCTAGAAAATGGAGAAATGAACTTATAATGCAAACGTGTGGATGTCATCAATATTTCAAATGCTTTACATAGATGACGTTAGTTTAGGATCTAACTCTGCTGACAGGTTCTATTTAAAGTTCCTGTTGCGATCATTTTGTTAACAATAAAAAATTAATTAGTATCGTATTATATGGAGGATAACCCAAAAGAGGGGAGGCAAACAAAAGCCCATAATAGTAAAAATGTACCAAAGCTTTATTGAAAAATACATACAATCAATCAATAAAAGAAAGTATAAAGGGAGAAACGTGCACAGAATTCTGTGCTGCAATGCTATGGCTTCTTCCTGGGGCCACAAATGCCCCAGGTCTATTTTTTGCTTCATTAATACCATTTCTGGTGAATACTCTACTTACATGTGGTGATTGTTACGGCACAACATTCTCTGTATGTTTCTTCCTTTATACTTTCTTTTATTGATTATAGTGCTTTGAAAAAAGCACTATCATGTAATCCGAACGCTGCTAACTTATTCTTCTTATTATTATTCAGTTGATTTCCGCAATTAATGCGGCCCGAACCGCTACACGCACAGACTCCGTTGAGGCGTCCTTTAGAAGCCAGCGTCCACGAGAGGTGTGCCAATGCTGGGTTCACACGTAACAGAACTTTTGCGGAAATTACCGCAAGAATTCCGGAATTCCATTCCGCGGGAAAATCGCATTTTAAATTCCTGCGATTTTCCTGCGGAAAAACTAGCATTTTGCAAGCGTAATTAGCTTGCAGAATTGCTAGCGTTTTCCAAGCGATCTGGAGCATCGCTGGGAGAACTGATTGACAGGTTGGTCACACTCGTCAAACATAGTGTTTGACGAGTGTGACCAACTTTTTACTATTGAGGCCGCCTATGCGGCATCAATAGTAAAAGATAGAATGAAAAAAATAATTTAAAAAATATATATATTGTTATTCTCACCTTCCGACGTCCCGCGCAGCCTTCCCGCCTCTCTCCACGCTCCCGGTCTCAGTAATCCTTTGCGAGAATTACCACGATGACGTCCGTTCTCGCGGGATCGCAACGTCTCGCGGTCATTCGCGATGACCACGAGACTTCGCGATCCCGCGAGAATGGACGTCATCGCTCGCAAAGGCTTACTGGGACCGGGAGCGTGGAGAGAGGGGGGAAGGCTGCGCGGGACGTCGGAAGGTGAGAATAACAATATTTTTTAATTTAAATTCTATTTCTTACAGAGATATGGTACCCAAAGCCCGGAGGACAGTCTCCTCTCCTCCGGACCATGGGTACCATCCACAAATGTTCTGTTTACTTTTCGCATGGTGTGCACAGCCACATGCGGAAAGTAAGCAGAACAATGCATTCCTATGGGTGCGGGTTCGCCGCGATTCCGTGAAATTAATGAGCATGCTGCGTTTTTTACTGTGAAGCGATTCCGCCGCAGTAAAAACCGCAGCCATTAGCACAGCATTGCGGAATCCCATAGGAATGCATGGGATGCTTATTTTTCGCATTTTCGCAGCAAAATCGCGCAGTTAAAACCGCCGCGGAAACGCGAAAAAAACGCCACGTGTGAACTCAGCCTAAGTATTTTTCGTGTCGATCAGATTTGTAGTTTTTGCGCAATTTGCGTTTGAACATTTTTTTTCCCGTCAGTGGAATGCATTGTCTCAATGCATTTCAATGGGAAAATTTTGCCATAGGACTACATTGGGCAGTCGTGAGGCGATTCAAATGGCAGTTAAGCTCATTGATATGCGCAGGCACACCCAGTTACTAAGCCAACGCCTACGAACTTTACATGACCCCAGCAGGACACAGTTTCTGCCAGATAATATCAGCTCTTAAAGTGAAACCCAAAGCACAAATGCAAATCTGATCAACCCTGGCCTCCAAATTGGAGGCTGAGCCACCCAGGCCTCCAAATCGGACCCAGAGTGGCCCCGCCCACCAAATCGGGCCCTGAGGGGCCCTGGCCACCAAATCGGACCCTGAGGGGCCCCGGCCTCCAAATCGGACCGTGAGGGGCCCCACCCGCCAAATCGGACCCTGAGGGGCCCCACACACCAAATCAGACCCTGAGGGGCCCCGCCCACCAAATCGGACCCTGAGGGGCCCCGCCCACCAAATCGGATCCTGAGGGGCCCCGTCCACCAAATCGGACCCTGATGGGCTCAGACCACCAAATCGGACCCTGAGGGGCCCCAGCCACCAAATCGGGCCCTGAAGGGCCCCGCCCACCAAATCGGACCCTGAGGGGCCCACCCACCAAATCGGACCCTGAGGGGCCCCTCCCACCTAATTGGACCCTGAGGGGCCCCTCCCACCAAATCGGACCCTGAGGGGCCCCGCCCACCAAATCAGACCGAGGGGCCCCGCCCACCAAATCGGACCCTGAGGGGCCCCGCCCACCAAATCTGACCCAGAGCGGACCCGCCCACAAAATCAGACCCTGAGAGATCCAGTCCACCAATTCAAGCCCTGAGGAGCCCAGGCCACTGAATCGGATCCTGGGGGATCCCGTCCACCAATTCAATCCCTGAAGAGCCCAAACCACCGAATCGGATCCTGAGGGGCCCCACCCACCAAATCAGACCCTGAGGGGCCCCACAGGCCAAAGTGGCCCCTGAGAGGCACCCACAGTTAAAACAGATCCTGAGTTGAAAGTCTTGCAGGGGCAGCAGGCAAGTCTCTCTTGATGGGGCAGCCCAGGCACCATTTCAAAGCACTATCTGTACTTCCTTCAGGAAATACACATCTAGTTTTATTTATTCGTCAAAAAACTTTGTTTATTTTGTTCTATTTTTTTTTACTATTATAGGCTTTTTGTTTGCTTCCCCTCTTTTGGGTTATGTATGTTGTAAGCGACCCTATTTACTCATGGGTAAAGTTTGGCGTCCGTACCGAACACCTACTGTTCGGGCACGGACACCGAACATGAACTTCACCAGGAAGTCCGTGGTACTGTTCAGGTTCGGCTGCCTGAACACCAGGTGTTTGTCATGCTATCATGTGCATGACAGCGTGGCAAATGCCGCTTCTGATTGGCGGTGGAAACCATCCCTGCTGGTCAGAGAGCCGCGGTTCCCACACTGTCAAAAGAGATCCCCACTAGCAGCGTGAGAGTTTTTCTCACAGTGCTAGCAGGGATATTACTGAGGTCACAGTAATTCAGCCCAGCTGGGAACGGAGCCTCAGTGACCGGAAGTAACCTCAATGACATCACCACCGGTCACTGACGCTGCGCTCCCAACAGCTCATTCCCCAGTGCTTCTCAGCCTGGACGGTCGCATCTTGGCACCGTCCAGGTTGAATACTGTTTTTACCCCAGACAAGGATTATGGCGTGAGACAGAACGACACAGGTATGGTATATTGTTGCTTTTTTATTTTAATTTTATTACAGGAGAATGAGGGCTTTGGTTTAATTAGGCGTTAGGTGAGTATAACTGTGTTATTTTTAAATAAAAAAAAGAAAAAGTGTGTTTAGTCTTATTTCTAATAAATGACTTTATTCGGACTGTGTCTTTATTTACCATACAACTATAGAATTAGTAATGGATGGGTGTCTTATAGAAGCCTCTCCATTACTAAGCCGTGGGCTTGATGCCACCTAATAATACAAAGGTTACATCAATCCCACAAATATTACCCCACTTGCCACAGCTACAGGTCAAGTGGGAAGAGCCGGGCAAAGTGCCAAAATTGGTGCATCTAATAGATGTGTCTTTTCTGGGCGGCTGCGGGCTGCTATTTTTGGGCTGGGGGGCCAATATCCACGGCCCCTTACCAGCCTGAGAATACCAGCCCCCAGCTGCCTGCTTTAGCAAGGCTGCTTGTCAAAAATGGGGGGACCCCAAGTCGTTTTTTAAAATTATTTATTTAAATAATTAAAAAATATGGCATGGGTACCACTCTATTCTTGATAGCCAACCATGCTGAAGCTGACTCCAGCTGTGAGTTTTGCCTGACTGGTTTTCAGAAATACAGGGGAACCCACTCCATTTTTTTTAATTTTTTATTTACAGTGCAAGAGCAGCTGATGAACACACCCATCAGCTGCCCCTGCTCTCGCTGTTATTAATGGCAGCAGGTGTCAGATGATGGGAGCAGTAGTCCCATTCGCTGACACCAATGACTAGAGGTAAGCTTTATACCTCTGATCACAGCTGAGCACTCACGCTGTCTTTTGACAGCGTGGGAACCGCGAATCTCTGACCAGTGGGATGATTTCTCCACCTATCAGAAGCGGTGTTTGCCGCT
This sequence comes from Dendrobates tinctorius, assembly GCF_039654945.1. NCBI lineage: Eukaryota > Metazoa > Chordata > Amphibia > Anura > Dendrobatidae > Dendrobates > Dendrobates tinctorius. The sequence continues at coordinate 40,283,060 of NW_027361697.1, forward strand.
TTGTCATGCACATAACAGCACGGTAAACACTGGATGTTCGGGTCCCTCATTCAAGTGAATGGGGTCGGGTTCGAGTCCGGGTACTGTTCTGGTACCCGAACCCGAACTTTTTGTAACTGTTCGGCTGAACCTGCTGGACCCAAGCATCCAGGGGTCCGCCCATCTCTACTCATGGGTCTAAAATAGGTTCTTATTATGGGGATGAGCATAATAGTTGTATTCTATGGGGCTCTTATTCCCTGCTTAATTTGCAATGACATCTTGGTCAAATGCATTTATTTTGCTTAGTAATATAGCACAATCATATTCTCCAGTACTTTAAAGCTATTTTCACTGCTGTCCCCATTGGGGATCACAATCTAAGCTTCCTATAAGTATGTCTTTGGAGCGTGGATGGAAATCCACTCAAACACAAGAACATACAAACTCATTGCATATGCTGTCCTCAGTGGGATTTGAACCCAGGAGCCCAGTGCTGCAAAGCCACTATGCTAACCATTGAGCCACCATGCTTCCCTATAACAACATATTTCAAGATCATGGGTAGCATATGTGACTACAATATGATGGAAGCTCTGTTCTTTTTCCTTTTCTGCACAGGGAGTCCATCCAGTCCTTGGCTGTATAGTTATGATTCTGTCATTTTTCCAACCCATTGCAGCTTTTTTCCGCCCAGATCCTAAGAGTAAAAGGTAAATCTTTCTTGGCAGTTGCTTAGTAACATGACTTATCTTACAATTCTCCTGTGATTACTAGAATCTGAAAAGCATAAAAAACTTGGAGGGGAAATGTACCTGTTTAATGAGACAAAAACACCATGAACAAGATACTTGTAAGGCCTCTTTCACACTTCAGTTTTTTCACGTCAGTCATAATCCGCCAATTTTTGAAAAAAACGGATCCGCCAAAAAAGGGGCGGATCCGTTTTTTCCACATAGATTTACATTATTGGCGGATCTTGACTGACGGTCGTCCGTCACCCCCATTTTTTTGACAGATCCGCCAAAATTTTTGTGGCTCCCTGGCATATGAGACGGACATTGCAACGTTTTTTCTTCTTGACAGTCCGCTATTTTCATGTCCGCATGCCCGGAAGCTTTGCTCCGGGATCATTTTTAACCCAGTAATGCCGTTCAGGGATCATAGAAAAAAATTAATTCTCTCTCTCTCTTCCTTTAAAATTTCACTTTCACCGGATCCATCAAAAGAACGATCCGGTGACACCCGTTGATCTCACAACGATCACGGATCCGTTTTCCGCCATTTTCGCGGATAACAACTGACAGACAACAACGGAAGGGTGAAACAGGCCTAAGATGTTAAGGTATCCAAAAACATAAGAGCAAAGCCAGACTAACCATTCTTGATTTTGCTAACTATGGCCCTATTTATCAAGAACAGCATTTTTCATACCAGTCTTGATGAGGGATCTGGGTGAAGTGCGAGGCGCCTGACTCATTAAGAAGCACATGCCTCTCTTAATGAATCAAGTGAAACTTAAAGTGTCGTGTGACTCCATGTGAGCCTCACCACAAATCTTGGGTCGCCATGCCCATCCCACCCCCATGGAGTTAAAACAGCAAAAGTTGCACTGCTCAAAAATTCTGAGACTTTTTAAGCCAGTTTCTGATACTAAAGCTTTGATTAATTAGGGCCTTTGTGCTTTTAAAATGGAGGGGAACCATCCATGCAAATGGAATGCTTCTCTCCAAATTGTAACATTGTACAATCAGTGTTCCCGGTATCAGTCTAAGGCCGGGGTCACACTTGCGAGTTCAGAGCAAGAAACTTGCGTGAGTCTCTCGCCTCAATATCTTGACCGGAATGTTCAGCTGTATAGAAATACATGCAGCCGCACACTCCTGTCCTAGTGCCGGCGGCAGTGCCGGGTATTGAGGCGAGAGACTCGAGCGAGTTTCTCGCATTGCACTCGCAAGTATGACCCCAGCCTAAGAGAGGACACAGTTTATTGACAGAGAGAATGATAACATCCAGTTGTCAATTATTTTATTTAGCTCTTTCAGGTTTAAGTCTGTCGCACTTTGGATACTGTATCTAGGAATGAAGATTGTAAATGTTTGCTTCTTTTTCAAATTTTAGACGCTTCATCTTTAACTGGGGGCATCGTATAAATGCACTTGTGATAAAAATCCTAGCAGGTAAAATAATAACAATATATGCAGAGAATATATATTAGGGGAATATTGTTGAATACAAGACGTTAACACACATTCATTTACTGTATTTCTACTCCTACTATCATGTTCACTCTTAGTGGCTGCCATCTTTCTTGGCCTTGAGCTTGTGGATTCAACACCAACACAATGGATGCCAAAGTTGATGGGAGGGTTTTTCGCATGGGAAGTCCTCTTTTATATTATCCTGGAAAGCAACATGCGACTAAAGACAAATAGTAAGTAACGTAATAAATCTTAATAATCAATATTTGATGTTTATGAATTAATTTATTAATGGAATATATGGTACCAAAGCCACAGCTCGGGAGCTCCCCTCACTCAGAAGTCTAAAGCGTCAGAACAGATTACGCAAACATATGTTGGCCATTTGATTCAATTTCAAACATGTTGATTGCTGAGTGCTTGTACTATAATTAAGTTAAAAAAAGCCACCAAAAAAATGCAGTGTATGTAGGGCATTTAATATTTCCTTAATGTTTCCTCCAACATCTGGCTGCACAAATGAAAGTCAGACATTGCTTTTCAACCATGCTTCCACAGAATTTTAAAAAAAATAAAACGCATGAAATAGGCCTGGACAGAAATGATGGTACCCCTGAAAATAATGTGACATAAGGGACATGTTAAATCAAGGTGTGTCCACTAATTAGCATCACAGGTGTCTACAATCTTGAAATCAGTGAGTGAGTCTGTATAGAGGTCTACAGATATTCACTGTGCTGTTTGGTCACATGGTGTGTATCACACTCAACATGGACCAGAGGAAGCGAAGGAAAGAGTTGTCTCAGGAGATTAGAAAGAAAATTCTAGACAAACATGTTAAAAGTAAAAGTTATAAGACCATCTCCAAGCAGCTTGATGTTCCTCTGACTACAGTTGCACATATTATTCAGAAATTTAAGCTCCATGGGACTGTAGCCAACCTCCCTGTACGTGGCCACAGGAGGAAAATTGATGACAAATCAAAGAGACAGATAATATGAATGGTAACAAAAGAGCCCAGAAAAACTTCTAAACAGATTAAAGGTGAACTTCAAGCTCAAAGAACATCAGTGTCAAATCGCACCATCCGTCGTGGTATGGACCAAAGTGGATTTCATGGAGACGACCAAGGAGGACACCAGTGTTGGAAAAAAATCATAAAAAAGCCAGACTGGAATTTGCCAAACTACATGTTGACAAGCCACAAAGCCACAAAGTAAACAGCCTTCACATCCGGCAAACAATACAATAGTGTCCATAACAGGGCTCTACTCCATCAGGCCCGTGGCCACACTCGGTTAGAGTCCAGTATCCAGGCTCGGTCTGGAGCCAAACACACACAGTTCCCTAGGCTCTGGGTTACCTGCTTAACAGTTGCTCCTCAGGTTTCCCAGCCTGGCTTCATACAGGTCCTCTCAGTAGCCCAGACCCTCAATGCTTCCTGGACTGAAAGGAGCACTCGCCAGCTCCAGTCTCACACATGGCCTCTACCATGTGCTGCACACAGGAAGACATATAGGACCTTCCTGACATCATAGGAGCACACCCCTTCGGAGGTGCGTGGTTAACCAGTCCCACCCATCACTTCTGGTTAACCCTAAATGCAGCCCTTTTCTAAGAATACAGGCTTGTGGGACTAAAAACCCCAGCAACCTGTCCTGGATTCAGATCGCAACAGACTTCTGTGTGCCATACACACCAATTCCTGCTAATACCACTCACTGGTACATCACAAGGTGTTAAAGGGTATCAAGGTTTCTCTGGAATCTACCAGTTAGAGTGGCTTGTGTGAGGACTGTGGCCTCAGACAGATGTGACAAAACCTAAATTGTGACATACTAGCTAAATAGATGGGACCAAATGCATAATGGTATCAATGCAATCCAATAGGGCAAGTACACATTCATATTAAAAAGCAAATTTTATGAAGAAACAGACTAAAAAGCATAAATAAGATCTTGTACACAACAGGCACATAAAATTGGATAAATTAGTTGAAAATTATAAGTGTAAAAAAGCAAATAGGTGTAAAAAGTTCAACACTGACAATATATATATATTTGAGGAACGAATAAATAGACATTTGCAAAGTGCAATAATCAACTGAGAAGGATACGTCAAAAAGCCAAATAAAAAATAGATAATTATATGAATTACTGGTCAAAAAAGCAGTGAAAGGTGACAGCATAAAGTAAAGGGTCACCCACCAAGAACACCTGACATGTGTTTCGCAATTGCCTCATCTACATCTTCTTGATCTACTTTTCTGGGGTTTCCATCTATGTTATGGAAAAGCAAAACGTGGCACTACCGTGAAAGAACACAAGTATGGTCCCCAACCAAAAGGATAGCGTAAAAGACCTTGGCACTCAACTTAAGCGTTCAAAAGTGCTTTAATGTTGTCCACAATCAGTACATCAATTGCATAACAAACTTTTCCATCATATCCTGACCTTCTTCAGTGTTCCGACTGCTAATGTAAGGCACTAGTATGGACAAAAGCTTCAAAGTTATTGTAGATGTGGCACCTAATGACACAATTGAATTGGTAAGGACAGCCAGGAGAATTATAAGGCCACGGTCCTAGGTCTATGGCATGAAGTAGAGTTACTATTGTATATCAAATGGACCTGGCATCCACCGGTAGTAATCAGACATTAGTGTCCAGTGTGGGTGCGTGTCCCTATGGCCTCAGATGTCCATGTTCGTCAGGCTGTTACTCTACTTCATGCCATAGACCTAGGACCGTGGCCTTATAATTCTCCTGGCTATCCTTACCAATTCTTTTGTGCCATTAGGTGCCACATCTACAATAACTTTGAAGCTTTTGTCCATACTAGTGCCTTACATTAACAGTCAGTACACTGAAGAAGGTCAGAATATCACCGAAACGTTTGTTGTGCAATTGATGTATTGATCGTGGACAACATTAAAACGCTTTCCATCTAAGTATTAAACTTTGCTTATTATTTATTTGCATATTAATATCATTACTGCTTACTTGCATATTATTTAAAGGAAACCTGTCATGTCCCCCGTGCCCCTGGAACCACCAGCAGTTGTATGGTCATACAGTGGGGAAAAAAAGTATTTAGTAAGTCAGCAATAGTGCAAGTTCCACCACTTAAAAAGATGAGAGGCGTCTGTAATTTACATCATAGGTAGACCTCAACTATGGGAGACAAACTGAGGAAAAAAAATCCAGAAAATCACATTGTCTGTTTTTTTTTTCATTTTATTTGCATATTATGGTGGAAAATAAGTATTTGGTCAGAAACAAAATTTCATCTCAATACTTTGTGATATATCCTTTGTTGGCAATGACAGAGGTCAAACGTTTTCTGTAAGTCTTCACAAGGTTGCCACACACTGTTGTTGGTATGTTGGCCCATTCCTCCATGCAGATCTCCTCTAGAGCAGTGATGTTTTTGGCTTTTCGCTTGGCAACACGGACTTTCAACTCCCTCCAAAGGTTTTCTATAGGGTTGAGATCTGGAGACTGGCTAGGCCACTCCAGGACCTTGAAATGCTTCTTACGAAGCCACTCCTTCGTTGCCCTGGCGGTGTGCTTTGGATCATTGTCATGTTGAAAGACCCAGCCACGTTTCATCTTCAATGCCCTTGCTGATGGAAGGAGGTTTGCACTCAAAATCTCACGATACATGGCCCCATTCATTCTTTCATGTACCCGGATCAGTCGTCCTGGCCCCTTTGCAGAGAAACAGCCCCAAAGCATGATGTTTCCACCACCATGCTTTACAGTAGGTATGGTGTTTGATGGATGCAACTCAGTATTCTTTTTCCTCCAAACACGACAAGTTGTGTTTCTACCAAACAGTTCCAGTTTGGTTTCATCAGACCATAGGACATTCTCCCAAAACTCCTCTGGATCATCCAAATGCTATCTAGCAAACTTCAGACGGGCCCGGACATGTACAGGCTTAAGCAGTGGGACACGTCTGGCACTGCAGGATCTGAGTCCATGGTGGCGTAGTGTGTTACTTATGGTAGGCCTTGTTACATTGGTCCCAGCTCTCTGCAGTTCATTCACTAGGTCCCCCCGCGTGGTTCTGGGATTTTTGCTCACCGTTCTTGTGATCATTCTGACCCCACGGGGTGGGATTTTGCGTGGAGCACCAGATCGAGGGAGATTATCAGTGGTCTTGTATGTCTTCCATTTTCTAATTATTGCTCCCACATTTGATTTCTTCACTCCAAGCTGGTTGGCTATTGCAGATTCAGTCTTCCCAGCCTGGTGCAGGGCTACAATTTTGTTTCTGGTGTCCTTTGACAGCTCTTTGGTCTTCACCATAGTGGAGTTTGGAGTCAGACTGTTTGAGGGTGTGCACAGGTGTCTTTTTATACTGATAACAAGTTTAAACAGGTGCCATTACTACAGGTAATGAGTGGAGGAAAGAGGAGACTCTTAAAGAAGTAGTTACAGGTCTGTGAGAGCCAGAAATCTTGATTGCTTGTTTCTGACCAAATACTTATTTTCCACCATAATATGCAACTAAAATGAAAAAAAAACAGACAATGTGATTTTCTGGATTTTTTTTTCTCAGTTTGTCTCCCATAGTTGAGGTCTACCTATGATGTAAATTACAGACGCCTCTCATCTTTTTAAGTGGTGGAACTTGCACTATTGCTGACTGACTAAATACTTTTTTTCCCCACTGTATGTAGACACACTGCATAACAGTCCCTTTATCCCATTACATAGTGTCTAAAACAAATAACATATGTAGTGCAAGTCATGAAAAACTGTTTTTGGCTCTCTGCACAGTAATTCTGGAGACTTTAGCCTACTAAAAGTCCCAATTGTATGTAAAGACACCATTAAAAGCTTTTATTCTTAAAGTAGTTGTTCCATTGAAGAGATTAGTGGCAAAAAAGTTAACCCTTTCCACAAGCCACATGTTGTGCCATTGTCCATTTGGCCTCCAGAAAAGGAAATGTTCTAGATCCAGTATTTACCATGAAATTCCAATTATTATAAAGACAGATATCCATACTGGTTGGATTACTGTATCAATTGTTATAATACAGGGTCTGTTTCATCTTGTATCTTATTATTTTCCTGATTTCTTGATTATTTTGCAACATTTATGAAAGCACATATAATTAGACATTAATTTTGCTATTAAAATGTAACCTTTTATGTGATTGCCATGGCCTGCAGAGCTGAGGATGCAAATAGCACTCATGGTTTCTGTTTTTTCTTCTTTATCTACAGGCACATATGATAATCCAGACAAAAAGGTAAGCTATGTAATATTTTGATATAAATTATATCCGTTCTACTTCCTGGGTTGTTGCAATACTTTTTTTTATTTCATGGGAAGCCTCATAACTAAACTAACTCAGCGTTCTCCATCCGTGCCTATGATCACAACCAATTTTTGCCTTTGTGATGTAACTTTTTTTATATTGCCATTTCTTAACCTCTTTCTTCCCGGAGCCATAACATTTGTATTCTTCCTCTCTATGAGGACTTGGGTTTTTTTTTTGCCAGGTGACATATTTATTATTAAAACTATTTTAGGGTACACTTTACATGGACATTGTCAGAACCAATCTTACATTTGCTTGGTTTACATTTCTCAAGTTTGCAAGTAAAAAAAGCCCTTTTGTTATATGCTGCAAAGTACCACTTGTCTTACTGTTATAAGGAATCTGTCACCAGGTTTATCCTACCCCATCTGAGAGCATCATGATGCAGAAGCAGAGACCTTAATTCCAGCAACGTGTCACTTACTGGGCTGCTTGCTGCAGTTTTGATAAAATTACTGTTTATCTGCTGTAGATCTACAAGTTCTCGAAATGTTGAGCTCTGTATAACCCCGCTCGCACCTCTGATTGGCAGCTTTCTCTTAAAATAATGCTACTATAAAATAAACATTACGACTTTGGGGGAAGTTACAAGCGTTGGTTGCCAGGCCAGTTATTGCACCCCCTTAATCCTGAATGGTCTATGTGATCTTTTTGCATTTCTAAAACAAGAGTCGTATAGTAGAGCATTACTTAATAACATTGGTTCAGTAGAAAATATCCTTGAAATATTTTTTTTTCAATTTTGAAAAATCCCCTTTAAAAAATATATAAATATATTGTGACAGGGTCACTGGCACGGTGTATGTGGGGAGATACAGTATGTGTCACGAAGACTGCTTTCTTCCGTGATCTAGAAACCCAAAAGTTTCTCTTCAGCATGCTATGTGCAGAAGAATTTAATCAGCCATGTAATGGGATGGGTTTGTAGGTGAGTAGGTAAGAGATGGGCGGGACACCTACTCACCATATCTACACCTCAAGGGTGTGGCTGGGATGTTATATGTCTAGCCAGTTTTTTTTTCTGTCTGTGGTTTGGGAGGGAAGAGGCATCCAGACTGAAGCTCCTGTAGTTGTCCCAGACGGTGGGAGTTATACTAGGAAGGGCTTAATGTAGACTTTTTGTTTTCATTTGAGCCAGAATGGCTGTTTTCTGTTACTATTTTGGTCATATTGGTTTATGAAGCAATAAACCACCCAGAGACTATAACCAAACATGCCCGTGTATACGTCGGGGAGCAGCTAAGTGAGTGGACCTTCCAAAATATACTTTTTTTATTATCTCACCCAGGAGTGGGATCACTAATGTCCGATTCCTGCCTGTAATAAAATACTTACCATACTTACCATCCTCTGCTGTTCCCAGTGCCGCTTTGGTCTCGTTTCGCCATCATGTGACCACAGCTCCTGACTGACCGGAAGTCAGAGGTAAGAGTCATAAACTGTCAATATAAGTCTATGAGAACCTCGTTTTTTGTATCGTTATACCTCTCTTAGACTTACATTGAGAAGTGAATTCCTCTCCTCCGAGCAAATACTGCAGTGATCTGGCAGGTCACAAACTGCAGAGAAGACGACCAAAGCGGCGCTGAGAACAGCAGAAGACGGCGACTGATAAGGATTGTGCTACAGGCAGGGAATAAACCTTAGTGATATAACACTTTCTGAGGTGAAATAAAAGAAAATGGTGCTTTAAAAAAATCTGAAGGCATGGTAAAAGTTGTTTATTAATTGTTAAAACCTTTAAGAGCTTTTTACTTTATATACTGAAGAGATGTTGAAATTAAGTTGTCACATTTAAAGTGCATGTAAGTAATCAAATAATTTTCTGTTGCAGATGCAGGTAGAGACCCCAGCACTCATAATCTTCATTTGTGGAAACCTGGCATTTCTGATAGCACTGTTGGTTGGCATTGGACAGTCGTAAGCCTGATATTGTTTACTGCTTGAAGAGACCAACTCTTCCCAACCAAAGAATGAACTTTTGAAGGACCTTATCATCATCTACAAATTTTTCTTGATAGATCTGAAAATTGCCAATGTCAATATGCAAAGGACGTCTGTGAGATATTTAAACTTGTTAGGACCTACATATCACTCACTAGATTATGTCTGTGACTTTGGGTTTTTGGGAGGTTCCATGTCAAAATGCATAGCTAGTGTCATGATTTACTATGACATGGAACCCATGACATTACATTTTGTGAACCACTTCTCAAGGTAATATATTCTTTATATTTTACATAAAGAAATCCTCCATCAGGGAAAGGAATAACTCTTTATCCGATACCTTCTGTTTGCCTCTCACTGCGCATCCACTCAGATCAACGTTCCAATTCTCCTGCTTCCAGAATGGAATCACAGTCGCATCTGCAGTGATAACTCTAAACAACTGGAAAGGCAGGGAAAACATGGCTTATACTATCTGCATGCTACTGCAGTGGCCATCATGGAAGCAGGGAAAGGGAACGTCAATATGAGTGAAGGAGGCAGCTGGAGGCAAATGGAAGGCACCAGGTAGGGTGACTTATACACGTCAAACGTCAAGTCACTTTTTAGTTGCAGGGTGGAGGGTCACTTATAACCTTACATACTTACGTGAAACATTTGAAAAATGAGATAGTCTGTTTCGGATAATATCTTCTCAAACTACTGGCTACCCATCTCAAATCTACCATTGGTAATATGAACCTGCAGAGCACCCCAACACCGGCACCCTTCCTCCCTCTCCCCATCCCCCCAAAAATGATACTGTGAGAAATATAAGCCAACAGTTACGCCACCCTTTTTCTACTAAATAAAGGCAAGGAACATGGTGAACAACTGCTGGATCCGGATGTATTGGTAGGAGAAAACACAGTTTTTCATTTTCCTCTGTGTCCTGTCTAACAAGTGCGGCCAGTGGATTGCTAGCTTTCCCTACTGAAAGGCCCTACTGACATATTTGGTTACGTGCAGAGTTAATCCTTGTTGTGATAAATTACAGGTTATCAAAAGAAATCCATTGAAATGAAGGGGCATTTAGGCTAGTTTCACATTAGCGTTTTTTAGCGCTGCGCTTTGTGCGCAATAGAAACGCATGCAAAAACGCATCATGCATTTTGCATGCGTTTGCGTTTTTTGGGCACATGTGTTTTAACCAGTTTGTAGCCATGTTAACTTTTAAAACGCATACGACTTCAAACGCATAAACTGCAATGTGTTATTTTTGCGCATTCCGTGCGCTAGTGTGCGCATGCGTTTTTTTATGCCGTTGGACGGACCCAAAAATGCAACAGGTTGCATCGGGCGCGCCTAGGCGCACACTACAAAAAACGCATGCGCACGAAAACGTGCAAACGCTAGACCATGAGCCCGCCATGTTAAACATAGGGGCGCATGCGCATGGACACGCACGATGCGCTGCGCTAAAAAAGCGCTAATGTGAAACCAGCCTTAGTGTTTTTATGAATGTTGCAGATTCGAGCTGAAGGCAATGATGATTTATTGTGGCTCATGATATTCGCTAAAAGGAAGGAACAATCCTTTCCTTGTTACATATTCTCTAAAAGACTTTTTCAAGAGAAGTTGCTGAAGCCCTGTGTGGTGGCATCACGTCAGTTTTCACTCTTGATAGCCAAGGGTTAACGGAGTAAAAGAGTAAAATTACTTGTAAAAATTAGCAACTTTGCAATTCACCGCTTATTAAAAATCCTTCCCATTCTCAAGAACAGAGAGATTTTTTAGCTTATGGTTTACTGGTCATTGGCTAGGTTATCAGCCACTTCTTCAGTTTATCAGAAGTGGTCAGCCTCCTTGGTAAGGAGCACAGTGCTTACTATGCTCCTGCACTCTTCCGATGCTGCAGAGGCAAACCTGCCTCACTTTGCATCATCGTAGAGTGGACAGTACTGGCCATCAGCAAACCCATGCACCTGGTCTAAACTGTCAATCATCTGGAGCGCTAGGGAATTGCTGCACGGCTAAAAACAGAACTAGGGGCAAACCCCTTAAGGTTTATTGGTTTATCAGTGGTACAATCATTACTAATATAACACTATTGATCTTTTGTGTCGCTGATCACATTAGTGCTTTTTTATAATTCTTCCAAGCACGGTTGCTGGTTGTCAGCAGTTTGGTCACTTTAAAAAATTCAAAAATGTTTTGCGCAATATATATATTTTTTATTGATATGTGTAATTAATGTTTCCAAAACTTCAAGCATCTATGTCTACTTCATTATCTCTCAATATGGTTCTCTTGTTGGGTATTTTTGTGGGGTCATGGGTGGGGTTGTGAAATTAAAGGGGTTTGTAGGACTTTCAAACTGACCTATGTATAACTCATCAATTTCTCATTGGAGGTAGTTTGACATCAGGCATCCCCACCAATCCGCTGTTATCTACTTTAGCATTTGCGGGTCATCAGCAATGTATGGGGCAGAGCCCTGTCCCATTGTTTACGGGTTGCTGTCTGTAACTGCACCTTATCTACTATTTATGTGGTATCAGACCCGCACTGATCTGATATTAAAAAGTCCGGGCCGAACGCTTTTAGGCTCCGTGACCACTGGAGTCAAGCCTTCTGTCTACCGTATACACTGTCAAGAATTTCAAATGTATGCCTTCAATGGAAGGCCACAACCTGTGCCACCAAACAGCCATTGCACAGCAGCATTGTGCACAAATGCTAAGCGCAACTTTACGCCAATCCTAAATCCTTCAGTCCATTTTCACTAATTATATCATTCATGCAGAGCCTTCATAAATATAAAATGACAGTATACAACACTGGAATTGTCAGTGATGAGTTTATCGTATTATACTGACATTGAAGGAGATATTATATTATATTGGCTACAAAGTATCCTCTAAATAATTCCTATAATATTTGTTTATCAGAAAGTTCCTGTTGTATACACAGAAATGTGTGTTTTATATATGAATTTAACTTTAGTGTAATGTGTTAATAAATTATTTTGTCTTATTTATTGGCTTTCTTCCTTATTTACATGTCAGCCATTTACTTTTGCTTTGCTTTTTTTTTCCTTACAAAAGAAAATACAAAATAGCAAATAATGTTCTAGGTTTCTGAATCACCTTTCTTGGGGAATCAGGGTATTAGTGTTAGCTAGGTGTTTTAGTGGAAAAAATGTAATTTTTCAACTACAGGGCCCAATGTTATAAAATTCTGTGAAGCTCCTGTGGGTTCAAAATACTCACTACACCCCTAAATGAATTGCTTTATAAGCGCAGTTTCAAAATAGGATAATTTGTGGGGGCTTGTATTGTTTTGCGATCTCATGGAGTTCGCAATCTATTCCAGCCAAATTTGCACCAAAACTTAAATAGTGCTCCTTTCCTTCCACGCCCAGTTGTGTGATCAAACAGTAGTATCCGACTATGTGGCATATTGCCGCATTTAGGAGAAATTGCGTAACAAATTGTGGGGTACATTTTCTCCTATTACCCGTGTGAAAATTAAAAATGTACAAGTAAAGCAACAATTGTTAGTATAGTGGAGAAAATGTACTTTTTTATTTTATTATTGGAGATGCAGTGACCCCTGTGACAGCTAGGGGGCGCTGTATGGTCTTCCCAGGACATGCATGCAGGCGTTTACTTTATTGTGATGGGAAATGGTGAGCGGCAGGGTTGTAAATGGCCGATATGTATCACAGGGGTGGGTGCCCTGTGATGGAAGCCTAAATGTGTGTTAATCAGCAGATCTACTGCTGGTGGTATTTTGTTTTACATTGGGAGGCTTCCAGGTGACTTGGGGAGATGGGTGGGTCCAGTCACCTACAAACCCACCCAGGGGCGTGTTCTGAACGCCCAAAGTAAAGCCTGTGTGTGGCTGTGTGTGTAAAAGGACCCGCAGTGAGGTCATGACCATGTGATCCATACCTCACCTGTGGGTGTGGTTATGGACCATAGAATGTGAACAGGGTGGGTCACATGGGCAGAGTGTGTGTACCTGAATGGTTCTGGGTGCAAGGTCCTGTAAGGTCTGTGTTGGGAAGTCCTGGGAGTAGGATCCGATCCCTGGAGCACGTGGTAGACTTTGGATCTGGAGGCCGGTCTGTTGGGAGATCCTGGGAGTAGGATCTGATCCCGGGAAGGCACCCGGTGAGGCCCCGGACCTGGTGGCTTGGGTGTTGGACGAATGTGTCCTGAACAGCACCCAGACAGGCCACATGTCTTTGCGGAGTCTGAAGGCATTGCGTTTGGGAGGAGCTACCCTCCCTCTGAGGATCTGAACTGTCGGTAGTGCACTGGACACAAGGACGGTGATCCCAGTTTGGCAGCTTCCCCAGGAACCAGGACTGACAGGAGGTCAGTCTGTGGAGCAGGAGCTCCTGAGAGGCAACCCCGGACATGGGAAAATAACTGTGTGCGCTGGCAATGGGCCGTTACTGAACTGTGCAGTCACCCGGTGACTGTAGAAAGTCAGGCATGACTAGTGAATGCCTGATAAAGCCTCATGTGATAAAGTTATGGACTATGAGTTAGGTCTGTGATGTGCAACATGACCTACGGTACGGTTTATGCTGTATAAAATAAACTGTATTGGACTGTTTAAGTGAGAAAGTGTTCCTGTGTGCCTCAATACCGCAGCCAAGTGAGAGTCCCCGAACACAAACAGTGAGCGCTATCTTACATTATGTACTAATTCCTTTAAAGCACCTAAAGGGTTAACAAATTCCTTGACAAAATCTTTAGATACTTTGGGAGGTGAGGTTTTTAAAATGGTATCACCTTTACAGGTTCTTTAATAAATAGGCCCCTTTCAAGTCTTTGCTTTGAAACTAAATTGGTCCCTAAAAAAAGCAAGATTTGTAAATTTCTTTGAAAAATTGAAAATTTGCTAATACCATTTTTAACTTCCTAACAAAATAAAAGGATATTTGAGAAACGTTGCTGACATAAAGACAAGTGTTAAACATTATTTATTAACTATTTATGTGGCATGTCTATCTGGTTTAAAAGTATAAAAATTAAAAGTTTGAAAGTTGCTAATTTTTTAACATTTTCATCGAATTTCTGATTTTTTCATAAAAATGCAAAAGGTATCGCACTTTACCGATAACATAAAGCACATTGTGTCACGAAAAAACACTCAGAATTAATGGGATATTTTGATGTATTCCCACGTTATTACTGCCTAAAATGACAAGTCAGATTTGAAAAATGAGACTTTGTCGCTAAGCGTGAATCATTTTGCACCTTTAGCCTTCTATAGCCAGTGTTGAACTGTCTTTTGCTGATTGCTGCACTTAGCCTACAATATAAACTTTTTCTGACATATACAGTACCCTTTCATAGGCCCCCATTAATGAAGCTGAGGACAAAAGTGTATTCTTTCTGCCTCTATATGGCATTTCTTCTATTGTCTAGGAAAACACAGCAGATTGCACTTTCTAATACAGAGGTCCACTTAAATTACTGTAACTTACACCATGCAGTATATATTTTTATAGTGGGTCCTTAGGGCAGACAGATCCCTAGACATCAATCCTGACTGTGACCACTGTCAGATGCGTACCTCCTGGGCATATGCGCCTGACAGTAAGATCAGATGCAGTGTGTTCCAAGCCTAAGGCCTCATTCATATTTTCAATGAAATCGGACGATTGCAATCTGATAAAATATCGGATTGCTTTCGGACCAATGTTATTCTATCATTGTGTATTAATTTGCGTTTTTTTTCGAGCTTGGATCGGATCACAATCGGACTGGAAAAAAATTGCAGCATGCTGAGATTGTAATCGGAAATCGGATTGCATCCCGCATTACAAGTCAATGTGTGCAATAAAAAAAATAGCACAGCACTTGGACCATGCGAGTGCTGTCTGATTTTTACACACCGATCGCATTTGAAAAGCTGGCAATTCATGTGCTGCATACAGTAAAATCACAGCGACAGGTTAGAATAGAATAGATTTATACACATAGAATACATATGTAAGGCAGCCAGAGTGGTAGTCATAGCAACGAGCTGTAGTGTTCCCACACCCTGACGCCCCACAGATGAAATGCAAAGTCCTTTCTGCAGCACGTGCAACATGTGCCACAGCACACTTAGTCTGTCAGATTCCCCTCAGCTGCTGTCATGTCAGCTCCGCATCCATGGGATCCACAAATCACTTCAGAGATGAGGTATTTTTCCAACAGCTTAACTTTACTAGACAGCAGTATATTCTTTACACGGGCAGCACAATTCACACAGAGCCACGTATTCTGCACTTTCCCTGTCTTCCGAGCAGACTCTATTCTTTCTGAATTCTCTCTCTCTCTCTCTTTAATCCTGGCGTTCACTGCCGTACCTCTAGTCAAACTCTGTTCTGTCTATGCCTTACTTCTCCCTGCTATCCGGGCAGTCTCTTTGGACAGTCTGTGTCCCATAAGTGCCTTCCATGTCACCAGCTCCCTGTCAGCCCCTCGCCGTGTTCCAATTGGGAAAGGTTCTGGGAACGCCATCTCGGTTGTTCCTGTCCCTGTCTAAGATCCCGGATCCTTTTTTGGGATGGTCCTGTTGAGCTGGTGCCCGACTGCACTATTCTCAGCTTTTCTGCCCATTTCTGCCATCACAGCTTTATCCCCACGGCCAGCAATCCATCTGGACTCAATACTGCATGCACCATGCCCTGGGCAAGGCTGCCCTGGCTTTTTGTCTCTAATCAGGAAGTGCCTGTCCTGTACCTCCCTGCTCTGTGCTGGTCTGCTCTTTGACCCCTCCCATTTGCTTAACCCCTATGCTGCCTGTATCTAGCTAACTCTCCTGTCTATTCTAGTCTATATCTCTAAAATGCCCCTCTCTATTATAATCCCTCTATGGTCCTGTACTATCTAAGATCCTATCCTAACCCTAGATCTATGCAGAACACATATTAAAGACACCACATTACAGTACATGACAAATGCATCAATTACAGTACACAAGTATAATGACATTAGTAAACAATGCACACAATCCTGTTAGCTACTAGGGGATAGGAGGAACGTGGGGGTCGCCACCACCTCCTTACATATGACATATATAGATGTAAGTGACACACACACACATATATATATATATACACAGAATATTGCATAGATAGAAGAAAAGCCGGCAATTCACCTGCCGCGTACTGCAAAATCACTGCAGGAGCCGACAGGATAGAAGAGATGGATTACATACAGTAAATACAAATAGAATAGGTAGATATATAGATGTCAGTGATATATACAATTAGTACTGTGTGTGTGCAGCTTACTGTACATGTATCTAATTAATAAAAGATTATTTTTCTGAAAAAAATGTTGTAGGCTCCCTCGTAATTTTATTAACCAGCAGAAAGAAAGCCGAGAGCTGGGGGCCGATGTTTATAGCCTGGGAAGGGGGTAATACCCATGGAGCTTCCCAGGCTATTAATATCAGCTCACAGCTGTATACTTAGACTTTACTAGCTATTAAAATGGGGGACCCTAAAAAAATTTGACACAGAGTCCCCCTATAATTAATAACCAGCAAAGGCTATGCAGATAGCTGCAGGCTGATATTAAAAGACTAGGATGGGGCCTTAGATCCTGATCCCCCTGGCTAAAAATATCAGCTCTCAGCTGCCCCAGAAAAGGTGCATCTCTAAGATGTGCCAGTTCTGGCACTTAGACTGACCCTTCCCACTTGCCCTGTAGCAGTGGCAAGTGGGGTGATAGTTGAGGGTTGATGTCACCTTTGTATTGTCAGGTGATATCAAGCCCTGAGGTTAGTAATGGAGAGGCATCAATAAGACGCCCCCATTACTAACCCCAGTCATATCGTATAAAAACACACACACAGAAAAAGTCCTTTAATTGAAAGAATGAAACAGACTTCTTTAATAATCTTAATTATACCATACTTACAACCTCGCCCATTCCCCTGATATCCTCATCATCTGTAAAACCGTTAAAAAAAGCAAACAACAATATTCCTCACCTTTCTGCAGAGATGCTGCTAATCCATTTGTCCCATGACGGGTCTAGCTTTGCTACATCTAGATGGCAGGCTGCATTGTTGCATGATGCAGTCATACAGCCTGTCATCCAGCAGACACTGAGCATCGTGTGCTCAGTGTCTCTCTGTGAGCTCCTATTACCAATCTTAGGGCACCGCAAGCATGATAAAGTTCTCCTGCTCACGGTGTCATCAGACAGGTCCTGCGAGTTCACAGCCAATGAACTCATTTCACCTTTCTGATATCAATGCGAGCGCCGTGGAAAAATTTGTAAATATGTAAAAGCTCATGGTAAAAGCACATTGTAGTCGGATAGCAATCACACTGCATTCGGATGTAAACCGGATACTAGGTGTGAAAAATCAGATTGCACTCACATAAAAAAACTCGTGACACTCGCATTACACTCATCTGACTTTGCAGGAACAAATCAGACCGATTTTCAATTCGCTAGTGTGATTCCAGCCTAAAGACGAAAGTGAAAGTTAATCTTCCTTGATGGTGAAGTTGGTTTTAGATGAGGAGAGTTGAGTACTTATGAGGAGGGGCTGTGGGACTTTAAGTAAAAGCTTTGCATTACATTGTCAATCTTCTGCTTGAAGAATTGGGCAAAGTAGCTGAGATGAGAGGAGAGGGAGGGGGAGTTGGTGTACGAAGGAGAGAATTGAAAGTACTGAATAGCTGTTTAGGGTTGTGAGACAGGTATGATATGAGAGTGAAAAGATGAAAAGTAGGTTTGTTTTGCTGCAGTGAGCAATTGCGCAGCAATTTTACAACTTCTGTTACTGGACGGACTACTCTACTCTCTTTCTTTGGCAGTCGCACAGCGGTTAACTTTGTAGATGAGGGCCAGAAAGAACATGTGCTGCAGTAGATGGCAAGTGCTGCATCAAGTGGCCTCTGCTCCTCTTCCTCCACCTTAACATCACACACACTACAGTCCTCAGAGGTGGCACCCCAATTATGCTTGATTTCACCCATGTCACAAATCTCCAACCGCCCAGGGAACCACAGATGGCTAGATCTGCAGATCTGTTAACACATTCTATGCCATGGGCATCGGATGTGTACTCCAAAGATTCACAGAGTCAAGAGGAGGAAATCATCACCACCGATGCCCATATTTTTTTCAGTTTGATCCAGGGCCGAACGAAGTAGGGTCCAATCAAAATCCAAACCCACATCAACAGATGTTAAACCTGGGGAGGTGGAGGTGATCTTGATGAGACTCAGATACTTGAGGTGCATGCAGACTGTTCTATGCTGTCAGGGCAGGAAGAGGAGGGAGGTGATTCTCAGGGAGAGGAGTGGGAGAACAGAAAGGATGACAATGAGGTAGTAGATCCCACTTGGAGTAAACCCTGAGTCATGCAGCTGACTAGCTCAGCAGAGGAGGAAGAAGATGAGGAGGTTACTTTGTGGCTTCCCGCAGACACAGTTATGCAAATGTGAGCAGGTTGTGGGATGCAGTGACGGACAGGAGGCAGAGCAAGGGTTAACAAGTTTAATAACAGGGGAATACACCACGCAGGGAGGTAAAGGGTTAAACAGGGGATTAAACCGTTCAAATGGCAAAGGATATTGTGAGTTGAAGAACAATGGTTCAGATAACAGCAGTTCTGATGAGAGTCTGTGGTTCTATGAAATGTATAGCGCCGACAATGGCTGGCGCGGTGTTTCTTACAAAGGTGTCCTGTGAGTGTCAATGCCCCTTCTTCTGGCTGCAGCGGTCGGTCTCAGGTACCTTTCTCTGAGCCCTAGTCCATGCACTGATGTGGCCAGAGGAGCGCGGGCCATGGCACTGTCTGAGCCCAAAGTGGCCTCTGCACAACTCTCCCCACAGTCTCTGTCAGCGGTGGCGGTGCTTGGGCGCGAGCCTACACTGTATGGATGCTCTGGAACCGAAGCACTCACTAGTCCCTGCTGCAGTGTCTGACAGGGGTACGGGCCATAGTCCTGTACGAGCCCAACGTGACTCGGCAAATATTTACTGGCACAGTCAGGGTGCAAGTGTCTGTCCTGTCCCCAGTCACTCTTATGGGGCATGTGTGCTGTACTCACTGACACGGAATGTTCAGAGCCTTGCTTTCTGGTAGTCACCGGCAAACTGCACCTCTCTCTGTAAGTCACCGGGCACACACTGCACAGTCCTCTCCCTCTCTGGTCCCCGCTGCTGGCTGTGGGAGACAGCGGACACTGGCCTACACGCTGCTGATGCTCCCAGGACGGAGAACTTCTCTGCCTGGCTGCTGCTGAGCACTGGGCTCCTTTCCAGGCAGCGGTCATTCTCTGGACTGCTGCAGAACGCTGGGCCCCTTTCCTGGCAGCAGTCCCTCTCTGGACGGTTGGGCCGGTCCCAGTGCGGGTACTCTGTGGGGAGGGGAAGTGGAGAGCGCCACTCACCTGACTGCGCACTGCCCTTTGTTCATGCCAAACTGCTCTGCTGTGTGCACTTTTCTCCTTTATCTCCCCGCCCCCCTCAGTCAGTAGGAAGGTCCGCCTCGCTAGAGCTTCCCCCAGGCGACAGGGGAAGGTCAGCCTCACTAAAGCTTCCCCCGGGAACAGGGGATGCAGCCTTTCTAGTTCCGGACCCAGCACGCAGATATCCGCGGTCCCGTCGTCCCCCTTGCACAACCACAACAAGCAATGCATCCTCAGTCCCAACTCTGTCAGTCACCAGCAGTGTTTGTAGGTCTGCAGTTGCTTAGCATGGGCTTTTTTTCAGACTGCCAAAAATTATACAAATTACGCTATCTGCCAACTTTGTTAAAAATGACAGAAGAGCGTTAAGAAAATGCAATAATTTGACTACTACGTGTAAGAACTGGCACATGTGTGATCAACATGCATTAATCTGGGAATCTCATTGTACTAAAATAGACTAGCGGGCCTCATCAAACACCGTCCACCGCATCAACTGCATCTTCTGATTCTTTTTCCTCCCTCACCATGGCAAGTGTTGTTACACAGGTTTCTGACCACAGAACCTCCACTTGTTTACTCGCTACAGTCAGAGAGAGTGACAGCCCGTCAGCTGATACAGAAGTGAACACATCTGCTGTTTTTTACTGATCTCAGATGCCAAGCACACCCCATCTTTATTAATCCATCGTAACATCTCCGCCTGCACCTCTGTCAAAATCCAGCAGTTTGTCTTCTTCACCCTACTCACCCTCTGTCAGCACAGCAGCCTTGCCCTTGTATGTGCAGTTTTGCTCACGTAAAAGATTGTTTCCTCCTACACATGCTAAAGCTAAGAGCTTGAACTTCACCTTCTTTAATCTACTAATAATAACCTTTATTTATATAGCGCAAACATATCCCGCAGAACTTTACAAGTCAGCAGTTCATATAAAACAGTCAAAAGTTACATTTACAATAATCAAACAATTAAAGCAAAATAATGATGACCCTGCTCTTGAACTTTGCCATCTTCAATTAATAATAACAGCCTTTATTTACATAGCGCATACATATTCCGCAGAGCTTTACAAGTCAGCAGTTCATATAAAACAGTCAAAAGTTGCAACGTTTACGATAATCAAACAATTAAAGCAAAAATAATGACAACCCTGCACTTCAGTGCTCACAATCTACATTGGGGCGGGGGTGACACAAAGTACAGGTAATTATTTACAATGATGGTCCAACCATCTTGAGGAAATGGGGGTAAATAAAGGCTTCATGAGGATTTTGGGTACGGTTGAGTTTGATGGTGAATTATGTTCAGAGAAGTAGAGCATAAGCTATATATAAAAAGGACTAAACAGACGTGTTTTTAGGGAGCAGCTAAAAATGTGTAAGTTGTGGTTATACTCCTAATTTCATAGGGGAGAAAGGGTAAAAGGTGAGTTATCTAGGTTGGAGATAAAACTGAGAAAATCAAAGACCAGATCAGAGGTGTTAATGTCTTTGTGTGTCCCAGAGGTTGAAAGTTGTGGGAGGCCACAAGAATGGCTAGTGATAGAAGCTGGGATGCAGTTGG
Source organism: Dendrobates tinctorius (assembly GCF_039654945.1). NCBI lineage: Eukaryota > Metazoa > Chordata > Amphibia > Anura > Dendrobatidae > Dendrobates > Dendrobates tinctorius. The sequence goes on from NW_027361697.1 coordinate 40,304,514, forward strand.
GGAGGTGGGGCTGTTGAAGTCTCCCAGGATAAGGGTTAGCAATTCCGAGGACATGAAGTGTGTGTCACGACCCACAAGGGTCGGTTCTGCGAACCGCACAACAAACGCACATAGCAGAGGATACGGAACCAGGACCTCAAGCAGCTGATACACACTGGCACCAGAGAGATCACAACTCATCTGCTGGTCTTCAGAGAAAAACTCTCTACCCACAGTCAGCTGATGCGTCAGGTGGCTTTTTAAGGTGGCAGTGGTCACCACCCACATCAGCTGACTAGCAACAAAGCAGCAGCCAGCAAGGAAACTGACATTTACCCTTGCTGGCCTGAAAGGAAAAAAACTACATTAAAATTATAGCGGAACCAGAGCTGCCACAAATCCAAAAATGAATCGTGACAGTGTGGCAGCAAGGCAGAAAAGTGGTCAAGGATGTGGGTGAGCTTGGGGGACGGTATATGACCGCTACTCTGAGAGGATGGAAGACCCTGATGGTGTGAACCTCCAAAGAAGAATGGCGTCCAATGGGTCTGTATTTATTTATTTCTTTAAAAACAGGATTGGTGGTGGCAGTGAAGATTGTGGTGCTATCGTGGAGTTAGCAGTGATCGTACGTCGGTATATACACATTCCATGCGCTGTAATCCAGAGGTGGATATGCCTTACATTCCTTGGTTGCTTGTCGCCTAATCGTGTCATTGTCTGGACGATAGGGGCCAGCTGAGAGCGCTTCATTCCAAAGATCTCTGTGATTAGTGCATGACCAATCCAATCTGTTGGCCACAGAAATGCAGCTTTTCCGCCTTGTGAATACAGACATTTTCCTAAAGCTGATGGCCGACGCAGTCCCCCCAGTACCAGTTGCCCAGTCACCATTACATCTCTAAGAAAGATGTGCCTGCGCTACACCAGCATGCCACACACAACATCACCCGTTCTCTGAAAGATTCTATGTCTGCCAGGATGCAATTCAACACTGACACCTGGATGAACAATCATGGACAGGGGCATTACATCTCGCTGATTGGGCACTGGGTGACTCTGGTGGCTGTGGGGGCAGTCGGAGAAGGGGCTGCTCCACAAGGCTTGCAGGGCACTTGGGGATGGAGAACTACACAGCATAAGAAAGAGAACTAAACTATTAGACAACAGGGCTTGGTGAAATAAACTACTAAATACCTAAAGTTGACAAATTAAAGCACTACACACCATAAGATGGGGAACTAAACTACTAGACAACAGGGTCATCCTACCAAGACAATAAAATGACAATACAAAAATCTTTATTACATATAATGACAATTTAAAAAAAACAAAAACATAAGGGTTGCCATTTAGTACATGACTCTAGTACAGATATTGTATAAATTCATACAATAAACAATATTATTTTATTATGTTACATAGAAGACAAGTTTCCTTTGTAGGTCATATGCTATGTCTTCAAATCAAATATGCATGTAAAACTGTCTTATCATGTACTAACTTGCAACCCTTGTTTGGTTTTTTTAAATTGTCATTATATGTAATAAAGATTTTTGTATTGTCATTTTTAACAGAGTTCTCCAGTTCTTGATAGGATGAGTTAGTAATTAGATCGCTCAATCCATCTAAAGAATACATCCGCAGTTCACGTACAGGAAACAGAGGCCAAATATTGCACCCTCCTTATCTATACATTTATATGCACAGCATTGCATTTTTTTCCATTACCTCACCAGATAATGTCTATGAAATGAGATACATCAGGTTAACTATTATTAACATCTACACATAAATCTTTAGTCATTAATCAATGATGCAAAACTATTTCCTTTATTGTTCATCTACAGAGTCACACTGGTGACTGACCCAGTCATGTATTATAGATTGCAAGCATTGATTTTAGATTTTCACAGGATTTATACATTTAGAGTGAACAACAGAGAGGCACCTGCTCTAAAACTGGCAGCAATGTGGATTAATAAAAACATTGTAGCCATAAAGTGACACTCTACCTGCGCTAGTGCTGTAAAGGTAAAGCATGTTTATGGTACGTCTTCATCATCTTCTTATTTGTTGATCAATTGACTACCAGGAGAGTAACCATTGTCTTGCAACATCTACTGGAATTTTTATTTTGTAAAATTCCTGGACAACCCCTTTAAGTACTTTCTTATGAGCATTTTGAATTGTACCCATTTTGCAGACGTCCCCTTGGAAGAAGCGACTCAGCGAAACGCGCGTCAGGGTTTTCCATCTCTATGCCACCAATTCACAGGTATACACACAGGACTTTGTTTTCCAAGCCCTTTGGCTAGTTTACGATTAGTTGTCCCCACATCATGCACTTTACAGCGTTGCTGTTTGGAAAAATTGGATTTATTGTAACTAGGACATTCCCTGGACTTATGAGTTTATAAGCATTTATTCTTATAGCACTATGCAGTTTTGTATGAAATCCTGGGAATAATTCATGAATTTAGTATATTTACACATTTAGCACTATGCACTTTTATATGATGTACTGTAATTTCATGGACATGATTTGTCACACATAGACCCTAGCCCACTGCATTTATATCCACATGGATTTACTATAGCTTTGAATACATAGGTTAGGGTTATATTTATATTTCTAATTACCATAGTGTTTTTCTGTGCTTGTGTATTGTCCACTTGGTTTTTTTATGTCTCCTTCTTTTGGCTGCATGGAGCACACTCTGCTATGTCCTGAATAATTCTGCGATTATGAATATTTTTAAATTGTATTCAATAAAATTTTATTAATTTTATTTTGTCTGGTACTTTCCCTTTTTTGGATTTTCGTATTGTTTTTCGGAAGTTGGCATATGAACATTGGTCTTCTTTTTTGGGTTTCTATATGGAAAGTAATATGGATGTGAAACACTTCAAAGTGCCCTGGATGAATTTGCACCCCCTATAAATAGAACACCACAACGCAGACGGCGACAACCCTGGCACACGGTGCAAACACGTTTCCTGCAGCGGTGCTCCAGGTGCGCCGAACGTCTGTGGAGAAAATCCAATCTACACGAAGATTTCATCCATTTTAAGTTTATGCTTAGAACATACAACACTGCCCTTCACCTCTCCAAACAAACCTATTTCAACACCCTCATCATCTCACTGTCCAATAACCCGAAACGTCTCTTTGACACTTTTCATTCTCTACTCAATCCAAGAGTACAGGCCCCAACCACGGAGCTCCGAGCTGACGATCTGGCCAATTACTTCAAAGAAAAAATTGACCAGATCCGACAGGAAATTATCTCCAAATCCCCTCATACCATGCACTGTCCTCCCTCCCCCACTGCATCTAACTCACTCTCTGATTTTGAACCAGTTACAGAAGAAGAAGTAAGCAGGCTCCTTGCATCTTCTCGCCCAACTACTTGCACCAGTGACCCATTTCCGTCACATCTCCTCCAGTCCCTTTCCCCTGCTGTCACCCCTCACCTAACTAAAATATTTAACCTCTCTCTCTTCTGGTATTTTTCCCTCCTCATTTAAGCATGCCATCATACATCCACTACTTAAAAAACCATCCCTCGACCAAAACTGTGCCGCTAACTATAGACCTGTCTCTAATCTTCCCTTCATCTCTAAACTCCTGGAACACCTGGTCCACTCCCGTCTTATCCGCTATCTCTCAGAAAACTCTGTTCTCGACCCTCTCCAATCCAGTTTCCGCTCTTTACACTCCACTGAAACTGCCCTCACTAAAGTCTCTAATGATCTGCTAACAGCTAAATCAAATGGTCATTACTCCATGCTAATTCTCTTGGATCTCTCTGCAGCATTCGACACTGGATCATCAGCTCCTCCTCACTATGCTCCGTTCCATTGGCCTCAAGGACACCGTTCTCTCCTGGTTCTCCTCCTATCTCTCCGACCGCTCCTTTACTGTTTCTTTTGCCGGTTCCTCCTCCTCTCACCTTCCCCTTACTGTTGGGGTTCCTCAAGGATCGGTTCTAGGCCCCCTCCTCTTCTCCTTGTACACTGCCCCTATTGGTCAAACAATCAGTAGATTTGGTTTCCAGTACCATCTCTATGCTGATGACACCCAATTATACGCTTCTTCTCCTGACATCACGACAGCCTTTCTAGAAAACACTGGCGATTGTCTAAACGCTGTGTCTAATATCATGTCCTCACTATATCTGAAACTGAACCTGTCAAAGACTGAACTCCTTGTGTTTCCTCCCGCTACTAATGTACCTACACCCGACATTGCCATTTCCGTGTGTGGTTCCACTATTACTCCCCAGCAACATGCCCGCTGTCTTGGGGTCATACTTGATTCCGAGCTTTCCTTTGCCCCCCACATTCGATCACTGGCTCGCTCTTGTCATCTGCACCTCAAAAAGATTTCTAGAATTCGACCTTTTCTTACTTTTGACTCTGCAAAAACTCTTACTGTTTCTCTTATTCATTCTCGTCTCGACTATTGTAACTCTCTTCTAATCGGTCTCCCTCTTACCAAACTCTCCCCTCTCCAATCTGTCTTGAATGCTGCAGCCAGGATCATATTCCTCACCAATCGTTACACCGATGCCTCTACCTTGTGCCAGTCATTACACTGGCTACCCATCCACTCCAGAATTCAGTATAAACTTATTACCCTCACCCACAAAGCCCTCAATGGCTCAGCACCACCCTACATCTCCTCCCTTGTTTCAGTATACCACCCTACCCGCGCCCTCCGTTCTGCTGATGACCTGAGGTTAGTATCCTCAATAGTCAGAACCTCCCACTCCCGTCTCCAAGACTTTACACGTGCCGCGCCAATTCTTTGGAATGCACTTCCCAGGTCAATACGATTAGTCCCCAATCCCCACAATTTTAAGTGTGTCCTGAAAACGCATTTATTCAGACTGGCCTATCGCCTCAACACATTAACCTAACCTATCCCTGTGTGGCAGAGCCAAAAGTTTTACCATAACCAGGTTCCCAGCATCATGTTCCCACATGCTTTATGCATCCATTAGCCCTCTGTGTCTGTACTGTTACACACTTAACATTATGGCTGGTCCATACAATCAGGGCAACTGTTACCACCCACCTTTCGTGTCTACCTCTTTCCTCATAGACTGTAAGCTTGCGAGCAGGGCCCTCATTCCTCTTGGTATTTGTTATAATCTACTGTATGTGATTATTGTTATGCTGTAATGTCTATTGTCTGTACAAATCCCCTCTGAAATGTAAAGTGCTGCGGAATATGTCGGCGCTATAAAAATAAAATTTATTATTATTATATTATTATTATGTGACGCTAATCGCTACTCACGGACAAGCTGCGAGACTTGCTAGTGAAGAGGTTCAGGGTCAGATATCAAATGGTTTGTCATAAACAAAGGGGTAAGGCAGAAGAATAGTCATGTCACAGTTTGAGGTCAGAATTACAGGAACGTAGTGGATCTAGACAAAACAGCAAGGCAAAAGGATGGTCAAAGGCAAGGTCCAAGGTCGGGCAACATAGGTCAAATACAGGAACAGAGAACAGAGCAAGTGCACACCATTTGAGCTAAGCTACAACTGGCACTAATTGGAGGCAGAAAGCCAGTTAAATAGCCAGGTAATCACTCAAACAGCAGATACATGGAGGAAGCCTCGGCACCTCCTTGCTTTGATTGGATGACTGAACTGTCACTCAACAGACTGACAGCTCAGCACACCCCTGTCCTAGACTGGATGGCTGAACTATCACTCGCTGCTTCCAGACACATCAATAGGTGGAATCGCTAAAGTACCCTCTCTTCTATGGGGCCACCGGATCTCCAGGTTTCCCAGGAAATCTATAATGGAAGCCCTTGACCAGACAATCATCCTGCACTGAACGAGCCGGGAATGAGGATCTCTCTTCAGGTCCGTATCCCCTCCAATGAATGAGATATTGGAGAGAATGTCGTACTCTCCGAGAATCCACACTTCTCTGCACCTTGAACTCCAAACCACAATCAACAGAAACAGGATGCAGTGGAGACAAGGCAAACAACACCAACACAACAAATTCTTTCAACAAGGATCTATGGAACACATTTGGGATGTGAAGAGTCATAGGAAGTTTTAATCTAATGGCCACTGGATTAACTACCTCCAGAATATCATACGGCCCAATAAATTTAGGACCCAACTTCCCTTTTGGTACTTTCAGCTTAATATTTTTGGAAGATAACCAAAACCTTATCGCCGACTTTGAAGATGGGACATGCTGAACGTTTCCGATCGGCTTTCTGTTTTTTTGGCAAAGCTGAGCCACCCCAATATTTTTCTGAACCTCCGACCAGACATCCCCAAGTTTCTGTATGGTAGCCTCTGCTCCAGGAAACCCAGACTTCATCCTAGAAAATTCACCAAAATGGGGATGTAAACCATAATTGCAAAAAAAATGGTAAAGTTCCAGTGGACTGATTGTCCCGACTGTTAAAATGAGGACCAATCCTCCTGCTGAGCCGCAGTGAAACACCATAAAATTTGTTCCAAGGATTGATTTGTCCTGTCTGTTGGTTTCACGGTTGTAAGCAGAGGAAAATGACAACTCAATTCCCAGTTTCCTACAAAATGCTCTCCAGCATTTGGAGACAAATTCCACCCCCCTATCAGTAGGATTCCATGCAATCTTACCACTTGATTAATAACCTAGAAAGTGTTTCAGCATTCAGTAACCCAGATACCAGAATTAAATGAGTCTGTTTACTGAATCGGTCAACTACCATCCAGATAACAGTATTCCCACCAGACAAAGACAAATCAGTGATGAAATCCATGGACACATAAGTTCACGGTCTTTCTGGAATTGGCAATGGAGCCAATTCCCCAGCCTGAAGGTTATGACAGTATTTAGTGAATGCGCAAACTTCACAATTGGATGCAAATTCTTCAATGTCATTAAGCATGGATTTATAGATATGATGTACGTCACTCTGTTTAAAAATACGGTGCCAGGATAAGATACCAATCTCTATACTCACTAAAGAAAGAATCCGGCACTCATCAAGTTGCAGAAAAATAATAATATCAGATTTATGAGCAAAGCAACCCAAAAACAGTGATGTTTTGGTCGAAAGGACCTTCTTCAGACAGCATGCATATGGTAGACTGCATGTAACAGCGAACTGGGGAATATAGAATCAATGCCTTTAGGATTTTAACAGATCCTATGGGCATTGAATCCCTACTGAAAGCTCAGCACACCTCTGTCCTATATCGGAAGGCTGAAATTTCACTTAGTGCTTCCAGACACACCTATAGGCGGAATAATGGCAGTAGGGGCCCATTATACTATATGGAGGACTATGTGGGGCTCATTATACTATATGGAGGGCTATGTAGGGACCATTATAATATATAGAAGGCTGTGTTGGGACTATTATAATATTTGGAATGCTATGTGGGGGCCATTATAATATTTGGTGGGCTATGTGGGGCCAGTATGCTATTTGGAGGGCTGTGCGGGAGCCATTATAATATTTGGAGGGCTAAATGGAAGCCTTTATACTTTTTGGAGGGCTATGTAGGGGACATTATACTGTGTGCAAGCAATTATACAGTGTGAAGGTTTGTGTGAAGTCCACCATACCGTGTGGGGGGCTAGTGGGGGCCATTATACAGTGTGGAGAGGTGTGGGGCCATTATACTGTATGTAGGCCCCCTTATACTGCATGGAGGTCTCCACCCCTCCCTTCTGGGCCATGCACATATAAGCCCTCTTCCACAGTGTGTCCACATCAAACATTACCTTTCTGAATCCTTATCATATAGGTACTATACACATGGTCAGGTTTTTAAATACATTGGTAAGGCTATGTGCCCACGTAAGCAGATTTTTCCTGAGAAAAACCGGACTCCGTCTCAGGAAATGCGCATTTTTTTTCGCATTTTTTGTGCGTTTTTTTTTTGCAGATTTTTTGCATTTTTTTACGGAGCATCCTAATACAATGAGCATAGTGGCAAATGCACAAATTTTCTGCAAAATTGATGAACATGCTGCGTTTTTTTCTGCGATGCGTTTTTTTGTGGAAAAAAACACATCATGGGCACAAAAATTGCAGAATGCATTCTAATAATAGGATGCTTAACGCATGCGTTTTTAACCGTTTTTTCAGGGGGAAAATGCAAAAAAAACGCAGAAAAAAAACCTGAAAGTGTGCATACAGCCTTAGGGAGAGCTCTGATATGGGTATACCTCGACGTTTGGTAGAGCGGCTTAGTATACATTTTTGCAAAAAACGTATCAACCAAATATCCTGTTTTGTTATCATCTTTTTACTAGCACTAACTGTTTACTGTTACTTTTTTACAACAGAGTATTTTTATATTTTTAGACATTTGTTATACTGTGTTTTTCTGTGTTTCAATCTTTTGGTGGTGTGAACACTGTCCAACAGGCTTGTTCACTGTGTGCATGACCCATGTGTTTATATTCAATTGGTTTCTTGTTTTTGCAAGATTAGGGAGGTCGCCATCCCTCCCTTGTGGGCCATGCACATATAAGTACTCTTCCACAGCGTGTCCACATCGGACATTACCTTTCTGAATCCTGCTCATATAAGTACTATACACATGGTCTGGTTTCTAAATACATCGGTTAGGGACTGCTCTGATATGGGTATATCTTGACGTTTGATAGAGCGGCTTAGTATACATTTTTTGCAAAAAGCGTATCAAACCAAATACACTGTTTTGTTATCACCTTTTTACTAGCACTTGCTGTTTACTGTTACTTTTTTACAACAGAGTATTTTTATATATTTGTTATACTGTGTTTTTTTGTGTTTCTGTATGGAGGGCTGTGTGGAGTCACAGGTGGGGGATTATACTGTGTTTTGGAGTCACCAAACTTTCCCAGGGAGTTGAGAGGGGGGTACAGTAGGGTCATCATATTGTGCATGCGGAGGATACTGAGAACTTCACTGTGGGGGTATCATACTGTGTTTGGGGGCACTTTTGTTGGAATCCTACCATATGGGTGCAATGAAAGGGGAATCTAGGGCTTCAGTACGAGAAAAATTACTTAGAACTTCTGCTAAAGAGCCCCATGATTTCTGTGTACGACCTTGGTAATAAACCCTCTCTATCTTTGGTATGGGGAGTCTGGCTGTGTCTGGCTGTACGATGTTTTGCAGCTGCTCTATTATGCAATGACATTTTAGAACATCATTGCAAAGTAGAACTCGGACATTTAGTAGAACTCGGACATTTATAGTCTGTGAGTGATCCGGAAGTAGTTAATATTGCTATTTAAAGGGTGCAGATTTGTAGCCACAAAAGATACCTGCAAACACTAATATTGTTTTAGAATATAGAGCATAGAATTGCATAGAACCTTCTTTAGAACCTAATAGCCTGTTTTTTATAGATTATTGCTGTAATTTTTATGACATTTATTATAGACTTTCTGTGCATAAGATGACATTTATAACTAGAAATCAATAAGAAGGTTCAAGTTACACATTATCTCTTATAGTTTAAAAAGTCATAAGTTACTAGGTGACCGGTCACTTTAATTGCACCATTCAACACTTATATTCAAGGTAAAATATGTGTACCAAGAATAGGGCAAATCCTTTATAAATCTTGCACATTCTTTATACCTTACAATGACCATTTCTCTAAATGCATTTTCAAAAATGTTAAGACAGACATTAAAAACTACCTATACTTATAAACATGACATGTGCGCCATTCTATACTCTATAATCACTATGAGGGACAGTGAGAGGTACCAGTGACTGGGCTGGTGCTAAAATCTAATTTAATTTATGTTATTTTATAATATTTGTGTAAAATAAAAGTGGAATTACTCAAATGATTTTTTATTTTCTTAACACATTATATTACTTATCTTGCGCTAAACCTGTAATACTTTATATTGTAATCTAAAGCTGTAGGGGTGTCACGATCTCCACACTGTCCTTGTCTGCTATGTTACTATTGTGTGGAGATTGTCAGTCTGTTTTGGTTGTGTAGGGTCTGGGTTACAATCATCTGTGTTCACTTCTCTTGATTAGTCCTATACTTAAGCATGCTAGCTCCTGCAGCCAGTGTCAATTGAACACTAGCTGCTGCCTGTATAAGTCTGATCCCTCTTTGCTCTGCCGCCTGACCCAGCCAGACCTGATTCCCTTCCTGGACTTGACTCTTTGCTTATGACCTGACTTCTCTTTTGCCTGCTCCCTGTAAATTATATTTGCCTTTATGGTTTTCCAGATCCTGGCTAGTGAATTGGATTTCGTCTCTGACTACCCCTTGTTGTACTGCGCCATTTTCTGGAACTGACCTCGGATCATTTGACCTCCTTTTATTTATCCAGTAAGTAGTATATTATTACTACTTGTTATTGTAGTCTCTCTCCATTTTTTGGGACTTAGTATTACTCAGGGAGACCAGGCGACAATGATGAGAGCTGCCTTCAGCACCTGGTGCCTGTTAACAGATACATGTACTGTTTTTTCCCAAGCGCCAGTATGTGTCATATGGATGCATACAAAAAAGGACATGTCTGCGGGTTTTTCACACAGACACACAGTCCATGTGAAAAACCTGACATGTGTGCACCACCTTTGAATACAATGGGAGCGCATATGTCCGGATTTGCGATCCTTAAAAAACGGACCACATACTGATATGAAAAACGGAAATGTGAAGGGGGCCTAACACAAAGTTAACTAAACGATCTTGTTAGAGATTTGGATCTGCCCAAGAGAAAGGCTGATCTCTTAGGTTCCAGGCTACAGCAGTGGAATCTCCTAGCGGGCGATGTTCAGATTTCTTTGTTCCTCAACAGTGATAAAGATCCAGAGGAATGGAGGCTCTTCATCGGAAGAAACCTATGACAACATTTAACAGCTGTTAAGGTGCCTGAACTATCACCAACATTTCTGGCCCTTCTGTGGTGAATAAAGGTGGTTGCCCTCTTACTTAATCTCCAGGTTGGATACATAAAGTATTGCTGCTTTCTCCATGAGTGGGATAGTCCTGCAAATGACTGTCACTACAATGAAAGAGACTGTCCTCTCTGACATTCACTTCAGCCAGGAAGTAAAAATGTCCTGCATCACATCCAGCACTTGTTGACCAATATAAGATTTTGTTACCACCAATACATATCAAGTTGGGCCTAAAGAAGAACTTTGTAAAGGCAATCAGTAAAAAATGCAAAAGCATTCAAGTTCCTCATTGATACACTTTCCAGGTTCAGTGAAGCAAAAATAAAGGAAAGAGTCCTTATTAGACCTCAGATTCACAAGCTTCTTCAAGAATAGGAGATTCTCCATTTGTTGCACGGGAAGAAAAAGGCTGCATGGGTAGCATTCTAATTAGTGGTAACTACCATATTTTTCAGGTTATCAGATGCACCAGAACATAAGACGCACCTCAAATTTTGGGGAGGTAAAATCTTAGTGTTAAAATGGGGGTCTGTCTTTTAGTCCGAATTTTACTCATCGGGGGAGACAGAAATTGTCGGCGGTGAGACAGGAGAGGAGTTCCCGCTCTGTACATTCATTTCCCAGAGGTGGGCTTCAGGAAAATGGCCACGAAAAGCGGTGAATGTGCAGATTTAGATCTCAGCTCAATCCAAGATCTAAATCTTTGCATGTGCTGCTTGAAGCGGCCATTTTCCTGAAGCCCACCCCAGGAAATCAATGTAGAGAGTGGGGACTCTGCTCCTGTTCTGACATTTTCTTGAAGCCCACGGCCCGCAGCCTTACTTGCACTGCTGGGACACCCCTCCACCCAGAACAGGGCCCGAAGCATCACCCCACTCTGCCGGCCTCTTGCAGCAGCAACCGTGCCTCCAGTAACCCCGCTCAACCGCCACCGCCCCCTACACCCCGGTAAGCTACGTTTGGACTATAAAATGAACCTGCATTTTCCTCCCAAATTTGATGGGAAAAAAGTACTCCTTACAATCTGAAAAATACAGTAATTTTTAGGGACACTCAAGAGCAGATAACTATGAAGACTTGATGAAAAATCTCCTCAAAACATAATCCTCAAAGGATCTGGGCTGTAAAACATCCTTAACCGCTTCCCGACCGCCCACTGTAGATAAACGTTGGCGCTTGCTGGGCTTTGTGCAGCGCCGACGTTTATCTACTGTCGGCGGTTTTGTGCCCCCCGGGACCCCCACATACTTTATAACGCGGGGATCCCGGTGCACAATGCATGCTGGGACCCCTGACGTCATCGAGACCTGATTGGTTCAGGTCCTGATGACGTCAGCGTCACAGCAGCCAATGAGAGCGCTTGCTGGGAAAGCTGCTTGTTTCCCGGCGATCTCACTCATTGTAACGAGACTTCTCCTCTGATCTCACACTGACAGATGATCAGAGGTGAAGCAGCATTACTGTGTGAATAGATCGCTGCCTGGCACAGCTGATCGCTGCCTGGCACAGCTGTGCCAGGCAGCGATCTTGTCACACAGTAACGCTGCTTCTCCTCTGATCATCTGTCAGTGTAAGATCAGAGGAGAAGTCACGTTACTGTGTGCCAGGCAGCGATCTTGTCACATAGTAACGTTGCTTCACCTCTGATCATCTGTCAGTGTGAGATCAGTGGAGAAGTGGCGTTACTATGAGTCAGATCGCAGGGCAGCGATCTTGTCACAAAAAGAAAAAAAAGTAAAAGGAAAAAAAAGCAGGTACACAGGTTAGGGTTAGGGTTAGGGCTAGGGCTGGGATTAAGGTTATGGGTGTGTTGGTGTTAGGTTTGTGGTTAGGGTTATGGTTAGGGCTGAGATTAGGGTTAGGGGTGTGTTGGGGTTAGGGTTGGAATTAGAATTGGGGGTTTCCACTGTTTAGGTACATCAGGGGCTCTGTAAATGCAATATGACGCCCGCAGATCATTCCATCAAAGTCTTCATTTCAGAACGTCACTACTTCCCTTCCGAGCCCCACCGTGTGCCCAAACAGTAGTTTTCTCCCACATATGGGGTACCAGCGTACTCAGGACAAATTGGACAACAACTCTTAGGGTCCAATTTCTCCTGTTACCCTTGTGAAAATAAAAATTGGGGGCTAAAAGATCATTTTTGTGGAAAAAAAATGATTTTTTATTTTCACGCCTCTACATTATAAACTTTACTGAAACACTTGGGGGTTCAAAGTGCTCACCACACATCTAGATAAGTTCCTTGGGGGGGGTCTAGTTTCCAAAATGAGGTCACATGTGGGGGGTTGCCACTGTTTAGGTACATCAGGGGCTCTGCAAACGCGACATGACACCCGCAGACCATTCCATCAAAGTCTGCATTCCAGAACATCACTACTTCCCTTCCGAGCCCCACCATGTGCCCAAACAGTAGTTTTCTTCCACATATGGGGTACCAGTGTACTCAGAACAAATTGGACAACAACTTTTGGGGTTCAATTTCTCCTGTTACCCTTGTGAAAATAAGAAATTGGGGGCTAAAAGATCATTTTATGGAAAAAAAATGATTTTTTATTTTCATGGCTCTACGTTATAAACTTATGTGAAGCACTTTGGGGTTCAAAGTGTTCACGACACATCTAGATAAGTTCTTTAAGGGGTCTAGTTTCCAAAATGGGGTCACTTGTGGGGGGGTTTCCACTGTTTAGGCACATCAGGGGCTCTCCAAATGCGACATGGCATCCGATCTCAATTCCAGCCAATTCTGCATTGAAAAAGTCAAACGGCACTCCTTCCGTTCTGAGCTCTGCCATGTGCTCAAACAGTGGTTTAGCCCCACATACGCGGTATTGGCGTATTCGCGAGAAATTGCACAAAAAATTTTGTGGTTCATTTTCTCTTTTTACACTTGTGAAAATAAAAAAAAATGGTTTTGAAGTAAAATGTTTGTGAAAAAAAGTTAAATGTTTATTTTTTCCTTCCATATTCCATTCATTCATGTGAAGCACCTGAAGGGTTAATAAACTTCTTGAATGTGGTTTTGAGTACATTGAGAGGTGCAGTTTTTAGAATGGTGTCACTTTTGGGTATTTTCTGTCACATTGACCCCCCAAACTCACTTCAAATGTGAGGTGGTCCCTAAAAAAAATGGTGTTGCAAATTTTGTTGTAAAAATGAGAAATCGCTCGTCAAATTTTAACCCTTATAACTTCCTAAAAAAAAAATTATGTTTCCAAAATTGCGCAGATGTAAAGTAGACATGTGGGAAATGTTATTTATTAACTATTTTGTGCGATATCACTCTCGGATTTAAGGGCATAAAAATTAAAAGTTTGAAAATTGCAAAATTTTCTAAATTTTTGCCAAATTTTGATTTTTTTTAACAAATAAGCGCAGATCATATCTAAAAATTTTTACCACCATCATGAAGTACAATATGTCATGAGAAAACCAAGTCAGAATCAATAGGATCCGTTGAAGCGTTCTAGAGTTATGACCTCATAAAGTGACACTGGTCAGAATTGAAAAAATTGGCCCGGTCACGAAGGCAAAAACAGGCTCGGGTGCGAAGGGGTTAAAGATTCATTTCTTACATTCACGTCTAGACTTTTTTACACCAAACTGGTGGAGCGATGAGCATGGTGAGAGATTTCATCAGAGATTACAGGAGAAAAAATATCAAGGAAAATGGAATCCATCAATGCCTGCAGATTCCTGTTGAACAATTGTAAAAAATGATCTGCTGTAGGAGTACATAATAATAATAAATTTTATTTTTATAGCGCCGACATATTCCGCAGCACTTTACATTTCAGAGGGGATTTGTACAGACAATAGACATTACAGCATAACAATAATCACATACAGTAGATTATAACAAATACCAAGAGGAGTGAGGGCCCTGCTCGCAAGCTTACAGTCTATGAGGAAAGAGGTAGACACGAAAGGTGGGTGGTAACAGTTGCCCTGATTGTATGGACCAGCCATAATGTTAAGTGTGTAACAGTACAGACACAGAGGGCTAATGGATGCATAAAGCATGTGGGAACATGATGCTGGGAACCTGGTTATGGTAAAACTTTTGGCTCTGCCACACAGGGATAGGTTAGGTTAATGTGTTGAGGCGATAGGCCAGTCTGAATAAATGCGTTTTCAGGACACGCTTAAAATTGTGGGGATTGGGGACTAATCATATTGACCTGGGAAGTGCATTCCAAAGAATTGGCGCGGCACGTGTAAAGTCTTGGAGACGGGAGTGGGAGGTTCTGACTATTGAGGATACTAACCTCAGGTCATCAGCAGAACGGAGGGCGCGGGTAGGGTGGTATACTGAAACAAGGGAGGAGATGTAGGGTGGTTCTGAGCCATGGAGGGCTTTGTGGGTGAGGGTAATAAGTTTATACTGAATTCTGGAGTGGATGGGTAGCCAGTGTAATGACTGGCACAAGGTAGAGGCATCGGTGTAACGATTGGTGAGGAATATGATCCTGGCTGCAGCATTCAAGACAGATTGGAGAGGGGAGAGTTTGGTAAGAGGGAGACCGATTAGAAGAGAGTTACAATAGTCGAGACGAGAATGAATAAGAGAAACAGTAAGAGTTTTTGCAGAGTCAAAAGTAAGAAAAGGTCGAATTCTAGAAATCTTTTTGAGGTGCAGATGACAAGAGCGAGCCAGTGATCGAATGTGGGGGGCAAAGGAAAGCTCGGAATCAAGTATGACCCCAAGACAGCGGGCATGTTGCTGGGGAGTAATAGTGGAACCACAGACGGAAATGGCAATGTCGGGTGTAGGTACATTAGTAGCGGGAGGAAACACAAGGAGTTCAGTCTTTGACAGGTTCAGTTTCAGATATAGTGAGGACATGATATTAGACACAGCGTTTAGACAATCGCCAGTGTTTTCTAGAAAGGCTGGCGTGATGTCAGGAGAAGAAGCGTATAATTGGGTGTCATCAGCATAGAGATGGTACTGGAAACCAAATCTACTGATTGTTTGACCAATAGGGGCAGTGTACAAGGAGAAGAGGAGGGGGCCTAGAACCGATCCTTGAGGAACCCCAACAGTAAGGGGAAGGTGAGAGGAGGAGGAACCGGCAAAAGAAACAGTAAAGGAGCGGTCGGAGAGATAGGAGGAGAACCAGGAGAGAACGGTGTCCTTGAGGCCAATGGAATGGAGCATAGTGAGGAGGAGCTGATGATCCACAGTGTCGAATGCTGCAGAGAGATCCAAGAGAATTAGCATGGAGTAATGACCATTTGATTTAGCTGTTAGCAGATCATTAGAGACTTTAGTGAGGGCAGTTTCAGTGGAGTGTAAAGAGCGGAAACCGGATTGGAGAGGGTCGAGAACAGAGTTTTCTACAAGTACAAGAGATAAGCAAAAAAGAAATGACAATGAATGAGGACCAAATTTTGAAGTGCAATTTCTGGAACCTTTAAAAATTCGAAATAGTGTTTAGACATGTTTAGTTATATGACTTTCTGCTAAGTTTCCTCTAAATAAATATAAGAAAATTGACATCACAAAATATTTTGCATCTTTATATTTGCAAAAATAATGTTTCAAAGTACTGAAGCAGTAAAAGGAAAACTCTTTGATATAATAGAAACACATTTTAATTATCACATTTGAATTCAAGAGGTCAAAATCAGGAAGAAAGGGCTCATTTCATAACTGAACCTGACAACTTTTGAAAATATCTAGAACTGTCAAAAATATACATAGCCTAGGTTACACTATTTAAAATTGACACAGGAGGGCAGCAATACATCATAGGAGAAAAGTGTTAAAGCCTCAATGATCAAAACATTAGAATATATATATACACAGATACACACACACCACAAGGACAGGGTGATATATACAGTTGTGGCCAAAAGTATTGACACTCCTGCAATTCTGTCAGATAATACTCTCTTCAACCCCCAAATTTTCAAATGGATTCAAATCTGGGTACTTGCTGGGCCATTCTAAAATCTTTATCTTCTGCTGAAGCCATTCTTCTGTTGATTTTGGAGTTATGCTTAGGGTTGTTGTACATAGCAGTGTTGAAGCCCTTCTATGTATAGCACAAGTGATTAGATGAAAGCAGCTTCAAGTCTTCTAAGAGGATTATTGAAGACAATAAAAAAAATTAAAAAAAAACAAAAACACAAAAAGTTCAAATCACCTCACTCTTACACCATTGAAAATAAAACAATTTAAAAAATACACATATTTGTATCACTGTGTTCAGAAACGTCCTTTCAAAATATAAAAATAATTAATCCGATTGTTAATCTGTGTAACGAGAAAACAAATTGAGGGGCCAGAATTACATATTTTGGCCACCACAACATTGCAATAAAATGCAATAAAAAGGCGATCAAAACATTGTTTCTACCCCAAAATGGTATCAGTAAAAACGTCAGGTCAGGGATCAAAAAATAAGCCTTCACCCAGCCCCAGATCCTGAAAAATGAAAACACTACGAGTCTCTGAAAATGACAACAAACGCAAAAAAAAAATTCATAAAAAATCTCGGACTTTTTTTTTTTACCACTAAAATAACAATAAATAAACTATACAAGTTTGGTGTCATTCAAAAGTACATCTCGTCCTGCAAAAAAATAAGTGCTCATACAGCTATATTGACGGGAAAAAGTTATGGCTCTTGGAAGAGAGGGAGAAAAAAAAAAAATTTAAAAAAAAAAGGAAAATAGCGATGGCCTGAAGGGGTTAAATAAGTAGCCCTAGCTAGGTACTGTAGTTTTTCTTTCTTCCATGAGCAAACTAGTTTCCATGTCATAGCCTTGTAAATTCTTTATATGGGTGAAATGTGTACTCAGTGAAAGGCAGCTATGCGTGAACCCTCTTCATCTGGGAATATACCGCATGATCAGAGCTTTCCAAAGTGAAGCAATGGAACTTCAGTTAGAAGAGCTGTGCTGCCAACTACTGTAAGTTAGTTAGGTCATCTCTAAATATTGAAAACTTTGAAATGAATGTAGCTATTTTTTCATGTTTTTTCCATATACTGTGTATATATATACACATACAGTTGTGGCCAAAAGTATTGACACCCCTGCAATTCTGTCAGATAATACTCAGTTTCCTCCTGAAAATGATTGCAAACACAAATTCTTTGGTATTATCTTCATTTAATTTGTCTTAAATGAAAAAACCCAAAAAGAATTGTCCTAAAGCCAAATTGGATATAATTACACACCAAACATAAAAAAGAGGGTGGACAAAAGTATTGGCACTGTTCGAAAAATCATGTGATGCTTATCTAATTTGTGTAATTAACAGCACCTGTAACTTACCTGTGGCACCTAACATTTGTTGGCAATAACTAAATCACATTTGCAGCCAGTTGACATGGATTAAAGTTGACTCAACCTCTGTCCTGTGTTCTTGTGTGTACCACATTGAGCATGGAGAAAAGAAAGAAGACCAAAGAACTGTCTGAGGACTTGAGAAACCAAATTGTGAGGAAGCATGAGCAATCTCAAAGCTACAAGTCCATCTCCAAAGATCTGAATGTTCCTGTGTCTACCGTGCGCAGTGTCATCAAGAAGTTTAAAGCCCATGGCACTGTGGCTAACCTCCCTAGATGTGGACGGAAAAGAAAAATTGGCAAGAGATTTCAACGCAAGATTGTGAGGATCTTGGATAAAGAACCTCAACTAACATCCAAACAAGCTCAAACTGCCCTGCAGTCCGAGGGTACAACAGTGTCAACCCGTACTATCCGTCGGCGTCTGAATGAAAAGGGACTGTATGGTAGGAGACCCAGGAAGACCCCACTTCTTAACCTGAGACATAAAAAAGCCAGGTTGGAGTTTGCCAAAACTTAACTAAAAAAGACTAAAACGTTTTGGAAGAATGTTCTCTGGTCAGATGAGACAAAAGTAGAGCTTTTTGGGCAAAGGCATCAACATAGAGTTTACAGGAGAAAAAAAGAGGCATTCAAAGAAAAGAACACGGTCCCTAGAGTCAAACATGGCGGAGGTTCCCTGATGTTTTGGGGTTGCTTTGCTGCCTCTGGCACTGGACTGCTTGACCGTGTGCATGGCATTATGAAGTCTGAAGACTACCAACAAATTTTGTAGCATAATGTAGGGCCCAGTGTGAGAAAGCTGGGTCTCCCTCAGAGGTCATGGGTCTTCCAGCAGGACAATGACCCAAAACACACTTCATAAAGCACTAGAAAATGGTTTGAGAGAAAGCACTGGAGACTTCTAAGGTGGCCAGCAATGAGTCCAGACCTGAATCCCATAGAACACCTGTGGAGAGATCTAAAAATGGCAGTTTGGAGAAGGCACCCTTCAAATATCAGGGACCTGGAGCAGTTTGCCAAAGAAGAATGGTCTAAAATTCCAGCAGAGCATTGTAAGAAACTCATTGATGGTTACCGGAAGCGGTTGGTCGCAGTTATTTTGGCTAAAGTTGTGCAACCAAGTATTAGGCTGAGGGTGCCAATACTTTTGTCTGGCCCATTTTTGGAGTTTTGTGCGAAATGATCAATGTTTTGCTTTTTGCTTCATTCTCTTTTGTGTTTTTTCGTTTAAGACAAATTAAATGAAGATAATAATACCAAAGAATTTGTGTTTGCAATCATTTCCAGGAAGAAACTGAGTATTATCTGACAGAATTGCAGGGGTGTCAATACTTTTGGCCACAAGAGTGTGTGTGTATATATATATATATATATATATATATATATATATATATATATATATATATATATACACATATATACATATATACACATACACACACTATATATATTTTTTTTTCTGTTCTTTTGTTTAATTTTCATTTCTACCTGTACATTTAATTATCAAATTTATTGAATAACACTGCCTACAAAGTATTCAATTACAAGCCAATGCTGCAAATGTTGTGCTGCATATGAGCTGCGTTATTTTGACTTCTATACGCCATAATTAATAAGTAATCGCTAATAAAATGCTACTTGTCCTTTCACATATTCAGGGAAAGGCCGGTGTCACACTAGAGAGGAATACGGACGAGTGAGATGCGTTAAAAGCTCACATTACACACGGACAAATGATTCTCTATGGGGCAGCTCCCAACAGCCGTATAATTCTCTCCCGTATTCTACGGTCCGTGCCAATCGCAGCATGCTGCGATTGTCAGTGTACTACGCCCGTAGTACGCCAATGCAAGTCTATGGGTGCGCAAAAAAAACGGATTTCACACAGACCACACGTGTGACTTGTGAGAAATACGCAGGTCTTTTGGCAGGTGACAGGAAATGGGCCAATCCATCATCAGGAAGCTTAGACATGCAAATGAGCTCAAAAAGCGCTCCAGACATCCAGGAAGTACGCCTCCACGGAGTCCTGCAGCGTCATGGCGCCATATTTTCTCAATGTAGAGATGCTGATTGTCTTAGAGCAGGAGCGGCCAGAAATCTGGGACCAACGTGATGCCCATTATGCCAACCGGGCAAGAAAGGAGGCGTCATGGAGGCGCATATGTCGCCAGATGTTCCACGATTTTGGTGATCGGCCACGTGAGGAGCAGCAGCAACTGAGTAAGTACAACCCAAAAACTGTTTAAAATTACCTCACTTCAAAAAATGCATTTAGAATCAGCCCCCCCCTTCCTGTGCTTGTACTTTTTGCCTCATAGAATCATAGAATCGTAGAGTTGGAAGGGACCTCCTGGGCCATCTGGTCCAACCCCCTGCTCAAAGCAGGATTCATGAGGCGGGTAGATTATGATGTGACCCATGGTTTTACACTGCCATAATTTGGCCCAGCCACAAGCTCCTCGCCAACCAATTTATTAAGTGTAGTTGCTTGATACATGAACTATTGTGCCCCTGTGTATCTGGCCTGGATGCTCCAATTACATATGCCACCCTGGGTAGAAAGCACACCCCAGAATGCCACATGCCTAGGCTACTGGTAGCAAATTTGACCTATCCAATATGTGAAATTGAGACTATTTCCTGACACATTGCAGTGGAACATGTGATGAGACGCTGGCGCAGTATCCACGACTAATACAGGCGGGAACGTCAGCAGCGGTCCAGGAGTGGTGATGCGGGCCACATAAAGAAGAAATACATCTATTATGACCACCTCTCCTTCCTCGCTCCTATTCTGGATCTGAGACCGTAAGTAGATACCTCACACCACATTACACAGATACTTTACAGGGCCAAAAAAATTGATTTATTTTTGGCTCTGTTCTATTTCATAACAGAACTCAGTCCAACCTTACGGAGAGAGGAACTGGCTCAGATACCAAGCCCATCATAGATCCTGGGTCTGTAGGGGATGAGGTGGCTGGCCCATCTTCTCCCTCTCCAAGAAGCATGAATGAAGATTCCTCTCAGGAAAGCCCAGTGCCTGCGTCACAAACCCCACCACCAGGACCACATCCACAAGCAGGACCGTCTGCTGCTACACCATCAGCCATACAGAAGGAGCAGGGTAACATGAGCAGCAGCCCAACTGGCCAGATCCGGGGCTCCCCACAGCCTGCTGGACCATCCCGGCGAGGAAGAAGGCGCCATATCCCTGCCCAAGATACCCATACCAATGTGGACACAGGGGTACTTAACTATCTGGCTAGAGTCAATAATGATGATGGCGAGGAGGCATACTCACGCAGCCTGGCCCTTTATCTTCGTACCCTTTCCCGTGAGGTGAGGCTCCGTATTCGAGGATGTTTTCAGATCCTGCTTGATGCAAGCACACTCCCCAATACCCCATATGAGTTATTTGAATATCTGGAGAGGTGGCAGCTTTCACCCAGAAATCCAATGCGCTTTAGACACCCCACACACATGCTTGCTCAAGCAGGCTCTGAGGATCCTCAAATACGTGGGCCTACACCTCACCCCCTTCCTCCCCCTACCCAACCTTTCCAACAGCAGCCACATATATCTGGCTCTAGCCAACCTCACCAATATGGCCACTTGTTCCCACCCAGTGTTGGAGGCTGGTCCCAACCTGGTTGGGGAGGACATGGCTATATTGGTGGTTATGAGACACGGGCCTACCAGCCCCAACAAGAGGCCCCTCTCCAGTATCACTCTGGCCAGTACCAAGCACAATCCCAGGAGGCAGTACACTAGCCACATCATGGGCAACAGTATTCCCCCACACAGGGCGATGGCCAACTTGGGCAAAGTAGCCAGCAGCTAACACAGGCTGCTCTTCTGCCTTCTCCTTCCCCAACTTACCAAAATTTATAATATTGCCATTTTGTTATTGCCTAATGGTATTTTGTTTGTTTTATATGTCCAAAAATGTCTCCAGGTCCAGATGAATTACACCCCAGAGTACTGAAGGAGATAGCAGAAGAAATTTTTGAACCCCTCTCCATAATCTTTGAAAATTCTTGGAGAACAGGAGAAGTGCCAGAAGACTGGAGAAGAGCAAATGTTGTTCCTATCTTCAAAAAGGGGAAGAAGGTGGACCCAGGCAACTATAGGCCGGTGAGTCTGACTTCTATACCAGGAAAGATCTTTGAACAAATTATTAAACAACATGTATGTCAATACCTGGATAAGAATGAAGTGATTAAACAGAGTCAGCATGGGTTTGTAACTAATAAGTCTTGTCAGACTAACTTAATTTCCTTCTACGACGGTATCACTGATTGGGTGGATCAAGGAAATGCTGTAGATATAGTATATCTTGACTTCAGCAAAGCATTTGACAAAGTCTCTCATACAATCCTTATTGAAAAAATGACTAAGTATGGAATGGACAAGGCAACTGTTAGGTGGATTCATAACTGGCTTAGTGATCGGACCCAAAGAGTGGTTGTAAATGGCTGCACATCCAGTTGGAAGAATGTCTCAAGTGGGGTACCACAGGGCTCTGTCCTGGGCCCTGTATTGTTCAACATCTTTATCAACGATTTAGATGAAGGAATTGAGGGTAAACTGATTAAATTTGCTGATGACACTAAGCTAGGAGGGATAGCTAATACTAGAGAAGAGAGAGAGAGGATTCAAAAAGATTTAAATAAACTGGAGAAGTGGGCAGCAACTAACAGAATGGTTTTTAACAGGGAGAAATGCAAAGTACTACATCTGGGCAATAAAAATGAAAAAAGCATATACAGAATGGGAGGAATAGGGCTAAGTGACAGCACATGTGAAAAAGACTTGGGTATACTAATAGATCACAGACTGAATATGAGTCAACAGTGTGATGCAGCAGCAAAAAAGGCAAATGCAATTCTAGGATGTATTAATAGAAGCATACAGTCTAGATCACGTGAAGTCATTATTTCCCTCTACTCCTCTTTGGTCAGACCTCATCTGGAATATTGTGATATGGAAAAAAATTCCAGCATCCAGATCAGTGATTAGATGAAAAAATTTTTTATTCCTTTATTCCAAAATTTAAAAAAATCATAAGATTCTCCATCATGATAAGAGACGCATCAGGGCGTGTAGTTGGACGCGTTTCGGACAAAAAACAAGTCCTTATTCTAAGACAACCTTAGAATAAGGACTTGTTTTTTGTCCGAAACGCGTCCAACTACACGCCCTGATGCGTCTCTTATCATGATGGAGAATCTTATGATTTTTTTTAAATTTTGGAATAAAGGAATAAAAAATTTTTTCATCTAATCACTGATCTGGATGCTGGAATTTTTTTCCATATTACGCTTTGCTGCAGAGGGATCCTGTTTCCACATTCCGTGCACCGATCGGACCTATAGCTGTCTTCTTTGGGGTGAGCTGAAAAAATTTCCCTTTTTTTACCTCATCTGGAATATTGTGTCCAGTTTTGGGCACCACATTTTAAAAAAGACATCAACAAACTGGAGCAAGTTCAGAAAAGAGCGACCAGAATGGTGACCGGTCTGCAAACCCTGTCTTATGAGGAAAGGTTGCAGGATTTGGGAATGTTTAGTTTGCAAAAGAGAAGACTGAGAGGAGACTTAATAGCTGTCTACAAATATCTAAAGGGCTGTCACATTGTAGAAGGATCAACTTTATTCTCATTTGCACAAGGAAAGACTAGAAGCAATGGGATGAAACTGAATGGGAGGAGACACAGATTAGATATTAGAAAAAACTTTTTGACAGTTAGAGTGATCAATGAGTGGAACAAGCTGCCACAAGAAGTGGTGAGTTCTCCTTCGATGGAAGTCTTCAAACAGAGGCTGGACAGACATCTGACTGGGATGATTTAGCGAATCCTGCTTTGAGCAGGGGGTTGGACCAGATGGCCCAGGAGGTCCCTTCCAACTCTACGATTCTATGATTCTATGAAATGTTAATTGTACCCAATTTTCACATCTGCACAAAGGCCAATTTGGCCCTTTGCCACTTTTCTCATATGGCAATAATATGTTTTGTTTAAAAGAAAAAAAAAGGCAAAAGTAAACATTTGTCTACTACATTTTACGTCTCTGTCTCAATTCTAAAAAAAAGGTGTCAGCATATTAACATACGCTTACCAATGCAATTAAACAGTCATAGAATCATAAGGGGTTTAAATTTATATATTTAGACAGACATAAACCAAAAAATTATAACATAGACACAGCTTGCTCTTGCCAAGAAGTTTCCCCCTCAGGTGACATACAGTAATTTGTGAAAATATCACGCACTTTGAGCCCAGAGAGCGGTGTACGCTGAGGGTTGATAGGTGGTCTCGCCCTACGCACATTGTCTGACCCACGCACAACATCAGCAGAGGAGGAACAATCATGTATCCTGGTGAAGTTATGAAGAACCACACAGGCTTTAGCAACTTCATTAACATTTTGTTCACTCAGCTGAATGGCAGACTGGAGTACCCGCCATTTGGCACAAAGAATGCCAAAGGAACACTCCACCAGTCACCGAGCACGTGATAGGCGCAAGTAAAAATTCAGCGCCGGTGGTGCAGGTTGCGCCGGGGATATGGCCTCATGACATTGTGCATTAACTGAAACGCCTCATCTGCCACAAGGACATAAGGGACTGATTCTTGAGTGGAGCCTGGTAGATCCAACTGGTTGGTGCGTAGCCGCCGACCCATAATGGAAGTATTGAAGACTCTAGAGTCTGCCGTCCTTCCATAGGCCCCAATGTCAACAATTATAAACTTGTATTGAGGGTCGGCCAGAGCCAACAATACAACAGAAAAGTATTGTTTATAATTGAAGAATTGGGAGCCGGAGTTCGGCGCCTTACGCACCCGGATATGTTTGCCATCAAGGGCCCCAATACAATTAGGAAACTGGCATTCCTCCTCAAAGTCCCTTGATATCCTCAACCAGTCTTCCATCCTGGGCTCGGGCATGACAAGTTGATGTAGTCTTGACCATATTTCACTACATGTCAACCTGACTATGCCAGAAATGGTAGATCTTCCAATGAGAAACTCATGGTGGAGGACGGCATAAGGCTGGTTTCACACTTGCACTTTTTTGCGGCTTTTTAGCGCAAAAAAAAGCATGCGTTTTTCCTCCTATACTTTAACATGGGTGCGCTAATGTGCGCATACATATGCGCATGTACGCGTTTGTATGCGCATGCGTTTTTTTGCAGTGTGCGCTCGGGCGCACAAAATGCATCCTGTTGCATTTTTTGTGCGTCCGTCTTGCCCTAAAAAAACGCACGCGCACGTAATGCATTTTTTTTTTTTACATCAGAACACCCATTAAAGTCTATGGGTGCGCATTGTAATGCACACGTATGCGCAAAAAAACGCATACATTTATTTTTTTTTAAATGCACCAAAACCCGCAAAAAAACGCACACAAACGCATGATGCGTTTTTTTTCATGAGTTTGTGTGCGCAAAAAACGCAAGTGTGAAAGTAGCCTAAGACAGGCCAGTGGACAGGAAGCTGAAGAACAACAGAAATGTAACATTTTAGAATGCAAAAATTAACTAAAAACCAGGTACATACATACCAAACTTGCTACTAATTCAGATCTACTAAGGCTGGTTTCACATTAGCGCTTTTTAAGCGCACGCACGGCCGGGGGTAGCTCCGCCCCCGAGCCGGCTCTCTGCCCGGCGTGCCCGCCCCTTGCTTGTAGCGCCGCCTCCTAGCGCACAGCGGCGCCTGCGATCGGCGCACCCCATCTTTAGCATAGGGTGCGCAGATCGTGCGCAGGCCGTGCGCTAGTTGCGCTTTGACCTGCGCTGCGCACTTTTGACGGTGCGCCGTGCGCGCCAAAATCAAACTTTTCGGATTTCGGCGTGCTCGGCGCACCGTCAAAAGTGCGCAGCGCAGGTCAAAGCGCAACTAGCGCACGGCCTGCGCACGATCTGCGCACCCTATGCTAAAGATAGGGTGCGCCGATCGCAGGC
Source organism: Dendrobates tinctorius (assembly GCF_039654945.1). NCBI lineage: Eukaryota > Metazoa > Chordata > Amphibia > Anura > Dendrobatidae > Dendrobates > Dendrobates tinctorius. The sequence goes on from NW_027361697.1 coordinate 40,330,682, forward strand.
GGCGCTACAAGCAAGGGGCGGGCACGCCGGGCAGAGAGCCGGCTCGGGGGCGGAGCTACCCCCGGCCGTGCGTGCGCTTAAAAAGCGCTAATGTGAAACCAGCCTAACACACATATATTTGGTCACACAATGACTAAGTGACTTTCAGTACATATTACACATAACATTCTGGTCTATAAGTTTAAATATATCTGGAATAAGATGAGGGCATTAAACTTAGTCCAAGAAGCAAAAAATACATACTTTGGCCAACACATCATGAACATGGAGAATGTGGTTGTGTAGTACATACCGTAATGTGTGTAGAAGTCGCTCCTCTGCAGATATAGCTTTGCGCATCCTTGTGTCCTGAAAGGTTATCCCAGGGTGCACTGTCTCCAAGAGTCGATCAAATGTTGCAAGGCTCATGCGACAGTATTGGTAAAATTTAACAGGATGCTCCCGCAGAGAAGAATAGAGGCGGTGAAAATGACCTCTTGTGAGTCGTTGCCTCAAAAGTGGATGGACCCACATGCGTCTCCTCCTCCGCGGATCCACCATCACTGGGTATGGTTGACCAAAGCGGCGTGACAAAAGCCAGTTGAAGAGAACCTGCTCAGTTGTGTTGAAACTCAGACTGTCTGCCATGTTGCACATACATCACCAACACACCTAGTGAAGACAAGGTCACAAATGGACAGAATGGAGGCAGCCACCTGTTCCTGAGCCATTAACCCCTTCCTGACATCAGACGTACTATCCGGTCATGGGACCCGGGCCCCTATGCCCATGGACGGGATAGTACGTCTACCGCGATCAGCGGCGCCCACGTGGTGAGCGCCGCTGATCGCAGCCGGGTGTCAGCTGATTATCACAGCTGACACCCGGCACTATGTGTCAGGGGTGGTCAAGGACAGCCCCCGACACGGTAACCCCTTGCACACCGTGATCAAACATGATCGCGGTGTACCGGGGATTAAAGGGAAGCATCGGCAGGGAGGGGGCTCCCTCCGTGCTTCCCTGAGCCCCCCACGGCAGCGCAATGTGCAGCGCTGCTGCAGGGGTCTCTTTCCCTACAGGCCCCCGAATCCAAGATGGCGACGGGGACCTTCGGGGGCCTGTAGGGAGCTGACTTCCTCAGTGCCTGCAAAGCGCAGGCATGAAGAAGTTTGCAGAAACTGCCTGTGACAGATTGCTGATCTGTCACAGTGATCTGTGATGTGACAGATCAGCGATCTGTCACAGGACAGTGATGTCCCACCTGGGACAAGGTAATAAAGTTAAAAAAAAAAAAGAGTGTTGAAGTAATTAAAAAAAAAAAAAAAAAAAAAAAAAAAAATCGCCAAATAAATTAGAAAAAAAAAAAAAAAATATTCCCCCAATAAATCCATTTTTTTTAAATAAAAAAAAAAAATAAAAGTACACATATTAGGTATCGCCGCGTCCGTAACGACCTGCCCTATAAAACTATCCCATTAGTTAACCCCTTTAGCGAACCCCTTAAAAAATAAAAATAAAAAACGAAGCAAAAAATAATGATTTATTATCATACCGCCAAATAAAAAGTGCAATAACGCGCGATCAAAAAGACGCATATAAATAGCCATGGTACCGCTGAAAACGTCATCTTGTCCCGCAAAAAACGAGCTGCCATGCAGTATCGTCAGCGAAAAAATAAAAAAGTTATAGCTTGCAGAATAAAGCGATACAAAAATAATTATTTTTTATATGAAATAGTTTTCATTGCATAAAACCGACAAAACATAAAAAAATGACCTAAATGAGGTATCGCTGTAACCGTACTGACCCGAAGAATAAAACTGCTTTATCAATTTTACCGCACGCGGAACGGTGTAAACGCACCCCCCCAAAAGATATTCATGAAACGCTGGTTTTTGTTCATTCTGCGTCCCAAAAATTGGAATAAAAAGCGATCAAAAAATGTCACGTGCCCGAAAATGGTACCAATAAAAATGTCAACTCGTCCCGCAAAAAATAAGACCTCATATGACTCAGTGAGTCAAAATACAGAAAAATTATAGCTCTCAATATGTGGTGATGCAAAAACTATTTTTACAACAAAAAGCGTCTTTTAGCGTGCGACAGCCGCCAAAAATAAATACCGCCATAAATAGTAAATCAAACCCCCCGTTATCACCCCCTTAGTAAGGGAAAAATAATAAAATTAAAAGAAAATGTATTTATTTCCATTTTCCCATTAGGGCTAGGGTTAGGGTTAGGGCTGAGATTAGGGTTAGGGGTGTGTTGGCATTAGGGTTGGAGTTAGAATTGGGGGGTTTCCACTGTTTGGGCACATCAGGTGCTCTCCAAATGCAACATGGCGTCTGATCTCAATTCCAGCCAATTCTGAGTTGAAAAAGTCAAATGGTGCTCCTTCCCTTCCAAGCTCTGCCATGCGCCCAAACAGTGTTTTACCCCCACATGTAGGGTATCAGCCTACTCAGGACAAATTGCAAAACAACTTTTGGGGTCCAATTTCTCCTGTTACCGTTAGGAAAATAAAATATTGGGGGCAAAAATATAATTTATGTGGAAAAAATTTTTTTTTTATTTTCACGCCCGGGCAATATAAACTTCTGTGAAGCACTTGGGGGTTCAAAGCACTCACCACACATCTAGATAAGTTCCGTGGGGGGTCTAGTGTCCAAAATGGGGTCACTTGTGGAGAGTTTCAATAGTTTAGGTAGATCAGGGGCTCTCCAAACGCACATGACACCCGCAGACCATTCCATCAAAGTCTGCATTCCAAAACGTCACTACTTCCCTTCCAAGCCCCGACATGTGCCCATACAGTAGTTTTTTCCCACATATGGGGTATCAGCGTACTCAGGACAAATTGTACAACAACTTTTGGGGTCCAATTTCTCCTGGTACCCTTGGGAAAATAAAAAAATTGGTGACTAAAAGATCATGTTTGTGGAAAAAAATACGAATTTTTTATTTTCACGCCCGGGCGTTATAAACTTCTGTGAAGCACTGGAGGGGTCAAAGTGCTCACCACACATCTAGATAAGTTCCTTGGGGGTCTAGTTTCCAAAATGGTGTCATTTGTGGGGGGTTTCCACTGTTTTGGTACATCAGGGGCTTTCCAAAAGCGACATGGTGTCAGATCTCAATTCCAGCCAAAAACGTCAAATGGCGCTGCTTCCCTTCCGAGCTCTGCCATGCGCCCAAATAGTGGTTTACCCCCACATGTGGGGTATCAGCGTACTCAGGACAAATTGCACAATACCTTTTAGGGCCCTGTTACCCTTGGAAAATTAAGAATTGAGGGTGAAAAGTTCATTTTTGTGGAAAAAATATGATTTTTTAATTGTACGGCTGTATGTTATAAACTTCTATGAAGCCCTTGGGGCTTCAAAGTTCTCACCACACATCTAGATAAGTTCCTTGGGGGGTCTAGTTTCCAAAATGGTGTCATTTGTGGGGGGTTTCCACTGTTTTGGTACATCAGGGGTTTTCCAATCGCGACATGGTGTCCGATCTCAATTCCAGCCAAAAACGTCAAATGGCACTGCTTCCCTTCCGAGCTCTGCCATGCGCCCAAATAGTGGTTTACCCCCACATGTGGGGTATCAGCGTACTCAGGACAAATGGCACAATAACTTTTAGGGTCCTGTTACCCTTGGGAAAATAAAAATTGGGGGTGAAAAGATCATTTTTGTGGAAAAAATATGATTTTTTAATTGTACCGCTGTACCTTATAAACTTCTGTGAAGCCCTTGTGGGTTCCAAGTTCTCACCACATATCTAGATAAGTTCCTTGGGAGGTCTAGTTTCCAAAATGGGGTCACTTGTGGGGGGTTTCCACTGTTTAGGTACATCAGGGGCTCTCCAAACGTGACATGGCGTCCGATCTGAATTCCAGCCAATTTTGCATTGAAAAAGTCAAACGGCGCTCCTTCACTTCTGAGCTCTGCCATGCGCCGAAACAGTGGTTCCCCCCAATGTATCAGGTATCAGCGTACTCAGGACAAATTGCACAATAACTTTTGCAGTCTAATTTGTCCTGTTACCCTTGGTAAAATAAAAAAAATTGAACCTGAAGTATTTTTTTTGTGAAAAAAAGTTAGATATTCATTTTTTTTTTTAAATATTCAAAAAATTCCTGTGACGCACCTAAAGAGTTAATAAACTTCTTGAATATGGTTTTGAGCACCTTAAGGGGTGCAGTTTTTAGAATGGTGTCACTTTTGGGTATTTTCTATCATATAGACCCCGCAAAGTGACTTCAAATGTGATGTGGTCTGTAAAAATAAAATGGTGTTGCAAAAATGAGAAATCGCTGGTCAATTTTTAACCCTTATAACTTCCTAACAAAAAAAATTGTGGGTCCAAAATTGTGCTGATGTAAAGTAAACATGTGGGAAATGTTACTTATCAAGTTTTTTGTGTGCCGTATCTCTGTGATTTAAGGGCATAAAAATTCAAAGTTGGAAAATTGCGAAATTTTCAAAATTTTCGCCAAATTTCCATTTTTTTCACAAACAAACGCAAGTTATTTGAATGAAATTTTACCACTATCATGAAGTACAATATGTCACGAGAAAACAATGTCAGAATCACCGGGATCCATGGAAGCGTTCCAGAGTTATGACCTCATAAAGGGACAGTGGTCAGAATTGTAAAAATTGACCCGGTCATGAACGTGCAAATCACCCTTGGGGGTGAAGGGGTTAAATAGGGTTCAGGCTAATGATTTAAATAGTTAGCAGGCAGGGGCTGGCTGGCAAATTTTAGCCTGGGGGGCAAACACAAAGCACTGGCCCAGGAGTGGTGGCCCATCTTTTTGTTAAAGAGTCTAAGGTCTCACATACCATTCAGCGTGAGTAGTACGCATCCGAGGTGCAACTGATAAGAAACCATTTCATACATACTAAACTTAAATTGTCTTAGTAGAGTTGATCGAATATTTCGAAATTCGGTTCCAATTATGATCAGCGGCAAATATTGTATTTGCAATATTCGCTGAACACAACCAAACGTCATTGGAGTCAATGGGAGTATGCACACAGCTATAGTGTGAGCTTTTTAACACTATTCCAAAACACCCTCAGGGGTTAAATGTTGCACACAGCCTGGAGAGTATCCCACATAAAGTAAATCAAAACATAACCTTTAATGAACCATTAAAAGGACATAATACACAAAAACATTACAAAAAAGTGCTCATGTGAACCAGTGCTCAATAAAAAATGGTTTGGTCTCACCATTGGTATTAGATATAGCATTCCAGCATCAGGGCGTATCCTGCTGGAGAGACGATCCACTCATGGGGAGCCGAGGCATGGGAAAACCAGTGTTAGTGTAAAGTATTCCCCTACACTCCCTGTCGTGTCCCAGCGCTACTCCTGTCCTAACAAGGACAGGCCCCAAGTGGATCATGTAGTGGACACCCCCACTGATAAGGGGAAAAATAGACAGAAGCTTCCTACGCGTTTCTTCCCCAATGGAGGGGATTCATCAGAGGAGTCAAATAGATATAAAGCAGCGGAGTCAATGGGAGGAGAAATGACCGAATATGTTGGTACTATTATGACACGAATATGGCAAACTCAGATTCGGTGATTGATTCTGAACATATATGCTCAACCCCACTACTTAGCAGCCATACCGTAAAGGGTTACACACAACAAATACTACCTGAGATGTCAGCCTTAACCTGTTTATGCTTATAATCAAATGCCTTCTTGCAGTAACACCCCAGTGTGCACAGTCACATATAATGTAAGATTGACATACAGACATGACAAATGCCTACGAAACTTTAGTTTTACTTGTGTACTGAATTCACTAATACACTTAGGACACAATTCATCAAAGTATTTTTGCTAGAATTCTGGCATAATACACTTTGAAAAGTCAGAAAATTTGTGCACATCTCAAAGTTGTTAAAAAAAAATGTTGTGGATTTTGCCATTTTCATCCAGTCTTAGTCAGACACACCAAAGTAGGAAGAACATGGGCGGCAAGTGGTATGGCAAAGCCCGTCAACCAAATTCTTCAAAAGTTACAATACTTTAGTGGCCTATCGTAATCCAGAAATGTAGACTTTTGGCAAGGCGCACACCAGTGATAAGATGTGACTAATTCATTACGTGATCAGTGCGCCTCTTAATGAATCTTACACCTGCACTGTCAACATTAGCGGGATGGTCCGGTACCTATAATGTCCTCTGTAAATTTCTATCCTTACACCATAACCGCTTTGTAATGAGCGTTATTACACAACACCCTACACTTCTCCCTACCTATCTAATCTCTAAGGCTGTGTACCCATGTAAGCGGGTTTTTTTTGCGTTTAAGCGTTTTTCCTGGTAAAAACACTTCAAAATCGCATACAAGAAGCATCCTATTCTTTTTAATGAATTCCGCAATTTTTGTGCACATGATGCGTTAGTTTCTACTAAAAAAAACGCATCGCGGAAAGAAACGCAGCATTTCCAAGTATATTCTATTAGCAGGAGGATGCTCCTGTAAAAAACGTGAACAAAACACGCAAAAGTCGCGCAAAAAAAGGTGCAAGAAAACACGCTTTTTTCCTGGGAAGAAGTCTATTTTTTTCTGCATACGTGGGTACATAGCCTAAAAGTAGGTTTTTTGACTCCATTTCCGGTGGTGTTTTGTTTAAAGGGAACCTGATTGTAGAAATACGCTATTAACCTGCAGATATGGGAATTATCTGCAGATTAATAGTGTTACTAACCTGCCCAGCGCCCTCACTTAGCCGAACGCTGTCAGTCACGGGGTGGGGGAATTGCCGACGCAGGTGCAGTCACCGCTCTGAGTATACAGAGTGATGGCTGTAACTGCGCCCCCGGCCTTGACTGACAGCCCTCCCCAATGCAGGGAATTGGTCAATGCGAGGGTGCAGTTGCAGAGCGGTGACTGAACTTGTGTCGGCACCGTCTCCGTGAATAAAACGCGATCGCTACATGGAGAATAAAGTAAATTTTCTCCCTGCTGTGTTTGGCTAAGTGCTGGCGCCTGGCATGTTAGGAACGCTATTAACCTTTAGATTAACCCCATATCTGCAGGTTGATAGAATTTTTTCTGTTGACAGATTCCCTTTACGAAAAGCCTCTTAAGATGCCTTGTAACCATAGTTTGTGGGAGATGTGCTTCTATCTCTGCCTATCACATCTTCTAACTGTGAAACAATAGGTCATAAGGTGGCGGAGATAGTAGTAGTGAGGGATACCCCACAGCTTCTACCACCACCCTCCAAATAGGCAGTGGAGCTGTATGCATGCACCCCGGCTTGTCACCCTGCACATGCCCAGGGAGGCAGCAGTGATGTAGGACAATGCCAAATGCCAGATTTTCAAAGTTGGCGCTAATGGCTGACAAAGTCCTGTGTCACCGCTGCTTCATTGTGAACTTAAAGTGCGTTCATAAATTTGGTGTGCATACACCCAGCTTACTGCACATTAACAGGGATACAGAGATCTGAAACTACACATCCCCACGCACACAGACACACGCATGTTACCATATACACGGATGCACACATACACACGTCACCACAGAGGCACAAACATCACCATGTACACAGACACACGCACATTACCATATACATGGATCCACACGTCACCACAGAGGCACAAACATTACCATGTACACAGACACACGCACGTTACCATATACATGAATGCAGACATACAGAGGTCACCACAGAGGCACAAACATCACCACATACACAGACACAAGCACGTTACCATATACATGGATCCACAGGTCACCACAGAGGCACAAACATCACCATGTACACAGACACACGCACATTACCATATGCATGGATCCACACGTCACCACAGAGGCACAAACATTACCATGTACACAGACACACGCACGTTACCATATACATGAATGCAGACATACAGAGGTCACCACAGAGGCACAAACATCACCACATACACAGACACACGCTCGTTACCATATACATGGATCCACACATACACAGGTCACCACAGAGGCACAAACATTACCATGTACACAGACACACGCACATTACCATATACATGGATCCACACATACACAGGTCACCACAGAGGCACAAACATCACCATGTACACAGACACGCACGTTACCATATACATGGATCCACACATACACACGTCACCACAGAGGCACAAACATTACCATGTACACAGACACACGCACGTTACCATATACATGCAGACATACAGAGGTCACCACAGAGGCACAAACATCACCACATACACACGCACGTTACCATATACATGGATCCACACATACACAGGTCACCACAGAGGCACAAACATCACCATGTACACAGACACACGCACATTACCATATACATGGATCCACACATACACACGTCACCACAGAGGCACAAACATTACCATGTACAGACACACGCACGTTACCATATACATGAATGCAGACATACAGGGGTCACCACAGAGGCACAAACATCACCACGTACACAGACACACGCACGTTACCATATACATGGATCCACACATACACAGGTCACCACAGAGGCACAAACATTACCATGTACACAGACACACGCACATTACCATATACATGGATCCACACATACACACGTCACCACAGAGGCACAAACATTACCATGTACACAGACACACACGTTACCATATACATGGATCTACACATACACAGGTCACCACAGAGGCACAAACATTACCATGTACACAGACACGCACGTTACCATATACATGGATCCACATATACACACGTCACCACAGAGGCACAAACATCACCATGTACACAGACACGCACGTTACCATATACATGGATCCACACATCACCACAGAGGCACAAACATTACCATGTACACAGACACACGCACGTTACCATATACATAAATGCAGACATACAGAGGTCACCACAGAGGCACAAACATCACCACATACACAGACACACGCACGTTACCATATACATGGATCCACACATACACAGGCCACCACAGAGGCACAAACATCACCATGTACACAGACACACGCACATTACCATATACATGGATCCACACATACACAGGTCACCACAGAGGCACAAACATTACTATGTACACAGACACACGCACGTTACCATATACATGAATGCAGACATACAGAGGTCACCACAGAGGCACAAACATCACCACATACACAGACACGCACGTTACCATATACATGGATCCACACATACACAGGTCACCACAGAGGCACAAACATCGCCGTGTACACAGACACACGCACATTACCATATACATGGATCCACACATACACACGTCACCACAGAGGCACAAACACACGCACATTACCATATACATGGATCCACACGTCACCACAGAGTCACAAACATCACCACATACACAGACATACGCACGTTACCATATACATGGATCCACACATACACACGTCACCACAGAGGCACAAACATTACCATGTACACAGACACACGCACGTTACCATATACATGGATCCACACATACACAGGTCACCACAGAGGCACAAACATCACCATGTACACAGACACACGCACATTACCATATACATGGATCCACACATACACAGGTCACCACAGAGGCACAAACATCACCATGTACACAGACACACGCACATTACCATATACATGGATCCACACATACACACGTCACCACAGAGGCACAAACATTACCATGTACACAGACACACGCACGTTACCATATACATGAATGCAGACATACAGAGGTCGCCACAGAGGCACAAACATCACATGTACACAGACACACGCACGTTACCATATACATAGATCCACACATACACAGGTCACCACAGAGGCACAAACATCACCATGTATATTCTCACACACATACACGTCACTATGCACACATACAAATGCATTCATATGCACATCACCATTTAAACGGACGCACGTATACAAACTCACATACGTCACCATGTACACGGATGCACACATCACTACATATACACAGGTCACCATGTGCACACTCTTACACACGTCACCACGTACACATTCACACCCACATCACCACATACCACTCATGTCACTATGTACACACTCATACACACACAAGTCACCACGTGCACACTCACCCACGCAGGTCACCACGTACACGGTTGCGCATATACACAGTTCACATACACAGACGCACATATACACATATCACCACATATACTCACACATTTCACATGAGGCTGAAGTTGGGAAACTGGACAAATAAGATACCAACTTCAGCCTCGTCACATTTCACCACATACACACTTCACCAAGAACATGCATGTACAGTACACATACAAACGTCATCACGCACACATACACACAAACGTACACAGGAATACACTGAATTGAGGACTTGAAACTGCTTTTAATCACACAGAATGAGACATACAGAAAATTCCCCTCCTATTTCTGCCTGCCTGACAGATATGTACCCAAACTGCTCCCCTCCAGCTCAGTTTCAACAATGCATCCCCCCAAACAACTAAGAAGCAACGAGACGCCTTATCACAAGCCCCCTTGAATGCCTGCAGCCGCTCACACTGTCACATGTTGTGAGGCGGCCTGCAGCTTCCTCAGCGGTGTGGCACTGTCTGCTTCCTGCTCTCCGATTGGTAAGGGACTGGAGCACACAGAACAGGAAGAATACAGTACAGCCCCTAGGGATGGCTTCTCCACCAATCAGAGAGCTGGAAGGACATTGCAGCCTTGAGTGACCTCTGCTCCACCAATCAGGATGATGCTGCTTGTTGCGAAAAGCAAATGAAGACACAGTGCAGCTTCTGAAGTAATGTGTGGCTGAACGGCAACAGCCCAAAGCTGCCGCTAGGAGACCAGCCCAGGGGGCAATTGCCTCTCTGCAACCCGACCCAGCCTGCCCCTGTTAGCAGGCCTCAAAACCATTAAATGTCCATTTTGAAAGTCTGCGAGAAAATCTCACCATACGGATACCATACGGATGCCATACGGATTACATACGGATGCTGATATGTGCAAAATACGCGACCACACCTTGCTTACGGATGACATACGGAGCACTATTAAGGGGTCATTCATCCGTATTACGCATGTAAACTACGGACCGTATTTTGCGTCGGTTAGTGTGACTCCAGCCAAACTCCACTTCTCATCAAGAAAAGACTAGGACACAAGGTAATTTTCCTAGACTGGCTTACAGGGATATTACCAGCTTCACATATGGGAATTGTCAGAAAGTGGTTGTCAATTTCGAACAACAAACAATTTTTAAATTTACTGCTTATTAAAATTTTCGGCCATTCTTGAGATATTAACCCTTAGTTTCTTTTTGCTTACAGCAAATCAGAAAGCAATTGTCATAGGAAACATGAGAGAGGGTCATATTAAAGGGTCACGAGGTCATGGCACAGAATATCACAAATAGGAGCTGTCAGCAGTAGATTACCACATTGCATTCCAACTTATTATTAAAAATTGCATTTAAGTATCATAAAGATGTAATTTTCAATTTTTCAAAAAAACTCATGGATGGAATTATGTCTCAGGGCTCTTTGGATCACTGAAATCAACCTAAAATATCTATGATAATTAGTTTGTCTCGTGAACCCAATAAAGGAAAACTACTTAAGAAGGAGGTTCCACATTATTAAACAGGACACAGGTTTCAAGCAATATGGGATGAAAAAGGATCGCTCTGCTGCTGAAAAGCATCAACTAGTGCAATATCTTGGACAAAGTATAAAAACATTAGATATTTCATGAAAACTTAACAGCGATCATCGTACTGTGAAGAGATTTGTGGCTGATACATAACACAGATGGGTTTGTTCAGATAAAGGCATAATGAGGAAGGTTTCTGCCAGACATAAGATTAAGAGAATTTGTCTGCTAAAATATCATTAAAAAGTAGAAAATTATCAGACTGCACTTGATTGACGTCTGAATGCAGTCCGATTTCTGAGCACTGGCGCAATGGAGAAGAAGGAAAAATTTTGTTCTCCATATTTTCCTCACCTGCTCTATGATTCTGTCAACCGACAGAATCAGATCAACACTATGCAGACACTCTGATGAAAACCCAAATCAGACTTTGATCAGAGTGTCATTTGCACAATCGACCCTATTCTCTTGGATGAGAGAATCAACGGCCATGTGGCCCTGGACTCATTATAATAATAATAATAATAATAATAATAATAATAATAATAATAATAATAAATCGTTCTGAGTTTCATCCAGAAAAAAACAGTAATAATTAAAACTTACAAAGAACAAATAAAGTTTCTATATTAAATAATTACAATTTATCGGTAACAATTGAATGCTGTACTCCTGGTCTGTATGAGATTTGTTTGGTTTTTTCTTGCACACCCGTGCTTGAATGAATGAATCGCATCCAACATACAGAAGAAACTAGCGCGTGCTGTGATTTTTTTCACTTGCAGATTCAATACATGAAAAAAAACCCTCCTCTGCCCATTTGAATAACACTTGTCTGGGTGCAGTTAGTGTTTTCACTCCCCAATATATGGTCATATGAACATGGTCCTTCTTTTGGAATTATTTGCTGATTCATCCAGAAGATTATTTATGAGTTTGTAAAGTGGCCAAGAGTGTTAGGCCTCGTTCACATGTACCGTTTATTTTCAGCGCGTTTTTGCCGCGAAAACGTGAAAAATAAGCATCCCATGCAATCCCATGGGATTCCGCAATGCTGTGCTAATGCTGCGGTTTTTACTGTGGCGGAATCGCTTCGCGGTAAAAAACGCAGCATGCTCATTAATTTTGCGGAATCGGAGACTGTCCTCCAGGCTTTGGGTACCATATCCCTGTAAAAAATAGAATTTAAAATAAAAAATATTGTTATTCTCACCATCCGACATCCCGCGCAGCCTTCCCGCCTCTCTCCACACTCCCCTTTGCGAGCGATGACGTCCATTCTAGCGGGATCGCGAAGTCTCGCGGACATTCGCGCGACGTCATCAAGAATGACCACGAGTCGTCGCGATCCCGCGAGAACGGACGTCATCGTGGTAATTGTCGCAAAGGATTACTGGGACCGGGAACGTGGAGAGAGGCGGGAAGGCTGCGCGGGACGTCGGAAGGTGAAAATAACTATTTTTTTTTATTATTATTTTTTACATTCTATCTTTTACTATTGATACCGCATAAGCGGCCTCAATAGTAAAAAGTTGGTCACACTCGTCAAACACTATGTTTAACGAGTGTGACCAACCTGTCTATCAGTTCTCCAAGAGATGCTACAGATCGCTTGGAAAACGCTAGCAATTCTGCAAGCTAATTACGCTTGCAAAATGCTAGTTTTTCCGCGGGAAAATCACGGGAATTTAAAATGCGATTTTCCCGTGGAATGGAATTCTGGAATTTTCGCTACATGTGAACCCAGCCTTAGTCATGAGCAAGCTGCTGTCCGGTGACGCTCTTTCACTTTACAGGAAAACAGTGTCCCAGACCCAGTGTGCTGTCAGGTGTGGAGTGCATCACACTCACTTGTAGGTCACAGGCCTCTGCTTTCCCCAGGCTATCATCTTCAGGGTAATAATAATCTTTATTTTTCTTATATAGTGCTAACATATTCCACAGTGCTTTACAGTTTGAACACATCATCATTGCTGTCCCCGATGGGACTCACAATCTAAATTACCTTTTTGGAAGGAAACTGGAGACCACGGAGAAAACCCACGCAAATCCACGCAAACACAAACAAATACAAACTCCTTGCAGATGTTGTCCTTGGTGGGATTTGAACCCAAGACTCCAGCGCTGCAAGGCTGCACTGTTAACCACTGAGCCACCGTGTTATACACCAAGTTCATTGCAACAAGCAAACGTTTACTGGTTAGTTCATGTTAATCAGGTTGTAACATGTGGGATAAGGTCCAACACTTCATTTTCCTTACTTCCTTAGCACGACACATCTTTGGCCCTACCACTAATTCATCCTGGACTATCCCTAAGCCCACTGACTGCATCAGCCCCAGGAAGTTAATGTCCCGTTCTGCAGTGCACCCAGGATAAGCCAACTGCCCTTCACACGATTCTGTATCCATCTCCCCCTCTGTGCCAAAGGACACGATGCGCCCACCAGCCCTTACGATCGATCTTGGACTCCTGACATAGCCAGAATTTCTGCACAGAGTGACAGTATGGCCTCCCACTGAACGATTGGTACATGCTAGCCCTAGTAGCCCACTGCATTTGAACGTGACCTTGTTACTGTAATCTCCCACTAATCACTATCAGGAAGTGAGTACATTTTCTAAACTTACTAACCACCTCCCGCTGAGGGCTAGTTCCAAACATTAACTGTATCTTATTCTATATCAGTGTATACCAAACTTATTGTCCTTATTTTATGCCCTAGGTCCTGATCTATGTCTTACCGTGTGCTGTACACTACTGACATCATACATTGCTACACATTATGTATATTATACTTCACATTACCATATTAACAATGATTATACTACACCGTATCATCTTACACTCTAGACGCGTAGAGATAAACAACTTTATTCATATTACGCGATTGTTGTCTTCAGGGACAGGACCAGGGCATACAGTCCACACCCTTACAAGTTCAGATATTAATGTTAGATGAAAGGGTGTGGATCTCAAACTCTGCTCTACTTGATCCCAAAGATGTTCAATGGGGTTTTGGGTGAGAGCTTCTTCCACACCAAAGTCGTCCAAACATGTCTTTATGGTGTTCTACATTAAATAAAATAAATCAGCCTCATCCAAACATTTATGTAATAATTAAGTAGTAGAAATAGATACAATTATAGCAGCGAGAGTTACTGTTAATTGATAAACCTAATATGATTATTATCATACAATCAGAACAATATATTCCTTTCTATAAATAGTAACCCGGGAATCATTAGTCAGGACTGCTGGTAGACTGGCACTGATAGTTATGGACAAAAAGGAGGTATCCTTGAATAAATAGGTGTGCGTTCGGCCCCATGACCAAACATCAACAAGCGCCATCAGCACAGTGCAAGTACCATAGAGATAAGAGAGATTGAGTTCATCCAAGCAGCAATACCAGCAAAAGAAGATCATTTAAAGCATGATATAACCAGTAAGGTATTTGTATTTATTTGGTGTAGGAATGCAGTAAGGCCAAGTCCACCATCACACTTGTAATATTTGGTCAGTATTTTACATCAGTACTTGTAAGCCAAAACCAGGAGTGGTAATGAAGGTTCTAGGTCACAGCAAAGTTTTTATTGGTGCCATTTGCGAATGCGGACCTCTAGATTCCACAGAGGCCGTGACATCGCCTAAGTTGCTCCCCACCTCGACACACACACAAGCAGTCTGTTTACTTCCATTGACTTTTCTCCTTTAACGAACGATCATTTAAGAATGTTTGGTTGCCTTTGTTATACATTCATTTGTGCGCCAAGATTTTTAAGTATAATAATAATGCAATAATACATTTTGAATATGAGGGCAAGGCACTGTATATGCAGAAATATGCAAGAAAAATCAAACAGAAAATAAGCAACCACTAGCTATAAATAGAAAATCAATCCAGAATCAATCAGCACCCTCTTGATGAATACATATAAAAAACAGATGAATTTAACTGGAAAAAGTACCGGTGTCATATGCAAGCAATGCTGTAATCTGATGCACGTTCATTATCAAGTAATGGACCAAAGTTCATCTTGGAGCTACTTTACGGAACGTGTTTGTGACGTCCGTCTGCAAGTCTGGGCTGCAGTAAGACAACACCCCGAGCAACCCTGATACCCTTTACCCCTATACAGGGATCTGGATTTATAGCAGAGCCCAGGAGGTAGCTGTCTGAATAAGATCAGTGGACCAGAGCAGGGCGGTCGCCAGAGAGGTGTTCCATTACAGCACCAAAAACGTAGTGGGATCCGAGTCTAAACCAGTAGAGCAGCAACGGTACAAAAACAGCAGACAGAAGCAGAGTCAGAAATCCAGGCCAAGGTCAGAGTCATAAACCAGGAGGGCGGCAGAAGTACAAAATCATTAGGCAGAAGAATGGTCAGAGATCCAGGCTGAGGACAAAGTTTAGTTTTAGCAATTCACACAGTAGCACACAGGGGAACCAAGAATATATCCGGCGGCTTGCAAGACCAGTCCCAGGGTATTTGAGGGACCAGGTCATCCCTCACAGGTTCCTGGACTGGTGATGTCATTAGGACCGCCCCCAGGACCAGGCTAGATGGTGATGCAGTAACCCCCTGACGACTGACAGAGGGGCGGAGCCTGCGCCCACCAGATGCCTGCGCAGGAGCCCCTTCTCTGTCACCACCATAACTCACGGGCGAACCACGGCGCCTCCCAGTGGCCGAGGCAGGAACAGCCTTCCCCGAGTCTTATGGTGAAGTGGCGGTCCGGCGCCTCCTAGTGGCCGCGACCGGAACAGCAGGCCCCGAATCTAACGGCGGCGTGACAGACCGGCGCCTCCTAGTGGCTAAAGCCGGGACCATAGGCCCCGAGTCTGACGGCGACGTAACAGAACCACGGCGCCTCCCAGTGGCCGAGGCAGGAACAGCCGTCCCCGAGTCTGACGGCAAAGTGGCGGTCCGGCGCCTCCTGGTGGCTGCGACCGGAACAGCAGGCCCCAAGTCTGACGGCGACGTGACAGTACCCCCCCCCCCCTCCAAGAGGGGCCTCCAGACCCTCAAAACCCGGTTTTTCAGGGTGAAGGAGGTGAAACCTTCTAATCAACCCTTTGGCATGGATGTCACTAGCAGGGACCCAGGACCTCTCCGCTGGACCGTAGCCCTTCCAATGCACCAAATATTGCACGGACCTTCTCACCAAACGGGAATCAAGGATACCCTGGACTTCGCACTCCAAGGCACCCTTGACCAAATCTGGAGGAGGGGACTGGATGGGATGAATTGGGGAGGGGTACATCTTGAGGAGGGATATGTGGAAAACATTGGGTATTTTAAAAGACTGAGGGAGCTACCGGGTTAATTACCTTTAATATCTCATAGGGACCAATAAACCTGGGACCCAGTTTGGCAGATGGCACCTTCAGCTTAATGTTCTTGGTAGAGAGCCAAACTTTGTCCCCAAGTCCTAGGTGCAGCCCCGTGGACCGCCGTTTATTTGCGGACGAAGCCTGTCTGACCTGGGACCCTTTCAAGTTTGTGTTCACCTCCGACCAGATTGTCCTTAAGTGACGTATGGAATTCTCTACCCCCGGGAGTTCCGACATCTTGGCCGAAAATGAACCAAAACGTGGGTGCAAACCATGATTGCAGAAGAACGGGGTGCTTTTGATACATTCCTGGTATTGGTTATTTAGGGCGAATTCAGCTAACGGGAGATGTTCCACCCAATCGGACTGATGTTCCGAGATATAGCAGCGGAGATATTGCTCTAGAGCCTGGTTGGAGCGCTCAGTTTGACCATTAGTCTCAGGGTGGTAAGCGGAGGAGAAGGATAATTCAATGCCAATGCGTTTGCAGAATGCCCTCCAGGATTTAGAAACAAAATGGGTTCCTAGTAGCTGATTAAAAAGATCAGGGATGAGTGGAAGCGGATACTGATTCTTTACAGTAATAGCGTTCAGGTCCTGATAATCAATGCAAGGTCTGAGTCCACCATCTTTTTTTTCTACAAAGAAAAACCCAGCCTCTACAGGTGAGGTGGAGGCTCTAATAAAGCCTTTTCGTAGGCTGTCTGCTATGTAGTGACGTTCAGCTGAGGGCGCGCACTGACTACGTCATCGCTCCCTCTGACCTGAATGCTACAGTCAGAGGATGTGGAGGACAGAACGACACGCAGCGGTGGAATGGTGACAGGTGAATATTGCACTGCTCCCCATCCTCCCCCGTCATTCTCACCCCCTCCTGGCGCATGGTCACTGCAGCCCCTGTTTCTTCCATGGTCTCAGCGCTGCAGCTTTTCCAAGTTTCAGCAGTCACGTGGTACCGCTCATTAACCCCTTCACGACCAATGACGCCACATAGGCGTCATGAAAACTGGTACCAATCGGACCAGTGACGCCTATGTGGCGTCATGACTTTAAAGCCCCCCTGCGGGTCGGGTGACCTAGGTCACTGAAAGTTCACCCGACCCGCAGATACAGGGGACTTTGTACTTCACCACGGGAGGCGTGTCTTCGCCCACACGTGGCTACGATCGCTCTGATTGGCTGTTTCACTTTTAACAGCCAATCAGAGCGATAGTAATATTTCATCAATGATAATTGATGAAATATTACAATCCAGCCATTTCCGACGCTGCTGTAGCATCGGACATGGCTGGTGACACCGATCCGACCCCCCACCATTTAACGGGGGCGATCTGCCCCCCGCCACTGAATGACAGCGGCGATGTGCCGCCGCTGTCATAATCTCCCCCCGCCTTCTGATCGCACCCCCTCCCACCCCCCAGTACTCACCGAATGCCGCTATGGCTCCCGGTGTCCCGCAGTCCCGGACCATGGGCGCCGCCATATTGGAAAATGGCGGGCGCATGCGCAGTGCGCCCGCCGGCTGCAATTTCCTTTCATTCATTTTGATCACTGTGATAAACTCTCACAGTGATCAAAATAGAATGAAAAGTAAATAAACTCCCCGTTTATCACCCCCATAGGCAGGAACAACTAATAAAATAAAGAAATTATTTTTATTTTTCCATTAGGGTTAGGGCTGGAAAGAGGGTTAGGGTTAGGGTTGGAACGAGGGTTAGGGTTGGAAAGAGGGTTAGGGTTAGGGTTGGAAAGAGGGTTAGGGTTGGAATTAGGGCTAGGGATGTGTTGGGGTTAGGGCTGTGTTGGGGTTAGGGTTGAAGGTAGAATTGAGGGGTTTCCACTGTTTAGGCACATCACGGGGGTCTCCAAACGCGACATGGTGCAACCATTGATTCCAGCCAATTTTGCGTTCAAAAAGTCAAACGGTGCTCCCTCCCTTCCAAGCCCCGACCTGTGCCCAAATAGTGGTTTACCCCAACATATGGGGTATCAGCATACTCAGGAAAAATTGCACAACAACCTTGGGGGTCTAATTTCTCCTGGTACCCCTGGGAAAATAAAAAATTGGGGGCTAAAATTATTTTTGTGGAAAAAAAAATGTTTTTTTTTTATTTTCACGTCTCTGCGTTATAAACTTCTGTGAAGCACTTGAGGGTCCAAAGTGCTCACCATGCATCTAGATAAGTTCCATGGGGGGTCTAGTTTCCAAAATGGGGTCACTTGTGGGGGGTTTCTATTGTTTAGGCACATCAGGGGCTCTGCAAACATAACGACGACTGCAGACCATTCCATCAAAGTCTGCATTTCAAAACGTCACTACTTCCATTCCGAGCCCTTATGTGTACCCAAACAATGGTTCCCCCCATATATGGGGTACCAGCGTACTCAGGACAAACTGGACAACAACTTTTGGGGTTCAATTTATCCTGCTACCCTTGTGAAAAAAAATTGCTGACTAAAAATCATTTTTTTTTTAGGAAAAAAAATTATTTTTTATTTTCACGGCTCTGCGTTATAAACTTCTGTGAAGCGCTTGGGGGTTCAAGGTGCTCACCACACATCTAGATAAGTTCCTTGGGGGGTCTAGTTTCCAAAGTGGGGTCAATTGTGGGGGGGTTCCACAGTTTAGGTACATCAGTGGCTCTGCAAATGTAACATGATGCCCGCAGACCATTCCATCAAAGTCAGCATTTCATAATGTCACTACTTCCCTTCTGAGCCCCGACGTGTACCCAAAAAGTGGTCCCCACCCACATATGGGGTACCAGCGTACTCAGGACAAACTGGACAACAACTTTTGGGGTCCAATTTATCCTAGTACCCCTGTGAAAATAAAAAAATTGCGCACTAAAAAATAATTTCTGGAGGAAAAAAAAAATTATTTTCACGGCTCTGCGTTATAAACTTTTGTGAAGCACTTGGGGGTTCAAAGTGCTCACTATGCATCTAGATAAGTTCCTTAGGGGGTCTAGTTTCCAAAATGGGGTCATTTGTGGGGGAGCTCCAATGTTTAGGTACACAGGGGCTCTCCAAACACGACATGGTGTCCGCTAACGATTAGAAGTACGGTAATTTGCATTTCAAAAAGTCAAATGGCGCTCCTTCCCTTCTGAGCTCTGCCGTGCACCCAAACAGTGGTTCCCCCCACATATGGGGTACCAGCGTACTCAGGACAAACTGGACAACAACTTTTGTGGTCCAATTTCTCCTGTTAGCCTTGTGAAAATTAAAAATAGCGTGCTAAATAATCATTTTTGTGGAAAAAAAAAATATTTTTTATTTTCACTGCTCTGTGTTATAAACTTTTGTGAAGCACTTGGGGGTTCAAAGTGCTCACTACACATATAGATAAGTTCCATAAGGGGTATAGTTTCCAAACTGGGGTCACTTGTGGGGCAGCTCCAATGTTTAGGTGCACAGGGTCTCTCCAAACGCGACATGGTGTCCGGTAACGATTGGAGCTAATTTTCCATTCAAAAAGTCAAATGGTGCTCCTTCCCTTCCGGACCCTGCCGTACGCCCAAACAGTGGTATATAACCACATATGAGGTATCGGTGCACTCAGGAGAAATTGCTCAACAAATTTTAGGATCCATTTATCCTGTTGCCCATGTGAAAATGAAAAAACTGAGGCTAAAAGAAAATTTTTGTGAAAAAAAGTACTTTTTTTTTTTTACAGATCAATTTGTGAAGCACCTGGGGGTTCAAAGTGATCATTATGCATCTAGATAAGTTCCTTGGGGGGGGGTCTAGTTTCCAAAATGGGGTCACTTGTGGGGGAGCTCCAATGTTTAGGCACACAGGGGCTCTCCAAACGCGGCATGGCAACCGCTAAATATTTCAGCATATTTTCCATTCAAAAAGTCAAATGGCGCTCCTTCCCTTCTGAGCCCTGACGTGCGCCCAAACAGTGGTTTATGACCACATATGAGGTATCGGTGTACTCAGGAGAAATTGCCCAACAAATTTTAGGATCCATTTTATCCTGTTGCCCATGTGAAAATGAAAAAATTGATGCTAAAAGAAAATTTTTGTTGGAAAAATTAAAATGTCCATTTTTTCTTTCCACGTTGCTTTAGTTCCTGTGAAACACCTGAAGGGTTAATAATCTACTTGAATGTAGTTTTGAGTAGCTTGAGGGGTGCAGTTTTTAGAATGGTGTCAATTTTGGGTATTTTCTGCCATATAGACCCCTCAAAGTGACTTCAAATGTGAGGTGGTCCCAAAAAAAAATGGTTTTGTAAATTTTGTTGTAAAAATGAGAAATCGCTGGTCAACTTTTAACCCTTATAACTTCCTATCAAAAAAATATTTTGTTTCCAAAATTGTTCTGATATAAAGTAGACATGTGGGAAATGTTATTTCGTAACTATTTTGTGTCACATAACTCTCTGGTTTAACAGAATAAAAATTCAAAATTTGAAAATTGCAAAATTTTCTAAATTTTCACCAAATTTCTGATTTTTTCACAAATAAACGCAAAAATTATCGACCTAAATTTACCACTAACATAAAGCCCAATATATCACGAAAAAACAAACTCAGAATCGCTAGGATGCGTTGAAGCGTTCATGAGTTATTACCTCATAAAGGGACACTGGTCAGAATTGCAAAAAATGGCCTGGTTATTAAGGTCAAAATAGCCTTGGTCGTGAAGGGGTTAAAGTCATGAATATGCGCATATTCATGACTTTAATGAGCGGTACAATGTGACCGCTGAAGGCAGGAAGAGCTGGGGCTCCGAGACCATGGGAGAAGCAGGGGCTGCAGAGACTGCGCGCCAGGAGGGGGTGAGTATGCTCTCTGACACCCACGCTCCCCCTCCCCCGCCAACCCCTGTATATGACTCGAGTATAAGCCGAGAGGGGCACTTTCAGCCTTAAAAAATGGGCTGAAAATCTCGGATTATACTCGAGTATATACGGTATTAATTTCCTTAAGTATTTTTTGAAGGTCTAACCTCAAACGAACAGGTTAAAGAGCTTCATTGACCATTGAACACTATGCACAGTTCCTCAGCTTAGCCTCATTAAATTAAAGAGGACCTGTCACTAGTTCAAAAGTGGGCAATTTTTTCTTTTATTTTATTACTGCTACTTCATTTTTATTTGCATTTTAATGCCTTTAACCCGAAAGGCTGTTTACATTTTATTGACCAGGACAATTTTTACAATTCTGACCACTATCACTTTATGAGGTTATAGGTCTGGAACGCTTCAACGGATCCGACAGATTCTGAGAGTTTTTTTGTGACATATTCTACTTCACAATAGTGGTAAAATTTCTTCGAAATTTTGAACATTTTACAATTTTTAAAGTTCTCGTTTGTATGCCTTTAAATCAGAGTTATGTCACACAAATAGTCAATACATAACATTTCCCACATGTCTACTTTACAGCACAATTTTTGAAACAATTTCTTTTTTAGGAAGTTATAAGAGTTAAAAGTTGACCAGCAATTTCTCATTTTTCTCACAAAATTTACAAATCAAATGTTTTTTTAGCCCCAAGTTTTGCATTTTCACAAGGGTAACAGGCTAAATTGCACCATACAATTTGTTGTGCAATTTCTTCTGAGTATGCCGATTCCTCATATGTGAGGGAAAACTACTGTTTTGCACATAGCAGTGCTTGGAAGGGAAGGAGCGCCATTTGACATTTTGAATGCAAAGTTTGCTGGAATAATTAGCTGAGGCCATGTTTGGGCTCACAGCAGGGCTCCGGAAAGAAGGAATGACGTTTTCAAACACAGACTTTGATGGAATGGTCTGCCAGGGCAATGTCTCGTTTGTAGAGCTTCTGATGTGCCTAAACAGTAAAAAAAACCCATAAGTGACACCATTTTGGAAGGTAGACCCCCTCAAGGAATGTATATAGATGTGTGTGGTGAGCACCTTGAACTCCCAGCTGCTTCACAGAAGTTTATAATGTAGAGCCATGAAAATAAAAAAAGTTACATTTTTCCCTCAAAAATTTTATTTTAGCCACAATTTTTTTATTTTCACAAGGATAGCAGGAGAAAATGGACCCAAAAATTTGAGGTGCAATTTCTCCTGAGTACATAAGAGACCCCATTTTACAAACTACACCTCTCAATGAATTCACCTAGGGGTGCAGTGATCATATTGACACCACAGGTGTATCACAGAATTTTATACCATTGAGCAATGAAGAAAAAAATTATATTTTTTCCAACAAAATTTCATTTTAACCCTAGATTTTATATTTTCACACTGGGAAATGGTTAAAAATGGCATCAAAATGTGCTACTTAATTTCTGCCAAATGTAGAAATACCCCATATGCGGCTGTACAGTACTACTTAGCCGAGTCTCCCAAGTCTCCCCCTATGGGTAAGCAGTACTGTAATACAAGAGGCATCCTAGAGCGCAGAATTTTATATAATAGCTTGCGGACTCCATTGTCGGTAGACAGGACCACTCTGCAAATGTCGAGAGTGTGGAAGGTCTCTTCCTTAGGGTTGGAAGAGCTTGGGCCGAATGAGGACAGTACAATGTCCTGATTCCTATGAAATTTTGAGAAGACAGGCATGATCTAATCTCAAGATAATATCTGTAATGATTGCAAAGTAAGCTTCTTGAATTGACAGGGCCTGCAATTCTCCCATTCGTCTAGCCTCAGTAATTGCGACTAAGAGGACGGTTAAAGGGTTAGGTTTCCATGGTCAAGGAATCTAGAGGCTCAAATGGATCTTAGGTTTGAGCACGGTGTTGAGATCCCAAGGAGGCCCATGACTGCGGAGTATAGGACGAATCCCGGCTGCCAAAGCCATATACCGTAGGATCCAGCATTGGCTGGCCAGGTCAAGATCAAAAAAGGTGCTAAGAGCTGATATTTATACCTTTAGTGCTGGGGATAAGGCTCTGTTCCAGACCTTTTGTAAACATCTAGGGTCTGTGCTGCACTGAGATGGAAGGGATCAGGGGTGCCTGGAGAGCACCAGGGCGTAAACCTTTCCCAGACCTTGGCATAGATGGCCTTGGTTGTTGGTTTTTGGCTTTCCTGAAGGGTTTGGATTACCCTATCCGAGAGCTATTTGGCTCTTAGGAATTCGGCCTCAATAACCATGCTGCCAGGTTCCCTTTTCCTACGTCTGGGTGTAGCAGAGGACCTTGGTGAAGGAGGTCGCCCTTTTTGGGGCAGAAGCCAGGACCTTCCTGGGCCATGGCAGGTAGGGCACTGTACCACTTCTTCCGGGCCACCGCGGGGCGATTAGTATTGTGGGAACTTGGTCCGTCTGGATTTCCTGAGATGTTTTTTTCCCGCATCTGTGTGGGTGGGCAGGTACAGTATATGCGAGGTTGGAATCCCACCATTGGGTGAAGGGCACCTATTCCTTGCACTCCGTCCATGTGGTTGAGGGAGACGAATACCCCTGTCTTCGCATTTTGCCTGTTGGCGGCTAGGTCCACCTCCACCCCATCTTGAGGCTAGGGACACGAATACCGCATGGTCCAGGCATCACACCTTCGGATGAACGTCTTCTTGACTGAGGAAATCTGCCTGGGTGTTGTCTGATCCTTTCAGACGCACTGACCAGGAGAAGATCCTTGTTGCTATTGCTTTGAGGCCGGCGTACTTTGTACCCCATTGGCTGGAGATAGGCCACTGTGGTCATGTTGTCCGAGTAGGTGCAGAAGTGGCGATTTTGAATTAGCGACGATGACGTCTTTTAGCGCTTTTCCTACCGCCTTCAGTTCTCTCAGATTTGAGGAACTGGTGCTGATGCTCGGCAGCCATCGCCCCTGAAAATAGGATCTCTCTACTACTGTGCCCCCATCTCGTTGGCTGGCATCTGAGCGGAGTGTTTTCAGGGGAAGTTGAATCCGGCTGACTCCCTTCTGAAGATTTCGGTAGTTCAACCACCACCTCAGGGCCGGTTTAACCTGACCAGGGAGGGGGAATCCTTCAGGACAATGGAATTTGTAGCCGCGTAGGCCAGGCGGATCCTGGAATGTAAAAGCACGTGGCTTTGTGGGCCTGAGCCCAAGAAACTGCCTGGGTGCATGTGGTCTGAGATCCTAGAGCATACATTGACTCTGAGGGTCAGTGCCCACTAGTCCTGAATCAGGTCCTTGGTGGACAAGGTCGACCTGACAAACCATAGGTAGGAAGGATGTCTTTCCCCTTGAGTCAGAGAGAACTCCCAGAAGCTTCCCTCTCGTGGAGGGATAGACCAGGTTCGGTATCCGCCATGATCTTAGAGCGATACGTGGTTGGATGGATTGGCACATGGTAATATGCACCCTTCAGCTCTACCGTTGCCATTACCGAGCTCAATCTGATGAGCGGGACTGCCCCTGATTGACTCCATTTTGAATTGCCTGTACCGGACCGATTCGTTTAATGGCTTCAGGTTTATGATGATTCGGTTCTTCTCTGATGGCTTCCTCACCAGGAAGGGACGTGCATAATGGCCGTGTCCTTCTCCCGCTTTGGCACCCTCGCATTCTACCAGAGCAGATCTTTGGTAAGGAGCCCTGAAGGAGTGGAGGCTGTAGGGAGGTTACCCCTAAGCATTACGGGGAAGGACTCTAGAAACAAATTTTTTTTTTTTTTTTGTCCATCTCATATGGTACGATGGACCCACTGATTTGTGGAGATGGACTGCCAGCGGGTAAAAAAAGAGCGAGAGACGACCCCCAACCAGGCGTCATTGCTTATCTGGGGTCTGTTGATGGTTAGGGACAAGGATGTTCCTGCCCTTGTCTCCCTATACTCTTCCTGAGGTTGTCAACAGGACCAGGGAATCTCAGCCAGTCTCTCATGCCGGTACTGGCCCAGCCTCAAGCTGCTTAGCGGCTGTGATCTGATGAGGGCATGCAAATTCAGCTTAGATTAGCTGTTGACAGAGGTTTGGTCATGGGAGGGACGAAAAATCTGTCTCCTAGGATTTCTATGTTTCGGAAGAGATGCTTTTGTCCGAAGCTGTGTCCAGGATGTTATCCAGGACAGGCTTAAACCCATAGAGGCCCTGGAAGGGGATGGCGCACCATTTGGAGATAAGTCGCCTCCCTTTGGATTTTAACCAGGGCACTCCTCTATAGGAGTTAGAAAGGACGGCCACTTTTGCGGCTACCCGGACCTGGTGAGAGCAGTCACGCTCAGCCTAGAAGAGCCGGTGCATTAAAGAATTACCCGAGACCTGCGAATTACAGGCTGGTCTTCCTGGTCCCGTCCTGGTCCCAAGTTGTTAGCAACCGCCAGCGGAAGCATCGGCTAGGAACCTCGTTGCTTTCTGCAGTACGGGTAGGGCGTCAGATATCTTTCCCCCTAAGGTGTCCTGAGTCTGTGCGTAATCACAGAGACAGGGCATGTGAAAGCCATATTAGCTTTCTAGCAGATTTGTAGAGGTGTCCCAGGACTTCCTTGATAAGCTCTCAAACATATATATATATGTATTTTTCCTTGATCCATTGGATCTTTGAGCTTGGAGGAGCCCTCATTTTTATATATGGAGGCCTCCTTTTATGGAGGATCAGATTCTGTACGTTCTCGTGTACAGGACACCTCCTTTGGGCTTCAGCCCAACATCTCGTCCTGTACTGTGTATTTAACTTCTTCCTCCTCCACCCCTATGGTGCTCTTAACCATACTGATTAGCTCACCCACATTCCCGGAACCAAGTGATATTTCTTGTTACCTGGTTTTAGGGGTGGACGTGGAAGAGGAACCCTCAATCTCCTGAGCGTCCTCTGAATCTGAGGACTGAATTTCGTCTGAGTCTGATTCTATCAGAGCTTTCTTCCTCCTCCTAGAGGGAGGCGGTCTGGGAGAAGGGAGCCATGGAGGAGTGAACCTCCTGTATTATGAGGGATTTGATGCTATCCAGGAGAGAGGGCTGCTCAGCGCGAAGGACCTCTCTGTACAGGACGGGCAGAGTTTTCCCCGTATGTCGAGGGAGTCTGGCAGCACACATTTTACCCTTGTGGCTGGTTCTCATAGGGTCAGAGACCTTTTCTCCCCATATTAGAAAAAGAGGTGTGCAACGCCATTTTAGTAAATAATGCTGGGTAGCCAGGGCCGACGCCTGCTACTTACAGTAGGAGGGGGTATGCTGGGCTCTGCAGATGCAGAGAGAGAGGGCTTGTCACCGTCCATGCCATCTACAGTCAGTGTCAGACAGGTCTTACCTGGTGATCTCCTCACCCGGACCTTGAAAGATCGAGGGTCCAGCGTTGTTTGTGCACCTCCTCCTCCCTTTGGCCCAATGGGGGGAACCACATGAGGACGCCCCAGAATGTGACCGCCGGTCCCAGGAGTAACGTGCCCCCCGGCGCGTGCGTGCGCTCCACCGTGGAACACATAGGGACAGACCGGAAGTGACGCGCGCCCCTAAGCGACACGCGCCCCAGTGGAAAGCCCAGTAATGCCCGAAGTGGAGGAATGCCACCCCCGGCCAGCGTGAACCCCAGGGAACCGGCAGCACGGAGGAGGAGGAAGCCGGGGAGCTATCTGGAGGACCCCGGCGTGCACATCACCGCCTTGCTTTACCCCCAAAGGAGGCGCAGGAGAGGCTGGAGAGTCCCGAGTCCCACCATGGTTTACTGGTTTTCTGACTGAGCACTCCGCCCTTCATCAAGTGGTGATTTTTAATCGCATTCAATCACATGTTTGGTTCCTATTGTCCTATATATATACAGGCTTTATCATGTTACTAGCCAGAGGTCAGTTCACACTAGGCAGTCAGTATAGGGACCCATTCAATCTGAGATCACCTTGTCATTGGTGAATGGGCTCACATCTTTTAGCTAAGTTTTGTGCTAAGTATCTCATATGTTTTTCTAGATTACAAAAGCCATTATGCTATTCATATTTCACTTATTTCGTATTTGATATGCCTTACAAAAGCCATTATGAAATGTATTACTAAAGCCATTTTGCTATTCGTATTTCACATATTTCATATTTGGTGTGCTACCATTTTCTATTTAATATGTAAGTTGCCTTTTGGTATGCACCTATTCAGACTAGTTCTAGATGTGCCGTCAGTTTTTTCTCTTACTTGTATACTGGTTTTCTGACTGAGCACTCCGCCCTTCATCAAGTGGTGATTTTTAATCGCATTCAATCACATGTTTGGTTCCTATCGTCCTATATATACAGGCTTTATCATGTTACTAGCCAGAGGTCAGTTCACACTAGGCAGTCAGTATAGGGACCCATTCAATCTGAGAGCACCTTGTCGTTGGTGAATGGGCTCACATCTTTTGGCCAAATTTTGTGCTAAGTATCTCATATGTTTTTCTAGATTACTAAAGCCATTATGCTATTCATATTTCACTTATTGCATATTTGATATGCCTTACAAAAGCCATTATGAAATGTATTACTAAAGCCATTTTGCTATTCGTATTTCACATATTTCATATTTGGTGTGCTACCATTTTCTATTTAATATGTAAGTTGCCTTTTGGTATGCACCTATTCAGACTAGTTCTAGATGTGCCGTCAGTTTTTTTCTCTTACTTGTATACTGGTTTTCTGACTGAGCACTCCGCCCGTCATCAAGTGGTGATTTTTAATCGCATTCAATCACATGTTTGGTTCCTATCGTCCTATATATACAGGCTTTATCATGTTACTAGCCAGAGGTCAGTTCACACTAGGCAGTCAGTATAGGGACCCATTCAATCTGAGATCACCTTGTCGTTGGTGAATGGGCTCACATCTTTTGGCCAAATTTTGTGCTAAGTATCTCATATGTTTTTCTAGATTACTAAAGCCATTATGCTATTCATATTTCACTTATTGCATATTTGATATGCCTTACAAAAGCCATTATGAAATGTATTACTAAAGCCATTTTGCTATTCGTATTTCACATATTTCATATTTGGTGTGCTACCATTTTCTATTTAATATGAGAGAGAGGGCTTGTCACCGTCCATGCCATCTACAGTCAGTGTCAGACAGGTCTTACCTGGTGATCTCCTCACCCGGACCTTGAAAGATCGAGGGTCCAGCGTTGTTTGTGCACCTCCTCTTCCCTTTGGCCCAATGGGGGGAACCACATGAGGACGCCCCAGAATGTGACCGCCGGTCCCAGGAGTAACGTGCCCCCCGGCGCGCGCGTGCGCTCCACCGTGGAACACATAGGGACAGACCGGAAGTGACGCGCACCCCTAAGCGACGCGCGCCCCAGTGGAAAGCCCAGTAATGCCCGAAGTGGAGGAACGCCACCCCCGGCCAGCGTGAACCCCAGGGAACCGGCAGCACGGAGGAGGAAGCCGGGGAGCTCTCTGGAGGACCCCGGCGTGCACATCACCGCCTCGCTTTACCCCCAAAGGAGGCGCAGGAGAGGCGGGAGAGTCCCGAGTCCCACCATGCAGGTGCAGACGGGAGCAGCCATCAGAGGAGGAGTGCAAGGCCCCCGACCTCGGCTGCCCGGCATCTGACAGGTATCCCAGCTGATACTGGGCGTGGGGTGCTCCCGATCGCCGGCCATGGCAGCACCATCGTAGACCTCTTCATGCTCCATAGGGGACAGGAAAACACTGGTGGTTGCAGGAAGGGGAGGGATATTTAACCTCTTCCTGTTTCTGTCCCCTATTAGGGCGGGGTAGACATCCTCCGATGTAGCTGTCGTGGAAGGTGACTAGAGAAATATACCCTTTTGGGAATTTATCTACAGGTGTAGGGACAATTTAGACTCTATGGGTGTTTTCCACAAACAAGTAGCAGTGGATGCTGTTGAGTGAAAATTGCAAAATTGTGCCCTGCTCATGCACCTGCAATTAGGTGGGCTCTCATTGCTACAGAAATGCCAAACATCTGGACACTGACTGTGATTGTGGACTAGGCACACTATGAAGCTCAGAAAGGAGGGGGGGCATTTGGATTTGGGAGCACCGGATTTGCTGAATTTCGTTTGGGGGGCGAGGAGCCATTTTGCTTTTACAGAGCCTTTGTGTTACCAGTAATATGGAAGCCCCCTATATTTCCTTTAACAGATGACGGATCTGAGAGGGGATTTGTTTTTTTTTTATTGAGTTGAAGCTTTTATTGGGAACATATTACATAACATTTAGGATCACATTTATCCAGCACTCTATGCTGAACACTTACATGGAGGTTTCCCTTTCAATCTCTGAGTGACATAATTCAGATGTAACCCCTGAGAGATCCATTCACTATAATGAGACAGCAGAGCTACTCTGGACTCTGTCTGGCCTCTCTTCAGCTGTGTCCTTTTTCAGAGGTGCACAAAACTGTGGCAGACTACACTTTTATGCACTCCTAATAAAAAGACGGACACCACCGGATCAGAGGTCAGACGGCATCCACAGTGCCTCCATCTGCCTTATTATAGGGAATCTTCCACCATAGGTTCTATCTGAATCACGTATTTCAGAGATTTGCACGGAAACCCCAGTGTAAGCGCTCATCGCAGAGCGCAGGGTAAATGTGTGCCGAGTCTTAGGCTGGAGTCACACACAACGATGAAAAAATCGGTCCGATTTTTACGGTACGAAATCGTGCAAAGGTTTCTTGTCCAGGGATCCGTCTGTCATCCGAATTTCCGGCGATGAACCGATTTTATTCGCATCTAAGCATCAAATTGACTTCCAATGCCAATGCATGATGCTCTTTTCTGTTGACCTAGAGAAGTCTTGCGATTTTATCGCAAGTCACACTTGTGGTCCGTTTGTAATCTGATTTTTAATCGCACCCATAGACTTGCATTGGCGAGTCCGATCCGAAAATCGGTCACAATCACAGCATGCTGCAAAAAATCGGAAGATGGGAGCAGCCCCATAGAATAACATTGGGACGAATGCAATGCGATTTTTTATCGCATTGCATTCGTCCGATTTTTTCGCTAGTGTGACTCCGGCCTTACTGTGGTCTTTGAGAGGCAGAATGAACAAATCAACAGCAGGTGAAGAACTGGTTTTGTTTTTTTACACCATTCTTCGTGCGCTATAAGTGATTAGACGACTTTATTCTTCAGGTCGGTGCGATTACAGCGATACCAGATTTATATAGTTTTTTATGTTTAGCAGCTGTCACACACTAAGGGTATGTGCACACGCTGCGGATTCTGCTGCGGATCCGCAGCGGATTTGGCCCTGCGCATCCGCAGCAGATCCGCAAGCAACGTACAGTACCATGTTAGCCAATGGTATTTCAAAACCGCAGTGCACATGCTGCGGATTTTTCAGCGCGGATTTGTTGCGGTTTTAAATCCCCAGTATGTCAATTCTTTCTGTGGATTCTGCAGCGGTTTAACACCTGTTCCGTTGTCCAGGTATCAAACCGCAGCGGAAAACCGCAAGCAAATCCGCAGGAAAACCACAGGTCACTTTACCTGCGGTTTTACCTGCAAATCCGCTCTGAAAAATCAGCAGTTGAATCCGCACTGTGTGCACTCACCCTAAAAGACGCTTTATTTATCAAAAACTAATTTTTGCATTGACATTTTGAGAGCTATAAATTTCCCTTATTTCGGCCGACAGTCATGTGATGATTTATTTTTTGTGGGACGAGTTGGCGTTTTTATTGGTTCCATTCTCTGACTCATTAAATTCTTTGATCACTTTCTATTCCAATTTTTGGGAGGCAGACTGAACAAAAAATAATAATTCGGGAATTATTTTTTTTTTTTATTATGCTGTTCCACTTGTGGTAAAACTCATAAGACAGCTTTATTCTTAGGGTCAGTAAAATTAGAGAGATACCACATTTATATAGTTTTTTTATGTTATGGCGCTTTTACACAATAAAAACTATTTTATAGAAAAAAAATATTTTTGCATCGCTTTATTCTGAGAGCTATAACTTTTTTTATTTTTTTGCTGATTGAGTTATATGTGGCATGTTTTTGCGGGACAAGATGACATTTTAACTGATACCAATTTTATTTACTTTTTTTATCACGTTTTATTTCACTTTTTGTTCGGCGGTATGATCATAAAGCATATTTTTGTGCCTCATTTTATTTATTTTTTTGCAATGTTCACTAAATATAATGATAAAGCATCGCTTTTTTTTTATGATGTTCACTAAATGGGACAATTTTATAGGTCAGGTTGTTCTGGACGCGGCAATGCCAAATGTGTGTACTTTTTTTTTTTCTTCTTCATAATATTTTTACTTTACTTAGTCCCATTATGGGACTTTAACTTTCTGCAGTCTGATCACAGTTATAAGCTATAGCAATGCAGGAGCACTGCTATACCTTATAACCTGTCAGTGCTGCAGACACTAGTTAGATCATGAGCAGTGCATGATCTAACTAACTAAATTGCTAGCGCCTGGCGACATTGGATCACCATGGCAATGATTGGGACACCGCAATGATGTTGTGGGGTCTCCGATCCAAGGACAGAGGGACTTTCATCCATCTGCCCGCTCGCTAAATACTGCTATTGCAGCTATGGCAGGATTTAGGAGGTTAAAGTGCTGGGAGTGGTGTCCCACTCCTGGCACTGAGAGCCAGATGTCAGTGATCAGAATCAGCTGACATATGGCGGCGATTGCGCATACATAGCCTCTGTGTGCGCAAAATCACCTAGAAGTACCCATACGCAGGCCCGGACTGGCAATATAACCAACCGGGCATTTTCCCGCTGGGCCGCTGTCACGTGGGCCGCGGGTGGCCGCTTGCCAGCTGCTGCAGCCACTGTTGCTCCTGCCGCTGGCCCTCTGCGGGCACGGCGGTGATAGTTTCAAGTTCCTCCCGCACTGCTGGGAGATAAGCCGCCACGTCTCCCCCCCCACGCACCCCATCCTCGCCTTAGCATGAGACCCCCTCTCCTCCGCAGCCACTCACAGCGTCGCACTCGCTTGCCTGCTCGCTCTGTTCGCAGGACCTGTGATGAGGTCACAGGAGGGGAGGAGTCAGGGGGTCACATGATCAGCAGGAGCCTTTGTCCAGACCCCCGATCATGTCACCCCTGACTCCGCCCCTCCTGTGACCTCATCACAGGTCCTGTGCGCTCAGCCTTGCCTCTACCGTCTGCAAGACTCTGCTTTGCTGTTGTCATGGTACTGGTTGAGGTATGTATGTGTTGGGTCAGGATTTACAGTGTGGATGTAGCAGAGCTGTGTGTGTACGAGGTGTACGGAGCGGAACCGTGTGTGTACGAGGTGTACGGAGCGCAGCCGTGAGTGTACGAGGTGTACGGAGCGGAGCCGTGAGTGTACGAGGTGTACGGAGCGGAGCCGTGAGTGTACGAGGTGTACGGAGCGGAGCCGTGAGTGTACGAGGTGTACGGAGCGGAGCCCTGTGTGTACGAGGTGTACGGAGCGGAGCCGTGTGTACGAGGTGTACGGAGCGGAGCCGTGTGTACGAGGTGTACGGAGCGGAGCCGTGAGTGTACGAGGTGTACGGAGCGGAGCCCTGTGTGTACGAGGTGTACGGAGCGGAGCTGTGAGTGTACGAGGTGTACGGAGCAGAGCCCTGTGTGTACGAGGTGTACGGAGCGGAGCCGTGTGTGTACGAGGTGTACGGAGCGGAGCCGTGTGTACGAGGTGTACGGAGCGGAGCCGTGAGTGTACGAGGTGTACGGAGCGGAGCCGTGAGTGTACGAGGTGTACGGAGCGGAGCCCTGTGTGTACGAGGTGTACGGAGCGGAGCCGTGAGTGTACGAGGTGTACGGAGCGGAGCCCTGTGTGTACGAGGTGTACGGAGCGGAGCCGTGTGTGTACGAGGTGTACGGAGCGGAGCCGTGTGTACGAGGTGTACGGAGCGGAGCCGTGTGTACGAGGTGTACGGAGAGGAGCCGTGTGTACAAGATGTACGGAGCGGAGCCGTGTGTGTACGAGGTGTACAGAGAGGAGCCGTGTGTACGAGGTGTACGGAGAGGAGCTGCGCGTGTACGAGGTGTACGGAGAGGAGCCGTGTGTACGAGATGTACGGAGCGGAGCCGTGTGTGTGTACGAGGTGGAGCCGTGTGTGTACGAGGTGTACTTAGAGGAGCCGTGTGTATGAGGTGTACGGAGCGGAGCCGTGTGTGTGTACGAGGTGGAGCCGTGTGTATGAGGTGTACGGAGCGGAGCCGTGTGTATGAGGTGTACGGAGCGGAGCCGTGTGTATGAGGTGTACGGAGCGGAGCCGTGTGTATGAGGTGTACAGAGTGGAGCCGTGTGTATGAGGTGTACGGAGCGGAGCCACGCATGTACGGAGCGGAGCCGTGTGTGTACGAGGTGTACGGAGAGGAGCCGCACGTGTACGAGGTGTACGGAGAGGAGCCGCACGTGTACGAGGTGTACGGAGAGGAGCCGTGTGTACGAGGTGTACGGAGAGGAGCCGTGTGTACGAGGTGTACGGAGCGGAGCCGCGCGTGTACGAGGTGTACGGAGAGGAGCCGCGCGTGTACGAAGAGGAGCCGCGCGTGTACGAGGTGTACGGAGAGGAGCCGCGCGTGTACGAGGTGTACGGAGAGGAGCCGTGTGTACGAGGTGTACGGAGAGGAGCCGTGTGTACGAAATGTACGGAGCGGAGCCGTGTGTGTGTACGAGGTGTACGGAGAGGAGCCGTGTGTACAAGATGTACGGAGCGGAGCCGTGTGTGTACGAGGTGTACAGAGAGGAGCCGTGTGTACGAGGTGTACGGAGAGGAGCCGCGCGTGTACGAGGTGTACGGAGAGGAGCCGTGTGTACGAGGTGTACGGAGAGGAGCCGTGTGTGTGTACGAGGTGGAGCCGTGTGTGTACGAGGTGTACTTAGAGGAGCCGTGTGTATGAGGTGTACGGAGCGGAGCCGTGTGTATGAGGTGTACGGAGCGGAGCCACGCATGTACGGAGCGGAGCCGTGTGTGTACGAGGTGTACGGAGAGGAGCCGCACGTGTACGAGGTGTACGGAGAGGAGCCGCACGTGTACGAGGTGTACGGAGAGGAGCCGTGTGTACGAGGTGTACGGAGAGGAGCCGTGTGTACGAGGTGTACGGAGCGGAGCCGCGCGTGTACGAGGTGTACGGAGAGGAGCCGCGCGTGTACGAAGAGGAGCCGCGCGTGTACGAGGTGTACGGAGAGGAGCCGCGCGTGTACGAGGTGTACGGAGAGGAGCCGCGCGTGTACGAGGTGTACGGAGAGGAGCCGTGTGTACGAGGTGTACGGAGAGGAGCCGTGTGTACGAGATGTACGGAGCGGAGCCGTGTGTGTGTACGAGGTGTACGGAGAGGAGCCGTGTGTACAAGATGTACGGAGCGGAGCCGTGTGTGTACGAGGTGTACAGAGAGGAGCCGTGTGTACGAGGTGTACGGAGAGGAGCCGCGCGTGTACGAGGTGTACGGAGAGGAGCCGTGTGTACGAGATGTACGGAGCGGAGCCGTGTGTGTGTACGAGGTGGAGCCGTGTGTGTACGAGGTGTACTTAGAGGAGCCGTGTGTATGAGGTGTACGGAGCGGAGCCGTGTGTGTGTACGAGGTGGAGCCGTGTGTATGAGGTGTACGGAGCGGAGCCGTGTGTATGAGGTGTACGGAGCGGAGCCGTGTGTATGAGGTGTACGGAGCGGAGCCGTGTGTATGAGGTGTACGGAGCGGAGCCACGCATGTACGGAGCGGAGCCGTGTGTGTACGAGGTGTACGGAGAGGAGCCTTACGTGTACGAGGTGTACAGAGAGGAGCCGCACGTGTACGAGGTGTACAGAGAGGAGCCGCACGTGTACGAGGTGTACGGAGAGGAGCCGTGTGTACGAGGTGTACGGAGAGGAGCCGTGTGTACGAGGTGTACGGAGCGGAGCCGCGCGTGTACGAGGTGTACGGAGAGGAGCCGCGCGTGTACGAAGAGGAGCCGCACGTGTACGAGGTGTACGGAGAGGAGCCGCGCGTGTACGAGGTGTACGGAGAGGAGCCGCGCGTGTACGAGGTGTACGGAGAGGAGCCGTGTGTACGAGGTGTACGGAGAGGAGCCGTGTGTACGAGATGTACGGAGCGGAGCCGTGTGTGTGTACGAGGTGTACGGAGAGGAGCCGTGTGTATGAGGTGTACGGAGAGGAGCCGTGTGTACGAGGTGTACGGAGAGGAGCCGTGTGTACGAGGTGTACGGAGAGGAGCCGTGTGTACGAGGTGTACGGAGAGGAGCCGCGCGTGTACGAGGTGTACGGAGCGGAGCCGCGCGTGTACGAGGTGTACGGAGCGGAGCCGAGCGTGTACGAGGTGTACGGAGCGGAGCCGCGCGTGTACGAGGTGTACGGAGAGGAGCCGTGTGTGTACGAGGTGTACGGAGCGGAGCCGTGTGTACGAGGTGTACGGAGCGGAGCCGTGAGTGTACGAGGTGTACGGAGTGGAGCCCTGTGTGTACGAGGTGTACGGAGCGGAGCCGTGTGTGTACGAGGTGTACGGAGCGGAGCCGTGTGTACGAGGTGTACGGAGCGGAGCCGTGAGTGTACGAGGTGTACGGAGCGGAGCCGTGAGTGTACGAGGTGTACGGAGCGGAGCCCTGTGTGTGTACGAGGTGGAGCCGTGTGTATGAGGTGTACGGAGCGGAGCCGTGTGTGTGTATGAGGTGGAGCCGTGTGTATGAGGTGTACGGAGCGGAGCCGTGTGTATGAGGTGTACGGAGCGGAGCCGTGTGTATGAGGTGTACGGAGCGGAGCCACGCATGTACGGAGCGGAGCCGTGTGTGTACGAGGTGTACGGAGAGGAGCCGCACGTGTACGAGGTGTACGGAGAGGAGCCGCACGTGTACGAGGTGTACGGAGAGGAGCCGCACGTGTACGAGGTGTACGGAGAGGAGCCGTGTGTACGAGGTGTACGGAGCGGAGCCACGCGTGTACGAGGTGTACGGAGAGGAGCCGCGCGTGTACGAAGAGGAGCCGCGCGTGTACGAGGTGTACGGAGAGGAGCCGCGCGTGTACGAGGTGTACTGAGAGGAGCCGCGCGTGTACGAGGTGTACGGAGAGGAGCCGCGCGTGTACGAAGAGGAGCCGCGCGTGTACGAAGTGTACGGAGAGGAGCCGTGTGTACGAGGTGTACGGAGAGGAGCCGTGTGTACGAGATGTACGGAGCGGAGCCGTGTGTGTGTACGAGGTGTACGGAGAGGAGCCGTGTGTATGAGGTGTACGGAGAGGAGCCGTGTGTACGAGGTGTACGGAGAGGAGCCGTGTGTACGAGGTGTACGGAGAGGAGCCGTGTGTACGAGGTGTACGGAGAGGAGCCGTGTGTACGAGGTGTACGGAGAGGAGCCGCACGTGTACGGAGCGGAGCCGCGCGTGTACGAGGTGTACGGAGCGGAGCCGCGCGTGTACGAGGTGTACGGAGCGGAGCCGCGCGTGTACGAGGTGTACGGAGAGGAGCCACGCGTGTACGAGGTAGTCGGAGTGGAGCCGTGTGTATGGAGTGGAGCCATATGTGTACGGGATGTACGGAGAGGAGCCAAGTGTGTACAAAGCATACAAAGCGGGCTTTTCCCACGGACACAGGAGTACACGGCGGAGCCCCGAGGAGCATTTTAAAACACACACATGACGTTCCACCTGAAGTGATGTGCTGGAAGCTGACCGGAAATGAGAATTTCTTGAGGAGATTGTCACGGAACCAGGAATGCTTCAGATCCATCACCGTGTCCTCCTCCGACAGCGCAGACAGCAGGATCGCCTTGGAATCGGGGATGCCGGCCATGTGAGCGGATCATGATACGTCCTGCACCGGGAGGCTCAGGTGGGCACTACAATGGGAGCCGGGCTTCTATAGTATCTTTGTAGAATCTTTCTTTATTTCTTTCTCTCTTTTTCTTTCTTTCTCTGTTCTTTCATTCTCTGTTCTGTCTTTCCCTCATTTTCTTTCTCTCTCTGTTCTTTCTTTCTCTCTCTGTTCTTTCTTTCTCTCTCTAATCTTTCTTTTTTCTCTCTGTTCTTTCTTCCCCTCTTTCTTTCTTTTTCTTTCCTCTCTTTCTCTCTGTTCTTTCTTTCTTTTCTTTACTTCTTTCTTTCTCTCTCTGTTCTTTCTTTCTTTCCCCTCTTTCTTTCTCTCTCTGTTCTTTCTCTGTCTCTCACTGTTCTTTCTTTGTCTCTTACTGTTCTTTCTTTCTTTCCCCTCTTTCTTTCTCTCTCTGTTCTTTCTCTGTTCTTTCTCTATCTCTCACTGTTCTTTCTTTCTTTCCCCTTTCTTTCTCTCTCGGTTTTCTTTTTTCTCTCTCTCTCTGTTTTCTCTCTTCCTTAGTGCCAGTCAGTGTGCCCATAATGCCAGCCACTGTGCCCTCAGTACCAGTCAGTGTGATCAGCAGTGCTAAATGGGTGCGATTAGGTGTGTA
This sequence comes from Dendrobates tinctorius, assembly GCF_039654945.1. NCBI lineage: Eukaryota > Metazoa > Chordata > Amphibia > Anura > Dendrobatidae > Dendrobates > Dendrobates tinctorius. The sequence goes on from NW_027361697.1 coordinate 40,368,848, forward strand.
CATGGGTGTGACTAGTTGTGAAATGGGTGTGGCTGGGCGTGGGCAAAATTTGCTGCGGCGCGCTATGCGCGCCGCAGTCTTTGTCCATCTTTCCCTTCTTCAAAAGTTGTGAGGTATGATAGGGGCGGCTATGACCAGGGGGTCTGGTTGCCCAATAGAGAGCAGTTCTGCCAGGAATTCTGTTACCGTGCGTACAAAAGGGGACAGAGATTTGGGAGGAGTACTGTACCTAAAAGCAATAAATAGGACTGAGCTGAAATACTGGGCACAGCTGTGACTACATGTTATATAGTCGTGTTAATCTCCTCTCACTTCTTGTAACCTACAAGTGTACAAAGATATTATATAGTCACCATGTGACTAGTGGGCCTGTGTAACTTCAAATGCCAGGGCTGAATTTTAGTCCCAGTCCGGCTCTGCCCATACGTCCAAGGTAGGTAAATATCAGCCGACCTGGACGTATGCATACGTCTAAGGTTGTAAAGGCGTTAAAGCGTAACCGTTGTTTAGATTTTTATTCTATAAATCAATTGTACACTTGAAAATAAGCAACTTTGTAATATATCATATCAGAAAAAAAATGCCTCTTTCTCTACCAAAATTCTCAATTCCAACCCAACAGTGATAGCTTCAAATTTTGCTATGAGGCTGTCACGCTCAGATCGGTAGAGCTGTGGCCAGTGCGTGAATTGCGGTCTGATCTCGACTGATTTATACAAACATCTGAATGCACTCTAAGGAAGAGAAAAGAGACTAACGTGTGTACACAATGTCTTTTCATGCATGTCCGCTCTGAAACCCACCTGAAAAAAAAACTTAAAAAATGTAAAAAGGAATGAACATATGCACTGCCGTGTCAAAACAACTTGCTGGGCATAAGTTCAGTTCTTTCAAGCTTTTTTTAAAATGCTTTCAAAAGCCGTTAATCAGTTAGAACAAGTGAAAGGTCCATTCTTCAGGCGGCGTCTATTTGGAAGCTGATCACTATTGTGCAGCAAAAAAAAACAAAAAATGCAAAATAAGCCAATAAAGATGATTCAACAAAAACAGTCACCATTTCACTGGAGCATCTTTTGATTGAGATGCTTAATGGTATGCCATCTTCTACAACACTTTGGGGATGATTCGTCAAAGCTTTTTAGGTATATTTCTGGCAAAAAAGCTTTGAAAATTGACAGTTTCGACAAAATGGTATCGCAACCCCGGTCATCAAATTCATGACGAGCGGCAGTGCTCACTATGCCATAAATCTTACTTCAGCAGGGGCGTGAGTAAGATTTGTGGTGAGGTGCACATAGCAGCACATGACACTATGTGCCCTGCCTGATTCATTAACGGAGTGGTCTGTCACCTAAACTGTACTTTCTAACTATCTGTCTTCATGCCCTAACCACTTTCATTACTTGCTTTATTACACAACAACCAACACATCTCCCTTTATAGCTAATCACTAAATGTGTTTTTTTTACTGTACTTCCTGGGGCATTTTGTTTGAGAGGAGTCTCAAATGTGATGTCACAGAAGACTAGGGCTGCACGCACTCTCCGCAGTGTCCATCACCTCTCCTGTAACAGGACGTCATCAGGGAGCAGCGCTGCAGTTACTTACTTGTTTCTTGAATTGCCGCTCGCTTTGAAGTCATTCTGGATCCTGGGTTATGGGCAGTGGGGGAGTTATGAGTGCAGCGCCGGCTCCCTGCTTCTCTCTCCACCACCGTAGCTTCTGTGAAAGAAGACGTAGTCAGGGGGTTGAAATAGAAGCAATGAGTGATATCAGTGCAACCCCACAGCTTCTAGCACCGTCATACTAACGACCCTTTATTATTATGTATGTTTGTAAACATGGATTCTGGGGTATTTTCTTCCAACTTATGAGGCCATAATACACCATCAAGTAGTTCTCAGTGATTACTTTAAGGACAGCAGCTGACGGTCTAATATTTAACCTGAGACATGTCATTCCTGTCATTTGCTGCACCTTTTTTGCATATAATTTTGTCTTGTTACTGATACCAGTAAATTATAGTCTGGCCCCACCCTAAACCTATATAAACCATATTACAGAGGTCATCGAGTCCTCGGTGTCCTCTGTTATCTACCGGCACATAATAATTTTCTCTCTTTTGTATTAAAGATTGTTTTTTCAGAATTCCCTATTACTAGTTGGCCTGTGCAAAATTTTTGCACATTGGTCGTCGGGGGCGCAGGCAATTTCAGAAAAAGCAAGCTGGTCTCAAATGTAAATAAATTTCATGAGCTGATGAACACAGACAGGTATTTATATATGTAGATTGGTAATACAATAAATTGGTTTGATAAGTAGAGGCCAAAAAATGTCTTCTGGTTGAGGTGCCACCTGCAGCTCTTTGTGTCTTTCTGCAGGTTTAAGAAAATTAATGTTTAAACTGTATTTAGCGATAAAATCGTGGATGTGTGGTTTGTTTGGCTCTTTTCTTGCTGAAGGGAGCAAGTCTACCTTTCAAATGGTGTATCATTTGTGTGTGTGGGGTGAAGTAATCAGCGAAAAAGAAATGCATGTATACAAATGTGTTTGCATATGTGACTCACCTGCAGTGCAGTGTGCAATCCTCCAATGTGCCTGAAATAGGCTGGGCAAGCACTTGAGCAACCTGGAAAGACCCCAAGGCAAATGTTTGGATTTGTTTGTGATGTCTGTAAGCAGCTTTGTGGTAGTGTGCTTTGGGGTACTGTGCTGCCACCTGCAAGTAATTTGACCTTTCAAGTGGTGTATAATTTGTTTGTGTGGGTGGAGTATGAACAGAGCAAGTGTGCAATTGAATAGGCAGTGCATGTTTACACATGTGTTTGCATATGTGACTCACCTACAGTGAAGTGCGCAATCCTCCAATTTGGCTAAAATAGGCTGGGCAAGCAGTTCGACAAGCTGGAAAGCCCCTAAGGCAAATGTTTGGATTTGTTTGTGATGTCTGTAAGCAGCTTTGTGGTAGTGTGCTTTGGGGTACTGTGGTGCCACCTGCAGGTCATTTTTCTTTACTGCAGGTTTATGAAAATTAATGTGTAAACTGTATTTTTTGATCAAATCGTGGATGTGTGGTTTGTTTGGTTATTTTCTTGCTGAAGGGTGCAAGTTTACCTTTCAAACAGTGTATCATTTGAGAGTGTGGGTGGAGTATGAACGGAGATACAAAGTAATCACCGAAAAGAGTGTTTAGAAATAATAGAATGGATTGCTCTTTTTTTAGCAATTTCGACACACTTGGAATTTTTTTCCCGCTTTTCACTACATCACATGATAAAATGAATGGGGTCATTAAAAAGTTAAAACTTGTCCTGAAAAAAAAAACAAAAAAAACCTTCACATGGCTATGGCTATGGAAACATTATAACGTTATGGTTCTTGAAATAACGGGAGGAAAAAGTAAGCTCAAAAATGGAAATTCGCCAGGTCCTTAAGGGGTTAATTTTATGCTGCGGTTAATGAGGATGATAACAATTACATCTTACAGATTCCTCTTTTATTTTTTTTATGAAGTGACCGAGCATATTCACTGTTTCTTTCCATGCCATCACATTAACTTTTCACAGTCCAGACCATGAGACGTTTACTGGTACAGCAGATACCTGCTTCATTACACACCCCTTGTATTCCAAGTAGTGCAGTAATTGGCTGCTGAGATTTTGGGTGTGGCAACTGTTCACATTACTTTCTAAATGCTCTTCATTATGACTGTAGTTGGATGGCAAGAATAAAAGGCTGACTGCACACACAGAGGATCATTGACCTCCTGCAGCTACTCAAGCTTATCTGCTCTGTATGTTCAGGCGCTGGCGACTTGTGTTTCTAATAACCATATTTCATCAAGACTGATAACTTATCTTCATGAAAAAGGTGAGTGATTTAGAGTTGATACTGAGCAAGAAAAGTTTTTTTTTTTTTTATAATTCCCAAAAAGTAGTGGGTGGAATTTATAAAAAAGAAAAAAAAAAAAAACTGCATATACTGACCTATGGTGCCTGTTCAAAATCCAGTTTCTCTTGTGAGAATACGGAATTTTCCGTGTGGATTTTCCCCATAGAATTGCATTACACGCAGAAAATAGAATAAGTTGGCAATAGAAATGCATGTAATCCACAGCCGAGTATATCAATTAATAATAATCATCTTTTTTTACCATGTATAGCGCCAACATTCCGCAGCGCTTTACAATTCAACAGTGGATATACAAGTCATAAGTAACAATGTTAGGCTGAGTGCAGACGTACTTTTTGGCCCTGCGGATTTTTCCGCGCAGAATGGAAGAAATCCGCAGGTCAAATGACCTGCATTTTTCCTGCGGTTTTCATGCGGTTTTTGTGCGGTTTTCCCCCTGCGGATTTGGTGACAGGGGAGATGGAAAACCGCACAAAAGAAGTAACATGCTGCGGATTTTGTACCGCGGGAAAACCGCGCGGAAAAATCTGCAGTGTCTGCACAGCGTTTTTTTTTACATTGATTTTAAGGCTACTGTACATCACAATGCAGAAATGCAACGTTTCTGCGCAGTAAAATCCGCTGCGGAACCGCTGCAAATCTGCATCGTGTGCACACAGCCTTAAAGATAATACAATAGTTAAAGCAAAAATAACGACGACCTTGCTGGTAAGTTCTTACAATCTACAATTAGGTTTTAAATGCAAGAAAGTATAAAAAAAAAAAAAAAAAAGCAACTTAATTTAAACCCGACACACCAACAAGAGGCTAAAAACGCAGCAAGAAAATAAAACACAATGAAAAAGACGCACGGAACTTATTTACCGATTAAGCTTAATCAGGGAGTAGTGTTGAGTGATACCGTCCGATACTTAAAAGTATCATATCGGTTGGTATCGGCCGATCTAAAAAAAATATCGGGTATCGCCGATTCCGATACCGGAAGTCCCATTCAAGTCTATGGGACTTCCGGTATCGGAATAAGAAAAACCCTATTTTTGCCTTGTACAGCCTCTCTGGGGTCTGTACGGGCCTTTCGGGGGGCTGTGCCGGCCTGCCAGGGGGTCTGTGCAGGCTCCGGTGGTCTGTGCCGGCCTGCCGGGGGGCTGTGACGGCCTGCCGGTGGTCTGTGCAGGCTCCGGTGGTCTGTGCCGGCCTGCCGGGGGGCTGTGCCGGCCTGCCGGTGGTCTGTGCAGGCTCCGGTGGTCTGTGCCGGCCTGCCGGTGGTCTGTGCAGGCTTCGGGGGTCTGTGCAGGCATCGTCCGATGGGACTACAAGTCCCATCGGGCGATGCCTGCTACCATGACAGTGATTGACACATTAGCCAATGATGGGAAAAAAATTACATTCCCACGCAGCAATGGCATAAAGTGAGACTAGGGACTTTTTTTTTTTTTTTTAAAGTGGTGGAGGAATACAGTGCGGAAGGATACCTACCTTCCGTCATTGTATTCCTGGAGCTGGTAGAGAACGGTAGCATCAGCTGATGCTGCTGTTCTCCACGCAAGATGGACGTGGGACCCTCGTGGACTTCTGCGGATCGGGGTAAGTATATTGGTGTTTTTTTGTTTTGATATTTATCCCTCAGGTGACAATGACTTCGGGGATCAAAGTGACAAGTGACGGTAAGTATGTACTCTATGTTATATGTACTGTATGTCTATATGTATGTATTGTATGTAGTATATACACTCACTGGCCACTTTATTAGGTACACCATGCTAGTAAGGGGTTGGACCCCCTTTTGCCTTCAGAACTGCCTCAATTCTTCGTGGCAGAGATTCAACAAGGTGCTGGAAGCATTCCTCAGAGATTTTGGACCATATTGACATGATGGCATCACACAGTTGGCGCAGATTTGTCGGCTGCACATCCCTGATGCGAATCTCCCGTTCCACCTCATCCCAAAGATGCTCTATTGGATTGAGATCTGGTGACTGAGGAGGCCATTTGAGTACAGTGAACTCATTGTCATGTTCAAGAAACCAATCTGAGATGATTCGAGCTTTATGACATGGCGCATTATCCTGCTGAAAGTAGCCATCAGATGTTGGGTACATTGTGGTCATAAAGGGATGGACATGGTCAGCAACAATACTCAGGTAGGCTGTGGCGTTGCAACGATGCTCAATTGGTACCAAGGGGCCCAAAGAGTGCCAAGAAAAAATTCCCCACACCAAGACACCACCACCACCAGCCTGAACCGTTGATACAAGGCAGGATGGATCCATGCTTTCATGTTGTTTACGCCAAATTCTGACCCTACCATCCGAATGTCGCAGCAGAAATCGAGACTCATCAGACCAGGCAACGTTTTTCCAATCTTCTACTGTCCAATTTCGATGAGCTTGTGCAAATTGTAGCCTCAGTTTCCTGTTCTTAGCTGAGAGGAGTGGTACCCAGTGTGGTCTTCTGCTGCTGTAGCCCATCTGCCTCAAAGTTCGACGCACTGTGCGTTCAGAGATGCTCTTCTGCCTACCTTGGTTGTAACGGGTGGCAATTTGAGTCACTGTTGCCTTTCTATCAGCTCGAACCAGTCTGCCCATTCTCCTCTGACCTCTGGCATCAACAAGGCATTTCCGGCCACAGAACTGCCGCTCACTGGTTTTTTTTTCTTTTTCGGACCATTCTCTGTAAACCCTAGAGATGGTTGTGCGTGAAAATCCCAGTAGATCAGCAGTTTCTGAAATTCTCAGACCAGCCCTTCTGGCACCAACAATCATGCCACGTTCAAAGGCACTCAAATCACCTTTCTTCCCCATACTGATGCTCGGTTTGAACTGCAGGAGATTGTCTTGACCATGTCTACATGCCTAAATGCACTGAGTTGCCGCCATGTGATTGGCTGATTAGAAATTAAGTCTTAACACACAGTTGGACAGGTGTACCTAATAAAGTGGCCAGTGAGTGTATGTATGTTGCATGCATGTAGTATATATGCAGTATATATGTGGTATGCATGTGGTATGTATGTAGTATGTATGTAGTATGTATGTTGCATGTATGTAGCATGTAGTATGTATGTAGCATGTATGTAGTATGTATGTTGCATGTATGTAGCATGTAGTGTGTATGTTGCATGTATGTAGCATGTAGTATATATGTAGTATGTAGTATATATAGTATATATGTAGTATGCATGTTGCATGCATGTAGTATATATGTTGTATGTATGTTGCATGCATGTAGTATATATGTATTATGTATGTAGTATGTATGTAGCATGCATGTAGTATGTAGCATGCATGTAGTATGTAGCATGTATGTAGTATGTATGTTACATGTAGTATATATGTAGTATGTATGTTACATGTAGTATATATGTAGTATGTATGTTGCATGCATGTAGTATGTTGCATGCATGTAGTATATATGTAGTATGTATGTAGCATGTATGTAGTATGTAGCATGTATGTAGCATGCATGTAGTATGTAGCATGTATGTAGTATGTATGTTACATGTAGTATATATGTAGTATGTATGTTACATGTAGTATATATGTAGTATGTATGTTGCATGCATGTAGTATATATGTAGTATGTATGTAGCATGTATGTAGTATGTAGCATGTATGTAGTATGTATGTTACATGTAGTATATATGTAGTATGTATGTTACATGTAGTATATATGTAGTATGTATGTTGCATGCATGTAGTATATATGTAGTATGTATGTTGCATGCATGTAGTATATATGTAGTATGTATGTAGCATGTATGTAGTATGTAGCATGTATGTAGCATGCATGTAGTATGTAGCATGTATGTAGTATGTATGTTACATGTAGTATATATGTAGTATGTATGTTACATGTAGTATATATGTAGTATGTATGTTGCATGCATGTAGTATGTATGTAGCATGTATGTAGTATGTAGCATGTATGTAGCATGCATGTAGTATGTAGCATGTATGTAGTATGCATGTTGCATGTAGTATATATGTAGTATGCATGTTGTATGTATGTAGCATGTAAAAAATTTTTTTTTTTTTTTTTTTACATTCAACACATTAGCCGGATGATGGGACTACTACTGTCCCATCATTGGCTAATGTGTCAATCACTGTCATGGTAGCAGGCATCGCCCGATGGGACTTGTAGTCCCATCGGACGATGCCTGCACAGACCCCCGGAGCCTGCACAGACCACCGGCAGGCCGGCACAGCCCCCCGGCAGGCCGGCACAGACCACCGGAGCCTGCACAGACCACCGGCAGGCCGGAACAGATGCGCACAGACAGCGCATCATGATGACGTCATTTCGGCAGCCAATCAGAGCCACAAAAGTGGCTCATTGCATTTTGGACTTCCGATTCCGGTATCCGATACGAAAAAAGTATCGGTACTCGGTATCGGAATTCCGATATGGCAAATATCGGCCGATACCCGATACTTGCGGTATCGGAAAGCTCAACACTATCAGGGAGAAAAAAAAACCAGCTCAGTCTTGGAGTAAAAGTCTCCAGCTACGTCCAAACGAATACTTTGTATGAATGTTCATGTACTGTATAGTCTGCAACAACATGGAACATAATATCATGTGAATGTCTAAGTTTTCATTTTAGACTAATCATTTGGTCATAATGGAAGTAAAATGTTCTGGACTCTACTTATGAGCAGGAAACTTGTACAGGTCATTGGACTACAGAAAAAAACAAAAAAGTACTTCTATGTTCACTTCTACTGTTCTGTACTCATTGAACCAAGTTCTCCACCATTGGCACATAAACCGTCCAGCACAATACATTTGAAGATGAAAGCATACATTATGTGCACTGTTTGAGGATTATTTTATTTAATTTGTAAATTCAAGGTACTGGGTCCTTATAAAGTTAAAACATCACTTATTCATGCTCATGAAAAAGCATGAATAAGTGATGTTTTTTCTTCCTATGCACCCCCCCAAAAAAAGTCTAATTTTCAAAATAGGTTTGAAAGAAACATTGCACAACTTCTCCTATCTATTGTAAGGTGAAAAACAAACATCACACTGATTGCACATGACAGACATTCTGTGCTGTCTATGATTTCTCAAGGATCCAGAGACTTGTATGGGTAATTTTAACTTGTGATTGTAACCAAAATTTGACATTTATTCATGATGTGTTTTTGGTTAAAGGGAACCTGTCAGCAAGATTGTGCTGAGTAACCTACACACAGTGTCAGGTTGGCGTCGTTATACTGATTACAATGATTCATTGGCTGATGAAATCCGTCTTGTGGTTGTTGTTTAATCTTTATTTTCAGTTTTGAGTTAATGATATGCTTGTGCTCTGGGGCGGCCTGTGAGGGTCTTCATGTGGTGCTCTGCTTAGGTATTCATATGTCTGGCTTCTAACAGGTCACTGATCCCTCAGTGAGGGGGGTGGTCAGTGAGGTATCAGTGACCTGTCAGCAGTCTGCATTATGAATACCTAATCAGAGCACCACATGAAGAGCCCCACAGGCTGCTCCGGAGCACGAGCATATCATTAACTCAAAACTGAAAATAAAGATTAAACAACAACCACAAGACGGATTTCATCTACCAAGGTATCAGTTTAGTCAGTATAACGGCGCCGACCTGACACTGTCTGTAGAATACTCAGTACAATCCTGCTGACAGGTTCCCTTTGTTTTTTTTGTGGACACAAAATAACAGGGATATGTGACCTGCTGCATTGACTATAATGCGTATGTGTTCTATGTTTGAAAAACATGGATAAAATACTAACTTGAAAGTGCATTTCCTCTTCTCGATCATGGTGAAGGAGCATTCCTAGGAACACTCGTTTCCTGATATTTGTGCAGTGTAAACAGCCTTTGGATCAACCAACAAAGAAGCTAAATGCTCATTCATCAGATTACATATTTTTTTAGCATGTTTAAAAGATCTTTGGAAGCCCATCGACATGCATAAACTGAATTGAATTTTTCTTATTAATAATAATGCTCACCTGTCCACGTGCTGCTGACCGGTCGTCTGCTTCTCATCTCTTCCCTTTCCCCAGTTGTGCGCATGTTCTTCTGCTGGCTTCATTCTGACCTGGAGCTTCTGGCTTAATTAGGCCTCTGATGTCACTGCTTGCCGTGCATGTTGTGACATCACAACATTAGGTGTCTCTCCCAAAGCCTATTGAGCACCTTGGTGATGCATATCGGTCATGATGTCTGCTTGGTGCATTGTGGCGTCAGAAGTCCTGGCTCAAAGTGAAGCAAGTCAAAGACAATGCATGCAACTGGGGAAGGTAAAAAGAAATAATGAGCTGGACTGGACAGGGGTGGTGGTGCAGATGATTGTACAATTGTGGAGACATCAACTATTTTGATACAAGGGTCAGATCAATATCTACAAACTACGTCTATGGGTCCATGAAAAAAATCGTATCTCATTTGGACTACACCCTGAACAAAATAAATCGGTCAGTTTTCCTTGCATGTGAGAAAAACTGACGTCTCTATGAGGCCTAAGGGTATGGGCACATAATGTGTTTTACTGATTGTAGAGCCTAAAAAGCACTAAACAAACACTAAAAAGAATAAACATACAGTATGCACTGAAATGTAAAAATTACTTGCGGTGCAAACGTTCAGTTTCTTGACCTTCAGATATTTGCTTCATTAGCGTAAAAAGGAGCAACTTGACAATTCTTCTTGTAGCTTCAACTTGGAAGCCGCTCACTCTTTTATACTTGCAAGCAAAGAAAAAAAACATGGTGGCATGAATGCAAAAAAAAAAAAAAACTAGAAAGGCAATTCATTTAGAAACACAGCCGGCTTTTTCCTAAGGCATCTTTTTCTTGAACAACTTGGCGGGGTTTGTATAAATCGAAGCCATAGTGTGCACTTAAACTAATAGTGTGCAGATTTATTAGACGATTTAATGCTCTTTTAATAAATCTGGACTATTTTTTGACTGTCTAGGCTAAGTTTATACCACTTATTTATTAATTGACCTATCTTGTGCCAGAAATATTTGCCACAATTTTAGTGCACTGTGTTATATTTGCCAACACCCCTTTTTCATTACGCTGAAACTTTTGTCAGCGAGGCCATATACTCTTGTCAGACAAGATGAGGGCCGTTTTTGGGAGCAAATTGCACCAGATTTCTGATGCATTAAGCCATTAAGGTTTGTATTAATAGAAGATTGGACATTTGGGCTACGCATGTCATACAACAATAGAGTATAGAGCCCTGTGTGGATGAAAAGTAACAAGTCTAAATGCTGTAATCCATAAACTAAATGGATAATAATAATCTTTATTTTTATATAGCGCTAACATATTCTGCAGCGCTTTACAGTTTGCACACATTATCATCACTGTCCCCCAATGGGGCTCACAATCTAGATTTCCTATCAGTATGTCTTTGTAATGTGGGAGGAAACCGGAGTACCCGGAGGAAACCCACACAAACACGGGGAGAACATACAAACTCCTTGCAGATGTTGTCCTTGGTGGGATTCGAACCCGGGACTCCAGCACTGCAATGCTATCCACTGAGCCATCGTGCTGCCCATCAGTGGTTTTGCCATGTCTGACAAATTGAAAAATCAAGATAACATAATCCTCTCACAATATAAGGGCCCCGTCACACATAGCGACACACCAGCGATCCCGACAACGATATGACCTTGTCAGGATCGCTGGTGTGTCGCTACATGATCGCTGGTGAGCTGCCAAACAGGCAGATCTCAGCAGCGATCAGGACAGCGACGACGTGGGTAACAAGCGCGCACGTCGCTTAGTTACCCGCTGTGTACCTTAGATACCAGCGCGCTGGTGCAGGGAGCTGGTAACCAAGGTAAACAGCGGGTTTCTAAGCGCGGCGCTTAGACACCCGCTGTTTACCTTGGTTACCAGCTCCCTGGACCAGCGCGCTGGTATCTAACGTACACAGCGGGTAACTAAGTGATGTGCGCCCTTAGTTACCCGCGTTTACATTGGAAACCAGCGTCCAGCTTTCTGATCGCTGGTCTCCCGCCTGCCACACGCAGCGATGCGTGCTGGCCAGCGGGAGACCAACGATCAAAAAATGGTCCAGGGCATTCGAGCACGATCAGCGATACCCGGTGGGGGGGCGGTCGCTGACAGGTGTCACACACAGCGATCTCACTGGTGAGATCGCTGTTGCGTCACAAAAGTTGTGACTCAGCAGCGATCTCGCTAGCGACCTCGCTGTGTGTGATGGGGGCTTAAGACATAATCATACATACCAAAGAGACAAAACACTCAGGTAAGAGTAACTGCTGAATGGATGTAGAAGATTTTAGATGCCCAAAGTCATCACCGGGTGCATCTTAGTAGGTTACTGAATACTGTCTAGACCACTTATTCTGCCTCTTCCTGCTGGCTGCAAATCCCAAGCGTTCTATCAGCTTCTTAGGTAATTGCATAACTCGTACTCACACCACCAGGCCTCTGCAGATAGGTTAACTCCACCGGCAATGCAACTGTAGAAAGACCAGGAGAAACAATGCTGTTTTCTTCCAAAATCTTGGTTACAATCTATTAGTTACAATGAACAGTAGGTAGAAAGGAGTAATCTGTACAAGGCTGTACACGTGCATCTAGAGTAATGGCTGCTGTATACTAAACTGAAGAAAAGGGAGGAGCAACCTAATACAGAGCCCAAAAACGGGAGGGACATAGGGACAATCTTCACACAGTCAAATTCTACCTAGCAACAACAGGGAATTTTGCTGATTGGAAGAAAAAACTCAACACAGGGAATATACATTACAGGTTGTTCCCATTTGTGGGACACAACACTCCCCATCTGAAATCGTCAGATTTCATAAGTCCTTATGCGACGAAGGAGTCAGCTCTGTCCCTTGACGTCATGAAACCTGCAATGAGAGGAGAGAAGACAAAACAATGCAACATAATGCAGAAATCAAGTCCATACTTGCAATAAAATGTAGACCTTGAATGAAAAATAAAAAAATAAGTCCAATAGAAAAACCCATCTTCAGACTGGTGAAGTCTGTTGTGAGTTCATTCTCTGGTTCCCCTTCTGAACTCCCTCTGGTGGTGTTGGGAGGTGGTGCGGCTGGATTGATCGGTGGAGATCTGCCACCTGAGGATGGGGATGGTGATTGGATCTCGGGATTCTCAGATTGGATTTAAGACAGCCGACGCCCTATTCAGTTGCTGGTGATTCCTTCTGGCTTGTCAGCTCTTGGTTTTCAGCTCTGTTCCAGTCATCTAAAGCTAAGTTTTTCTGCTAATGTTCACACTTGATTTTGTTGGTCTATTCAGTTTTTTGTGTGGCCTGCCAGCCCCGGCTGGGGGCTGAGCTGAATTTCCACTTTTATTTATCAGTATTTTTCCAATTGACTTTTTGCCCCTTACTAGTTCGGTCTCTTTTTGCTCTGTCTCAGAATATTCCAGAGTGCTGATTGTTATGAATGGGAAACCGAGGAGGAAAAACAAGACAACAAGCTAAGTCCCAGAGAGAAGTTGGTGTAACGGGGTCTTCCAAGCTCGGGTACCTCTTTCAGTACCACCCCGTGTTTTCAAAGGTCCGCTCTGCGTTGGCTGGAGTCTGAATGAATGACGCTGGCTGGAATTCCTCTGAGTGCATGGGCGCATATAAAAGATCACTGCTTCTCCACGTATTTCCAGTCTGACAACACTTTACTCACAGGACACAGAATATATCACACAGATACAGAGGGCCGGCCAATAGACAAGCGTCAGGCCAGACATGCATTACAAAAGTCGCAGGTGGCCGGAGCCTGCGCATGTTTACTGTGGGAATTACAAAGGTGGGGGGAGGGCAGACACTGCTGATACATTAGGGACATGCATCTCACATGGAACCTATTATATATACATATAACTGCGCAACATATTCTGGGCTGCTGAGTGGTTCTGTAACACGGCTCCCCTTTTCAGCGACGTGATCGGCATACACAGTCTGATCCTCAACGGATCGGTTTGGGGATGACCGAAGTTTATGGGGTTGGTACAAGTTCCGTTTGTCGACTTAGTCCATCGGCGTTACCATTTTGTTTGCCGGGTCTGTGGTGGATGGTGAAGTCCAGAGGTTGTAGGGCTAAACTCCACCGCAGCAATCTGGCGTTGTCTCCGGAGACCCGATTAAGCCAGACTAGGGGATTATGGTCCATTAGGAGGGAAAACTGTCGTCCATACAAATATGGTTGCAACTTCTTGAGTGCCCATACTACCGCCAGGCACTCCTTCTGGATGGCCGCATAGCTTACTTCACAGGGCAGTAGTTTCCGACTCAGGTAAGCTACCGGGTGTTCTTGGCCGTCCAGCCCGACTTGGCTCAGTACTGCCCCCTATCCAAACATTGAAGCGTCTGTATGAACAAGGAAACGTGTAGTTGGATCGGGTGCGGCCAATACAGGGGTATTGGTGAGGGCGTCCTTTAGTTGGCGGAAGGCTTCCTCACACTCTGAGGTCCAGGTTACCTGGTGGGGTTGGTTCTTACGGGTCAAATCAGTGAGGGGCTTGGCTACGCTGCTGTAATTGGGAACGAATTTCCTGTAATACCCCGCTGTCCCTAGAAACGTCATGACCTGGGTTTTATTGCGTGGCATGGGCCATTTGGCTATGGCCTCAATCTTGGCTGGTTCTGGTCGCTGTTTCCCACTTCCCACCCAATGCCCTAAATACTGAACCTCTGCTTTGCCCACGTGACACTTGTTTGGGTTCAGGGTGATTCCGGCCTGGTGGATCCTGTCCAATACTGTTTCTAGGTGATTTAGATGCTCTTCCCATGTCGCACTGTAGATGGCGATGTCGTCCAGGTAGGCACAAGAATAGTCCTGGAGACCATCCAGAAGCCGGTCAGCCAGCCTTTGGAATGTCGCCGAGGCATTCTTCATCCCGAATGGCATAACTCGAAACTGGAATAAGCCGAACGGGGTGACAAATGCCGACTTGGGAATAGCGTCAGGACTAAGGGGAATCTGCCAGTAGCCTTTGCATAGATTGATGGTGGTCAAATACTTTGCCCCCGCCAGCCGGTCTAACAACTCATCCACACGCGGCATGGGGTATGCATCCGTCACTGTTTTCTCATTGAGCTTACGATAGTCTACATAAAACCGTGTAGTCCCATCCTTCTTGGGCACTAACACTACGGGGGATGCCCAGGGACTATCTGACTCTTCAATGACCCCTAAACACAACATCTCTTGTATCTCTTGTCGCATCCCCTCTCGTACAGACTCAGGGACGCGGAAGGGGTTTTGTCACAGGGGAGTCTGATCCTGGGTCTCAACCTTGTGTTGTGCCAGGCGAGTGTACCCCGGTCTCTTTGAAAACATCCTCTGTCGCTGCCTCAACAACGCCTCCGCCTGCTGTCTCTCCCGGGGGCCTAGGTCTTCACCCAAATGTACCTGGTCCCATGTTTTAGACTGAGTCCTTTCCCCTAAGACATCCGGCAAGGGAAGTCCGGCTAAATCCTCTGCTTCAGGTGCACAGATGGCCACTACCTCTTCAGGGCGCTCCCGGTAGGGCTTCAGCATATTCACGTGGAACATGCGGATAACCCTGGGGTCGTCACAATCGGCGACATTATAGGTTGTGTCGGCTATTTTCCCCACTACCTGGTAGGGCCCCTGCCATGCAGCTTGAAACTTATTCTGCTTAGTGGGCTCTAACACCAGGACCTTCTGTCCTATTTCCAAGGTGCGCTCTCTGGCCCTCCGATCGTACCATATGCGCTGGCGCCGCTGGGTCGCCTGCATGTTCTCACGTACAGCCTGAGTCAGCTCCTGTAGGCGGTCCTGGAATTCCAGTACATAGGGTACAATAGGTACCCCTTCTATGAGGCCCTCCCCTTCCCAGTGTTCCAGCACTAAGTCTAGGGGTCCCCTTACCCGTCTCCCGTATACCAGCTCGAACGGGGAGAACCCCGTGGATTCTTGGGGCACCTCCCGAGAGGCAAACAGGAGGTGTGGCAAGAATTTCTCCCAGTCCCTGTAGGTCCTGGTAAAAGTCCCAATGAGCTGTTTTAATGTCCCGTTAAAGCGTTCACACAACCCATTGATTTGCGGGTGGTACAGGGCGCTTCTAATGGACTTTACGCCGCACAGCTTCCACAGTTGGTTGGTCACCTCTGCTGTAAACTGGATACCCTGGTCCGAGATAATCTCCCGGGGAAACCCAACCCGTGAGAAAACCTGGAGCAGAGCAGCCGCCACCGTCTCTGCCAGTATGTTAGGTAACGCAACCGCCTCTGGATACCGTGTGGCATAATCTACCACTGTCAATATATACTTTTTCCCGGACGGACTGGGTTTGGCTAACGGCCCTATCAAATCGACCGCTTCTCCGCTAAATGGTTCCTCCACAATGGGGAGGGGGCGTAATTTGGCCTTGCATCGATCCCCCCTCTTGCCAATGCGCTGACAACTGTCACAGGTCTGGCAGTACTGACGAACATCATAGGTTACCCCCGGCCAAAAGAAGTTTTGTGTCAGACGATGCCTGGTGCGACTGACTCCAAAGTACCCGGCCAAGGGTATATCATGAGAGATTCGCAGTAGCTCCTGCCTATACTTCTTGGGAACTACCAGCTGTTGTTTTATAGTGGGGCTCGTCCCTGTGTGGTGCTGCTCTGTGATCCGGTAGAGGAGTCCCTGCTTCCATACAAACTGTTCCGCTTCCAGTACTCCTCTCCCCTCCTGTGCCTTCCCACGATATCCCTCTAATGAAGGATCCTCAAGTAACTCCCTCTTAAATTCATCTGGGGTGGCCCAAGAAATGTGTCTGGCTATGGGAATACGTGCAGGGCTGGGATGTCTTACCTGGGCCTCCTCTGAGTGTGATTCTGCCTCCGCAGCTCGAGCTTGTCTCCGGGTGGTCACAGGATAGGTCTCAGCCAGAGGGGCCACCGAGAATGCAGACAACATGGGCCCCAAGTCATTTCCCAGCAAGACGTCTGCAGGAAAATCCTCCATCAAGCCGACCTCAACAAGGCCATCCCCGACTCCCCAGTTCAGGTGAATCCTGGCAGTGGGTAGTCGATGTATGGCTCCCCCTGCTACACGGACTGCCACTGTCCGGTCCGTCTTCTCTTGGTCCCGGACGAGATGAGGCTTCACAAGGGTCAAAGTTGCTCCGGAATCTCTTAGTCCCTGCATACGTTTCCCATTAACCCACACGACCTGTCGATGCTGTTGTTGATTATCTGCCTGGGCTGCCTGCACGGGGTCTACTTCATGCAGCACTTCCTCCATCTCTTCCACCCCTTGGTTAGTCGTAGCCCCCAATGCCGGGTCAGCTTCGCCTTGGTAGCAGTGTACAGCAGCCCGGCTGAAGGTAGCTGTTCCCGCCTTTGGCCACTGGGTATGCTGAGTCCAGTTGGGACATTGTCTTTGCAGGTGGCCCAGCTGACGGCAGGTGTGCATTGCGCCCCAGGGGGACTGTGGTAGGCCGGGTTTCTAGCTGATCCCCCTACAATCTTCGGTGGTTTGGGGCCCTCCAGGTCCATGGGCGGGCCCCCAGTGACCACCTTTGATCCGGAGAACTGCGGCCTCCTGGCATCATGATGTTCATCGGCCAGACGAGCGGCTTCCTCAAGAGTTGTTGGCCGCCTGTCCCGAAGCCATTCCTGTGTCTCGGGGTTTAGTCCATTAAAGAATCGTTCTAACAGGAAGAGCTGGAGGACGTCCTCCTTAGTGGTTGCTTGGCTCCCTTGTACCCACTGTAGCAGTGACCGCCGTAATTTACAGGCCCATTCAGCGTGGGTATCGGTTACGTGTTTTATAAGTCTGCAGAACTTTTCGCGATAGGCCTCTGGTGTCAGCGCATACTGGGCCAAGATCACTTCTTTGATCCGCTCATAGTCCATACAGTCCTCATCAGGTACCATGCGATAGGCGTCCGCTGCCCGGCCTGTCAACTTACTGGCCAGAATCTGAACCCGTTCCTCCGGCTTTACTTGATGAAGGGCACACTGCCGCTCAAAGTCCTGCAGAAATGCATCAATGTCTTCCTCTGCCTCCCCCAACTGTTGGAAGGCATTGTACTGGATCTTTTTGTGGCTTTCTGTTGAAGGTACCTGGTCGAAGGCCAGAGCTCCCCCTGCTCGCTGACTCTCCTCTCTCAGCTCTGCCATCTCCATCTTGGCCAGCTCCACTTTGGTCCGCTCTGCCATTTCCATCTTGGCTAGCTCTATCCTGGTCCGCTCGGCCATCTTTTCCTTCAGATCAGTACGCACATCAGCCATCACCTCTCGTATGATCTCTACTGCAGGGTTTGGGCCATAGAACGCCAGTCTGATCTTTACCTCCCTCTGGAATTCGGTCTCCTCCATGTTCACATTGGGGGGCGCTGCACTGTCGTGTTCTATGATGGCTGCTATCAAATCTGCTTTTGTCTTGTTGCTGGCGATCAACCCTCGGGCTTCCACCAGATCTTTTAATGTAGTCCTCTTTAACTTCTGGTAGTTATTTTCCATTCATTCCTTTCCTCCTGTAGAAGGGGTATCAAATCCCGATGTCTGCCACCAGTGTAACGGGGTCTTCCAAGCTGGGGTACCTCTTTCAGTACCACCCCGTGTTTTCGGAGGTCCGCTCTGCGTTGGCTGGAGTCTGAATGAATGACGCTGACTGGAATTCCTCTGAGTGCATGAGCGCATATAAAAGATCACTGCTTCTCCACGTATTTCCAGTATGACAACACTTTACTCACAGGACACAGAATATATCACACAGATACAGAGGGCCGGCCAATAGACAAGCGTCAGGCCAGACATGCATTACAAAAGCCGCAGGTGGCCGGAGCCTGCGTATGTTTACTGTGGGAATTACAAAGGTGTGGGGAGGGCAGACACTGCTGATACATTAGGGACATGCATCTCACATGCAACCTATTATATATACATATAACTGCACAACATATTCTGGGTGCGGAGTGGTTCTGTAACAGTTGGTAACTATGCAGATTGCAGATCCCTGATCTTAACCGCACAACTAGCAGCAGTCATGGAGCGTTCCTACGTTGGTCCTAGACGCCTCGTCACAACCGGAGAACTACATAAGCCTAAAGCAGGAAAAGAGGAAAACTAACTGCCCCAGAGCAGACCCCAAAGGAAAGACAGCCCCCCACATGTATTGACTGTGAAACAAGATGAAAATACAAACAAAGGCAGGAAAATAGGCTGAGCAAACGATTGGGCCCGGCTAACTAAAAAGGACAGAAAAGGAAAGACACTGTCTGCAATCTGCCAAAAACAACCTACAAAATTATTGTCCAACACTTCTGATAGCAAAATTAACCCTGAAGTCACTAGACTTCTAAACCTATATCAGCACTCTGAAATATTTTGAGACAGAGCAAAAAAGAGGCCAATCTAATAAGGGACAAAAAGCAGATTGGCAAATACTGATTAATAGGAGTGGAATTTCAGCATAGCCCCAGCAGGGGCAGGCTGATTACACAACAAACTGAATTGACCAACAAGCGCAAGTGTGAACATTAGCAAAAAACAAACTTAACTTGAGAAGACTGGAAGAGAGCTGAAGTCCAGGATCTGAGAAGCAGACTGAATCACCAGCACCTGGACAGGGCGTCGGCTGTCTTATATCCAGTCTGATACTCCAGAGATCCAATCGTTATCTTCCTCATCAGGTGGCAGATCACTACCACTTAAACCAACCGCACTACCTCCTGTCACCACCAGAGGGAGAACGGAAGGGGAACTCTCAACTGGTGGAGCAGAAAATGAGTTCATGACAGTACCCCCCCCTTGAGGAGGGGTCACCGAACCCTCATCCATGCCACCAGGCCGATCAGTATGGGCCCGGTGAAAAGCACAAACCAATTTATTGGCAAGAATATCAGAGGCAGAGACCCAAGAATTATCCTCCTGGCCATAACCCTTCCATTTGACCAAATACTGGAGTTTCTCTACCTCATATTCCACATTGCCTTTAACCAATACAGGATCAGGAGGTGCCACCACAGGAACTACTGGCTCAACAAACCTCTTCAACAGTGACTTGTGAAATACGTTATGGATTTTGAACGTAACTGGAAGAGCCAATCGAAAAGAAACAGGATTAAGAATCTCCAAAATCTTATAAGGTCCAATAAATCTTGGCTTAAATTTTGGAGATGCAACCTTCATAGGAATATTCTTAGATGACAGCCAAACCATATCACCCACTTTAAACCGGGGACCAATGGTCCTACGCCGGTTGGAAAAATGCTGGTCCTTTTCCTGAGAGAGTGACAACTTATCCACCACTTGGTCCCATATCTGCTGCATTCTCACAACCACAGTGTCCACACCTGGGCAGGACGAAGATTCCACTTGCCCTGAAGAGAATCGAGGATGAAACCCAAAATGACAGAAAAAGGGTGACATCAGAGTGGCAGAACTAGCTCTATTGTTCAGCGCAAATTCGGCCAAGGGCAAAAATGAGACCCAATCATCTTGATCAGCAGATATAAAACATCTTAAATAAGACTCCAGGGTCTGGTTTGTTCTCTCAGTCTGCCCATTGGTCTGGGGATGAAACGCAGAGGAGAAGGATAACTGAATTCCCAGATTGGAACAAAAGGCTTTCCAGAATCTGGAAACAAACTGGACCCCTCTATCGGACACAATGTTCTCAGGAATCCTGTGTAACCGAACCACCTGTTGTAAAAACAAGGGCACCAACTCAGCGGAAGATGTCAACTTTGGGAGTGGTACAAGATGGATCATCTTCGAAAATCATTTACAAATCACCCAGATAACAGTCATTCTCTGAGAGACAGGAAGATCAGAAATAAAATCCATTGAGATATGGGTCCATGGCCTCTTGGGCACCGGCAGGGGCATCAACATCCCACTAGAACGAGAACAGGGTTTAGACCGAGAACAAGTCCCACAGGACTGTACAAAATTCCTGACATCACGAGATAAGGCAGGCCACCAAAGCGACTGACTCACCAAATCTTTGGTACCAAAAATACCCGGATGACCAGCCAATGCGGAGCAATGGACTTCAGACATCACTCTCTTTCTCCACTGGTCAGGAACATACAATCTTCCCATAGGGCAACGCTCAAGTTTATCCTCCTGAAATTCCTCCAGGGCACGTCTCAAATCGGGCGAGATGGCAGAAAGAACTATCCCCTCACCTAGGATAGTAGTAGGCTCGGTCACATTAAGAGAATCAGCAAAGAAACTCCTAGAAAGGGCATCTGCCTTAACATTCTTAGTGCCCGGAAGAAAAGAGACCACAAAATTAAAACGCGTGAAAAACAAGGCCCATCTAGCCTGTCTAGGATTCAAGCGTTTGGCTGACTGCAGATAAATCAGATTCTTGTGATTGGTGAGGACCACAAATTGATGTCTAGCTCCCTCCAACCAATGTCTCCACTCCTCAAATGCCCATTTCATGGTCAACAATTCCCGATTCCCCACGTCATAGTTGCGTTCAGATGGGGAAAACTTTTGAGAAAAGAAGGCAAAGGGATTCATTTTAGAAGTCACAGGATCTTTTTGGGACAACACAGCTCCTGCACCAATCTCAGAAGCATCTACCTCCACTTGAAATGGAAATGAGACATCAGGTTGCCGTAAAACTGGAGCAGACGTGAATCTCCGCTTAAGCTCCTGAAATGCTGAGACAGCCTCTGGAGACCAATGCAGCACGTCAGCGCCCTTCTTGGTCAGATCAGTCAGTGGTTTGACAATACCAGAAAAATTACCTATAAATTTACGATAGAAATTAGCAAAACCCAAAAACTTCTGGAGAGCCTTCAAAGAAGTAGGCTGAACCCAATCATAAATGGCCTGTACCTTGGCCAGGTCCATTTCAATAGTTGATGGAGACAAGATAAATCCCAAAAATGAAATCCTCTGTACACCAAAGAGGCATTTCGATCCCTTAACAAATAGGGAATTCTCCCTCAAAATCCGGAACACAGTCCGGACATGTTCCACATGGGAATCCCAATCACTAGAAAAGATCAAAATATCATCCAGATAGATGATCAAAAACTTATCCATAAAGTCTCGGAAAATATCATTCATAAAGGATTGGAAGACAGAAGGGGCATTAGAGAGCCCAAAAGGCATCACCAGGTACTCAAAATGTCCCTCCGGAGTATTAAACGTCGTCTTCCATTCATCCCCATGCTTAATGCGAATAAGATTATACACCCCCCTGAGGTCAAGCTTAGTAAACCAGCAGGCACTCTTAACTCTGGAGAATAAATCAGACATCAGAGGTAACAATTACTGATATTTAACCGTCATCTTGTTAAGGGAACGATAATCAATACACGGTCTTAATGAACCATCTTTCTTGGCCACAAAAAAAACAGCGCCTAACGGTGACAAGGATGGTCTAATATGACCCTTCTCCAACGACTCCTTAATATAGGATCGCATAGCATCATGTTCGGGTACTTATAAGTTGAAAAGCCGACCCTTTGGAAATTTACACCCAGGCATCAACTCAATTGCACAGTCATAACTCCTATGAGGAGGCAAAGACGCAGACTTACTCTCACTAAAAACATCAGAGAAATCAGCCAGATAATCAGGAATATCATGAGACTGAGGAGAGGTGAAGAAAACAGGAGCATCCATAAGAACAAACTGACAACCCCAACTCACCACAGACACAGATTTCCAATCCAAAACTGGGTTATGAGTTTGCAACCAGGGGAATCCCAGAAGAATAGTATCATGCAAATTATGCGGTACCAAAAATTTACAATTATCTTGGTGGTCTGGGGCAACTCGCATTATCACCTGGGTACAAAACTGAGGTTTATTCTCCGCCAAAGGAGTGGCATCAATATCCCTCAAAGGAATGGGAGTCTGCAGAGGCGTCATGGACAAACCACAACGTTTAGCAAAGTCCAAATCCATCAGATTCAGAGCTGCTCCTGAATCCACAAAAGCCTTAGTGGAAAATGTGGACAAGGAGCAGATCAGAGTAATTGCCAAAAGGAACTTAGGCTGTATACTGCCCACAGCAAATGTGTGTGCAAAACGTTTCTCTCTTTTAGGGCAGACAGAAATAGTATGAGAGGCGTCTCCACAGAAAAAACACAGCTTATTACGCCTTCTAAATGCCCGACGTTGCGCCCTAGACAAAACCCTATCACATTGCATAGGTTCAGACATTTGTTCAAAAGGTGGCAGCGCCTCCCGTGTAGTTTTACGTTCACGTAAACGCCGATCAACTTGAATGGCTAATGACATAGAGCCATCCAGACCAGAGGGAACAGGAAATACCACCATAACATCTTTTACGGTCTCTGACAAACCTTTCCGAAAGAGAGCTGCCAATGCACTATCATTCCATGTAGTAAGGACCGCCCACTTTCGGAATTTTTGACAGTACAACTCTGCAGGATCCTGACCCTGGTTTAATGCCAACAGGGTTCTCTCAGCTTGATCAACAGCATTAGGTTCATCATACAACAACCCCAAGGCCTGAAAAAATGCATACACATTAGTCAGAATAGGATTTTCAGGTGTCAGAGAAAAAGCCCAATCGTGGGGATCACCGCGCAGCAAGGAGATGACATTTTTAACTTGCTGCACAGAGCTCCCCGATGAGTTAGGCTTCAAAGCAAGAAATAATTTACAATTATTCTTAAAATTCAGAAATTTAGACCGATCCCCAGAAAACACATCAAGAGTAGGAATCTTGGGTTCAGCAGCATGTGACTGAATAAGGTAGGTGGAAATTCCCTGTACTTCAGCAGCAAGCTGCTCCACACGATCAGACAGTAGCTTAATCTCCATTAGGAAAAAAAAATCCTCCTACGGCCCCAGAAAAAAAAGAGGAAAAAATACATTAAAAAAAAAAAAAAATTCTGACACTTTTTTTTTTTTCTATAACAATTCTTTCCTGCTTTTGAGTACCCTAGAATCTGCGGTATGGCTGGTGATTCTGTTATGAATGGCAAACCGAGGAGGAAAAACAAGACAACAAGCTAAGTCTCAGAAAACCAGAGAAGTTGGTAACTATGCAGATTGCAGATCCCTGATCTTAACCGCACAACTAGCAGCAGTCGTGGAGCGTTCCTACGTTGGTCCTAGACGCCTCGTCACAACCGGAGAACTACATAAGCCTAAAGCAGGAAAAGAGGAAAACTAACTGCCCCAGAGCAGACCCCAAAGGAAAGACAGCCCCCCACATGTATTGACTGTGAAACAAGATGAAAATACAAACAAAGGCAGGAAAATAGGCTGAGCAAACGATGGGGCCCGGCTAACTAAAAAGGACAGAAAAGGAAAGACACTGTCTGCAATCTGCCAAAAACAACCTACAAAAATATTGTCCAACACTTCTGATAGCAAAATTAACCCTGAAGTCACTAGACTTCTAAACCTATATCAGCACTCTGAAATATTCTGAGACAGAGCAAAAAAGAGGCCAATCTAATAAGGGACAAAAAGCAGATTGGCAAATATTGATTAATAGGAGTGGAATTTCAGCATAGCCCCAGCAGGGGCAGGCTGATTACACAACAAACTGAATTGACCAACAAACGCAAGTGTGAACATTAGCAAAAAACAAACTTAACTTGAGAAGACTGGAAGAGAGCTGAAGTCCAGGACCTGAGAAGCAGACTGAATCACCAGCACCCGGATAGGGCATCGGCTGTCTTATATCCAGTCTGATACTCCAGAGATCCAATAGTTATCTTCCTCATCAGGTGGCAAATCACTACCACTTAAACCAACCGCTCTACCTCCTGTCACCACCAGAGGGAGAATGGAAGGGGAACTCTCAACTGGTGGAGCAGAAAATGAGTTCATGACATATGTGTGTTAGTAGATCTGAATTAATAACAAGTTTGGTATGTATTTACCTGGTTTTTAGTTAATTTGTGCATTCTAAAATGTTACATTTCTGTTGTTCTTCAGCTTCCTGTCCATTGGCCTGTCTTATGCCGCCCTCCACCATGAGTTTCTCATTGAGAAGGCTGGTAGTGCAATAAGAGACTGCGCTGCTGTAGTAGAATTCAAGATATCTTTATTGCCAACGCATTTCCTGAGCCAGTCCCAGCTCACTTCATCAGGGCATCGTAGAGCCAGTCCCATCTGATGAAGTGAGCTGGGACTGGCTCAGGAAACGCGTTGGCAATAAAGATATCTTGAATTCTACTACAGCAGCGCAGTCTCTTATTGCACTACCAGCCTTCTCTTTGTACCAAGTCCTTGGACCTCGTGCAGACTGCTGCAGCTGTTTTATGCGATTTTAGGTGTTGTGACTCTCACAACCCTATCAGGTGAGCCTAACATTTGCTGTGCACTCATCTACTTTCCATACAGACCTACGCATTGGAAGCGCCCTGTCTACCCCATTTTTCTTTCATGAGTTTCTCATTGGAAGATCTACCATTTCTGGCATAGTCAGATTGACATGTAGTGAAATATGGTCAAGACTACATCAACTCTTCATGCCCGAGCCCAGGATGGAAGACTGGTTGAGGATATCAAGGGACTTTGAGGAGGAATGCCAGTTTCCTAATTGTATTGGGGCCCTTGATGGCAAACATATCCGGGTGCGTAAGCCGCCGAACTCTGGCTACAAATTCTTCAATTATAAACAATACTTTTCTGTTGTATTGTTGGCTCACCAGCACCCGGATAGGGCGTCGGCTGTCTTATATCCAGTCTGATACTCCAGAGAACCAATCGATATCTTCCTCATCAGGTGGCAGATCACTACCACTTAAACCAACCGCACTACCTCCTGTCACCACCAGAGGGAGAACGGAAGGGGAACTCTCAACTGGTGGAGCAGAAAATGAGTTCATGACAGCTGATGTAGTGGGAGAAGTCTAGTGACTTCAGGGTTATTTTTGCTATCAGAAGTGTTGGACATTATTTTGTAGGGTTTTTTGCAGGTTGCAGACAGTGACTTGCCTTTCCTTTCTAGTTAGTTTGGGCCCCATCATTTGCTCAGCCTATTTTCCTGCCTGTGTTTGTGCCTTCATCTTGTTTCACCGTCAATACATGTGTGGGGGCTGTCTATTCCTTTGGGGTCTGCTCTGGGGCAGTTAGTTTTCCCTTTTCTTGCTTTAGGCTTAAGTAGTCCTCCGGCCATGACGAGGCGTCTAGGAACATCGTAGGCATGCTCCACGGCTACTGCTAGTTGTGTGGTAAGATCAGGGATCTGCAATCTGCATAGTTACCAACTTCTCTGGTTTTCTGTGGCTTAGCTTGTTTTGTTTTTTTTCTCCTCGGTGACCCAATCATAACAGAAGTCACAACATGCAACTCTTCCACCAAACCAATGGCAGAAGTTGAAAGCCACAAGGGGAAGTTCAAAGTTCAGATGGGCGCTGATAGTCCTGTGTGCTAGTATGGGAGCAGCATGCGGAGGCACGTTCCCCAGCGTGACAGAGTCCAGCAACAAAGTTAAATTCATGTGACTCATGCTCGAAGGAGCCAGCAGATAATGAACCTGAAATGGAAGTCAGCAGGCACAATGACTGACCAGCTGGAAGGATGTCCAGGGTGATGAGATTTCAGCTTCCGTACTGGCACCTTGGACAAACAACTTGTAATGCAGGTTTGCTCGAGATCTTTCCTAAACTCTGGTTCTCTTGGCTCAAGTTTGTTAACGAGTTCATCACAAGGTGATGCTTGGAAAGTAAACATGTCTTGTTCGACATCCGGCAGTCTGCTGAGGCTGCGTTGCGTGGGGATAATGCTAGCACTATCGGTAAAAGGTAGACTGTTGAGAGAGGGGTTCTCACTCTGAGCACTGAAGTCTAGCACGGCTTCGGCTTGACCAGGCTTGTGATGGAGATAGGCATCAAACTTAGCAATTGCTTGCTGTGAATTTCTTGGCGACTCAGTCTTTGCGGGAAGAGAAGGTGAGGGAGCTACCCAGCTGTTATAGTTGTCATCTGTGGTTTTGATGCTCATGACCCTGAAGATCACCTTGTCTTCCTTTGTAGGTGGTGAGTTGTTGTCCTTGGTTGAAGGATCGAGTGCTGTTGTCTCGAGGTTGTATTCTCGAAGATAAAGCAGACTTGAATTGTCAGATGGTTGTTGTTGACACTTAGTGTCGTTTTACTTCTCCTTCATCCAGCAGTTACGTGGGTCTGGCAGAGGGGACAAGTCATGGTGATCTGACATGATAATGGTTTTGTAAGAGGAGATGTTCCTTGGATCCTTTGTCTGGTCACTACAGACGTTGCCGATGATAAGCCAGGCTAGCTCGAGGGACTGGGCGTACGGTTCATTGAGTAGTTCGTGGACTTGTTGATGCATCTTCTGCAGTTGTATAATGTCTCTGCTGAGGAGAATTAGGATGTCTGCCTTGTCGTTCAGGGGTGGCATCTCTTTGGCTATCATTCTGAGATGAGGATGCTGAAGAGCGACTTCTCGCGTTGGGATTTCTTCCCTGTTGAATGGTATTTGGTTACACTCAACAAGCGTGGGTAGTGGTATCTCCATGGCATCCTTCTCAAGAGAAGTTATTATGAGGCCACTGGCCCTTCTTCGAGAGGTTTTATAACGCCGCTGCAGGTGCCCAAGGTGTAGGAATAGACATCACCTTTTAAGTCGAAAAACTCGAAGAGTTCTCACCTGGCCAGTGATTTGTTGCTCTGGTCATCCAGACTAACGTACACCTTGACTGCCTTCTCTGGATGACACTTGGGATACACCCTTGCCAGGCAAATCTTTGCGCAGGACTTGTCTCAAAGCCCTTCTCCGCAGACTTCGGTGCAGGAGGAAGATACCCCAACATGGCTTGTCAATTGGTCTGAACTCTCCCCACCATGGCTTGTGGTGGGAGAAGGTGTAGATGCAGAGTCATGCTGTGATGGATGGAGTGCTTGTACGTGGTCTTCGCTGTCACACTCGAGACACTTGATGGCGTTGACACAAGTGGCTCAGCACCTGAAGCGTACTCCAAACTTCTTCAAGAGCTCTTTTCATTCTTGAAGGGGTTTCTTCCTGAAGCCGATGCACTTCTTCAGGGAATGTGGCAGTTTGTGAATTGGACACTGGCGGTTCGGATTTTCCACCTTCTCACCTTCACTGCCTTTGTCTGGTACTGATGTCAGTGTAGGCAGAACTTCTGTCTTTTTTGCAGACACCGAACTGCTGCGGTTACTGTTGTGAGAGCACGAACTCTCGTACTTAGGAGATGACGCAGAGCCGCTGGGTTCTTTATAACAGACGCTGCGGTTGGTTTTGCACTCTGTAATCTCCTTGATGAAGTCACAGAAATAGGAAAATGGAGGAAAAGAGACTTGGTATTGTCTTTTGTAGTTTGACCCTCATGTGGTCAACCTTTCTTGTATGTTGTAGGGTAACTTGGCAACTATGGGTTTTACCCCACGAGCGGTGTCCAGGTAGCTGAGGCCAGGTAGGTAAATGTCTGCCTTGGCTAACTGGAGCTCTAAAAGCAGGTCGCTGAGCTCTAGGAATTTTGAACTGTCCTTGCCGGATATTTTGGGGAAATCCTGTAGTCGCTTGACCAATGCATTCTCTATAGCTTTGGGACTGCCTAAGCTACATTCTAGTCTTTCCCATGCAGCCATGAGACCAGCTTCTGGATTACTGATGTGGACAGATCTGAACCTCTTGACGCACTCTAGGAATTTTGAACTGTCCTTGCCGGATATTTTGGGGAAATCCTGTAGTCGCTTGACCAATGCATTCTCTATAGCTTTGGGACTGCCTAAGCTACATTCTAGTCTCTCCCATGCAGCCATGAGACCAGCTGCTGGATTACTGATGTGGACAGATCTGAGCCTCTTGACGCACTCTGTGGATTGAGGTCCGAGCCACCTGATTAGCAGATCCAGCTCTTCAGCAGCAGTGATGCCAAGGTCACTAATTGCAGCTTTAAAGGCACATTTCCAACCTCTATGGTTCTCTGGTTGATCATCGAACCTTGTGAGACCGGTCTTAGTAAGTTCACGGCAATCCATGTACCTTGCAAAGTCAGACATGTCAGTTTTCTCTGACTTTGGGAAGACAATTTCTGGCTGAGTAGCGCTGTTCATATGGTCTGTAAACTGTAGTGTCTCGACTTAGAAATGTAGCATAGTATGATGTGGCATAAATATTTAGTGCAGTAACCGGTTTACTGAGAATAGTTTCTGGCATAGATGTGACTGGAGCTGTATGGCTTTGCTGGGGTGTAGGATCTGGCTGTGTATTGAAGCATGAAGGAGGTTCAGGTTTGAATGTTTGTGGCACATTAGACTGACCTTGAAAGCTGGAAAGCTGGGAGCTGCAGGCGGATCGACATCTTGATACTTTGGAGAGGGGTCAGTCCTGACGGGAATGTTGTTGGTGGTCAAAGGTTCGCTGGCTTGGCTCAGCACGTAGTTTCTTGTGTGTTTAAGTGAGTCTTCCGTGTCGAATTCACACAAATTGAGGCTGCCTCCTCGACTCCCACCTAGGGCTTGCTGGAAGACCTTTAGCTTTGCCATGGCTGCTGCATGTTCACAGTCCTTATATTTACGCCCTCTCATGTGCAGATTCAGCTTCCATCTCTGCTTTTTTGCGTGCAGATTCAGCTTCCATCTCTGCTTTCTTGCGTTCAGATTCAGCTTCCATCTCTGCTTTTTTGCGTGCAGATTCCGTTTCCCTCTCTGCCTTCCTTTGGGCGAAAATGGCTTGCACTTTTGTAGATTCCACTTTGGCACACGCTCTTATGAATTGCTCACTGAGGGTTGAGTACCTACTGTAGATGAGCTTGACTTGACTGAGTGCTTTGAGCTCCTAGCCGACCTGGATCTGTGCAATGCCACTTCTGACTTTTATGCTATTTTTGCTTCTGTATTGTCCACAATGTCATGCACGGTGCAGTCTCAGACGGCATTGAGATGATGGAAGTCCTAAAGTTTCTTTAGAGACTCTGGCGTATTTAATTTCAGCAGAGTAGAGATGTATTTTTTTTACAAGTGTCTTTATAAGACTGGTATGCAGAGTACAATTGTTCAAGGGCTCCCTCTGGTGGTAATTCGTGAGAGCCAGGCACAATTAAGACAGTCACTTGGTTCAGCACTCTTTTCCATAGAGAAGTTGTGTGGTGTAGCAATTCACTTTTGGTGGATTCTAGGTTCTCTTTGACCTTACATGTAGGATTGGTTGATCGTTTGGATCTTTCACTGCAAACTGTGAGAAGTTCTGTTTCCATTACTTGCTGCTGCAGGACTGGCAGTGAAACGGTTCTTTTAGTCTCTTGTGGCAGGAGTGCAAGGGTGGGGGCTGTTCTGCTCCTGGTTGTCAAGGAGACCAATACAAATTTGCAACTAGATGAGCTGAAGAGCACAGAATGTGATACAAGTCTATGAAAACGGCAGCTTCTCAATAGCTTAGATGATCCTTTCTCTGGATTACAGGCTGTGAACTGTTCTTATAGGATATCTTTGGCTGTTCAATTTTCTGAGGTGAAGGGCACAGAGAATGTCTGCAACCATGTAAGCTGCTGCTGCTGTTGTGGCTTTACGTTAGCCTTATAAACAATCCTCTTCTTGGATTGCAGCTGTATACTATTCCTGGTCACAGCTACTCCTTTTTACTATTCTGCTTCTTCCTGATGGCTGCAAATCCCAAGTGTTCTAACTATCAGCTTCTTAGATAATTGTGTAACTCGTACTCACACCACCAAGCCTCCGCAGATAGGTTAACTCCACCAGCAATGCAACTGTAGAAAGACCAGGAGAAACAATGCTGTTTTCTTCCAAAATATTGTATTAGTTACAATGAGCAGTAGGTAAAAAGGAGTAATCTGTACAGGCAGTGCACATGCGTCTAGATTAATGACTGCTGTAGACTAAACTGAAGAAGGGAGGATGTTATGATTGGGTCACCGAGGAGGAAAACAAGACCAAGCTAAGTCACAGAAAACCGGAGGTTGGTAACTACGCGGATTGCAGACCCCTGATCCTAACCACACAACTAACAGCAGCCGTGGAGCGTACCTACGATGATTCTAGATGCCTCGTCACAGCCGGAGGATTAAATATGCCTAAAGAAAGAAAAGGGGAAATCTAAACTGCCCCAGAGCAGACCCCACAGGAATAGACAGCCCCCACACATGTATTGACGGTGAGACAAGATGAAAGCACAAACACAGGTAGGAAAAGAGGCTGAGCAAACGATGGGGCCCACACTAACTAGAAAGGACAGGAAATCAAAGATACTGTCTGCAATCACGCCAAAAAACCCTGCAAAAATGTCCAACACTTCTGATAGCAAAAAAAACCCTGAAGTCACTAGACTTCTCCCACTATATCAGCACTCTGGCATATTCTGAGAACAGAGCAAAAAGAGGCCAATCTAATAAGGGACAAAAAGCAAACTGGCACATACAGTGACATAAGAATGGAAATTCAGCACAGCCCCAGCCGGGGCTGGCTGACCACACAAAAAACTGAATAGACCAAACCAAAACAAATGTGAACATTAGCAGAGAACACTTAGCTTGAGAAGGCAGGAACTGAGCAGGAAACTAAGACCTCAGGAGGCAAGAAAAATCACCAGCATGGGAATAGGGAGTCGGCTGTCTTAAATCCAGTCTGAGACTCCAGATGTCCAATCCTCATCCTCATTATCAGGTGGCAGGTCTCTGTTAGTTAGATCAGCTTCATTACCTCCTGTCACCACCAGAGGGAGCCCGGAAAGAGAACTCACAACTCCTCTGTCAGCACATCCAGCTCCCTCACCAGAAGCCAGAGGAAGACCAGAAAATGAGTTCACAACAGTACCCCCCTTGAGGAGGGGTCACCGAACCCTCATCCACGCCACCAGGCTGATCAGGATGGTCCCAGTGAAAAGCACGAACCAATCTATTGGCATGAATGTCAGAGGCAGAGGCCCAAGAATTATCCTCCTGGCCATAACCCTTCCATTTGACCAAATACTGGAGTCTCCGTCTAGCCAAATGAGAATCCAATATTTTCTCTACCTCATATTCCATATTGCCTTTAACCAATACAGGGACAGGAGGTGCCACCATAGGAACTACTGGCTCAACAAACCTCTTCAACAGAGATTTATGAAACACGTTATGGATCTTAAACGTAACTGGAAGAGCCAATCGAAAAGAAACAGGATTAAGAATTTCCAAAATCTTATAAGGTCCAATAAATCTTGGCTTGAAATTTGGAGACGCAACCTTCATAGAGATATTCTTTGATGACAACCAAACCATATCACCCACTTTAAACCGGGGACCAATGGTCCTATGCCAGTTGGAAAACCGCTGGGCCTTTTCCTGAGAAAGGGACAACTTATCCACCACTTGGTCCCATATCTGCTGCATTCTCTCTACCACAGTGTCCACACCTGGACAGGCTGAAGATTCCACTTGCCCTGAAGAAAATCGAGGATGAAACCCAAAGTTACAGAAAAAGGGCGACATCAAAGTGGCAGAACTAGCTCTATTGTTTAGCGCGAATTCGGCCAAGGGCAAAAATGAGACCCAGTCATCCTGATCAGCAGATATAAAACATCTCAAATAGGACTCCAAAGTCTGGTTTGTTCTCTCAGTCTGACCATTGGTCTGAGTATAAAACGCAGAGGAGAAAGATAACTGAATTCCCAGATTGGAACAAAAGGCTTTCCAGAATCTGGAAACAAACTGGACTCCTCTGTCCGACACAATGTTCTCAGGAATCCCATGCAACCGAACCACCTGTTGTAAAAACAAGGGCACCAACTCTGAGGAAGATGGCAACTTTGAGAGTGGTACAAGATGGACCATCTTAGAAAATCTATCACAAATCACCCAGATAACAGTCATTCTCTGAGAGACATGAAGATCAGAAATAAAATCCATTGAAATATGGGTCCATGGCCTCTTGGGCCCCGGCAGGGGCATCAACAACCCACTAGAACGAGAACAGGGTTTAGACCGAGAACAAGTCCCACAGGACTGCACAAAATTCCTGACATCACGAGATAAGGCAGGCCACCAAAAAGACCGGCTCACCAAATCTCTGGTACCAAAAATACCTGGATGACCAGCCAATGCGGAGCAATGAACTTCAGACATAACTCTCTTCCTCCACTGGTCAGGAACATACAATTTTCCCATAGATCAACGCTCAGGTTTGTCCTCCTGAAATTCCTCCAGGGTGCGTCTCAAATCGGGCGAAAAGGCAGAAAGAACTACCCCCTCACCTAGGATGGTAGTAGGCTCGGTCACAATAAGAGAATCAGCAATGAAACTCCTAGAAAGGGCGTCTTCCTTAACAGTCTTGGTGCCCGGAAGTAAAGAGACCACAAAATTAAAACGTGTGAAAAACAAGGCCCATCTAGCCTGTCTAGGATTCAAGCGTTTGGCCGACTCCAGATAAATCATATTTTTGTGGTTGGTGAGCTCCCTCCAATCAATGTCTCCACTCTTCAAATGCCCATTTCATGGTCAACAATTCCCGATTCCCCACGTCATAGTTACGTTCAGATGGGGAGAACTTTCGAGAAAAGAAGGCACAGGGTTTCATTTTAGAAGTCACAGGATCTTTTTGGGACAGAACAGCTCCTGCACCAATCTCAGAAGCATCTACCTCCACCTGAAATGGAAATGAGACATCAGGTTGCCGTAAAATTGGAGCAGACGTGAATCTCCGCTTAAGCTCCTGAAATGCCGAGACAGCCTCTGGAGACCAATTCAGCACATCAGCGCCCTTCTTGGTCAGATCAGTCAGTGGTTTGACAATACCAGAAAAATTACCTATAAATTTATGATAGAAATTAGCAAAACCCAAAAACTTCTGGACAGCCTTCAAAGAAGGGGGCTGAACCCAATCATAAATGGCCTGTACCTTGGCTGGGTCCATTTCAATAGTCGACGGAGACAAAATAAATCCCAAAAATGAAATCCTCTGTACACCAAAGAGGCATTTCGATCCCTTAACAAATAGGGAATACTCCCTCAAAATCCGGAACACAGTCCGGACATGTTCCACATGAGAATCCCAATCACTGGAAAAGATCAAAATATCATCCAGATAGATGATCAAAAACTTATCCACAAAGTCCCAGAAAATATAATTCATAAAGGATTGGAAGACAGAAGGGGCATTAGTGAGCCCAAAAGGCATCACCAGGTGCTCAAAATGTCCCTCCGGAGTATTAAACGCCATCTTCCATTCATCCCCGTGCTTGATGCGAATAAGAATATACGCCCCCTGAGGTCAAGCTTAGTAAACCAGCAGGCCCTTTTAACTCTGGAGAATAGATCAGAAATCAGGAGTAACGGGTACTGATATTTAACCGTCATCTTGTTAAGGGAACGATAGTCAATACAAGGTCTTAATGAACCATCTTTCTTGGCCACAAAAAAAAACCCAGCACCAAAGGGTGAAGAGGATGGTCTAATATGACCCTTCTCCAATGACTCCTTAATATAGGATCGCATAGCATCATGTTCGGGTACTGATAAGTTGAAAAGCCGACCCTTGGGAAATTTACACCCAGGCATCAACTCAATTGCACAGTCATAACTCCTATGAGGAGGCAAAGACGCAGACTTACTCTCACTAAATACATCAGAAAAATCAGCCAAATAATCAGGAATATCATGAGACTGAGGAGAGGTGGGGAAAAAAGGAGTGT
The DNA here is from genome assembly GCF_039654945.1 of Dendrobates tinctorius. Classification (NCBI taxonomy): domain Eukaryota; kingdom Metazoa; phylum Chordata; class Amphibia; order Anura; family Dendrobatidae; genus Dendrobates; species Dendrobates tinctorius. Next base: position 40,403,332 of record NW_027361697.1, read on the forward strand.
CCCTAAGAACACACTGACAACCCCAACTCACCACAGACACAGATTTCCAATCCAAAACTGGATTATGAGTTTGCAACCAGGGGAACCCCAGAACAATAGTATCATGCAAATTGTGCAGCACCAAAAATTTTCTATTTTCTTGGTGGTCTGGGGCAACTCGCATTATCACCTGGGTCCAAAACTGAGGTTTATTCTCCTCCAAAGATGTACCATCAATACCCCTCAAAGGAATAGGCGTCCACAGAGGTATCATGGGAAAACCACAACGTTTAGCAAAGTCCAAATCCATCAGATTCAAAGCTGCTCCTGAATCTACAAAAGCCTTAGTGGAAAATGTGGATAAGGAGCAGATCAGAGTTATTGAAAAAAGAAACTTAGGTTGTACACCGCCCACAGCAAATGTGTGTGCAAAACGTTTCTCTCGTTTAGGGCAAACAGAAATAGCATGAGAGGCGTCTCCACAGAAAAAACACAGCTTATTACGCCTTCTAAACTCCTGACGTTGCGCCCTAGACAAAACCCTATCACATTGCATAGGTTCAGACGTTTGTTCAAAAGGTGGCAACGCCTGTCGAGTAGTCTTACATTCACGTAAACGCCGATCAACTTGAATGGCTAATGATATAGAATCATCAAGACCAGAGGGAACAGGAAATCCCACCATAACATCTTTTACGGTCTTTGATAAACCCTTCCGAAAGAGAGCTGCCAATGCACCATCATTCCATGTAGTAAGGACCGCCCACTTTCGGAATTTTTGACAGTATAACTCTGCAGAATCCTGACCCTGGTTCAATGCCAACAGGGTTTTCTCAGCTTGATCAACAGCATTAGGTTCATCATACAACAACCCCAAGACTTGAAAAAATGCATCCACATTAGTCAGAATAGGATTTTCAGGTGTCAGAGAAAAAGCCCAATCCTGGGGATCGACGCGCAGCAAGGAGATGACAATTTTAACCTGCTGCACAGAGCTCCCCGATGAGTTAGGCTTCAAGGCAAGAAATAATTTACAATTATTCTTAAAACTCAAAAATTTAGACCGATCCCCAAAAAACACATCAAGAATAGGGATCTTTGGTTCAACAGCATGTAACTGAGTGAGATAGGTGGAAATTCCCCGCACTTCAGCAACGAACTGCTCCACACGATCAGACAATTGCTTAATCTCCATTAGAGAAAAAATCCTCCTACGGCCCCAGAGAAAAAGAGGAAAAAATACATATATAAAAAAAAATTTTCTGACACTTTTTTTTTTAACAATTCTTTCCTGCTTTTGAGTACCCTAGAATCGGCGGTATGGCTGGTGATTCTGTTATGACTGGGTCACCAAGGAGGAAAACTAGACCAAGCTAAGTCACAGAAAACCGGAGAGGTTGGTAACTACGTGGATTGCAGACCCCTGATCCTAACCACACAACTAACAGCAGCCTTTAAGCGTACCTACGGCATATTCTGAGAACAGAGCAAAAAGAGGCCAATCTAATAAGGGACAAAAAGCAAACTGGCACATACTGTGACATAAGAATGGAAATTCAGCACAGCCCCAGCCGGGGCTGGCTGACCACACAAAAAACTGAATAGACCAAACCAAAACAAATGTGAACATTAGCAGAGAACACTTAGCTTGAGAAGGCAGGAACTGAGCTGGAAACTATGACCTCAGGAGGCCGGAAAAAATCACCAGCATGGGAGTCGGCTGTCTTAAATCCAGTCTGAGACTCCAGATGTCCAATCCTCATTATCAGGTGGCAGGTGTCTGTTAATTAGATCAGCTTCATTACCTTCTGCCACCACCAGAGGGAGCCCGGAAAGAGAACTCACAACTCCTCTGTCAGCACATCCAGCTCCCTCACCAGAAACCAGAGGCAGACCAGAAAATGAGTTCACAACAGGAGGAGCAACCTAATACAGAGCTCAACTACAGGAGGAACATAGGGACAATCTTCACACAGTCTAATTCTACCTAGCAATAACAGGGAATTTTGCTGATTGGAGGATAAAAAAAACTCAACACAGAGAATATACATTACAGGTTGTTTCCATTCGTGGGACACAACACCAGTGTTTCCCAAACTCCAGTCCCCAATAGATCATGTTTTCAGGATTTTCTTAATATTGCAAAGGTGGTGGAAGTATCATCAAGGTATCAGGAATTCTCTCACCTGTTCACTACTATGGAAATCCTGAAAACCTGACCTGTGGGGACCATGAAGTCTCAAGTATGGGGAACTGGTTTAGACCTATATGCTGCAAGCTCTTCAACCCTCTCAACTGGCATATGCAGACAGACATAACTTTAAGGGATTGGGGCTCTGTGTCATAAGAACAGAGCATTATCTACATTTATAATATATAGTACCTAAAAATCATGGTGCTAAAGTAGTAAATGTCCACTTTTTATGTATATTTATTTTTGCAATTTTGCTTCCATATTTAATCCATATTATTACATTACATATTTTTATTATTGGGCTATTTGTAGCTGTTTTAAGTGTGTTTGTCAGGTATGAGTTTTGTGCTTATTTGCAATAAGAGATTTCTTTAACTAAGGCATTTCCTTGTCTTGTATTTTTTCCTCATTTTTAGTGCTTTTTCGTAAACCGTAACTGATATGGATGCTTTTCTTGTTGTACTTATTGATGAATTTTAGGTGTTTACAATCGATTTTAAAATTAATAATTTGTCTTCTTGGTTTAATTTAGGTGGTCCTTGTCTTTTATAATAGTAACCTTGATTTACTCATTCTGATACTATGTTCTATGTATAAATGCCATGAACCTCAAAGCTGTTGTACAGTATATGGTAATGTGTTAATAATAGCCTGCTGTCTTTGAAGTTATTATTAAGCAAATTTACATTACTGTTAAAACTAATCTGTTCAGGAGGTTGCACACCCTAGAAATGGCTCATCTAACTGTAATTTTATGACTCATTTATTATAGAGTAAACACAGCTACTTTATGACGTATGTCTGGATATCCTAGAATATCTGACATTAATCCAATTTCTGAGTCGTTGTTTGCTGACATGCAAATTATGGATTCATCTTTATACAGTTGTGCTCAAAAGTTTACATACCCCAGCAGAATTTTTGCTTTCTTGGCCTTATTTTTAGAGAATTTGAATGATAACACCAAAACTTTTTCTCCACTCATGCTTAGTGGTTGGGTGAAGCCATTTATTGTCAAACTACTGTGTTTTCTCTTTAATCACGACAACCCAAAACATCCAAATGACCCTGATCAAAAGTTTACATACTCAATTTCTTAATACCGTGTATTGCCCCTTCTAACATCGATGACAGCTTGAAGTCTTTTGTGGTAGTTGTGGATGAGGTTCTTTATTTTCTCTGATGGTAAAGCTGACCACTCTTCTTGGCAAAAAGCCTCCAGTTCCTGTAAATTCCTGGGATGTCTAGCATGAACTGCGTGCTTGAGATCTTCCCATTGTGGCTCAATGATATTGAGGTCAGGAGACTGAGATGGTCACTCCAGAACCTTCACTTTGTTCTGCTGCAGCCAATGACAGGTCCACTTGGCTTTATGTTTTGAATCATTGTCATGTTGGAACGTCCAAGTACATCCCATGCGCAGCTTCCGGGTTGATGATTGCAAATTTGCCTCCAGTATTTGCTATTAACGTGCTGCATTAATCTTTCCTTCAACTTTGATCAAGTTTCCTGTGCCTTTGTAGCTCACACATCCCCAAAATATCAGCGATCCACCTCCGTGCCTTACAGTAGGAATGGTGTTCCTTTCATTATAGGCCTTGTTGACCTCTCTCCAAATGAAACATTTATGGTTGTGGCCAAAAAGTTCAATTTTGGTCTCATCACTCCAAATTACCTGGATACCACCAGCATCCAACAGATCTCATTGACTTATATGGGTTGCATTATTGATAAATACCAGGTTTCACCAGAATAAGCTAATGTTACAATCCCCAATATGTTGAGTAGAATATGGTTCAGCAAACAAGCAGTGTCAAGCTTCACCTATATAGAAAAATGGCAATCTTTTGTACAGTAGCTGTGTGGAGTGTGACTTGACAGCCATGCCCACCTATTCTCACAATCTGCTGAAATGGTTCTGCAGCTCCTGCTCTTCTTATTCTTTATCCTTAACTGTCTTATATTGATGTTATGGATGCTTAAAACCTTTGGGGTTCCTATGCAGCATTACTCTATAATGCAATCTTTAGAATATTAGGGATAGATCATGTAGTATCTTCTGCAACCTTCCTATGGTTTCCTGTAGCTGGGACATCACATTGACATTGCAAATCCACACTGGAGGCAATCATTGAGCTCAGTGGCTTGTGCTATCTAGATCAGCAGAGTCACTAAGCTTAGTGATTGGCAGTGGTGGTGCGCGATGTCGACGTGACTTAACAGCTACAGCTAAAGCAGATACCATAGCAGAGGCGGAGAGCAAGACCTGGACCCAGGGAATGTGAATACTTGCACTGTTTATTTTATAAGTATAAACACTTTTGAGGCGGTTTGAGGCAATAACGGACCGCAACAAACTTTCGGATCGACATTTTTTATATTTTCAATACTATGGAAGAAGTATTGGGGGGGAAAAAACGGCGTTCCACAAAACCGGATTGACAGTGCATTGATTTTCAATGGGGGCCGTGTCCGTACGCTGTGAAAAAGATTGATCAGGCTCGATCTTTTTTCACGGCCGCAAATACGGCCATACGGCACACGGCACACCGTGGAATTTTTGTGGGCCGATTTTGCAACCCATAGAAATCTACTGGGGCCGCAAAACCGGAGAGCAAAAACATGGTATGTGTCAAAGAACCCTTACTGATATAGTTATTAGTAATATGTAGCTAATAATGATATTATTTAACACCGTGCTGTATTTCTGCACTGACAATAAATGTGGTACCAATATTTTAATTTGCATTTTTCTTTCAGAAGAGAATGTACTTGTTTGGATTCCTGATTCTTGGGTTTTTGGCTTCACATGTGTCCACATTTAGCAATGGTCTGGTCTATAAAGCATGTGACACAATGAAGCCAGAACATGGCACAACAGTATCACAGACAACAGAGCCACCATACATTGTCTCTGCTTCCAGCTACTCATACAGACCAGGAGATGAAATCACAGGTAAGTCAATATATGGTTTTCCTTATTTCATCTATATCCAGATAATCTTTCTAACGGAATCATAGATGGTTCACATTTTTGCCTTTTTCTCTTTTCTTTCAAATCTCATAATCAAAGAAACAGTTTAATAGTTTATAGTAAAATATTGCTGAAATTGTAATAATGTTCACCTACAACAACGTTATCCTTTTTTCTAATTCAATACTTTAGCAGGAGGGCAGCTGGAAGTAGGTGAAGAGAAGAAAGCAAAACAGGTCTTCTGGAAGTAACTTAGACTTTCCTTGATAGATTTCTAATGAAGCAATCACAGACTGTGTGAGATAGATATACATCCAAACAATAGGATTAGATGGTATTAAACCTGATTAATTGTCTTATATAATCAATATTTGGAAGAAATTGCTGCCTGTCCATTATAGGACAATTAAAATATGGGAATAGTGTCTTATAATTCTAGTCCTTAGCCTTTAGATTAGAATAATATTAAATGGGTTGTCCACAACTTGGACAACTCTTCTTTAATAATACAAGCCACAATGTATAATAATGTAAAATAAAAACACCTTCTACTCACCAGCTGTGCTGGCGCTGTTCCAGCAATGTAGGAGGCAGGTCTGGAGGCTTGCATGACTCTGTTATGCCATGTGAGTCCTGTGTCACAGTTCCACCCCTCAGTGTGTCTGGGATACAGTTATTGACAGCTCAGCCATCCAATCTGGTACAGGGCATGCTGAGCTGTCAATGTGTTGATTGACAGCTTGACTGTCCAATCTGAGACTAGGAGGCATAGGCTGTCTCTAGGTGTTCATTATCCCAGGTGATTGCCAAGCTACTTAACTGAGCTGTTTCTGCCAGACCACTGACAGATGTACATTCAGCTAAGTGTGGTTTGCTTTCTCTGTGCATTGTGCTCTGTATTTTGATCTTTTGTTGCCTGACCTTGGATCTTGTTCTGACCATCCGTCTGTTTAACCCCTTCTGCTCTGATCCGCTAGCCTCCTGGTATTCTGACCTCTGAATGTTACCTTACTAGGCTTTTGTCTCTTCCTTCTGTTTATGACGTACCCTTCTGGCTTCTGACCTTGGACTCCTTGACCATTCTGACTCATGGCTTGGCGGTGAGAAGTGACTAGCGTTACACCCTGCAGTCGCTAATGTGCTGTTGCGCTCACACGTCTTTCAAACATCCGAGGTTCATCCAAAATGAGAGCACAGCAGCTGAATAGCAGTCACTAATTGGTTGCAGGGTTCACGTGGCATAAACAACATCACGTGAGCCTTAGGAGATCCAGTGTCAACATCGCTGGAACAGTACCAGTATATGTGAGAATAGTTTGTTTTTATTTTTTCATTGGGAAGTGTAGTATTTTAGAAGGGGGTTGATTGAGTAGTGGACAACCCCTTTAAATTACGAAATATGAGGGGTGATAAGAAAAGTTAGAGTACAGAAGACATGGAATTCCATAATTTGCTAATAATTAATATCATTTCAAGGAATCTCTCTACAACTAGAATATACTCCATCTTTTTTCAAACCTGTCCATACGAATAACAGTGAACTAATGATTTTGGGGGGGTTTCAGAAAACATGTATAAAGGCGTGTGGTTATTTCTTTCTATAGTAAAAAAAAATCTGTCGCTGTAAATCAGGTGAAAGTCTTTATTTTTACCTACCGTTATGAATGAGTATTTGGTGTATGTATATATAACAATCTTAGACGTTAAACTATTGGACAAGGCATATACAAGTAATAACTCTTCCAACTACTGAAAGTCACCCTACAGGCAAATCCAGGAATGCATTTCAAAGGATTTCTTCTGCAAGCTCGTACTGTACCTGGAAATGAAATTGTTGGCCATTTCATTGTGACAGCTCAGAATTCACAAAATCTCAATTGTGGCAATGTTGTGAGTATATATGACTTTGTCTAACTAGATCTATATAATCTGGATGACATAATATTATCTTCCGACTTCCTTTTTTTTTTTTTTTAAATTTAGGCTCAATGATTTAGAGATTGAGAGGTACTAAAATCGGCAAATAGTGAGAAACCATCAAAAATTTTAATGAGAAAGTGCTCAGGCAGTTGTGATGGTCCCTCTTTGCAATACTGTAAATTCAAAAGTATTTCAATGAATCAAAATGTCAATTCATCCAAACTATTGTATTATCAAAGACCCTTCTTATTGATTGTCCCAAGTGCATTCAAATCAATGACAGTTCATGTATTACTTCAGAGTGAGCAGAATCAAATTCCTTCCCTCTGGTTCCTAGAGAGAGACCCTCATTTGGGACCATCTGTTATGATGTACATTTGCACTCTAAAAAAAGTGCAATAATAGCCATTGTTTACCACAGTCCTATTATAGGAAGAACCAATTTTCAAGTGCAAGGGTCTAAAGATTGTAGGATTGTGAGAAACTCTAATTTCCTGTAATTTCTTGCCAATCCCAGAATGTAGAATCTATACAGATGTTTATTTTAATAGTCTTGCTTTTACAGGAAATTATTCTAATATCAATAGATATTATGAAGTATCTTTCTATCCAGTTATGCACCATGAGACAGACAGATACTGATCTGATTCAATCATTAAAGAAGCCCTCCTCCTCCTCCCATCAAAATTGTTCTCTTAATATATTGCAGTCATCATATTATACAGCACTATGTACTTACAATTGCTTATTTTTGCCTTTCTACAAAGCAAATTCTTCTCTTTCTCTGTTCTATGTAGAAGCAGGAAGTCTCTTTTCCTTGCATGAGTCATCCCCCTCTTCAGCTCTTGGCCCAGCTGCTCTCTCCTCCCCCTGCCAGGGACTTTTGCAGTGATGACTCATGCAGGGAAAATTGATCTCCTGTTTCTACATAGAGCTTAGAAGGATTCAGCTACTCTGTTTTTAATCACATCATAAACAGGGAGACAAAAAGCGCAAACAGGGTGTTATCTGGTGGACAAAAAAGATGAGATAACAGGAAACTGCTCACTTCTTGGGGTTGTGATATACCCACAACTGAGGTATCTAAGTGAGAATCAGCTGCTGCAGTACCTCCAGGGACAGAGAAAACTGTAGATGATTGCTTGGAGGATGGGAGTGATGACCAGCGCTTGATGAATAATTCCAATAGGATCCAACAGACGTGAATTAAAAAGTGTTTTTTTCTCAAATCGAATCTACAGACTAAAGCCCGTTACACATAGCGATATCGCTAGCAATATCGCTGTAAGGTCACCGATTTTGTGACGTAGCAGCGATATTGCTAGCGATATCGCTACATGTGATACTTGCCTCCTACCGGCTCCCCCGCTGCTCATCGCTGGTTGCGCGAGAACGTCCTGGGCCATTTCTCATCGGGCGCTTCCTGCTGGGCTTCCTGTGGTGCCGCGGGCGGGAGGACGTCAGGATCGCCGCGTCTGACAGGTAAGTAGCGACCCCCAACCCCTGCTATGTCGCTGGTGAGATCTGCCTGTGTGGCAGCTCACTAGCGACCACTTAGCGATGCACCAGCGATCCATATCGTTGTCGGGATCGCTGGTGCATCGCTAAGTGTAACGGTACCCTAACTCTTTCATCATCAGAACCACAATCAGGTCTACTTGTGAATCCTAGTTCTTTGTGCTATAGATAGTACCTGTTTGTTGGTATATCTGTTATGTCTTTCCCAGGATTCCACTGTTACCCATAAAGATTCAAGCAGCAAATCCAGCATCTCCGCTCGGTGGGTGGCACCAGCATCGGTCAGCAGAGTGATATTTAAGTGAGTATTCTTTTAGTTGGGGTCAATTGAATGTAATTAAATGCAGATTCAATTTGGCTGATACATCAAAGGTGTTGTCCACCACTCAGTCAACCCTTTCTCAATTGCTAAATTTCCCAATGTAAATTAAAAACAACATGGACTTGGCATCATTTTGGTGATGTTAACTCTGATCTCCTGGGTTCGTGTGACATTGTTATGCTATACGAGCCCCGCAGCCAATCAGCAGCCGCTTATGGGCAGCTTCAGTCTCACCTCCTGAGTATGTAACTGACATCTGGGGGGGAGTCTGACGGCAGCAGCAGCTCTCACTTCCTCCGGATGTCATTTTTGTCTGAAGGAAGTGAGAATGAAGTTGTCCATAAGCAGCAATTGATTATGTCACATGGATCCTGCAGCCGCTGTGTGACTCCAAGGAGATTCGGTGATAACATGGTTAGAAGGGCACCAGAGGGAAGTGCCAGATGTTTTGTTTTTTTTTACATGAGGGAATCTAGTCATTGAGAAGGTATTGTCCGAGTAATGGACAACCCCATTAAGATGTGATGAAGAGCCTTTCTTTGTATGGCATGAATAGACTTCGGCTTTATACGTAAATTGTAAATGCAATGTGCCATGGTTTGGGATGGAAAGCTTTACATAGACTGCACACCTTAAAGGCAGCACATGCTGCCTATGGTTCAGGCTCCATGTATCATACTGGCTTCGTCCTTTCATCCAGGTGTGTTTCACTTTGAAATACTGCTGTCTTTCAAAGAAAACATATATTTACAACTGTCCGGGACCATGCCACCCAGGTGACTAGTTCAAGAGGCAGGTCCATAATGAGCAGGGTTGAAACCTGTCAGTCAAGGAGAGAAACCACCAGGGACCGGCCTCTTGAACTAGCCGCCCGGGCAGCATTGTCCCGGACGTATTTAAATGTATGGGGTTTTTTTCTGAAATGCTGCAGTGTTTCAGAGAAAAACATAATTAACTGAAACTATAGTGTGTGTCTAATACATGTATCAGCTGTAGGATTCCATTTAAAGTCCTGGGTTGCATAAACTAGTGGGTTCCTAAGTGTGATGGCATTGCTAAGCCCGGTCACAGTAGTTGGAAAAGAGAATGCTAGTTACTGTATTTTGCAGATTATAAAACGCTCTGGATTATAAGACGCACCCCAAATTTTGAGGAGAGAAATAGGAAAAAAACTTTTTTTTCATAATATGGTGGTGCTTCTTATAATCCATGCGTCTTATTGCTTACTGGGCGTGGTGGCTGCGGTGGATCAGGGTCCCAGGGTCGCGGCTGGAGGAGGCAAGAGTGGAGAATTGCTGTAGGCCACAGGCTGGGATGAGGGAGTGCTTGGATGTGCGCTGCGCCACTGCGGGTGTCTGGTACGGCTGTGGATGTCCAGTGCTACTGCGGGGGCTGCCAACATTTTGTGAAAAACCAAAGCTGCCGCAGTTTCATGGTTTCCTATGCGGTGGACTCCGGGAAAATGGCTGCTGGGGCAGCGCATGCGCAGATGGAGATCTTGGCACCAAGATCTCGGGAGATAAGATCTCAGTGCAGCACCGGACATCCGCAGCAGCAAAGGACACCCGCAGCACTAAACACCTGCAGCGGCGCGCCGCACATCCGAACACCCCTTCATTATAGCCTGCAGCAATGCTCCACTCTTCCCTCCTGCAGCAACGACCCTGGGGCCCTGCTCCTCTGCGGCTGGTAGGGTATATCCGCATTATAAGATGCACCCCCATTTTCCCCGAAAATTTTTTGGGAAAAAAGTGCGTCTTATAATCTGAAAAATATGGTAATTCGTTGTCAGGAGGAGAAGATGCCATTACCAGCATAGACCAGAAAAGATCTGGTGCGGATGTAGGTGACTGCATTGTTTGCATTACAGTGCTGATAGGAGGGGCAGATAAAGAAGCGGTTTGGCACTAATGGCTATACCACAACTACCCATAAGTATACAATTGGTTCACATTTAGTTCCTGGGGAACCCGTGATTGGCCTATTTTAATGGTCGTCATAGACCTGTTCCTCATGAGAGTTTTGATTGGACAAGCCCCTTTGACCTTTGTGGCAATGTCAGTGGGCTGAAGGCTGGGAAGATGTGTCAAGTATAGCGTGGCACTACCACAAGGTGCACAAGTAGGTTACCCAGACCCAAGCAAATAATAAAGTAACTTGGCACTCAACTGAATGATCCTTTATAAATGAAGTTTTTATTTGTGTGCAGTCCTACATGTAGGACTGCACACAAATAAAAACTTCATTTATAACGAATCATTCAGTTGAGTGCCAAGTTACTTTATTGAAGGCTGGGAGGATGTGAGAAAGAGGGTTATCTACAGTGTTGTTGAGATTCCATAGACAAGAGGCTGTGAGTTAGAATCATAGAATGTTAGAGTTGGAAGAGACCTCCAGGGTCATCATGTCCAACACCCAGCTCAATGCAGGATTCACTAAACCATCTCAAGATCCAGTTCTTACAACCTACATAGAGAAAAAACTTTAGAAGATGTCTACAGGCTGTAGCTATGGGGCCGCTTTTCCAAGAGGTGCCAGCTTTGATATATCTGTGAGATACATCAGCCACGAGGGGAGCTAAGACAGGTTGAGTTAAAAAATGTTTTAGCCCTGGGCAGACAATAGCTGGGCCTATGATGAGTATAATGTGAGCTTAGATAAACTGATGATCCGGAAATCATGGATGATTTCATCCTGTTGTGTAGTGGACCAAGAGGCTCTCGGTAAAAAGTGAATTTTCTGCAAAAAAGTAAGTGGATAAGTACCTGTGCCATGCAAACTATGTTTTAGACAATCATTTACCTGGTATTGGTTTTACTGGCAGCTAGTCAGGGTTGGTGAGAACACTCATGGTGGCACAATGTGGCTAACAGCTACTGAGTTACAGATAGTTGGGTTGGTTTCCTTTTTGGATGACGTGTGAAGGCAGCAGTCGATCAGAGGCCTCTGACTGGCTCTAGCAGTCACATAATGCTCCTTCTAGATGTTGATGCCCTGAAATCAGCAATGTTTGATGGTTGTCCAGCAGGCGATACAGTAGCCAGTGAAATACAGCAGTGCCAATCTATAGGTGAGTATAGGATGTTTTTCATTACAACAGCCTGGGCCCATTGAAAATATATATTAAAGTAGGGGAAAACTCATTCAATAACCATAATGCATGTAATATATGTGTGTGTATACAGTAAGATACAAGTAACATACTGTTTACATTTCTTAAGAAATTTAGAGGTTTATACTTCTGTCCTTGTAAGACAGCAACCTTGGAGCCCTTTGTATATGTCTACATACCTATTGCTATCGCATTATTGATTATTTTAAGACATATATTAACCATGCTACACTGTTATGTGAGATAACCAGATTAGTATATCACATTCCAAACAAATTAACTTTTCTCTTTTTTTTTGCAAGTCATATAAGTTAATTCTTGGTTGCTCTACCCAACAGATAAAGAACATTAGCATCAATAACCTCTTTGACATTGATAACAATACAATTATATCTTCCATTCTATGGAACTCCGCTCCACTTACTAGTAAATGTACCATGTTGTAAAGTGACATTGTAGAGTTGAAAAATTAGTCGACTTTTTAAGCAGGGCAATAGATATTTTTATAAAGAGAACTTGACACCTAAAAAAAATAAATAACTGCAGATATAGGGGTAATCTTCTGGTACATGGCAATTATGTAATGACTAGTAGAATTACTCGAGCAGCAGCTACAAGGAGAATATTAGCTTTATTCTCCCTGCAGCCACTCACTTTCAGTCATTAGGGAGGTGTTAGTCACCGCTCCTTACACAGTGACTGTGCTGTAATAGTTCCTAGCACTCTGACAGCCTGCACTGCAGCGTGTGCACAGCTTGTGTATGTAGAGCAGGCTGTCAGTCAATGTGCAGGGGGAATGATTACTGCTCATGTAAAAAAACACAGCAAAGGTGCTACGTGTGAACATGCCTTAACAGTATATAGAGTACATAGATGTCATTTTTTCATTGTGTAGCTAACTCTCTCTTTGAAATCCATGCAGGATACGTGTGCACATATTACATCTTTTTCCAATAACTTACATATTTTTATTTATTTAGAGCAACAATTCTTCAGTCTATGCCTATATACTGGGTGGGAATTGAAAGTCCTCAGCTCACTGTAAGTGGTTATATAGGAGATGTAATGACAGACTTGGAGGTCAACTCTATCCAGCCTGTGTTTCTTGTCTCTTCCCACTTGAAAGCATACAGTATTTGTCACCTAAGACTCTACTAGTGGAGACATTCCTTAAAGGGTAAATTTCCATTTATCCAGGTTGTCCACTGCTTCTTGAATGAAACTGTGCTCCTTTGAAAATAAAAACTGCTTTTGCTCTCCTCTGGCACCATTCCAGTAGTGTTGGCCCTAAACCTACTGGCACTCATGTCACATTGGCTGCAACGTTTACATGACATTACAGTCGTCAGACGCTGATGGGCTAGAGAGCTCAAACCACCCCTTCCCCAGACGTCTAAGTTTTGTCCAAGGAAAGTGTGAGTGAATTGGCGCTCACTAGGGATGAGCAAGCATACTTGTGAGGATTCAGTACTCGGCGAGTAATGCGGTACTCGAATCCTCGCGAGTATTTCACTACTCGCCTCGCAATATTCGCAACAGCCCGCACAGTCCCTGCACAGCCCAGCACGGCCCACCACAGTCCCACACAGCCCAGCACAGTCCCGCACAGTCCCCGCACAGCCCTGCACAGTCCGGCACAGCATGGCACAGTCTTTGCACAGTCTTTTCGCACAGGCCAGCACAGTCCCGCACAGCCCGGCACAGTCCCAGCCCAGGCCAGCACAGTCCCGCATAGCCTGGCACAGTCTTCGCACAGTACCCACCCATTAATCGCATTTCCCATACACTTACATTGGACTCAGTACTCGTTACGAGTACCCGAGTATTAAGAGGTACTCGTAACGAGTACAGCGAGTCCGAATACTACAGTACTCGCTCATCCCTAGCACTCACATGACATAACATTGTCAAGTGAGTTCTGGAAGACGCAGGGCAGACATTACTGGAATGGTGCCAGACTGGGAGATGAATATACAGTGGGTACAGAAAGTATTCAGACCCCTTTAAATTCTTCACTCTTTGATTCATTGCAGCCATTTGGTAAATTCAAACAAGTTAATTTTTTTCTCATTACTGTATACTCTGCACCCCATCTTGACTGAAAAAAAACAAATGTAGAAATTTTTGCAAATTTCTTAAAAAAAGAAAAAGTGAAATATCACATGGTCATAAGTATTCAGACCCTTTGCTCAGACACTCACATTTAAGTCACATGCTGTCCATTTCCTTGCGATCCTTCTTGAGATGGTTGTACCCCTTCATTGGAGTCCAGCTGTGTTTAATTAAACTGATAGGACTTGATTTGTAAAGGCACACATCTGTCTATATAAGACCTCACAGCTCACAGTGCATGTCAGACCAAATGAGAATCATGAGGTCAAAGGAACTGGCCAAGGAGCTCAGAGACAGAATTGTGGCAAGGCACAGATCTGGCCAAGGTTACAAAATAATTTTTGCAGTACTCAAGGTTCCTAAGAGCACAGTGGCCTCCATAATCCTTAAATGGAAGAAGTTTTGGACCACCAGAAGACTTCCTAGACCTGACTGTCCAGCCAAACTGAGCAATCGTGGGAGAAGAGTCTTGGTGAGAGAGGTAAATAGGAACCCCAAGATCACTGTGGCTGAACTCCACAGATGCAGTAGGGGGATGGGAGAAGGTTCCACAAAGTCAACGATCACTGCAGCCTCCACCAGTCGGGCCTTTATGGCAAAGTGGCCCTACGGAAGCCTCTCCTCAGGGCCAGACATATGAAAGCCCGCCTAGAGTTTGCTAAAAAAATACAAGAAGGACTCCCAGACTATGAGAAATAAGATTCTCTGGTCTGATGAGATGATAGACCTTTTTGGTGCTAATTCTAAGTGGTATGTGTGGAGAAAACCAGGCACTGCTCATCACCTGCACAATACAATCTCAACAATAAAACGTGGTGATGGCAGCATCATGCTATGGGGCTTGTTTTACAGCTGCAGGGACAGGATGATTGGTTGCCATTGAAGGAAACATGAATGCGGCCAAGTACAGAGATATCCTGAATGAAAGCCTCTTCCAGAGTGTTCTGGACCTCAGACTTGGCCTAAGGTTCACCTTCCAACAAGGCAGACCCTAAGCACACAGCTAAACTAACAAAGGAGTGGCTTCAGAACAACTCTGTGACCATTCTTGACTGGCCCAGCCAGAGCTCTGACCTAAACCCAATTGAGCATCTCTGGAGAGACCTGAAAATGGCTGATCACCAACGTTCACCATCCAACCTGACGGAACTGAAGAGAATCTGCAAGGAGAAATGGCAGAGGATCCCCAAATCCTGGTCTGAAAAACTTGTTGCATCATTCCCAAGAAGACTCATGGCTGTACTAGCTCAAAAGGGTGCTTTTACTCAATACTGAGCAAAGGGTCTGAATACTTATGACCATTTGATATTTCAGTTTTTCTTTTTTAATAAATTTGCAAAAATTTCTACATTTCTGGGTTTTTTTCTATCAAGATGGGGTGCAGAGTGTACATTAATGAGAAAAAAATGAACTTTTTTGAATATACCAAATGGCTGCAGTGAAACAAAGAGTGAAAAATTGAAAGGGGTCTGAATACTTTCTGTACCCACTGTAAGCTGCTTTTATTTTCAATGGGTCCTTTTTTTTAATTTTAGGAGGGGTTTAAACTAAGTCTAAATCAAAACATCTCATAAGGGCTAGCATTACTATGGATTTAAATACTTTGCTAACAAATGATATGCAGATGAAAATAGTTTTCTACAAATATTCTATTTTTCCTTATAAAATTTCCATTATTACGAGACCCTCTACTGTTTTCAAGGACCACTTCGGAATAGAAATTTTCAGCAGGATTCGATAAATCAACAAAGTTTATTAGTATTTTTTAATATGAAATTAACTAAAAACTTCAGGCCCAGGTGCTAGTACCGGTCTTGGCATAAAGGGCTGAGAGATTATTGTGGTCCCGTCAAGCTCAGAGGCCCAAGTGAATTTGCCTCCAATGACCCCTTTATGATGATATTGCTGCCAATGTGGTCATGTTTTGTTTTTTAGCTATTCACCGTTTCTTTATAATATTAGGCCACCTTTGTCCTAATTTTACTGTAAACACTTAATACTGGTGTACAGTATTTTGTACGATTCAATTTTCAATCCAAAGTGTTATTTGCTGTTTGATTTGTCAATATTAATTGCTTGTCTTTTGGTAGTGTTACTTGTATCTAATTAAAAAAATTGTACCTATTAATAGGTCAAAAACTGCATAAGTGCAAAGTAACATCTGTTCTTGACACTCTACCTATGGTACTTTGTTTTGGCCAATCCTTATAGTTTTTAATTTTTTTGCTGACATTTTTATAATATTTAATCAGCAAGCAATAAAAAGTAAACATTTACTAACAGACTTCAGCTTCTACAAGCCTAATGATGCACCATCCAAAAATCGCTTACAATACAATATCTTAGTAATATATATAAAAAAAGGAATAGGGAATGGGAAAAGTCAGCTCACCATTTGCAGTCTCTTTCCAAGAATGAGTTCCACGCACTGAGCCACCTGGGCTTGGGCGTGCAAGTTCCAAAGAATGAAGAAAAAAGGTACTCCAGCATGGCAAAATATAAACGCGTCGGTTGGTAGCGCTCTGGGATCTATATGTTGTCCACATTGTGCCTGTTTTTATACATTTTTTTTCCATTGAAGACAAAGTTTTATATTTTTCTACGCTGGAGTACCTTTTTTCTAATATCTTAGTAATGTTACACCTTGGAGCTATCAAGGATTTCCTGTATGAATTAAAAATTCTGAACTTTTAGACTATGTTTCCGCAGTTTATGGTGAGTTTTTTGCAGTGCATATTTTTGAAAAAAATGCAAGTAACCTACCGTATTTTTGGGATTATAAGATGCACTATTTTCTTCCAAATTTGGGGAGAAAAGGGGGAGCATCCTATAATGCGAAAGTAGCTGCAGTGGAGTGGGGTCCAAGGAGGCAGGGTCACTGCTGCAGGAATGGGGCAATGCTGTGGGCCCCAGGCTGGGAGGAGGAGGTGTTTGGCGGTGCGAGGCTGCAGCGAGCCCTGGGCTTTCAGAAAATGTCGGAGGTCCCGCACTTCCAATCCTCCCAAAATTTTGTAAAAGCCTGAGCCCCACTGCAGCCTCGGACCGCCGAATGTCCCGTCTTTCCAGCCCAGGGACCTCAGTATCGCCTCACTCCTACTGCTGCCAGCTTTTTGAAGCAGGGACCATGCCTTTTGGGACTCAGTTCTACTGCAGCCACCCCAAGCACAGTAAGCTACCTTAAAAACGTATTATAAGATGCACCTCCATTTTATTAAAAAAAAAATCCTATTTTCCTCCCCAAAATTTCAGGTGTGTCTTATGTTCCGCAAAACACAGTATTTTACTTAAAGGTAATCTGTCAGCACATTTGAGTGATCTAACCTTTTAATATGGGGATACGGGTTAAAGATTGCTGAAAAGGTCTGACCTCACCTCTATGCCTCATATCAGATGCCTTGTTGTTGAGAAATCTTATTTTATGTGATTATACAAATGAGTTCTTCCAAGCTATGGGGAGGATGCTGCCCGAAATATAACTGTCTCTCCCATGTATTGCCTCCTACAGTGTCACTTTGTCCCTGTGATGTTGGGTGCTCAGCCGAAAATCTCGCGCCTGCGCATTCCATCTCTCGGTGTTCCTCTTCAGTGTCCCACCTTTCTATGGGCATTGGCTTCACGTTCCTTCTGCGCAGGCACCAGTGAGTCAATGGTACTGTGTAATGCAAGGTTTCTGTTCGCCGGAGAACACTGGGAGCAGAAGATACCAGTGTCTTGCCGGTGCCTGCTCATAAGGAACATTAAGCCAATGCCCATAGAAGGGAGGAACACTGAAAAGGAACACAGGAAGATGGAATGTGCAGGCACAAGATTTCTGGCCGAGCACCCGACGTCACAGAGTGAAGCTGTGGAGGATGAAACATAGCGTAAGGTAGTGAAGAAACAGACTCATCTTCCGGGCAGCGTCCTCCTCAGAGCCTGGAAGGACTCATTTGCATAATCGGATAAAAGTGGCTTTCTTAAGAACAAGGCATCTGATATATCTTTCTTCCTTCCAAGAGCCATAACTTTTTTATTTTTCCAGCCATATAGCAGCATGAGGGTTTGTTTTTTGCGGGATGAGTTGTACTTTTGAATGACATTATGCCACATAGTGTACAGGAAAATGAGAAAAAAGTGCTGTGAAATTGTAAGAAAAAAGTGCAACTCCACAATGTTTTTTTTAATTATTATTTAAGTGGTGAAAAACATGTTTGAAATTTGTAAAAAATAATAAATACGGTAATAATTATTTTTTTACTGAATTTAATAGTGACCTTAGGAGACTTGAAGTTGCAATAGTCTGACTGCCTGTGCTATCCAAACTTCTCAGCGCAGATGTGGACACCGGCCAGTTCATGGAGAACAGTGGCTGTAATCTCGGCCCCAGCACTGACTGACAGCTGGCCCCAATGTTGAACTGCTGTCTGTCAGTGCCAGGATCGTGGTTACAGCCGCTGCTCTCCATGCACTGAGGGGTGACTTAACCCATGCCAGCGCCGCCAATATGACTGCAACCCGAACACTGTCAGGAGGAATAAAGTTCATTTCCTCCCGGTAGTGTGTGCCTGAGTGCCAGCGCCAAGCAGGTTCACAACGCTATGAACCTGCAGATTAACTACATATCGGCAGGTTAATAGCGTTTTTTCAGGTGACTGGTTCTTTGGAAATTCTGTAATTTATACAGTAAATTGTTTATAGCTCCAAGTTCGGATTACCATAAGTTGATCACAAAGTAGATCTCTGCTGGTAACACCACTGATCAGCTGTAATATGGACCGTTTGTTCTTGCAAAACTCACAGGGATATGTCAGTTTCTCTCCAAAATCATGGATGAAAAGAGAAAATACAAGTCTATAGGTCCGTGGAAAAACACATACAGCACCCGGATGGCATCAGTGTAGAATCCGTGTGCCGTCTGTAACAACCCTGCTGGCATCACTACATGGCCTCCCATCCCCGCACACCAACTTACTCACTGCTCCAGGTCATGCGGTGATTTCTGTCTGCTGCCAGCTCCATGCGCTATGCCTCTTCTTTTCCTGCTTGCTCTCCATGTTTCCTGACTGTGTGTATAGGGGGCGGCGCCTGACCTCTCTGCTTCTTATGCAGTCAGGGTGCAGCGGTCTAATCTGTCCCCGACCAATCACCTGGAGCCATTTACTATATAGGGTCGCCACACCCACTAACCTTTGCCTGTGCAATGTCTATATTCAGTTAGCTCCTTGCTACTGAGGAAGCCAGGCCCTGTCCTTTGTCTTGCCTTCCTTGAGAGGCTTTACTCCTAGCATTTCTAGTACACTCTGAGTGCCCACCAGGAGGCTTATATCCTGGTCCCTGTCTTGTCCTAGCTTTGTCTGAGTACTTGCCTGGTACTTCTTTGCTCGCCCTCCAGGAGGCAGAATATCTTGGTCCCTGTATCCTTCGGTCCCTTTACCTTGTCTTGTACTGTCTTTGTCTGAACTCTGTCTTAGCTCTGTCTGTCAGTCTCCTTGTCTGTGGTTCCTTTCCCTGCTGTGTCATTCCCTGTGTCCTCCCTGTCTGTACCTTGCACTCTTGCGAGCTCCGCCTACCTTGCACTCTTGCGAGCTCCGCCTACCTTGCACTCTGGCGAGCTCCTGTGTCTCAAGCCGTACCTGCCTGCCCTGTGTCTCAAGCCGTGCCCGCTTGCCCTGTGTCTCAGCCTGCTTGTCACTCGCACCTGTCCAGGTGTCCTGTTCCTGAGTGGGATCAGCAGCCACAGCCAGACACCACCCTGGAGTAGCACCCGGCAGCTACCTGCCGCACAAGCCTGACTTCACCATCAGAGGCTCCAGTGAAGACCGAGGTAGCTGCCGTAGTCATGCCCCTTCAAGGGTAGTCTGGTTTGTGGAACAGTGGGGCCAGAACCCCCTGGCTCGCGCCATTCAGCTTAGGCGCGAGCATGACACCGTCCTATTTTACATTGCAGTGA
Organism: Dendrobates tinctorius; assembly: GCF_039654945.1. Classification (NCBI taxonomy): domain Eukaryota; kingdom Metazoa; phylum Chordata; class Amphibia; order Anura; family Dendrobatidae; genus Dendrobates; species Dendrobates tinctorius. Next base: position 40,423,392 of record NW_027361697.1, read on the forward strand.
ATAGGAGAAGCATTGTCATTTTATCCATCTATGAAAATAGTTTTTGTTACTATAGTTCTTTGCCTATTTTAGTTCTCAAATAGAGACATAATATTGAGATAGATATCATCCTGAATTTAATAAAAAATATTTTCCTTTCCATAGGTTTTTCTTAACTCAAGTGTGACAAACAGCCCAATATTGTCTGCTCCTGCAGCCTCAAACATTTCAATTACAAGTAGTTTGGAAACCACTACTCCTGTTTCCTCCAAACCTCCTCCTACTTATATTTCCAGTGAGCATTGTGGTACACAGAAGATTTGCCTTAGCAATCCTTCTGAATGTGACCCCTCCAAAACTACTAACTGTTTGTTCATGTCTTCGGCTATGACGGACAATGGTGCATATAATTTTGAGATAAGTGGTCCTTCTGGAGGATATGTGTCAATTGGCTTTTCAGATGACCAGTTCATGGTAAGAAAACTAAAATGTCCTACATTCAAACATATGTGATTTGTTAGTGTAAAAAAATGTGTAAACCCTGATCTTCTGTGTTCCAGTACTAATCTCAATCCAATATATCAGGAAAATAGAATTAACATGTGAACATATATTTCCCCATAAAATCAACTAATTCATCAATATTAAAAAACACCTACCCAGTGAAAAAGGTTAGATAGTAAACTGACCAAAAATCAATTTGCCTATAGATTCCCTACAGTAGACCTAGAATTGCCCCTGCCTGACTGTGGAGGTTGGCACCCTAAAAGAACAATTTTTTTGGTGCCCCCACTCAACGTGGACTATCCCTCACTTCCCTATCAATATAAGTTGGAAAGCAATATCATATCGGATAGAAATGAAGAGTCTTTTCTTAAATCCAAATACACTTCATATGAATTTCCTATGGGTATCTTAATGGCAGCACGATAAAATATCAAAATGCATCACAATTCATGACTGGTACTCCACAATAATCCACATAATAGAATATTTCTGGCTTGAAATAGGCATATGAAAAGGACAGACAGAATACATAATACCTTTGATAATCACGTGCCAAAATCTGGTGTGGATTCAAAACATCTCTTATATACAATCCATATTCTGGCCCATCATAATGCGTTAGGACATGTATTTTGTAGAGGTCAAATATTGTAAGAGAATAGATCATAGTGATAAACATTAAGGAGTAAACTTGGCATGAGTTGGATGCACCCCGACGCGTTTCCCTGTCACCACGGTTCATCAGGAGGTAATGCAGATGTTTAAGATGCCGGATGCCATGATAAGTGACATGAACTGGCTGTCAAATGGGCAGACTCAAATAACCCCCATTCCATGTCCTCGCAACAGTGCACTCCGCCCACCGGAATCAGCGAGCCATCAACACCGGGCATAAATCACACACTCCCTTAACTCACCCATGCCGGCATGCGCTCCAGCAAGCGGAATCAAATAGACTTCCGGCCACTGAATGCTGGCGTGCGTTGCAGTGGCCGGAAGTGATGGAATTTCCGGAAATTACATAGAGCATGTATTCCATTGCATGGAACGTAGCGCATCACTTCCTGCTGCCTCCATGACCCCAAGGTGCCCAGATTACCACGCAGTGCGCTGCAACCCGTGGAACGCACAAACAAATAACATATATCTGGCCACGGATACAAAATATCTTCTGTGTTCCAGGGATCGGATGACATTTATATATGTGTAATAAATTCAGTTGGACAAGTAGAAATCCAGCATGCCTATTCAGAAGGACGAAAGCCACCTCTCATTCTGCCTTTGGTAAGTTCCTACCGGTAAGAAAGATGTAAGTGTTCCAAAGGCTGCTATATTTCATTTTGGACATGCTACTATAAAGGATTACATACAAGGAATGGCCACTTTACCATAAACACCTTTCTTGTAGTGTGTTGGACCAGCACTGACCTTAAGAACCTCATCAATATGTCATGGCGAAATACAAGAAATATTGGTCAATGCAGACAACATAGTGTTTTATAGTTGCGACACGTTAGATGGAGATTTTGCTGGACGTTATTTCTTGATTCCCATTCCCAACATGCTCTCCACACTGTTGCTCAACAAAGCCCTGCAAGGTTGGCATTTTTAGATTAGTCTTGGTTATCTTGGTGACGATGACCAAGTAATGTTCAAAGTTACTCAGATTACTTGATTTTCTCATTCTAATTTGGATACAGACTCAACTGATCCAAAGAAAACATATCCAACAAGACCAACGAAGTTATGCCATATAAAAATATCCTTTATTAGTGCATCATACTAAATAACATAAAAACCATTAAAAAGAGATACATGTCTATAGAGCCTTACAAGGTAGTGCATGTGCAACCTGCCACATGGCAGACAAACACTAACAAAGAGCATACAGTATAACCAACAATTTCATATAACAGTACAGTGACTGAAAATATATGTGATTTGCCCCAAATCGTGTTTGTCTAAGAACCACTCTGCAGATATCAAGGTATGAACATGATATAGCTATAAAGATTTTTATTGAGGATATATCCCATATATAAAGCAGTGGCCAGTAAGGTTAATAATATATGGTATGTCAAACACTATGTTATGGCATAACTTCGTTGGTCTTGTTGGATATGTTGTTATATTGAAGTGCCATTAATTTAGGCCCTCTTTCTTTGGATATATTCTGATCCAAAGAAAACTTGCTCACTTGATTTTATGCTGCGCTCCGGGGTCTCATGTCTAATTTTCATACAGAGAAAACTCCAATCTTGAACGGGTAGATTTCTCTAATAAAGTGGCCACTCAGTGGATGTATGATGCAATATCAATGTCGCCCATATGACTAATTATCACTATCTCTCCGATCTCCTCTTCTCCATATGGCACATTTGTCGTCTTATCCATATTATTTGTAAGTACTGTATATACAGTTGGATCCTCAGCAAGGTTGATTAAAACTGGAATAGGTTCTGCAGCTCAGCTCTATCTATGAGTGAGCCGCTGCTAGACATCTGACGGCAGTGCGAACAGATGCGCAGTTCTAAAAATGACAGGCCGGATCTTTATCTTTCCTGACAATATTTTGTTTGGGGCATCTATATGCATTAGATTGTCAGCTGAAGCTGTCGATATCTGCGGCTTTGGCCAACATTATTCTGAGTATTGTGGCTTTTATCCAAAATAATTCTCTGCATCTGTGGTCCCCAGTGCTTTATCTCAGATTTCTTTCCATATTGCGTACAGCCCACTAAGGTTTTCTTTATCTTATTTGACAGAGTAATGTAGATGTCAGGATTTCCTCATACACCAACGGTGTGATACAATGTTCTTTCACTTCAAAAAATCAAATTTCAACACAACTTCCCATCTACCAATCCCGAGCCAGTAACGGTTCTGATTTGTACTACATCTTTATGGCTTATGGATCCTCTGATAATGGTGAGTAAAGTCTAGGTGACAGTAGACACTAGTTTCTTATATACAATAGGTTTACCTGTATAGAAGGGGAATGTATTATCAAATGTACCTGGAGTGCTGAGATACAGTAGACTTATTATTACTGTACTACTTCATAATTCAAGGAGCTACAATGGTAAGTTAAAAAATAGAAGTTTATTTTGTCATCAGGTATACATGGAGTAATGTGAAAACAGATGGCTGTCATATGATATTCAAGTCCATGTTAATGTGCTAGTCTTTGCATTGCCTATCCACTATAGAATCCAAACTGATCATCCTTGCCCACAAAACTCTCCACAGTTCTGCACCACCCTACATCTCGCCCCTCATCTCTGTCTTCCAGCCTACCCTACCTCTCCATTTCACTAATGGCCTAAGACTGAAATCTATCATTCAAACCTCCCACTATCATTTCCAGGTCTTCTCTTGTGCTGCACCAGTTTTCTGAAATACGCTAAAGAAAACAATCTGGTTAATTGGTTAGCCATGGGCAAGGTATTTGCCTCTTAAGGCCCCGTCTCACATAACGAGATCGCTAGCGATATCGCTAAAGCGTCACCGATTTTGTGATGCAACAGCGATCTCGCTACATGTGATGCGCAGCAGCCACCGGCCCCCCTGCTGGATATCGCTGATCGGCCATTTTTTCGTTGTCGGCGTCCTGCTGGCCAGCGTGCATCGCTGTGTTTGATCGCTGGATCGTTGCTGCGTCGCTGAAGAGATCTGCCTGTTTGGCAGCTTACTAGCGATCATTTAGTGACGCACCAGCGATCCCTACCAGGTCGCATCATTGTCGGGATCGCTGGTGCGTCGCTAAGTGAAACGGGACCCTTATGCCCCAACACATTACATGAATGTGCAGGTCCTGAGGAGATGTGTGGACTTGTCCTGGGTAGGCACTACACCCTTGCAGGCCCTATGTAACCAATGGCTTGAGTTGGCCTGAACCAGGTGTTTGACTGATCAATGAGGGAGACCACCAATCAAAAATAAACTTTTTATTCAATGATAACTGGGGAGGGATTTTATACAGGAGATAGCGGACACATATCTCGATGGACGTTTCCTTTTACAATACAGAGCAGTTGCCACACAATGTATCAATTCTTTCTTCTTTTCTGTCTTATCCTTAATCTTCAACATTCCTTTACACTTCATGACACTTAAGTACTACAGTCCAGCTTGTAAGAGTCCTTTTCCACGTCTTTTTCCCTTTTAAGAGCGCTACTGTGTCTGACGTTCTATAACCATGGGCACTCTTTTTCTTATGTACTCCGTCCTGCTTAGGTCTATGACCTCTGTGAGTTAGATCTCTGGGCCGTACTGCTAGGCGTCCTGTCCCCGGACCCAACTCTGTCCAATCACTGTTCTTTCGTTTACTTCACTCTTTCTCTTCAGTAGGATCTCGCTATCCTCTGTCTCCACTCTTGTTAGGGATACCCACTTCATGTGGCACTGCTCACACTAGACTTTTTAGATCTGCTTTCTACACACACTGGGCCCTTTCTGACAGAAACTGTCTCTTGTCTTTTCAATATGACCACTTCCACTCTGGGCTAGTCCCAACCATTAACTCTACCTACCTGTTGCTAGGCAGAATGCAACAATGTCATAATGAATTTCACATCAAAACACTTTTGCAACAATACACATATTCTCCAAGGGAGATTGTGGGCAGTATATCCATCTCCTTACAAATTCCCTGCTGCCAGCTTCTTCCTCTTCCCCTTCCCATAGACTTCTTGAGGCAGCAACTGTCACTTGATCCTTCATTGAGCTGAAAACCTTTAGACAGCTTTAAGCAATTAATTCAGGGAAGTTTTCATGTGGGGAAAGAGGCAATTTTCTATAAGATATATTACAAAGTTCTTATCTTTATTTATACTAAGAAAAAAGCTTCACCTCAGTTGGTAAGCTCTGCCCACAAAATGGTGTTCAGCGCCACCAGACTAAAACTCTTTCTTCTTAAAATGTATCTCTGAAGGAACCCCACAGCCTTTCCTCCCATGAGAGCCTGCACTGGCTGCCCAGTGGTGTTAAATAAAGCCACAGGCTCTGACTGCAGTAATGACAAGCAGATGCCCCAGGTAGAGGAAGTCAGGAGATTGGAAACTGGAGAAGCCTTAGCTGTGCCCCCACCGAGCGTCTTAATCTCCTGTATTGGACTACACAGCAGGGCTTTGTGTCCTCTGCACTAGCTGTCTATAATATTCAAAACCACTGGGAGTGGGAGACCAACTGTGGGTTTCAGCAGAGTGGCCCACCAGGAATCTGCTCAATTGGTCAGATGACCAGTCCAGGTCTGTGCAATTCCCTGCACTGTGGGTGGCCGTAAGCACTGCTCTGGTTTAAGAAGCAATGTAGGAGACACAAGTCTATACCAGAGATAGAGATGCATCTTTTTCATTCTCAAAATCACTAGTGGACCAAAGGTTGGATCAGAGAGTGATGACAAAGCGTAGCAATATGGCATCACTTTATAAGATGGGAGTAGCCTATTACGTACCCTTGATCATAATGTTTTTGCCCGTGGCTAAGCCTATTTTGACCTTAATGACCTGGCCATTTTTTGCAATTCTGACCAGTGTCCCTTTATGAGGTAATAACTCTGGAACGCTTCAACGCATCTTAGCGATTCTGAGATTGTTTTTTCGTGACATATTGGGCTTCATGTTAGTGGTAAACTTAGGTCGATAATTTTTGCGTTTATTTGTGAAAAAAACAGAGATTTGACGAAAATTTTGAAAATTTCGCAATTTTCAAATTTTGAATTTTTATTCTGTTAAACCAGAGAGTGATGTGACACAAAATAGTTACTAAATAACATTTCCCACATGTCTACTTTACATCAGCACAATTTTGGAAACAATTTTTTTTTTTGTTAGGAAGTTATAAGGGTTAAAAGTTGACCAGCGATTTCTCATTTTTACAACAATATTTACAAAACCATTTTTTTTAGGGGCCACCTCACATTTGAAGTCACTTTGAGGGGTCTATATGGCAGAAAATACCCAAAAGTGACACCATTCTAAAAACTGCACCCCTCAAGCTACTCAAAACTACATTCTAGGAGATTATTAACCCTTCAGGTGCTTCACAGGAACTAAAGCAACGTGGAAGGAAAAAATGGACATATTATTTTTTGCACCACAAATTTTCTTTTATCATTAATTTTTTCATTTTCACATGGGCTACAGGATAAAATGGATCCTAAAATTTGTTGGGCAATTTCTCCTGAGTACACCAATAACTCATATGTGGTCATAAACCACTGTTTGGGCGCACGGCAGGGCTCGGAAGGGAAGGAGCACATTTGACTTTTTGAATGGAAAATATGCTGGAATATTTAGCGCTTGCCATGTCACGTTTGGAGAGTCGCTGTGCGCCTAAGCACTGGAGCTTCCCCACAAGTGACCCCATTTTGGAAACTAGACCCCCCAAGGAACTTATCTACATGCATAGTGATCAGTTTGAACCCCCCAGGTGCTTCACAAATTGATCGGTAAAAAAAAAAGTACTTTTTTTTCACCAAAATTTTATTTTGGTATCAGTTTTTTCATTTTCACATGGGCAACAGGATAAAATGGATCCTAAAATGTGTTGGGCAATTTCTCCTGAGTGCACAGATACCTTATATGTGGTCATAAACCACTCTTTGGGCGCACGGCAGGGTCCGTAAGTGAAGGAGCGCTATTTGACTATTTGAATGGAAAATTCGCTCCAATCGTTATCGGACACCATGTCGCGTTTGGAGAGCCCCTGTGTACCTAAACATTGGAGCTCCCCCACAAGTGACACCATTTTGGAAAATAGACCCCTTAAGGAACTTATCTAGATGTGTAGGGAGCACTTTGAACCCCCAAGTGCTTCACAAAAGTTTATAACGTAGAGCAGTGAAAATAAAAAATCATTTTTTTTCCTCAAAAAAGATTTTTTAGCACGCTATTTTTTATTTTCACAAGGGTAACAGGAGAAATTGGACCACAAAAGTTGTTGTCCAGTTTGTCCTGAGTACGCTGGTACCCCATATGTGGGGGGGAACCACTGTTTGGGCGCATGGCAGGGCTCAGAAGGGAAGGAGTGCCATTTGACTTTTTGAAATGAAAATTAGCTCCAATCGTTAGCGGACACCATGTCGTGTTTGGAGAGCCCCTGTGTGCCTAAACTTTGGAGCTCCCCCACAAATGACCCCAGTATGGAAACTAGACCCCCTAAGGAACTTATCTAGATGCATAGTGAGCACTTTGAACCCCCAGGTGCTTCACAGAAGTTTATAACGCAGAGCCGTGAAAATAAAAAATATTTTTTTTTTCTTAAAAAAAATATTTTTAGTCCGCAATTTTTTATTTTCACAGGGGTACCAGGATAAATTGGACCCCAAAAGTTGTCGTACAGTTAGTCCTGAGTACACTGGTACCCCATATGTGGGGGGGGGACCACTGTTTGGGCACATGTCGGGGCTCAGCAGGGAGGTAGTGACATTTTGAAATGCTGACTTTGATGACATGGTCTGAGGGTGTCATGTTACATTTGCAGAGCCCCTGTGTGCCTAAACAGTAGAAACCCCCGGCATGTGACCTCATTTTGGAAACTAGACCCCCCAAGGAACTTATCTAGATGTGTGGTGAGCACCTTGAACCCCCAAGTGCTTCACAGAAGTTTATAACGCAGAGCCGTGAAAATAAAAAATCATTTTTTTTCCTCAAAAAAAAAAAGATTTTTAGCCCGCAATTTTTTTTCACAACAGTCACAAGATGAATTGGACCCCAAAAGTTGTTGTACAGTTTGTCCTGAGTACGCTGGTACCCCATATGTGGGGCGGAACCACTGTTTGGGCACACGTCAGGGCTCGGAAGGGAAGTAGTGACATTTTGAAATGCTGACTTTGATGGCATGGTGTGCGGTCGTAATTACGTTTGCAGAGCCCCTGATGTGCCTAAATAGTGGAAACCTCCCACAAGTGACCCCATTTTGGAAACTAGACCCCATAAGGAAGTTGCCTAGATGTGTAGTGAGCACACTGAACCCCCAAGTGCTTCACAGAAGATTATAACGCAGAGCCATGAAAATAAAAAATAATTTTTTTTTCCTCAAAAAATGATTTTTTAGCTCACAATTTTTTATTTTCACAAGGGTAACAGGAGAAATTGGACCCCAAAAGTTGTTGTCCAGTTTGTCCTGAGTACGCTGGTACCCCATATGCGGGGGGGAACCATTGTTTGGGCACACGTCAGGGCTCGGAATGGAAGTAGTGACGTTTTGAAATGCAGACTTTGATGGAATAGTCTGCGGTCGTAATTACGTTTGCAGAGCCCCTGATGTGCCTAAACAGTGGAAATCCCCCACAAGTGACCCCATTTTGTAAACTAGACCTTCCAAGGAACGTATGTAAGATATGTTGTGAGCACTTTGAACCCCCAAGTGCTTCACAGAAGTTTATAATGCAGAGACATGAAAATGAAAAAATCATTTTTTTCCACAAAAATAATTTTTTAGCCCCCAATTTTTTATTTTCCCAAGGGTAACATGGGAAATTAGTCCCCAAAAGTTGTTGTGCAATTTTTCCTGAGTATGCTGATACCCCATATGTTGGGGTAAACCACTGTTTGGGCACATGTCAGGGCTTGGAAGGGAGGGTGCACCGTTGACTTTTTGAATGCAAAATTGGCTGGAATCAATGGTTGCACCATGTCGCGTTTGGAGACCCCCTGATGTGCCTAAACAGTGGAAACCCCTCAATTCTAACTCCAACCCTAACCCCAACACACCCCTAACCACAGCCCTACCCCTAACACATCCCTAACCACAAGCCTAACCCTAATTCCAACGCTAACCCTAATTCCAACCCTAACCCTAATTCTAACCCTAATTCCAACCCTAACCCTAATTCCAACTCTAACCCTAATTCCAACTCTAACCCTAATTCAACCCTAGCCCTCTTTCCAACCCTAACCCTCTTTCCAACCCTAACCCTCTTTCCAACCCTAACCCTCTTTCCAATCCTAACCCTAACCCTCTTTCCAACCCTAACCCTAACCCTCTTTCCAACCCTAACCCTCTTTCCAACCCTAACCCTCTTTCCAACCCTAACCCTAACCCTAATGGAAAAATAAAAATAAAAATATTTTCTTTACTTTATTAGTTGTGCCTACCTATGGGGGTGATAATCGGGGGTTTATTTACTTTTTCTTTCATTTTGATCACTGTGAGAGTGATCAAAATGAAAGAATGGAATCTGCAGCCGGCAGATTTGGGCGGGCGCACTGCGCATGCGCCCGCCATTTTCAAGATGGCGGCGCCCATGAACCGGACCCGCCGGACACCGGGAGCGACAGGGGGACTTAGAAGGTGCCGGGGGAGGTGAGAGGGGGTGAGGGGGTTATCGGAAGCTGGCGGGGAGCAGAGGGAATGGGAGGGGGGCAGATGATGACAGCGGCGGCAGATCGCCGCTGTCATTCAGTTGCGGGGGGCGATCGCCGGTGGGGGGGGTGGAATCGGTGTCTCCAGCCATGTCCGATGCTACAGCAGCATCGGCCATGGCTGGATTGTAATATTTCATCAATTTTCATTGATGAAATATTACTATCGCTCTGATTGGCTGTTTCACTTTTAACAGCCAATCAGAGCGATCGTAGCCACGTGGGGGCGAAGCCACGCCCCCTGTGGCGAAGAACAAAGCCCCCTGTATCTGCGGGTCGGGTGACCTTTCAGTGACCTAGGTCACCCGACCCGCAGGGGGGCTTTAAAGTCATGACGCCACATAGGCGTCATGGGTCGTTCTGGCACGACTTTTCATGACGCCTACGTGGCGTCAAAGGTCGTGAAGGAGTTAAGCATTTAATAGCTATATAGAATTTTGATAACTACATAAGTACAGTATATAGATGAGGGAGTGCCTGGAACTTAATATTTTTCTCTATACAGGGTGCCGTCTCTTTGAACGCAATGTGAAAGCATCCTAAAAGTTTGGTTACCTGTTTCTTTGATCTCGTCAGCGCTTGCGTCTGATCTCCCCGCAGAACGGGATTCGAGCTTATGCGCCAACGGGGCCATAGACTAGAATAATGTTCTGCTGTGCATCATTTTTAGGCCAAGGTTACACTTGCGAGTGTGATGCGAGTGTGCGGCTGCATGTATTTCTATGCAGCTGCACGCTCCAGTCCCGAGTGCCTGCGGCAGCGACGAGTATTGATGCGAGAGATTCACGCAAGTTTCTCGCATCACACTCGCAAGTGTGACCCCGGCCTTAGAAGTGTATACCTACTTAGTCTATGCAAACGCCCGAATCCCGTTTTGTGGGGGATTCGGATGCAAGCCCTGATGGGGCAAGCAAACAGTTGCCTGAATGCAATGTGAAAGCACCCTTAGCCTTCAGTTAAACTTGTTCTACCTGTTCTCTATTCTCCAGGACAGATCAAATTTCATGGACCAGGTGTATTCTCGAGTGACACCAAAGTTAACATCTCAGCAACTTCCAATGTAACTCACAGAGAACAAAGCACACCCATAATGGTAAAGACACATGGTTAGTATGAAAACTGCCTCCATCATTATGAAAAAGCATATGTTAAAATACAGGAAAAATATATATCTTTGTACCGTGTTAGCCAGTAGATAGAAAAATATTTAGAGCTAGCTGAAGAGCCCGGCATTGCCCGGGCATAGTACCTAACTGTGGGTCCCGCTGTCTTCCTTAACATCCCCGCTCTCCACCCGCCGTCCCATTCTATCCCTCCGCAGCCGCGCTCTACATCCATGTCCCGGTGTCCCTCCACAGCCCCAGTCTCTTCGTCCACAGCCCTGCTCTCCCGCTCTCTCCCTCCACAGCCCCGTTCTCTTCCTTCACAGCCCTGCACTCCTCGTTCACAGCCCCGTTCTCTTCCTTCACAGCCCTGCTCTCCCGCTCTCTCCGTCCACAGCCCCGTTCTCTTCCTTCACAGCCCTGCTCTCCCGCTCTCTCCGTCCACAGCCCCGTTCTCTTCCTTCACAGCCCTGCTTTCCCGCTTACTCCCTCTACAGCTCCGCTGTCTTTCTTCCCCCACAGCCCCGCTCTCGATGCACCACACGCGGTGACGCCGGGACCAGGAGAGAGAGGTGCACAGATTGTTCGTTCGGCCGGTGTGGGCGGAGCTGCAGTGCATGTGATTGGGCGGCCTGCGGGGGCGTGGCTTGCCAGAGTGGGCGGAGCTAGAGCTGAGCTGAAGCGCGTGTGATTGGGCTGCCTGCGGGGGGCGTGACCAAGCGCTGTAGTAGGCCGCAGTAGAAGCGGGGGACTAAATTTAGGCCAGAAAGCTGCAGGGGAGAGGGGGGATAGCGCAGTTGGCGACGGGGAGCGCCGACTGAGCCGGGACAGGGCTGGGAGGGTACCGGCACTATTCGGCCCCTGTCCTGAAGACTGTCTTCCTCACAGCCCCACTCTCCATGCACTGTCCTGCTGTATCCGTGCTCAGCCCTACTCTCCAACCGCATCCCACTCTGCTGCTTCGTGATTGGTTGGTGACACACACACACATTCAGATTTACAGTATATATAGAGATTGAGAGTCCTCAGTGGTTGATACCTTTTAATGGCTAACTGAAAAGATCGTAACACACTGCTAGCTTTCGAGACTACTCAGGTCTCTTCATCAGGCTAGACTAATACAAGATGTTGAATTGTGTTCAGAGAAGTAAAGAATGGACGATATATGAAATATATAATTTTATTTCTCTTTTTAAAGATCTTTATTTTCAATGGAGGAACAGGAGGCATTACTTGCGGGGGTGACTCTGCTCTCTGTACGCCGTGTATTATGACAATGCACACTAACAGTGCCAGCTCATTACTGCTGTTATGAGCCGGCGAGAGAGCACATAGTCACTGTGCATATCACACAGTGACAGAGCAGAGAATAGCCCAGTCTATAAAATGAAGGTCACTGATGCTTCGCTTCAGGGAGGGGGAAAAGGCTGCAGCAGTGACCGCAGCCTCTGATCCCTGATGTCGCTTTGTTTCAATATCCCAACATGCACTGGAATTCTCTAACAAAGCATTATAAAAAAAAAGTAGGGCAAAAAAAAACCAAAAAGCAGTTAGTATAGTTAGGGAAGGATAGAGAATTTTTAATTCAAATACATAAGAAAATAGCTTACATTATGGAATTAAACAGAGCTATGAGCCCACATCTTTCCCGGCACATGTCATTTCATCAGCTGACATTTGGCCCTAACAGCCGTGGGTGGAATCGTGATCCACCCGCGGAAGTTAATCTCTGACAGCGGCATTTAGCGTCATCGCACCAGGAGCGCATCACTAATCCCACTCACTAGTGCCCGTGTCACATGACCGCGGGTTGCCGATGGGTTAGTATGACCACCCAGAGTGTGTAGCAGTCCCCTGTGGTTGTCGTTGCCGGATTGCTATATGAGCGCCGCCTATAGCAAGTGAGCATTTCTGCTACATCAGCCCTGCTCTATGTAGCACAAGCGATCGGGTGATCACTGCTTCTAGTCTCCCACGGAGATTATTGAACAAGTGAAAAGTAAGAAAAAATGTTTTTAAAAATATTTAAAAAAAATATAAAAGTTTAACCCCCCCCCCCTTTTTCCCCCATTCAAAATAAAACAATTAAAAAAATACACATATTTGGTATCGCAGCATTCCGAATCGCCCGATTTATCAATATGTAAAAAGAATTAATCCGATCAGTAAACAGTGTAGCGAGGAAAAAACTCAAAACACCAGAATTAAGTTTTTTTGGCCTCCGCAACACTGAATTAAATTGCAATAACGGGCGATCAAAACATCATAGCTGCAATAACACGGTATAAAAAAAACATCAGCTCGGCACGTAAAAAATAAGCCCTCACCCAGCCCCAGATCCCAAAAATTGGAGATGCTACGGGTCTCGGAAAATGACGCAATTTTTTTTTTTTTTTAACAAATGGGATTTTTTTTGCACCACTTAGATTAAAAAAGAACCTATTGGTATCTACAAACTTGTAATTACCTGGAAAATTATAATGGCAGGTCAGTTTTAGCATTTGATTAATATGGTATAAAAAAAAAAGTTATGGAATTGCACCTTTTTTGCAATTTCACCAAATTTGGATTTTTTTCCCCATTTTTGAGTACACAATACGGTAAAACCAGATGGTATCGTTCAAAAGTACAACTTGCCCCTCAAAAAAACAAGCCCTCACATAGCCATAATGATAGAAAAATACAAAAAATTATGGCTCTGGGAAACAAGGGAGCAAAAAAACAGAAATGCAAAAATGGAAAATGACCTTGGGGGTGAAGGGGTTAAAGTGCTGCACATATGAGGCCACTTTTTTCCCTGATATAGCACAGAGGGTGAGGGGATGATAATATGTAGGTTGTGGGGAGCTCTGTGTGCCAGGATTCTTTTTTAATCCCGGTCTGGCCCTGGCCAAATCCTTTTACAAAAAGATTGTGCATCACATGTATCAACCGTTACAGGGAAAGTATAGCATTGTTTGTTGTTACTTCTAATTACAGAGTGGCTCTGCCTTCTCAGTGTGGCACATGCACATCGTAGTTACGTTTTCACTGCTTGGGACCTTGTCTATATGTTTTAAAATGTTAAGTCTAGAATCCAAAGTTATCCCTTATCCATATGATGAGGGTGTGTGCACACGTTGGGGATTCTGCTGCGGATTTGCAGCGGATTTGGCCCTGCGGGTCCGCAGCAGTTCCACAGGCAATGTACTGTACAATGTTAGCCAATGGGAATTCAAATCCGCTGTGCACATGCTGTGGATTTTTCTGTGCGGATTTGCTGCGGTTTTAAATCCGCAGCATGTCAACTCTTTCTGCGGATTCCGCAGCGGTTTGACACCTGTTCCATTGTCCAGGTGTCAATCTGCAAGGGAAAACCGCAGGTCACTCCGTGCGGAAAAATCAGCAGGTGAATCCGCAGAGTGTGCACTCACCCTTACTGATCACTGGGGGTCGGCCAAGTGCAGCACTCTGATTTTCCTGCAGCAGACCCACAGATGCTTCAATACATAGATGAACTTTGGTGTCAGAGAATTGTACATAAAAGAAAACAAGACTTATTTATGTGATATTTTTGCCTTTCACTTCTGCAGGGGCCCTTATGCTTATTGCTTGGATGACTACTGGAAGTTTAGGGATGATTATTGCTCGATATATTAAAACTGCTGCAAAGACTCCTATTTTTGGAAAAGCTCTTTGGTTCCAGGTACTCAGACGACACAAAAACAATTTACTACAATTTGATTTTTGTAAATGTCTTCTGTACTACATAATAATATACAGTATCTGACATAAGATTTATTTTTAAAGCACCTTTAATTCCAGGATGCTACAAATGTGAAAAAGTGGTTACACACATGTGTGTATGTATATATATATATATATATATATATATATATATATATATATATGACTGTCATACCGATACAGAGAGGGAGTGGGCCCTGCTCTCACAAGCTTACTATCTATAGGGTATTGGGGAAAGAAACAATAGGCCAGGGAAGGATTTCAGCAGCTGTGGTGGTAGTGAGCTGGCAGTGACTAGGGCGTAACGATATCACTTGCAGAGGGTTCAAACACAATCAGGGCTGTGTGGGAAAGGAGCCCATAGACACCAATTTCACCTGAATGTGGGTTCTCGGACCCACATAGAAGTGAAATGTGTAATGGCTCAGAGAACTGCTGGCTCCCTGTGCTTTATTACACGCCGCCAGCCACTCAGAGGATGGCAGCAGAAGTTGGCTTGCCAATGGTCAGCTGTCAGCTCCTGCACCAGCTACAGAAGAGGTTGACATCCAGCATGGGAGTGGGGGAAGTGGAGTAGAATAATTTTGTTTCTTTTTAAAATTTGCTGGAGAAATCTGGAAGGCGCCCAGCATGGGGGACATTATACCATAATGTGGGATATAATACCAGGATAGGGGACATTATACTGGGTTGAAGGACATTACACCAGCATGGGAAACATTACACCATAATGGAGGACATTATACCAGGAAGGTGCCCAGGATGGAGATTATTACAAGAAGGAGCCAGGATAGCTGACATTATCACATTGGGAGAAAACACGCATGTCTTTATGGCTGTAGCCTGTAGGCATTTTTGAATATATGAGTTTTTAGGTTCTGTTTGACGGTTCCAAATTTGGGAAACAATTGTAAGTGTTGAGGCATTGCAATCCAGAGGATGGTGATGCCTGGTAGAAGTCTTGAAGGCGATTGGGTGAGGAATGTAGGAGAGCAGAGGTCACAAGGAGGTCTTGTGAGAGCTGGAGACTACTTGTGAAAAGGTACAGCCTTTTAAGTCGTTTTTAATAGTTTAAAGGAGTTGTTCGACCTTAGGGTACAAGTCTGCAGACACTCTATGTGAATCCAGACTTGTTAATCCTCACCGCACATTCTCCTGTGGCTGGTGATTGGGGCAATTTTGGGACAAGCACTAAAGAGGGCGTAGCGTTCAGGAAGAACTAGGAATAAGATGACCATTGTGTTGAGAACCAATAGTGGAGCAGGAGAGGGGATCATGCTGACTTGCTCAAAGGTGTTGTCACACGAACAAAGTACGTTTTAACCAATAGATCTTTAAATAAAAATAAATTCTCCAAATGGATGTTTGTTTTTTTTAAATGCTCCTGCGCTGAGATAATCTTATAAATGTGCCCCTGCTGTGTAGTGTGTAATGGCTGTGTCTGATCGTACAGGGACATGTTCTGATCATACCACAGCTCCTGGGAGAGGGAGGACGCAAAAGAGTACACAGACATTACAGCACGGGATTGCAGCTGATCTATTGATTAACCCCTTAACGACCGCCGATACACCTTTTAACGGCAGTAATTACTTAAACCACAGTGCCGTTAATCCACAGCGCTGTGGAGTAAGTGAATAGTGCCCACAGTGTCGGATTTTCTCCGGGGTCTCAGCTGCCGGGGATAGCCGAGATCCCAGAGAACATGAATCGGTTCGGTTTTTACTGACCCCGCTTTTGCGATCACCGTTATTAACCCTATAACGGCGATCGCAAAAAAAAGAAGCGATTTTCCATTTAATTTCTCTTTCCTCTGATGTGATCGCACATCAGAGGAGAGAGAAATAAGGTCCCCGACCCCCCCGGTACCTCCCGGTGGCGTTGGATCCCCTCCCGGTGGTCTTGCGTCCCCCTCCTGCCTCCTCCAGTGGGCGCCGCCATCTTGGATCCAGAAGAAAATGGCGGGCGCATGCGCAGTGCGCCCGCCGCGAATCTGCAGGCTCTGGCTGGCAGATTCCATTCATTCCCTTTGATCACTGTAATAGTGATCAAAATAAAAAAAATAGTAAACCCCTCCCCCCGTTTATCACCCCCTTAGTTAGGCAAACATAATGAAATAAAGAAAATATTTTTTTTTTCATTTTTCCATTAGGTTTAGGGCTAGGGGTAGAGTTAGGGTTAGAATTAGGGATGAAATTAGGGTTGGAATTAGGGTTAGGGCTAGGGTTAGAATTAGGATTAGGGTTGGGGTTAGGGTTGGGAATAGTGTTAGGGGTGTGTTGGGGTTAGGGTTGGAGCAAGAATTGAGGGTTTTCCACTATTTACCAACTTTGGGGGTCTAATTTCTCCTGTTACCCTTGGGAAAATAAAAAAAATTGGGGGCTAAAAAATCACTTTTGTGGGAAAAAAAAGACTTTTTATTTTCACGGCTCTGCGTTATAAACTTCTGTGAAGCACTTGGGGGTTCAAAGTGCTCACCACACCTGGGGGGTCTAGTTTTCAAAATGGGGACACTTGTGGGGGGGTTATACTGTTTAGGCACATCAGGGGTTCTGCAAACGCAACATGACGCCCGCAGACCATTCCATCAAAGTCTGCATTCCAAAATGGCACTCCTTCCCTTCCGAGCTCTCCTATGCGCCCAAACAGTGGTTCCCCCCACATATGGGGTATCACCGTACTCAGGACAAATTGCACAACAACTTTTCTGGTCCATTTTCTCCTGTTACCCTTAGGAAAATAAAAAATTGGGGACTAAAAAATCATTTTTGAGGAAAAAAAAATGATTTATTATTTTCACGGCTCTGCGTTTATAAACTTCTGTGAAGCACTTGGGGGTTCGAAGTGCTCACCAAACTTCTAGATAAGTTCCTTAAGGGGTCTAGTTTCCAAAATGGTGTCACTTGTGGGGTTTTTTCACTGTTTAGGCACATCAGGGGCTCTCCAAATGCGACATGGCGTCCAAGCTCAATTCCAGCCAATTCTGCATTGAAAAAGTCAAACGGTACTCCTTCCCTTCTGAGCTTTGCCGTGCGCCCAAACAGTGGTTCATCCCCACATATGGGGAATCAGCGTACTCAGGACAAATCGCACAACAACTGTGGGGGTATGATTTCTCCTGTTACCCTTGTAAAATTAAAAATTTGGGGGCGAAATATCATTTTTGTGGGAAAAAAATGATTTTTTATTTTCACGGCTCTACGCTATAAACTTCTGTGAAGCACTTGAAGGTTCAAAGTGCTCACCACACATATAGATATGTTCCTTAAGGGGTCTAGTTTCCAAAATGGGGTCACTTGTTGGAGGTTTCCACTGTTTAGGAACATCAGGGGCTCTCCGAACGCAACATGGCATCCGATCTCAATTCCAGCCAATTCTGCTTTGAAAAAGTCAAACTGCGCTCCTTCCCTGCGAGCTCTGCCGTGCGCTGAAAAAGTGGTTTACCCCCACAAATGGGGTATCGGCGTATTTAGGAGAAATTGCACAACAAATTTTGTGGTTCATTTTCTCTTTTAACACTTGTGAAAATAAGAAAATTGGTTCTGAAGTACATTTTTTGCAAAAAAAAGTTAAATGTTAATTTTTTCCTTCCACATTCCTTTAGTTCCTGTTAAGCACGTAAAGGGTTAATAAACTTCTTGAATGTGGTTTTGAGCACCTTGAGGGGTCTAGTTTTTAGAATGGTGTCACTTTTGGGTATTTTATGTCATGTACACCCCTCAAAATCACTTTAAATATGATGTGGTCCCTAAAAAAAAAGGTTTTGTAAATTTTGTTGTAAAAATGAGAAATCGCTGGTCAACTTTTAACCCTTATAGCTTCCTAACAAAAAAAAAAAAATTTGTTTCCAAAATTGTGCTGATGTAAAGTAGACATGTGGGAAATGTTATTTAATAAGAAATTTGTGTGACACATCTCTCTGATTTAAGGGCATAAAAATTTAAAGTTTGAAAATTGCAAAATTTTCAAAATTTTTGCCATATTTCCATTTTTTTCATAAATAAACACAAGACATATCGAATACATTTTACCACTAACATGAAGTACAATATGTCACGAAAAAACATTCTCAGAATCAGCGGGATCCGTTAAAGTGTTCCAGAGTTATAACCTCATAAAGTGACAGTGGTTAGAATTGTAAAAATTGGCCTGGTCATTGAGCTGCAAACTGGCTCTGTCACTAAGGGGTATAACCAGTGACTGCCAAGAATAATGCATCACAAGCCTGATTACCAAGCTAATTAGCTTGACTTATGATAGGCAGTTCCAGGCAGAGGAGGTAAATCTGTACTGCACCCGATGCAGGGAGCCCTGATACTGCTAGTCTGGGAATAGGCATTCCAGTGACTGGAAGAGGTTAAAGTCTGACCTGCATCTTTTATTTTCATTTATTTTAGACTGAGATTGTGAAAAATAATTTTGAGTCTTCAGTGCTCGCTGCTACTGATATCAAAGAATGACTGACTCCTGCTTAAATTACTGACAATGTTCCTTACTGACGCTGTCTCTAATTGTACCATATTCTTACTGTTAAATTGCAGATTCACCTGGTTTTGATGGTTTTGACTCTGGCTGCAACAATAGTGTCATTTGTATTAGCATTTGTGCAGGCTAAAGGATGGGCATACGTAAGTAGCAACAATATTTTGACTTTCCCAACAGCAAAAATTCACCATACGTATGTTATCTGTTAAAGACACAGCCTGGTTTAGGCTTCTTGTTGACTTTTTCTATTCCCTGCTGCTTCACGTGTCCTTTGATGATCTCTAATTCTTAATAACTGTCAACACACAAAAAAGTGACCAATCACTGGCTGCACAGGTGACTAGCTTCAGGTAACAATTGGCTGCAGCCTGCAGGTGGTCCCTTTGTTGGGATGTGATTGCTGCTGCTCAGAGTAGATACAATCGAGGGCAGGGTATCTTTGGGATGAGATTGGAGAGGTAAGTATGACTTTTTAATGCAATTCTAAAATGCAATTGATTGCAGTGCAATGCAGGACTGTATGCCTATTAGGTGGAGCCTTTGAAAGGAGGAAGACTGGGCTGCGGGTACCAGTATTGGGTCGGATCCGGGACGGTCGAGGCTGCGCCCCAAGATTCCTGGGGGAAGGAATAGGGGACCAGACAGGCCCTATGACCTGGGCAGCGGGGGCGTGTTTAGACAGGGAACCCGGCCGGTAGCTGAGGCAAAAGCGTGTGAAGGGGCAGTTAGGTTCCCGCCGTCAGCGTGCGAGCAGCAAGGTGGGCATCGCACTCCGCACCCGAAGTGCCGGCGCTGCGACGGACTGCAGCAGACAACTCCCGGTGCCACCAGCGAGACAGCTAGTGTAATAAGCACCGCACGCTCAGTGACAGCCAGTATCGTGCATGTGCAGAGAACCGAGGGCCAGGTACAGGACAGTAGTTTGCGGTCCCCTCTCTTGCCTGTGGCACATCAACCCACGTTTAACCCCGGGATTGCTGCGGCCCTTGTTGCATTGACTGCACAGACTCATGGACTAGGGGCTCAACGGGTAAAACCGAAGACCGCCCGTTGCCGCCAGAAGTTGGACTATTGTCTGTGGGACCTCATCTGTGACCACTGCCCCAGCCGTTGACAGGATTACAACCCCCAGTGGATCAGTCGGCTGAGGAATCTAAGGAAACGATAAGTCTGATAACTGAACTGTTTTCTTCTTTTGCCATTTCTTCTTACAATTTAACTGTTTATCTTCCTACGAGGAGTTCCTTTACTGTTAAAATAAATTGTTATATTGTTAACCCTTGCTCTGCCTCTCTCGCGTCACTGCATCTCGCAACCTGCTTACACCTTTACCAAGGGCAGCTTGCATGATAATATACTAGTATACAGAAGCACTTATGGACGTTATTCAAAAGATATTAAAATGCTCTGTAATGCACTGCTGCTACTTAGAGCAAATTCTGTAAAACAGGTTCCCTGATAGATGCACTGTCAATTAAATGGGTTGGCTGGTCTTAAACCACCAGTCTGCAGTCACTCCATGTGACGTCAGAGTTGTGAATCCTGTCATTGCACGCTTTCAGGATTCTCTGATGCCAGGGGAAGAGGGGAGTAGTCGTGTGCCGTAATACACCAACCAGACTAAGGCCGGATTCACATGTCCTGATATTTCCGGTACCAGAAAAACTAGCACAGGAGATAGCCATGTCAGTGTGTGTAATACATATGGTACACGCGTGGGAACCATGTGCCGCATCATTACCACATGGACGGCTGCTGGGGAAGAATCGCTACAGTAAGCGCTGTTCCCCAGCGGCAGGTGCTGAACACAGCGATCGGCGAGAGCAGAGGAGAATGATGAGAATTATAATAGTCAGAATGACAGCAGGAGGGGGGTGATGGCATTATTACCCCCATCATCCGACACCTGCTGCCACTAAGAACAGTGACAGGTATGGTATTGTGATAAAACACTCCGGGATCGCCTTTGCTGGGGTCAAAGGTCACGTGCGTTCAGCATGAAACTCAGGCGCACAGCCGGGGTCCGGGTATGACTGACACTGGGTCAGGTTTATTAAAGGCGAAAGCGATGCATAAAGAAAATAAAAACATAAAACAAATCCTTGCCTGTCCGGCACTAACTAAACAAGGTACAACCTAACTACCAACTGGTGGGCTTCTCCCGTCCAGCCAAACCACAGTTACCGTGGGCACTGCTTTCATTCACGTGTGTCTCTCACACAGACAGGCTCTCTATGTCCCCAGGCTGAGACACTCACACAACCACCTGGCATCCTTTTATATCCGCCTCCCATTATTCATTAGTAACCAGGTGCGATACTGACCAGACTAGGCCACATAGGAAAGGTATCTGGGTGAGATATACCTGCCCTCATCCACTATTCCCACATGATTCTCACATATCCCCCCCCCCCCTGCTCAGACCACTCCGGTCGAGCAATGACACCCGCCAAACAGTGCACTCGGGACAGGGCATCTGCATTCCCCATCTGTACCCCTGGGCGGTGCTCCACCGTAAAAGTGTAGGCCTGCAGGGCAAGGGACCACCGGGTCACCCGGCTATTCCCTTCCTTGTGAAAGTGCATCCACTTGAGAGGGGCATGGTCAGTGATCAGCCTGAACTTTTGGCCCACCAGGTAATATTTGAGGGCCTCTAGAGCCCACTTAATGGCTAGGCACTCTTTTTCTACGACTGCATACTTTTGCTCATGTTTATTCAGCTTCCTGCTGAGATAGAGGACTGGGTGTTCCACTCCATCCCTCACTTGTGACAGTACGGCCCCGATACTGGTATCAGAGGCATCTGTTTGTACCACAAACTCGCTGCAGAAAACCGGAGTCACCTGTACGGGTTGAGAGCAAAGTGCCCGTTTTAGGCTATGGAAGGCTTCTTCAGCCGCTAAATTCCATTTAATCATGACAGAGTCTTTCCCTTTGGTAAGATCCATTAGGGGGGTAGCGATGGCTGCAAAATTGGGTATGAACCGGCGATAATAGCCGGCGATCCCCAGAAAGGCTTGCACCTGCTTCTTGTTGACAGGTTGCGGCCAGTCCTGAACCGCTTGAATCTTATCGACCTGGGGTTTAACAATACCCCTCCCAATTACATACCCCAAATACCGGGCTTCTTCTAGCCCGATGTGACATTTCTTGGGGTTCGCGGTTAGACCTGCTTCCCACAGGTTGTCAATCACAGCTTCTACTTTCTGGAGATGAGTCTCCCAGTCCAAGCTGTAAATGACAATGTCATCCAAATAGGCCGAAGTGTATTGCCTATGTGACCTCAGGACTCGATCCATCAGTCTCTGGAAGGTCGCCGGTGCTCCATGCAGTCCAAACGGCATATACACATACTGAAATAAACCTTCCGGCGTAGCAAATGCCGTCTTTAATCTAGCCGCCTCCGCCAGAGGGATCTGCCAATACCCGTTTGTTAGGTCTAGGGTCGTAATATACCGGGCTTTTCCTAACCAATCTATTAACTCCTCGACCCGGGGCATAGGGTAGGCATCAAATTTTGAGGCCGCATTCAGTTTCCTGAAGTCATTGCAGAACCGGATGGTGCCGTCCGGTTTAGGAATTAACACAATCGGGCTGGACCAAGCACTGTGCGATTCCTCAATGACACCTAACTCTAACATTGCCTTCACTTCTTGGGAAACGGCTTCACGGCGCGCTTCCGGAATTCTGTAGGGTTTCACGTGAACTGTGACACCAGGTTCCGTTACGATGTCATGTTTCATTAGCGTAGTCTGCCCGGGTTTTTCTGAGAAAAACTTTTGGTTGTGAAGTAGAAACTGCCTGACCTCAGTCTTTTACCGCTCCGAGAGAGTCTCTGCAACCCGTACCTCCGATACGGTATGCGAGCAGACGGGACGGGCCAGCTCCGCTGACGAGGCAGACCGATCTTTCAAGGGTTTTATCAGATTCACATGATAAATCTGTTCAGGTTTCCGTTTACCTGCCTGGTATACTTTGTAGTTTACTTCACCAACTCTTTCCTTAATCTCAAAGTGGCCCTGCCACTTTGCTAGGAACTTACTGTCCACTGTGGGGACCAGGATCAACACCCTATCTCCGGGTGCAAATGTACGGATCTTGGCGCCCCTATCATAGATTCTTTTTTGGGCTCCTTGAGCCTGCATCATGTGTTCTTTGACGATAGGCATAACAGCCGCAATACGGTCCTGAATTTGGGATACATGATCTATCACCATTTTAAATGGAGTGACCTGACCCTCCCAGGTTTCTTTGGCGACGTCTAACAGTCCGCGAGGACGTCGGGCGTACAATAACTCGAAAGGCGAGAATCCCGTGGAAGACTGGGGCACTTCCCCGATGGCAAAAAGCAAATACGGAAGTAAATAGTCCCAGTTCTTCCCATCCTTGTCTATCGCCTTTCTCAGCATCTGCTTCAGAGTTTTATTGAACCGTTTGACCAACCCGTCTGTTTGAGGGTGATATACGAATGTGCGTAACGGTTCGATTTGTAACAACCGGCAGAGCTCCTTCATTACCCTGGACATAAAGGGAGTCCCCTGGTCGGTGAGTATCTGTTTTGGTATAGCGACCCGACTAAACACATGCACCAGTTCCTTGGCAATCGTCTTGGTGGCCGTGTTACGCAAAGGGATGGCCTCCGGGTAACGAGTGGCATAATCCAAGAGGACCAGGATATGTTGGTGTCCACGTGCAGACCGTGGAAGGGGCCCAACTAAATCCATCCCAATCCTCTCAAACGGGACCTAAATAATAGGTAGGGGTACCAAAGGGCTACAGAACCGGGGCTTAGGCGCAGATGCTTGGCATTCAGGACAAGACTCACAATATACATGAATATTGTGATGCATGCCTGGCCAGCAAAACAGTGTAATATCCTTTCGGTGGTTTTCTGGACTCCCAGGTGACCTCCCATCACATGTCCGTGGGCCAGGTCCAGCACCTGCCGCCGGTAGGGTTTTGGCACGACTAATAGTTGCACCGTGTCTTCCCCCTTTTTCTCTATCTGATATAGTAAATCATTCTCCAGGACCATGTAAGGATATGCCAGCCTAGAGCCAGGTTCTACGGGTACCCCATTTATCACTTTTACATTTGTCCTAGCCTGAGAAAGGGTAGGATCCTTTATTTGCTCGCTTTGGAAGTCATCTTTCTGAACTTCCAAATCCGGCAAACGGGGAGGTGGACGGCTGTCGGCCTCCTCCTCTTCCCTGGTCTCCTCTGTATCACCCGCCATGACTGAAAACGGGAACTGCAGGTCATTTCCAGCAGACTCTTCCCCCGAGTCTTCCGGGGGGACCTCATCCAGGGGTTCGGGACCCACACGCTCCCTGGGAGAAGAACCATGTACACTATTACCCTGGGGCATCAACTGATTCTCCCACAATTGCCAGAAGTGGGGAAAGTCCCGGCCCAAGATAACATCATGCAATAACGCAGGGACAAGTCCCACTTTATGTTGCACAGACCCATAGGAAGTAGTAATGCATATGACCGTGGTGTGGTACGAACAGGTGTCTCCATGCACACACGTTACAGAAAATTTGTCTGATGGTCCAGTCGGGGCTGACACCAGACTGGCCTTCACCCGAGTCACCACACTTCCTGAGTCTAACAATGCCACCACATTTTTGCCATCAACAGTTAAATCACACAAGTGTTTTTCCACATCCTTTTGACCGGCATTCACACTCACTACCCGTGCAACCATAGACATGCGGTTTTTAGAGTCTGTGATGTCGCACTGCATGGGTTCAGCAGTGACCGGACAGTTCGCAGCAATGTGGCCCATCTCTTGGCAGCGGAAACACCTAACGGGCCCCTTGCTTAGACCATAGTTCGTTACTCTCGGCCTCACAGTGCGGGCAGTCCTGTTTTCCTCTCCCACTGTCTTAGGGATTTTTCCTTCTCCTCTACTCCCTGGAACAGTCTTACCAGTTCCACATGGAGATGATGAAGAACGAGGTGGGGTAGCGTTGTCTCGGAGTCCTTCCGCCACGGAGTAACGTTCAACCAGATCCACCAGTTGATCTGCCATCGTAGGATTTCCATGGCTTACCCACTTCCTCAGGGCTGGCGGTAGAGCTCTCAGGTACTTGTCCATGACGACTCTCTGGATTATCTCTGGCGCTGTCAGCAACTCGGGTTGTAGCCACTTCTTCGTCACGTGGATCAGGTCAAACATCTGTGACTGCGGTGGTTTATCCGGTTGATAAGTCCATTGATGCACTCTCTGTGCACGGACAGCGGTCGTCACTTCCAGCCGGGCCAAGATCTCGGCTTTCAGTTTGTCAAAGTCCTGCACGGCTGCAGGTTCTAAGTCATAATAAGCCTTTTGGGCCTCACCGGAAAGAAACGGGGCAATCAGGCTGGCCCATCGTTCCTTCAGCCATTTTTCTCGCACCGCCGTCCGTTCAAGCGTGGTCAGGTATGCCTCGACGTCATCTTCGGTCATCATCTTCTGCCAGTACCGACTCACGTGAATCACTCTCGACTCGGCTTCCAGGTTAACCTCAGGTAAGCTTCCCAGGCGCTGCGCCACCTGCTGGAGAAGCGAACGATCGGTAGCTGTCATGTCCACCAACTCCTTCAGCTGGGCCATCATCACCCGATTGGCTTCTTGCTGGACGGCAGTGGACTGTACCAGCGCTTTCACCACGTCCTCCATGCTCATGCTTCCAACGTGATGCCTGCATTCTCCACCACAATGTGATAAAACACTCCAGGATCGCCTTTGCTGGGGTCAAAGGTCACGTGCGTTCAGTATGAAACTCAGGCGCACAGCCGGGGTCCGGGTATAACTGACACTGGGTCAGGTTTATTAAAGGTGAAAGCAATGCATAAAGGAAATAAAAACATAAAACAAATCCTTGCCTGTCCGGCACTAACTAAACAAGGTACAACCTAACTACCAACTGGCGGGCTTCTCCCGTCCAGCCAAACCACAGTTACCGTGGGCACTGCTTTCATTCACGTGTGTCTCTCACACAGACAGGCTCTCTGTGTCCCCAGGCTGAGACACTCACACAACCACCTGGCATCCTTTTATATCCGCCTCCCATTATTCATTAGTAACCAGGTGCGATACTGACCAGACTAGGCCACATAGGAAAGGTATCTGGGCGAGATATACCTGCCCTCATCCACTATTCCCTCATGATTCACACAGATATATTGTTGGATTGTTATTTTATTTTTTATTTTTTTTGCAGGAGAACAAGGGCGTCGCATGCATTAGGTGTTTAATAAAAATGGTAAAACTGTGTGGTGTTTTATTTAATTAAAAGACTTTATTCTGGCTGTGTCTTTATTTAACCTTTAACAACTATAGGATTAGTAATGGAGAGGTGTCTTATTGACACCTCTCCATTACTAAGCCGTGGGTTTGATGTCACCTTACAATAGAAAGGTGACATTAACCCCACAAATATGAACCCCACTTGCCACCGCTACAGGGCAAGTGGGAAGAGCCGGGCAAAGCACCAGAATTGGCGCACCTTTTTTGGGCAGCTGCGGGCTGCTGTTTTTAGGCTGGGGGGGGCCAAGATCAATGGCCCCTTACCAGCCTGAGAATACCAGCCCCCAGTTGTCTGCTTTAGCAAGGCTGGCTGTCAAAAATGGGGGGACCCCACACCGTTGTTTTTAATTATTTCTTTAAATAATTAAAAAAAACATCATGGGGACCCCTCTATTCTTGAGAACCAACCTTGCTGAAGCTGACAGCTGAGGGTTGCAGCCCCTCAGCTGTGAATTTTGCTTGGTGTAGGAGTCGGATGATGGCGTTAATAATGCCATCAGCTTCACCAGCTGTCATTATTCTGACTTTATTATAACTCTCATCATTCTCCTCTGCTCGCGCCGATCGCCGGAAGAGCAGGGGAGAATGATAAGAGCCGCGTTCAGCACCTGCCACCGGGGAACAGCGCTTACAGTAGAGATTCTTCCCTGGTGGCCGTCCGTGCACACGGATTACATCAATGTGTGTTCTCCGTGTACACATGTGCAGATCGTTTTGCGGCCCGTGCTGCTGGAAAAAAATGGACATGTCAGCGTGTTTTGACCACGGACACACGGTCCGTGGAAATACGCTTACATGTGCACAAACCCATTCATTTAAATGGGTCTATGTGTCTCAGTGTCTCCGGTACGTGTAAAAACTGTCAACACACGTACCGGACACACTGAAAGGGGCCTAACAATTTATATGAAAGTGAAGTGCTTCTAATCCGTGCAGGAGTAGGAGAAATCAGACTCTGTGGTCTTCTAGCTCCTCTGACACGGTAAACCCATGACACAACCTGTGCCTGTCCCTAACCTCCCTCCAGGACCGGTTTTAGACAAAGTGGGGCAGTAGTCAAAAGTTTAAAGTGGGGCCCCAAATGCTAACATTGTAAAATCACACATTTAGGTTACATTACATGAGCAGGATGCGGATACAGGTGGCAGAGGCGCCTGTGCAGGCACTGTGGCCCCCATATTCAGGGGCCTTATATCAGCCAACGGGTCTGCCACCATTAGCATTACACAGGAGCGTTGCTAGGGTCAGAAAAGATTGGGGGGCCCAAGCCTCAAGACAAAGAGTTGTCCCCCAATCCCCTCTTAATTTTTTTTTTTTTTTAACACTGCAGATAACACAGCAGGGCTCCCAACTGTCCTGGATCCAGTGGGACAGTCCCGATTTTGACACTCCCACCTGCGGAATTGTAGTTTTCCCCGCACTGCAAATCAGCCGCTACGCTCACCTGTCATTTCAGAAGAGACTGTGTACCGAACGCCATACAATTCCCTCTATGCACAGCACACTCCAGAACAGAAGCCCTCCCCGACTCACGTGACCAGGCACATGACTGTGACCTCATCCTATGTAACACCAGAGAGAGCAGTAATAACTCTCTGAGAACAGATAATGTAGTAGATGTCACCTGCAGTCCTATGTAATACCACAGATAGTCTTACTCTGAAACGCTATGGCTATGTTCACACACATTTTTTTCAGTAGCAAAATCTGTTCTATTGGCAGTAAAAATGTTGCATTCAAAACACCTGTTTTTCAGCTTGTTTCTGGTGTTCTTTACACTTTTTTCAGCTTTTTTTAAAGTGAGGATGTTTGCTTTGTCTACAGTATGTTTAAGGCCACGTTCACACGTTGAGTATTCGGTCAGTATTTCACATCAGTGTGTGCAAGTCAAAACCAGGAGGGTGAGAAATACAGAAGTGGTGATGTGTTCCTATTATACTTTACTGATTGTTCCACTGCTGTTTCTGCATTACAAATCCTGATGTGAAATACTGACCAAATACTGAACGTGTGAACGACACTTAATAGTTTAATTCAACAAAACCACTTAAAAAATTGCAGCGAAAAATGCCATTGCAATATCTGCCGCTTTCTTTTTTTATTCTTTCATTGCTTTCTACGGGTGAAAACACACTGAAAGAAGTAACACGCTGCAGATTTAAAAAGTGCTACAGTCCTGAAATTCAGTCAGAAAAAAACAAGCGCGTGCAGGAGATTTCGGAAATCTCATATGTTTTGCTGGCGCTTTAAAAAGCAGCTTTTGGCCACGTTCATATGCAGAATTTTTGCAGCTTTTTCTTCTGCAAATAAGAAGTTTACAGCATTTTACAGCAGAAGCAAAGACTGAGATTTTCAGAGATCTCGTGCACACCCTTTTATTTTCTCCTGACTGAATTTCACAACTGCAGCGTTTTTTAAATCTATGCAGGTCCTTTAGCGTGCCACTTCTTTCAGCAATTTTTTTCACCCGTAGAAAGCAATGAAAAGTTTTAGAAAAGCTGCAAATGTCGCAACGCTGTTTTTCGCTGTGTTTTTGGTGAATAAAAGAAACTTTATTAAACATGTACTGTAGACAAAATGAATACTATACAAAAAAAACCCAGCAAAATCTCTAAGCGTCTGTGTCCACAATCAGTAAACTCTGGATGCTGCATACATCCGCAGCATCCAACCCGCAGTGGCCAGATGTTACAGCATAGTGGAGGGGATTTCTAGAAATTCCATGTCCACTAAGCGTGCACATACGCCCGTGCTTCACCTGCAGAGACGGACATGCAGCACGACTCTCCAGACCGCAGCATGTCAATTTATCTTGCATAGATGCAAGTCTCCGCAAGAGAATTCTCACCCCTACGATGTATTGGACGCGGAGATTCCTCACGGTTCAGTGACCACACGCGGAATCACCTGCGTTCAACAGATGGCAGCACTTTAGATGGGGCACATGTCCGCTGCGTCCAAAGTGCTGCCATTTCTGGATCGTCTGCACATACCCTAAAAAATGGGTGTTTTGAAAGCAGGGTTTTTACTGCCAAGAGAGCAGGCTTTGGCTGCAAAAAAAAGCACCAAAAACGCTGATTCCTATGCACACCTGTACTATATATGTGTATGGTTTACCCTTATTATTTCACATGGGAATTCATTTATTTCTATATCATGAATCCCCTGATTCAACAGACAATATCCCTGTCTTGTGTCACCCAGACAGTAGTGACAGGAGGTCGCCCTGTCACATTACAAGCAGGGATTAGAGACTGTGGTCAGAGCTGATGCTGTATGTGGCTGTGAATCTTGATCCTGCAGCAATCAGCACAGAGCTCTGGGACCACAGTGAGGAAATCACTGCACTCTGACCTGTTATTGCTGCTCTTACTTACCAGGATCGGCGGCTTCACTTAGGCATATCCATTCTCAGGACAGCGCTAGGAGCAGCTATGATCAGGACTCAGGAGGAGACAGAGCTGCAGGCATCTTCCTGGCTGTCACTGTGCTGTAAGCTCCTCCCCCTCACTCTCAACTTTTAACCTGACTGCAGGGAGAAAGAGACAGGGGGGCACCAGGGGCTTTGCGAGACAGAAGCTCCGGACTACAGAGCAATGCACAGCATTATTCACTGCTGTACACCCTCTAGTCACTTCATAAATGGACTGCAGATGCAGGGGGCCCCCTTTGCAGGTGGGGGCCCCAGGCATTAGCCTGGTCTGCCTGGTCCAAACACCGGCCCTGCCTCCCTCTAACGCCCTATGCAGGTCCTTCCCGACCCGAAGCTATCACGTGGCTAGTCCCTGGTTGTTACCTCTACTAACCCTGGCTAGTGCACTGGCCAGTAAGGACGGTAGCCTTGCCACTGCAGGTAATATAACACAGGGATAGAGACCAACAAGGGACTGACAGAAAGAATACAATGTAGCTCAGAATCTGCTGCTAAGCTCCGCAGTAGCAGAGTAAAGGGTACCAGGTAAAGACAAAGAAGAACACATCCCTAGCTGGTCTGCAGAGAAGTAACTCTATAACCGACGATCAGCTGGTGGGTCATGTGACTATTTAAAGGGAAGTGACAGTGATTACCAACTGTTATCAGCTGACCTGCCTAAAAGAAGCTGCCAGCAAGAGACCGACATTAACTCTTGCTGGACCAAAAGAAAAAAAACTACATTTAAATTGAGCAGAGTCAGAGCTGCCAAGAATCCCTTAATGACTTGCGACTGTGTCGGGCAGGTTCACAATGCTATTAACCTGCAGATTAAACCCATATCTGCAGGATAATAGCATTTTTTTCAGATAAGAGGTTCCCTTTAAGGTCTGTACTATAATACATGAATCAGTGCAAGATTAGTAATCCAAAGTATTTCCAAATATATCAAACTTTTTTTATGCAGATGGAGCCAATAATGAGTACAAAATAAAGAATACAACACAATTATAAAGCAAAAAACACAACTACATCTACAATATACAAACACACAGCAGTATTGACTAAATAATAGATTTTTAACTTCTAGAACTGTGGTTGGCCTCTAGTTTCTAATAATTTTCTTTCTTGTGTGTCTCAGGCTGTCGGCACACATGCTATTCTTGGGTGCATTGTGATGATCTTGGCCTTTTTCCAACCCTTAATTGCCTTTTTTCGACCGTCGCCAGAGAACAGTCAGTAAGTTCTCATCACTGGGAGTCCAATATTATTTTTTTTTTCTGAATTAATACTTAACAATCTTTCTTCTTTCATTAGGAGATACATTTTTAATTGGTTTCATGGTATCAATGCCCTGGTTATGAAGGTCTTGGCAGGTGCGTGTGATGTCTTTTCGTACAGCAAAGAATTAAAGATGACCATTGAAATTTGGCTTAGTACCAAGAAAAGGCTGTGAAGCTGCACGGCAACTTTATTAATATCACTCATCTTTTACAGTGACAAACCTTTTCCTGGGCTTTCAGTTCATAGATCATAGACTCGGATGGTTGGTAAAAGTCATGAGTGGCTTTGCTGGCTGGGAGGGTTTGATTACAATTTGCTTGGAGATCAATGCTGGCATGGCAAGAGAAGGTAATAAAATTACTTCCAAACTGTGTAGTAATTTCTACTGTAACAATTAACATTTTTTTACTGCATATCCACAGGTCACATAGAGTTCCACTAACGATAATGTTGACATATTTTTCTCTTTTCTTTATCTATAGAAAAGAAGAATTTAGCAGACCTGGAGAAAACAGTCCGGGTAATAATTATGAATTATTTTAGTCATACTGCAATTTGATAACAGATCTACTTTAGTAGAAAAGGTTATAATGCGGAGACTGGTCTGATCTCCCATTAGTTGAAATACACAAGCAATTAGAAAAAATGCAGCAAAATATAGAAGTTTTTCCTTGACAGCTCCTATGGCTAATATTATTACGCCATTTGGGCTAATATGAGAAGAATTTTGTCCCCTACTTGGAGGAAGTACTGATATATACTTGGCCTAGATTAGAAAAAAAAATCCTGTTTTCAAAAGTAATAACATTTTATTAATAATAATAATAATTTTATTTCTATAGTGCCAACATATTCCGCAGCACTTTACATTATAGAGGGGACTTGTACAGACAATAGACATTACAGCATAGCATAGCAATAAACACATAGATCAAAACAGATACCAAGAGGAATGAGGGCCCTGCTCGCAAGCTTACAATCTATAAGGAAAAGGGGAGACACAAAAGGTGGATGGTAACAATTGCTTTTATTGTTTTTATGGTTTGGACCTTCCCTAGTGTAAGAATCGGGTGTTCCTGTTGCTGCATGAACCAGTTAACAGTCTAAATATGTAACAGTACAGACACACAGGGCTATTAAATGCAAAAAGCATGTGAGAACATGATGTGAGGAACCTGGTTATGGTAAAAAATTTAGAAATGAGCCACACAGGGATAGTTACGTTAATGCGTTGAGGCGATAGGCCAGTCTGAACAAATGAGTTTTTAAGGCACGCTTAAAACTGTGGGGTTTGGGGATTAATTGTACTAGCCTGGGTAGTGCATTCCAAAGAATTGTCTCGGCTCGTGAAAAGTCTTGGAGATGGGAGTGGAAGGTTCTGATTAATGAGGATGTTAACCTCAGGTCATTAGCAGAATGGAGGGCACGGGTAGGGTGGTAGGCTGAGATGAGGGAGGAGATGTAGGGTGGTGCTGAGCCATGGATGGCTTTGTGGATGAGGGTAATAAATTCATACTGAATTCTGGAGTGGATGAGTAGCCAGTGTAAGGACTGGACAAGGTAGAGGCATCGGTATAACGATTGGTGAGGAATATGATCCTAGCTGCTGCATTCAGGACGGATTGGAGAGGGGAGAGTTTGTTAAGAGGGAGACCGATTAGTAGAGAGTTACAATAGTCCAGACGAGAATGAATAAGAGAAACAGTAAGAGTTTTTGCAGAGTCAAAAGTAAGAAAGGGTTGAATTCTAGAAATGTTTTTGAGGTGCAGATAGCAAAAGCGACCCAATGACCGGATGTGGGGGTGAATGAAAGCTCTGAATCAAGTATGACCCCAAGACAGCGGGCATGTTGCTGGGGAGTAATGGTGGAACCACACATGGAAATGGCAATGTCGAGCATAGGTTGGTTAATAGAGGGAGGAAACACAAGGAGTTGTTTTTGACAGGTTCAGTTTCAGATTGAGGGAGGACATGATGTTAGAGACAGCAATAAGACAATCACTGGTGTTTTCCAAAAAGGCAGGCGTGATATCAGGAGAAGAAGTGTATAATTGGGTGTCATCGGCATAGAGATGGTACTGGAACCCAAATCTAATGATTGTTTGACCAATAGGGGCAGTGTACAAAGAGAAGAGGAGGGGGCCTAAGACTGATCCTTGCGGAACCCCAACAGTAAGGGGAAGATGAGAGGAGGAGGAACCAGCAAAAGATACAGTAAAGGAGTGGTCAGAGAGATAGGAGGAGAACCAAGTGAGAACGGTGTCCTTGAGGTCAATGGAACGGAGCATAGTGAGGAGGAGCTGATGATCCACATTGTCGAATGCTGCAGAGAGATCCAAGAGAATTAGCATGGAGTAGTGACCATTAGCTTTAGCTGTTAGAAGTTTTATTCAACAAAATCACCTTTCAACTCTAAACATTTAATGCACACTCGTGACCAGTGTTCATAGGAGATCGTAATTTCTGCTATACATAGCCGTGCTGAAGCCCAGCTATGTATAGCACAGGTGAACTGATGATCACAACTTCAAGTCTGCTAAGGGGAATATTAAATAGAGTAAGAAAAAAGTATTTAAAAACATGAAAGAAATAAAAAGAAACAAGTTCAAATACATCCACCTTTTGCCCCACTGAAAGTCAAACAATTAAAAAAAAAAAATTGGTATTGCTGGGTTTAGAAATATACGATCTATCAAAATATATTTGAAAAAAATTCAATCTGTGTTGTCGTCACTTAATGTGGGACATTGTGCCTGCTCCAAAATAAATTGTAAAATTCAAATACATGCACGGAATTGCCACACTGATACACTGAGTATCAAGGCAGATATCTCTTTATTATGTCAAAGGTCAGTGTTTATATAGGCATTTTCTGGACATGCATTGTAGCAATATAATTGGCTCAGCTTATCTCTACATACATGCTAGCATTAGCATACATACACCCATACACCTCATTCCCTAAAGTTAATACTGTGTACACCCAGCTGAAGAGTTTTACTATGTGTAATCTTTAAAGGCCCCGTTACACATAATGATGTCCCAGCGATCCCACCAATGATCCGACATGGATGGGATCTCTGGGACATAGTTAGGCAGATCGCTGGTGAGCTGTCACATAGACAGCCCCTCCAGCGATCATGACCAACGAGCAAGCTGGTTTCCAATGTAAACAGCGGGTATCTAAGAGCCGCGCAGCTCTTAGATACCCGCTGTTTACCCTGGAAACCAGCGTGCACACTGGTTTCCAAGGTAAACAGCGGGTAACCAAGAGTCGCGTGGCTCTTAGATACCCGCTGCTTACACTGGAAACCAGTGTCGCTGATCGTTGCTCTCCCACTGCCACACGCTGGCAGCGGGAGACCAACGATCAAAAAACAGCCCAGGACGTTCGAGCACGATCAGCGATACCCGGCAGGGGGGCCGGTTGCTGAACCATGTCACACACAGCGATATAAATTTCAAAAACTGACCGTCACATCCAAGCATAAGTATAGTGTGAACAGGTGCTTAACCTAGAGTCACCAACTCATATTCATTCAAGCAAAAAAGGAAGCACACTGTAGCGCCAAACCATGCAAACATGAAAAATGAATAATACATTGCATTGCTGCATTAGAAGTATGAAAAATTGAGAAAGTTTAGCGCATAAAATGGCCAAGTTACAGTCTTAGGCTGGCTTCATACTAGCGTTTTTTAGCGCAGCGCATCGTGCGCGTACATGCGCATGCGTCCTGATCCCCTATCTTTAACATGGGGGAGCATGGTCTAGCGTTTGCACGCATTAGTATGCGTTTTCATGCGCATGCTTTTTTTGTGGTGTGCGCCCAGGTGCGCTGGACGCAACCTGTTGCTTTTTTGGTCCGTCCGACCTGTCTCAAAAAAATGCATGCGCACGTGTGCGTGCGGAATGCGACAAAAAAATCACATTACAGTCTATGGGAACGCAGACGTGCACATGGACATGCGCACGTCAGTGTTTAAAATAGCATGCGTTTTAAGAGTCAATATGGCTACAAATTGGTTAAAATGCATGCGCATAAAATAAGCAAACGCATGCAAAACGCTTGATGCGTTTGGACTGCGCACGCAGTGCAGCGCAAAAAACGCTAGTGTGAAAGTAGCCTTAGTGAGGATTGGCATAGAATAGGGATCTGGAAAACGAGAAATGCCTTAACGTGGCTTCCAGGTACATATAACTTGGCCATTTTATGCGCTAAACTTTCTCAATTTTTCATACTTCTAATGCTGTAATGCAGGGCACTGGACTATGGGATGGCGGATATGTATGACGGGTATATGGGCATAGGACTATGGGATGGAGGATATGTATGACGGATATATGGGCACGGGACTATGGGATGGCGGATATGTATGATGGGTATATGGGCACGGGACTATGAGATGGAGGATATGTATGATGGGTATACAGGCACGGGACTATGGGATGGAGGATATGTATGATGGGTATATGGGCATGGGACTATGAGATGAAGGATGTATGATGGGTATATGGACACTCGACTATGGGATGGAGGATATGCATGACGGGTATATGGGCATGGGACTATGGGGTGGCGGATATGTATGATGGGTATATGGGCACAGGACTATGGGATGGAGGATATGTATGATGGGTATACAGGCACGGGACTATGGGATGGAGGATATGTATGATGGGTATATGGGCATGGGACTATGAGATGAAGGATGTATGATGGGTATATGGACACTCGACTATGGGATGGAGGATATGCATGACGGGTATATGGGCACGGGACTATGGGATGGCGGATATGTATGATGGGTATATGGGCACAGGACTATGGGATGGAGGATATGTATGATGGGTATACAGGCACGGGACTATGGGATGGAGGATATGTATGATGGGTATATGGGCATGGGACTATGAGATGAAGGATGTATGATGGGTATATGGACACTCGACTATGGGATGGAGGATATGCATGACGGGTATATGGGCACGGGACTATGGGATGGCGGATATGTATGATGGGTATATGGGCACGGGACTATGGGATGGAGGATATGTATGATGGATATATATAGGCACGGGACTATGGGATGGAGGATATGTATGATGGGTATATGAGCATGGGACTATGAGATGAAGGATGTATGATGGGTATATGGCCACTCGACTATGGGATGGAGGTTATGTATGATGGGTATATGGGCATGGGCCTATGGGATCGTGGATATGTATGATGGGTATATGGGCACGGGACTATGGGATGGAGGATAATTATAATTTGCTATAACTAACCACAGTTAGTTACTATGCCCGGGCAGCGCCAGGCTCTTCAACTAGTTTTTCATACTTCTAATGCAGTAATGCAATTCATTATTCATTTTTGCATGGTTTGGCGCTACAGTGTGCTTCCTTTTTTGCTTGAATGTATATGAGTTGGTGACTCTAGGTTAAGCACCTGTTCACACTATGCTTATGCTTGGATGTGATGGTCAGTTTTTGAAATTTGTATTCATTTACCTTCTGACTGAGCACTTCACCTGTTAGCTGCAGGCGTTTTTAATCCAGGGCCATTTCCCCTCCACAGAGATATAGACTTCAGTCCTAACAGAGGATTTTTCATAGGTTCCCATTCAGATGGAGACTACAGTCTTAGTGAGGATTGGCATAGAATAGGGACCTGGAAAACGAGAAATGCCTTAACGTGGCTTCCAGGTACACATAATGAATGTTAACCCCTTAACGACCGCCATACACCTTTTAATGGCGGCAGTTAAGGGTACTTATTCCTCAGCGCCGCTTTTTAATGGGGCTGAAAAAAAAGGTTATAGCGTCCCCCAGTGTCAGAAAATCTCTGGGGTCTCGGCTACCGGGGGTAGCCGAGACCCCGGAGAGCATGATTCAGGTCGGTTGTTACTGTCCCCGGTGTTGGGATCACATAAATAAAAAAAGTCAGGATTCCCATTTATTTCTCTCTCCTCTGATATAATCTAGCAAATCAGAGGAGAAATAATTAATAATAATAATTTTATTTCTATAGCGCCAACATATTCCACAGCACTTTACATTTCAGAGTCGACTTGTACAGACAATAGACATTACAGCATAACAATAATCACATAGATCATAACAGATACCAAGAGGAATGAGGGCCCTGCTCGCAAGCTTACAATTTATGAGGAAAAAAGGTAGACGCGAAAGGTGGGTGGTAACAGTTGCCTTCATTGTTCGGACCAGCCATAATGTTAAGTGTGTAACAGTACAGACACAGAGGGCTAATGGATGCATAAAGCATGTGGGAAACATGATGCGGGGAACCTGGTTATGGCAAAACTTTTGACTGTGCCACACGGGATAGTTAGGTTAATGAGCTGAGGCGGTAGGCCAGTCTGAATAAATGC
This sequence comes from Dendrobates tinctorius, assembly GCF_039654945.1. Lineage (NCBI taxonomy): Eukaryota > Metazoa > Chordata > Amphibia > Anura > Dendrobatidae > Dendrobates > Dendrobates tinctorius. The sequence continues at coordinate 40,460,949 of NW_027361697.1, forward strand.
ATTTTTAGGGCACGCTTAAAATTGTAGGGAAGAAATTGGGTCCCCCGAGCCCCCCTGGTCCCTCTGGCTCTGTCCCCGGCCTTCAGCATCTTCTAAAGGGAAGAAGATGGCTTGCGCATGCGCAGTGCGCCCGCCGAAATCTGCCGGCCGGCACCTGGCAAGAATAGGAGATTTTTCCTATTGGTTCGTTTTGATCACTCTGATAGGGTCTATCACAGTGATCAAAGAAAAAAAGTAAATAGTAAATCAAACTCGCCTTTATCACCCCCTTAGTTAGGTAAAAATAATTTAAAAAAAGTATTTATTTCCATTTTTTCGTTAGGGTTGGGGCTAGGGTTAGGGTTGGGGTTAGAGTTGTGGCAAATGTTAGGTTTGGGGCTAGGTTAGGGTTGTGTTGGGGTTATGGGTGTGGTGTTGGGGTAGGGGTTGTGATTAGGGCTGGGATTATAGTTAGGGTTGCGATTAGAGTTAGGGGTGTGTTGGTTAGGGTTGTGGTTAGGGTTATGGTTAGGGTTTTGATTAGGGTTAGGGGGTTTTGATTAGGGTTAGGGTTGGAGTTAGGTACATCAGGGGGTCTCCAAACGTGACATGGTGCCCACCATTGATTCCAGCCAATTTTGCGTTCAAAAAGTCAAACTGTGCTCCCACCCTTCTGAGCCCTGCCATGCGCCCAAACAGTGGCTTTCCCCCACATACAGGGGGTATTGTCGTACTCAGGAGAAATTGCACAACAAATTTTGTGGTCCATTTTCTCCTGATACCCTTGTGAAAATAAGTTTGGTTCCAAAATAAATTTTTGTGTGAAAAAAGTAAAATGTTCATTTTTTCCTTCCACATTGCTTTAGTTCTTGTGAAGCACCTGAAGGGTTAATAAATGTCTTGAATGTGGTTTTGCGCACCTTGAGGGATGCAGTTTTTAGCATTTTGTCACTTTTGGGTATTTTCTGCTATTTTGATCCCCCAAAATTACTTCAAATGTTAGGTGGTCCCAAAAACAAAAATATATTTTGTAAATTTTGTTGGACAAATGAGAAATCGCTGGTCAACTTTTAACCCTTATAACGTCCTAACAAAAAAAACTATGTTTCCAAAATTGTGCTGATGTAACGTGGACATGTGGGAAATGGTATTTATTAACTATTTCGTGTGACACCACCCTCTGATTTAAGGGTACAAAAATTAAAATTTTTAAAATGGCAAATTTTTCAAAATTTTTGCCAAATTTAAGTTTTTTTCATAAATAAGCACAAGATGTATCAAAGATTTTACCATTATCATGAAGTACAATATGTAACGAAAAAATAATCTCAAAATCAATGGGATACACTGAAGTGTTCCAGAGCTATAACTTCATAAAGTGACAGTGGTCAGTATTGTAAAAATTGGCTTGGTCATTAAGTACAAAATTGGCTCTGTCACTAACGGGGTTAAAGGTCTTGCAAAATGGCAACTAAAGCAAAAAAAAATTTTCATGCAAATTTCCAATTTTTTTTTATCATCTTAAAAAAAAAAAAGACTATATGTTTTGTGTTTGCATACTCTTACTGACATGGAGAATCATATTGCCAGGTTAGTTTTACCATATAGTCAACATGGCAAATAAAAAACCCCAAAACAATTGTGGAATTGTGCTTTGTTTGCAATTTCACCACACTTGAAATTTTTTTCCTGTTTTACCCTATATGGTAAAATAAATCATATCATTCCAATGTACAACTCGTCCCACAAAAATCAAGCCTTCATTTGGCTATATTGATGGAAAAATAAAAAAAGTTATGGCTCTTGGAAGAAGAGGAGGAATAAACAAAAACGAAAAAATGGAAAATGTCCCGGGTGCGAAGGAGTTTAAGAGATTGTCTCCTACTTTAAAAGTTCATGCTAATAGATCGTGAGTTGGCAAGTGTATTTAAAAAAAAAAAAATTGTACTTATCTCCCGGTCTACCAACATCAACAACACCCAGCAGGGAACATCACCTGACTGCTGGAGCCTTCACATTCCGTCTGAGTGGAAGACACTGACTCTAATGGAATCTGAAAGCTGCATCCGATCACTAGCTGGATATTGAAGCCAGGATATTGGCTAGAACAGGGTTCCCCAACTCCAGTCCTCAAGGCCCACCAACAGATCATGTTTTCAGGATTTCCTTTGTATTGCACAGGTGATGCAATTATCACCTGAGCAATACTAAAGGGTTTTACACATAGCGATATCGCTAGCAATATCGCTATAATGTCACCGATTTTGTGACGTTATAGCGATAACGCTAGCGATATCGCTATGTGTGATACTTACCTCCGACCGGCTCCCCCGCTGTCCATTGCTGATCGCGCGAGATCGGCCGGCTCCATTTCTCATCGGGCGCTTCCTGCCGGGCTTCCTGCTGGCGCCGACAAGCGACGTGTGGAGGCGGGTGGGAGGACGTCTTCATCGCCGCGTCTGAAAGGTAAGTATCGTCCGCTGTATCGCTGCTGCATCGCTGGTGAGTCTGCCTGTGTGGCAGCTCACTAGCGATCATTTAGCGATGCACCAGCAATCCTGACCGGGTCATATCTTGGGCGGGATCGCTGGTGCATCGCTAAGTGTAAAAGGGCCTTTAGGAAATCCTGAAAACATGATCTGTTGGTGGGCCTTGAGGACTGGAGTTGGGGAACCCTGGGCTAGAACACTATACTGAGTGCAGAGATTTGGGAATGGTCCGGGATGTGAAAATAAGCTTGTCTTATTTTTTTTGTACTATGTACTACCCCAACCAGGGCTGATAAGCTTAAAGTAAGAAACATACCTTTTACCATCTTTTTTTTTCAAACATAAGTAGAAGTGAGTGGCCATGTTAAACTGTAAAGATAAAAAAACAGCAGTTTTATGCCGTAAGACACTATAATATTGCGTCGTCAGATACAAATAGGTGGGTAAAGAAAATAAAAGTTAAGCAAACTTCAAAGTATTTTAGAATGAAACAATCTGTCCATATCATTAGCCCACTCTAGTCGACTTGGTATCACTAATTATTGCATGGGTGCCCATTGAATAGGCATTATACATTATTACATTTCCTCTGCTGCAGTCAGGGGGCTTCCATTTGATAGGGGACTGTCAATATCCACAATAAGCAAGGAGTACATAAATTGCAGGAGATGAGGTTCTGGAAAATATCTATGTTTTAAGGGTTATTATTAGTCTTTAATTTCAATTCTTGTTTTTTTTTTTCAGGTGAAATCAGAGGTTTACCTGCTCCTTATCTACCTATGTGGGAACCTATCATTTCTGATTGCACTGCTTGTAGGAATTGCAAAATCATAGCAGAGAAAATTGGATGCAGCAAGTGTGGGTCTAGTACACATTTCACAACTGTTACATATTATGCCTTGAACGGCTTGAAGAGGAAGGAAGACGGTGACACTTTTAAGGGTGGCGTCACCTTTCATTTTTTTCAATCAATCATCCATGAATTACGTAGACTAAACTGTTCTATTTTTAATGTGAATAACAAAAATACACCGGCGCTCCCTGTTGTAACTGATGGTGGATATGTGCAATACAGCCGCTGCTGGCGAATATCCTGGGTCTGTGCACACCCAGAAAAAACAGTAATAATAAATAAAAAATTATATTACACCTGCGCTGGCTGACTATACCACGTGATGATACCTGAATAAGTCATGAAAAAGTACTTACTTCCTATGAACTGTAGGGCTGCGGGTGGATCCAGCGTGCGCCACTTGTGGGGGTGAATATACCACGGTGTGACAGAAGACGCAGCACCAAGGAGGCGTCCCTCCTGTGGGCAGTGGTGCGGGAGCGTCTCTGAAGCTGACAGCCGCTGGGCGCGCTGAATGATGGCGGCGCGCTCCGGCCGAGAGGCGCCGCCGGCGTGCAGCGGCTGAGAGGGAGGAGATCAGGTGACGTCACCGAAAGAGGGGGAAGGAAGCGCGTGCAGGCCAAACTAGAAGCCAACGCGTTTCTAAGGTCTACGGACCTTCTTCATCAGGGCTGTCAGACCCTGCTGCGCCCATCCCTATATGTGGCATAAGCCACACCTCCCTCCAATCAGCATAAAGGCATGCTGGATTGCAGTGAATAATCCACCCCCTACCAATTAAAGAATAGTGCAAGAAAATGTAGCGGAATAAATATCATAAAATTTTAAGGAATGATTAAAAACCAAATGTTTAATATAATCCAATTAAAATATATACCATGTACAAATAAATGCACATGTTATCTAAAACAAAACATTCCCTAAAAAATACATACATTGAGTGCATAGATTCAAGATCACTCTATAAATAAAAAATAGAATAAACATAAAATTAAAATTAAAATAGCCCCAACAGCATAAATTCTGCATAAAACAAAAGAATATGAGTTAATAAAACATTATGATATATTAATCTTATGGCTCATCAAAAAAAGGCTTATGACACAGACTTATGGATCGAGTGAAGGAACATCTTAATAATATAGAGAAAGGTAATATTGGTCACCCCCTCTCTAGACATTTTAAGGATTGTCATAATAAATCAACCAAGGGAATATCGTTTTTTGGTATCCAACGGGTATACAAAAATATGAGAGGTGGTGATTATTTAAGGCAAATGTCTCGTGTTGAGTCGCAGTGGATTTTTACCCTGGATTGTTTGGCCCCTAGGGGCCTCAATCATGAGGTGGAGCTGTATGCCTTTTTTTGATGAGCCATAAGATTAATATATCATAATGTTTTATTAACTCATATTCTTTTGTTTTATGCAAAATTTATGCTGTTGGGGCTATTTTAATTTTAATTTTATGTTTATTCTATTTTTTATTTATAGAGTGATCTTGAATGTATGCACTCAATGTATGTATTTTTTAGGGAATGTTTTGTTTTAGATAACATGTGCATTTATTTGTACATGGTATATATTTTAATTGGATTATATTAAACATTTGGTTTTTAATCATTCCTTAAAATTTTATGATATTTATTCCGCTACATTTTCTTGCATTATTCTTTAATTGGTAGGGGGTGGATTATTCACTGCAATCCAGCATGCCTTTATGCTGATTGGAGGGAGGTGTGGCTTATGCCACATATAGGGATGGGCGCAGCAGGGTCTGACAGCCCTGATGAAGAAGGTCCGTAGACCTTAGAAACGCGTTGGCTTCTAGTTTGGCCTGCACGCGCTTCCTTCCCCCTCTTTCGGTGACGTCACCTGATCTCCTCCCTCTCAGCCGCTGCACGCCGGCGGCGCCTCTCGGCCGGAGCGCGCCGCCATCATTCAGCGCGCCCAGCGGCTGTCAGCTTCAGAGACGCTCCCGCACCACTGCCCACAGGAGGGACGCCTCCTTGGTGCTGCGTCTTCTGTCACACCGTGGTATATTCACCCCCACAAGTGGCGCACGCTGGATCCACCCGCAGCCCTACAGTTCATAGGAAGTAAGTACTTTTTCATGACTTATTCAGGTATCATCACGTGGTATAGTCAGCCAGCGCAGGTGTAATATAATTTTTTATTTGTTCTATTTTTAACTTCAGCAAAAAACTTAAAAGTCCAGATCAGATAATGAATTCACAAAATGGAGAAGCAGAATACAACTTTCCATAGATGTCTCATTACTTTTTTGGAAACAATAACTACTGATTAAACATGACAGATCAAGAGGAACCTAAAATAAAACTGTCTGTATAGTTCTGCTCTACTATTATCTTCAATGTACCAAAAAAAGAGCAATCTCCGCTATTATGATAATATACCGAATATAGTAGTTTAATGATGGTTTGAGCGATAACTTCCTACAAATAGTGCTAATTGACTACATAAAAACTAATCAGCGTTCGTTTAAAGTGAACCTGTCAGCAGGATTGTGCTGAGTAAACTACAGACAGTGTCAGGTTGGCGCCATTATACTGATTAAAATGATACATTGGTTGAGGAAATCTGTCTTGTGGTTGTTGTTTAATCTTTATTTATAGTTTTGAGTTAATGATATGCTCGTGCTCCGGGGCGGCCTGTGGGTGTCTTCATGTGGTGCTCTGATTAAGTATTCATCTGTATGGCTTCTGACAGGTCACTGATCCCTCACTGACCTGCCCCCTATTTTACATAATGAAAAAAAATCACCTTCAGCAGGCAGGCGGCGAAGGCACCTGCGCTGCAGCATGATTGCAAGTGTAATGTGCAGGTAATTCTTTAATTTGCTTGTATAAATAAATTAATTTAAAAAAAAGGTCTCAAAGGCGCTGATAGATGCTAATGCGCCGGTGGCGCCTTCTTGGAGGAGGCATTTTTACTTTTCTGTAGCAAGATGGCGCCACCGGCACTTGCGCAGTAGAGTAAAGCAATGCAAAAATAATAATTTTTCCATAAAAGTTTTCATTGTGTAAAAGCGCCAAAACAAAAAAAAGATATGAATGGGGTTTCACTGTTATAGTACTGACCCGAAGAATAAAGCTTCCTTATCAATTTTACCACACACGAAACGGAATTTTAAAAAAAACAATTCCTGAATTGCTGGATTTTTTTAATTCTATCTCTCAAAAATCGGAATAGAAAGCACTCAAAAAATGTCATGTGTCCAAAAATGGTACCAAAAAAACTCAACTCGTCCCGCAAAAAACAAGCCCTCACCTGACTCTGTCGGCTGAAATATGGAAAAATTATAGCTGTCTAAATATGGGGATGCAAAAATTTTTTGCAATAAAAAGTGTCTGTGTGTGACAGCAGCCAAACATAAAAACCCGATATAAATCTAATATCGCTGTAATCGCACCGACCTGAAGAATAAAGTCGTTGAATCACTTATACCACACAAGGAACGGCGTAAAAAATAAATAATACCAATTATTCACCTGCTGTTTATTTTTTTATTCTGCCTCACAATGATCGCAGTAAGGTTTGGCTCACATTTATCCTGCACTCTGCGCTGAGCGCTTACACCAGGGTTTCCGAGTAAATCTCTGAAATACGTGATTCAAACGGAAACCCAGGCAGAAGATTGCCTGTAATGAGTCAGACGAAGCCACTGTGGACGCCGGCTGACCTATGATCCGGGGGTGTCCGTCTTTTTAGGCGAATATAAAAGCGCAGCCGACCACAGTTTTGTGCACTTCTGAAAAGAATGACAATGCTGAACAGTGGCCAGAAGAAGTCCACAGCAACTCTACTACCTCAGTAAGTGCTCAGTGTAGAGTGCTGGACTGGTCACTACAACAGTATATTGCAATTTTTACTTAGCAACATCCACTACTACTTGTTTCTGGAAAACCTCAATGGAGTCAAAATTATCAATACATCTGTAGATAAATTCCCAAAGGGGTATAATTTCCAAAATGGGGTCACTTGAGGGAGTATTCTGCTTTTCTAGCACTTAGCAGACTCCATATAAAGAGTCCCTAACTATTCTAAGAAAATCTGTGTTCCAGGAGGTAAATAGCGCTCTGTTCCTCCAGAGTCTTGCTGTGTTGGCTAATCAGTACTGTGCATCCACATATGGGGTAATTCTACATTCAGCAGAAATTGTGGGACATATTTTGGTGTCATTTTTACCCATTTCCCAGTGTGAAAATTTAAAACTTGGGGCTAACACACAGTCGTGGTGGAAAAAACGTAAATTATTTTTCTTCATAGCCCAGTGGTATAAAATTCTGTGACACACCTATGGTGTCAATATAACCGCTGCATCCCTAGAAGAATTCATTGAGAGGTTTAGCTTGTAAATGGGGTCACTTATGTGGTTATGTGGGTTCTGCTGTTCTGGCAACTCAGGGGCTCTGTCAATGTAACATGGCACCCTCAAACCAGTGCAGCAAAATGTGCCCTGTAATATGGCTTCTGAGTGTTGCACTGTGCCTCAAAAGTAGTTTTAGGGTACGTGTACAGGTTGCGGATTCTGCTGCGGATCCGCAGTGGATTTGGCCCTGCGGATCCGCAGCAGTTTCTGCTGCGTTGTACAGGACCTTTACATTCAATGGAAATTAAAAAACGCAGTGCACATGCTGCCGATTTTTCAGTGCGGATTAGCTGCGGTTTTAAATCCGCAGCATGTCAATTCTTTGTGTGGAATACGCAGCGGTTTGACACCTGCTCCATTACCAGGTGTCAAAACGCAGAGGAAATCCGCAGGTAAAACGCAGGTCTTTTGACCTGCAGATTTAGCCAAATCCGCGTGGAAAAATCCGCAGCAGAACTGCAACATGTGCACACACCCTTAAACCACACATGGGATATCGGTGAGCTCTGGACCGCAAAATTTTGCAATTTCTCCAATTTATCCTGTTACCTTTGTGAAAATATTAAATTTGGAGCTAAAAAAAATATTTTTCTAGGAAAAATTTGATTTTTTTTTAAATTTTCTGGGCTCTTGTTCTAAACTTCTGTGAAGCACCAAGGTGCTCATCACACATCTAGATAATATAAGTTCCCTGAAGGGTCTAGTTTCCAAAATGATGTCACTTGTGGGGGGTTTCCACTGTTTAGGCACATCAGGGGCTCTCCAAACACGACATGGCGTCCGCTAATTATGCCAGCAAATGTTACTTTCAAAAAGTGAAATGGCGGCCCTTCCCTTCTCTGCCGTGTGCCCAGTTGTTTTTTCCCACATATGGGGTATCAGCATGCTTAGGAGACATTGCACAACACATTATATGGTCCATTTTCTCCTGTTACCTTTGCGAAAGTAAAAAAAAATTAGGTCTAAAGGAAATTTTTTGTGAAAAAAAGTTGAATGTTTATTTTTTCCATCCACATTCCATTAATTCCTGTGAAGCACCTGAAAGGTTAATTAACTCCTTGAATGTTTTGACCACCTTGAGGTGTGGAGTTTTTAGAATATTGTCACTTTTGGGTATTTTCTGTCATATAGGCCCCTAAATGTCATTTCAAATGTTAGGTGGTCCCTTAAAATGGTTTTGCAAATTTTGTTGGAAAAATTAGAAATCGCTTTTAATGCTTATACCTTCCCCAAAAAAATTATGGTTCAAAAATTGTGCTGATGTAAAATAGACATGTGGGAAATGTTATTTATTAACTACTTTGTGTGACATGACTCTCTGATTTAAGGGCATAACAATGAAAAGTTTCAAAATTGCTAAATTTTCCAAATTTTCTCCAAATTTCTGTTTTTTTCCACTAATAAAAGTAAGTCATATCAAAGAAATTTTACCACGATCATGCAGTACAATAAGTCACAAAAAAAGTCTCAGAATCAGTGGGATCCATTGAAACGTTCTAGAGTTATCACCTCATAAACTGATAGTGGTCAGAATTGAAAAATATGGCCTGGTGAGGAAGGTGAAAACAAGCTTCGGGGTGAAGGGTTTATACAAAATGTTTGTATTTGTCTTTTAATATGAACTTTACTCACCAGAAACTCCAGTTCTGTTAAGATTTTAAGATAAAACTTAAAATAGAAACAAAATGAACATGTAAGGAGGTGTACGAGAGAGAAGACGAATACAGTTGATGCCTGAGTGACTGAAAGCTAACATCGCCATCTGCTGGTCAAATGTGAAAGTAAAAAAGAATTATACTAGTAGGAACCCCAAGAGTAGAAGTGCATATTCTGGGGGGAAGCGGTTGACGATGATGCCGAATCAGGTGACAGTTGTGTTACGGTTGCAAAGTATAAAAGGCCTGGCCGGGCCGAGAAGGCGGGAGTTGGTGCCAGAATCTGCACCAGGCAGGTCATGTGGCTGCGAAGTAAGTCTATAGTCACCATCACCACAGAAGAGTCCGAGAGCAGTCAGACAGTCAGATGCTGGAGAAGGCCTGAGCTGAAAGGAAAATTAGTGCCCCACGCCAGTAGAAATCCGTGACCCCAGCCAGTAGAAGTCTCTAACCAGAGCATTACCAGGCTCGAGAGAAGATTCAGCTGTAGCAGAGGACCATTCCTGTGGGGCAAAAGAAAGACGAACGGAGGTATCACTTATGCGCTGCTGAGATGGAATATCCTTAGAATAAAAATATTTATTGGAACAGGTTAAAAGGCAACGCGTTTCGAGGTCATGCAGGACCTCTTCATCAGGACAAACCTGGTGAGACTGTATGGTGGGGCTGTCTTTTATGCTGTATTTCTTGAAAAGCCTCCAAACCGGGCACATGGTGTGTCAAAGTTCAAATATGTCACGAGGACGATCGCCTATATCAGCCAATTTTCCAATTTCAGAACCAAAATACAATTAACACAAAAAATATTGGTATGCTTTTAAAATGTCCTTACAAAAACCCAAGAGATAAAACAATAAAACACATAGATAAATGAAGTAACAACAATCCATTAAAAAATCAATCACAAAATGTGTATAGGATTCGAACTGATGAGTGAACTATACATTGCAGCGTCTGACAAATTGAAGATTGCTGCTGTGTACCACTGCAGCGCTTAAAAACTGATAAATAAGGCTGGTTTCACATTAGCGTTGAAACAACGCTGCGCACTGCGTCGGTAAGCCCCGCCCCGATCTGGCTCCCTGCCCGCCCCATCCGGGATCACCGCCTACTTTCGCATTTGCACGCATGCGATCGGCGCACCCTATCTTTAGCATAGGGTGCGCAGATCATGCGCTGCCACTGTGAAAGTAATGTGCTGCACATCTTTGACGGTGCGCCGTGCGCGCCGAAATGCAACATGCTGCATTACGGCGCACCGTCAAAAGTGCGCAGCACGCTACTTTCACACTGGCAGCGCATGATCTGCGCACCCTATGCTAAAGATAGGGTGCGCCGATCGCATGCGTGCAAATGCGAAAGTAGGCGGTGATCCCGGATGGGGCGGGCAGGGAGCCGGATCGGGGCGGGGCTTACCGACGCAGTGCGCAGCGTTGTTTCAACGCTAATGTGAAACCAGCCTGAATTAAGTATTATGCGGAACCAGTTTAGCAATTTACACTAAAACTATAAAATAAATTATTCTATAAAATTCAGAGTCTATAATTTAAAAAACAGAGGGATTAATATGATCTATGTGAGGTAAGGAGTATTTAAGTGATACAGTAATTTAAAATATATGAAACAAGTTATTACTCAACATTTCAATTGTGAAAAAATATGAAGAGGATGCTTAAATATTGTGAGTACATGAATATATGAGTAATATATAAATATAACAACCTGGAATTGTGTCACTGGAGGAGATGTTGGGAGTGGAATATGAATGAACACGAACTAATACAGACTTGTAATTTAAGGGCGAAGGGGGGGGGGGGAGCTAGGTGAATGATGATATCCAGGTCTGCTAAAGCACAGAGTTGGATGGTAAGTGGGAATAGGTGTGAAAAGAAATCACATGAGGAATTCACAAAAGGAATACCCACGGGGGTCCTAGTGATTACTGGGAAGGATCACAGTGCGTATTGCCGGCATGCCTGCACAGCAAAGAGAGAGAAAGCCACATCCTGGAATGATCATGGTAGAAAAGGAGATACAGCTTGAGAACAAGAAAAAAAACAAAAATACTGGATTTCTGGAATTCAAGCAGGTGCCATACTGGAAGAGGAGTGGTAAATCAAATTGACAGAATTTATTTGAAGTGTTGTTGTGTAAAGAACAGTTTTTAATGTGCTGTGCTGATGAAAAATCAGTGGAAGGCAATAAAGAAGGAAGGAAAATGAAATGTGAGTAATAATACCAATGAAATATTGATGAAATAGAATAATGAATAGTTTATAATGAATAAATTAATTATTTGAAATTAATTAATTATTAATTTAATTGGTAGATTTTATGAACACAGCGAAGTACTTCCGGGACATAGCAAATCCGGCGCATGCGCACTAATGCTTTTTGGCTTTGCCCGTAGTAGGGCAAAGCATACTGCGCACGCGCGGGAGACAATTTGAATGCGCACGCGCGGAACCTGTATAGAAAAAGGCTATTCACAATATAGAATGCGTACAACACGCCGATTTGGGGTGGAGAGAGGAACCAGAGGAACTAATATCCCATATCTTTTTATCTTTTTGCACTTTTTATCATTTTTGCAGGATGCAGCTAGACCTCTTTATGTTGGCTTGGTTTTTTCTGTGTGATGCATATATATAGTGCTGAGCAGCCCCCCTGCTAATACTATGGGCGTCATTAATAGGCTGTTCAGACACTTTGCACCACACTTATCTGTGTGACTGATGTCCTATGCAAGCCCTATTTGTGTGCATTTTTTCCACTAGGCAGCCAGACCCTCTTGGGTTACTGGCTGCTTTCATCAGTGGTTTGCACCTGTGCTGCCCCAGCCTTTATCATTGGAGGTCTGCTGCATCCTGCTAGTGCATTAGTCAGGGTTTTGTGAGTCAACCTTTTAAGGCCATGTGCACACGATGCAGATTTGCAGCGTTTCCGCAGCAGATTTTACCGCGCAGAAACGTTGCATATCCGCATTGTGATGTACAGTACCTTTAAAATGAATGAAAAAAAAAAACGCTGTGCAGACGCTGCGGATTTTTCCGCGCGGTTTTCCTGCGGTACAAAATCCGCAGCATGTTGCTTCTTTTGTGCGGTTTTCTATCTCCCCTGTTACCAAATCCGCAGGGGGAAGACCGCAATGGAAAACCGCACAAAAACCGCATGAAAACCGCGTGAAAAATGGAAGAAATCCGCAGGAAAAATGCAGGTCATTTGACCTGCGGTTTTCTTCCATTCTGCACGGAAAAATCGGCAGGGCTCAAAACTCCGTCTGCACTCAGCCTTAATGTGTTTTTTTTGGAGAGAGGAACCAGAACCAACGCCCATCGGACCGGACCGAGGATATTACCATACAGCAAGGGGGCAATATAAAAGTTTTTTTATGGGGGATTCATGGGGAGTCAGGGGGTTTCACAAGTAGTTGGGGAATGTATAGCTCACACTCTATTAGATGATAATTTTAATTGATAGGCCAAAAAACTGGTGACAGATTCCCTTTAAGTGCTGCAGTGGTATACAGCAGTAGTCTTCAATTTGTCAGACACTGCAATGTATAGTTCACTCATCAGTTCGAATCCTATACACATTTCGTGATTGATTTTTTTTTTTATGGGTTGTTGTTATTTCATTTATCTATGTATTTTATTGTTTTATCTCTTGGGTTTTTGTAAGGACATTTTAAAAGCATACCAATATTTTTTGTGTTAATTGTATTTTGGTTCTGAAATTGGAAAACTGTCTGATATCGGCGCTCATCCTCGTGACATATTTGAACTTTGATACACTTTGTGCCCAGTTTGGCGGCTTTTTCAAGAAACACAGCATAAAAGACAGCCCCACCATACAGTCTCACCAGGTTTGTCCTGATGAAGAGGTCCTGTGAGACCTTGAAATAAGTTGACTTTTAACCTGTTCTAATAAATGTTTTTATTCTAAGGATATTCCATCTCAGCAGCGCATAAGTGATACCTTTGCTCGTCTTTCTTTTATACCTGTGGTCGTCCTGTCGACCGGTATTTGTGCAGCGGCTGTTACATGCCTTTTGTGAGTTGCTATCTAGCAACTCAACAAGGTCAGTGTATCTCCCCCTTTTACTGACACCCCATTGTCATTGGATAAGACCCTATTGCACTTTTTCACTTTTTGTTTTCCCAGTTTCTATTCGTATTTATTCCTGTGGGGCATTACTTCCAGCGTAGACGCACGATACAGGGTGTGGGCTGAGGCCATGCTTCAGGAAATGAAGACGGTCATTGTGACGTGCATACTCTGTACCAAGTGATGAGCATAGCTAGGACTTGCGGCCTAGCTGGAAATACCGGTGACCCACATTAGGGCCAGTGTAATGATCAAAGGCGCTTAAAGAGAATACAACGGTGACGGACCTAGTATTGAGATTCATGTCTGTTAAGCTGAGACATAAAGGCACTAATAGTCGTTTAACTGCTAGATAATAAGAACATTAAGAACAGTTGTAGGGGTTTTACTCACTTTGGAGCGACGGGAGGAAAACAGGAGGTTTGTTCCTTTTAAAAATTCATGGAGGTTCATTGCTTCATAAACCCCAGAAGCAAAACAGAAAATAAACAGCCTTTAGATCAGGCAAATACAACACAAAATGTCCATAGCAGGGTTCTGCTCCGCCAGGCCTGTGGGCACACAGGCTGGGTTAGTGTCCAGTTTTCATTCTCGGTCTGGAGCAAATGAACCTCTTAGTGCTTACGTGCACTAAAGAAAATACTCCGGGTTGCATCACAGAGAGCAGCGATCTCTGTGACACATACCTCCCATCGACTATGTGGCCACTAGCCTCCTTACGCAGTGTATATAATAGAACGTTGCATACTATCGTATTTAGTCGCATCGCTGTGTTCTGATAGTGTCATACCATAGCGTATTGACCTTACTACTGTCACCCACAATATAGTGCTTACGTGTGTGTATGTATTGTGGGGAATAGATAGCTCAGCTGGGATCTTTGCTTTGGCACAAGCGTGTGGCTATGGAGTCACTACAGCAGACTAGCAAGTTCCACATGGATATTGACACGGCATATTTATTGTGCACACTTGTTAATCAATGTTACACATGCCAAACATGAAATAAAACGTCTAAGGCCGTCTGGCCACTAACTAACAATAGCAGGCTAACTACAAAATAAACCTATATAACAGCAAAGAAGTCCATGTAATCTTACTGTGTCAGCTCCCAGCTCAGCAGAGGAGATAGACTGCGAGATCCCAGCTCCTCCTGATTATATCAGCTGGACCAGTCAGGAAACCAAAACCTGGATTGAATTAGTGGAGGGGGAACTACCAATCCTTCCCATGCTGATCACTAAGGAAACCAGGAATGGATTACAGTGAAATAAACTGGCTTCATCATCAGTACAGGGAGACATATGAAATGAAACGGGGAGAAAAATACCTGTTTTCTAGTACCTCTCCCCTTGGCACCTCACACACCCCCCTCCTCTGTTCGAGCCCGTGGGGTCGGACACGACGAGTCACCAAGCAGTGCGTTCTAGACAACGCATCTGCATTTCTGTGCGCTGTGCCCGCCCTGTGCTCAACGGAAAATTTAAACCCTTGTAATGCTAAGAACCAGCGTGTCACCCGCGCATTGCCCTCTTTTGCCCGGGACATCCACATTAGGGGCGAATGGTCCGTCACTAGCCTAAACTGGCGACCTAGTAAATAATAGCGCAAGATGCACAGGGCCCATTTCACAGCCAGGGCTTCCCGCTCAACTACACTGTAGTTCTTTTCTGCTCTCATAAGCTTTCTGCTTAGATAGGCCACTGGGTGTTCCTCGCCATTTACTTCTTGAGACAAAACCGCGCCGAGGCCCACCCCAGAGGCATCCGTTTGGACAATAAACTCCCATTTAAAGTCTGGTGCAACCAACACTGGATGGTCACAGAGGACTGTTTTCAATCGTTGAAAGGCCTCCTCTGCTTCTGCGTTCCACTTTATTGTGACAGATTTCGACCCCTTAGTAAGATCTGTGAGAGGAGCTGCGATGGTCGCAAAATGTTTGATGAACCGCCTATAATAACCAACGATCCCTAAAAAAGCTCCAACCTGTTTTTTGGTTACCGGTCATGGCCAATTTTGAATAGCGTCCACTTTATTGGCTTGAGGCTTCATGACTCCTCTCCCTATGCTATATCCCAGATAGCGAGCCTCTTCCAATCCCAACGCACATTTCTTGGGATTGGCAGTCAACCCAGCTGTTTTTAGGGAGTCTAAGACGGCTTGTACTTTTTACAAATGCGTGTCCCAGTTATCGCTAAAGATAATGATGTCGTCCAAGTATGCGGACGCATACTGGCCATGGGATTTTAGGACAATATCCATTAGACGTTGGAAGGTGGCTGCGGCACCATGCAACCCAAATGGCATATCTTGGTACTGGAATAATCCCTGGGGCGTAACAAAGGCAGTTTTCTCTTTGGCTGATTCTATGAGGGGAATCTGCCAATAACCTTTTGTTAAGTCAATAGTGGATATGTACCTGGCCGAACCCAGTCTCTCTATCAGTTCATCGACTCTTGGCATCGGGTAGGCATCGAATTTCGATACTTCGTTTACTTTCCGAAAATCGTTACAAAATCGGATAGTCCCATCGGGTTTGGGCACCAGTACGATAGGGCTAGCCCAATCACTCCGGGACTCCTCAATGACCCCGAACTCTAACATCATCTTCACTTCCTGGGCAATGGCTTGTCTCCGAGCCTCCGGAATTCGATATGGTTTTAGCCGTACCCGCGCCTGTGGATCAGTAACAATGTCATGTTTAATTAGGTGAGTCCAGCCAGGGAGTTCCGAGAAAACATCTGCGTTCCTCTGTATGAACTCCCTGGTCTCTCGTTATTGGCTTTTGGATAGCGTGTCTGCAATACCCACTTCTGGCAGAGCTACCTGGGGGTCCTTTACCTTAGAAGGTGGTGCCCCTCGAGGCCCATCCTCAAGGGCAGCTCCTGCCACCAGACTCTCCCTGTCCCGCCAGGCCTTAAGCAAGTTTATGTGGTATATTTGTTCGGGCTTTCTCTTGTCTGTTTGGTGTATCTTATAATTTACTTCACCTATTCGTTCCAGCACTTCGTATGGTCCCTGCCATTTCGCAAGAAATTTATTTTCTACGGTAGGTACCAATACCAATACCCTGTCTCCAGGTTGAAAGACTCGTGTTTTAGCCGCTCGGTTGTATACCGTGCTTTGGGCATGTTGTGTGCGCTCCAAACACTCTTTAACTATTGGCATAACTGCTGCAATTCGGTCCTGCATAAGTGTTATGTGTTCAATTACACTGCGATAAGGAGTCACCTCTTGTTCCCAAGTCTCCTTGGCAATATCTAACAGGCCTCTAGGACACCGCCCATAAACCAACTCAAAAGGTGAAAAGCCTGTGGAGGATTGGGGTACCTCACGTATAGCGAACAGGAGGTATGGTAGTAGGGCATCCCAATCTCTACCGTCCTTATCCACCACCCTTTTCAACATTCCCTTTAGGGTTTTGTTAAAGCGCTCCACCAAACCGTCAGTCTGAGGGTGATATACTGAGGTACGCAAATGGGAGATTTTTAGTAGTTTACATAAATCCTTAAGTATACGAGACATAAAGGGGGTCCCTTGATCCGTAAGTATCTCTTTCGGAAAGCCGGTGCGGGAAAACATATTAACCAGCTCCTTTGAAATTGATTTCGCATTGGCATTCCGCAAGGGCACTGCTTCGGGATAACGCGTGGCATAATCCAATACTACCAAAATGTACTGATGACCCCTGGCAGATTTAACTAACGGTCCGACTATATCCATTGCTATCCTCTCGAAGGGCACCTCTATTATTGGTAAGGGCACTAAGGGGCTTCTAAAATGTGACATAGGTGCGGTCAATTGACACGTAGGACATGACCGACAGTACTGGGTCACGTCTCCCACTAGACCCGGCCAAAAGAAACGTTGCAGAATACGGTGTTTTGTCTTTTCTACTGCCAGGTGTCCTCCCAAGGGATGTTTATGTGCCAACTCTAAAACTACCTGGCGAAAGGACTTAGGTACCACTAGTTGTTCTACCACCACTCCTCGCACCTTGTCTATGTGATACAGCATATCCTGCTGCACCGCTATGTGTGGGAACTCGGTTTGAGCCCCTGGGTACAATGGTCTTCCCTCGGAGACCTTTATGTTTTCCCACGCCCTTGCTAGAGTAGGATCCTGGTGCTGAGCGGTCCCGAACTTACCACGGGCCAGCTCAAGATCAGGCATTTCTAAACATCCTCTAGCTCGTCTGCCTCGCCTGCATACACAGCCAGAGGAGAGTCCACAGATCCTGGTACTTCCTCTGCGATGGGTTCTCCGTCGTCTTGCTGTAATGGTTCATGGGCTAGCTCCAGAGTACCGTCATCAACTAGAGGGTTCATGCCACTTTTGAAGTTCCACAAGTCCCAAAATAAGGGAAAGTCTCTCCCCAGGATTACACTATGTCCCATAGACTTTATGACTGCCGCCTGATGTCTTTTGGTCCCTACTGGCATGGCAAGAGTAACCCAGGCAGTGGGGTAGTTCTTAGTATCCCCATGGATGCAACTAATGCCCACGGTTAAGTTTGTTAGGGCGCTAGAGTCCACCAAACTGGCATGTACCAAAGTTACTTGACTGCCGGAATCCAAGACGGCATTCACACTATAACCGTCAACCTCGACGTGGCACACGTGTTGTTCATTTCCCGTGAGGGTCTCCGCCACACAGACTGACTGCACATATAACGAAAGACGTCTCATAGCGTTACAGTCCATTGGCTCTGTAGTCATTGGGCAGTTAGCTGCTACATGGCCAAGCCCGCGACATCGCCAACATTGTATAGGCCCTTGCCTCCTCGATGGAGATCTCAGACGAGGTCTGCTGGCTTGCTGTGAGCCCGTACCACCTCCATAGTCCTTTGTAGGTCTGCCACCCTTCATTGTGACGTTCTCTTCTTTTGAAGATGAAGTAGGTTTCGCAGGACTCTCCAGCGCTTTCTTGCGGAGTCAGTGGGGTGCTAACGTCCCTTGGAGTAGGCTTTCAGAAGCATTGTAGCGTTCGACCATATTCACCAACTGGTCAGCGGTAGTTGGGTCACCCTGTCCAACCCACCTCTGGATCTTAGCGGGTAAGGACCGCAGGTACTTGTCTAGAACAACACGCTCCACCATCTGTGCGGACGTCAAAGCCTCTGGTTGCAGCCATTTTTTTACTAGATGGATGAGATCATGCATTTGTGAGCGGGCTGGCTGATGCTCCACAAAAGTCCATAAATGCACCCTCTGTGCCCGTACATACGTGTTTACTCCCAGCCTTGCCAGGATTTCGCCTTTGAGTTTGATATAGTCCATAGCATCCGCTCCACTCAGATCGTAATAGACCTTTTGTGGATCTCCGCTCAGAAACGGAGCAACTACCTCAGCCCATCTGTCCAGCGGTAAGTGCTCACGTTCTGCAATACGTTCGAACACGGTGAGGTATGCTTCCACATCATCGTCTGCGGTCATTTTAAGCAAAGTCTTTTGTACGGCTTTCTGCGCACTAGCAACGCTTTGTGCACGGTCTCCCTCATCTCGGGGTTGCCGAACCAAGGCCTGTTTTATTGCCTCCAACTGCTCTTGCTGCATCTGGTGTTGCTGCTCCAGAGCCTTCTGGAAGCAAGTATTAGTCTGCTGTTGTTGCACATTTGCTTGCAATAACTGCTTCACTAGTTCCTCCATATTACTGGACTCTTGGCTCTTCAAAAGCGCAGAAGCTTTCAGCCAGGACATACACAGCGTTTTCTCTGTAGTCACAGTCCAGCAGCCACAGTTGCCCGCATTCGAAACACCATTTGTGGGGAAAAGATAGCTCAGCTGGGATCTTTGCTTTGGCACAAGCGTGTGGCTATGGAGTCACTACAGCAGACTAGCAAGTTCCACATGGATATTGACACGGCATATTTATTGTGCACACTTGTTAATCAATGTTACACATGCCAAACATAAAATAAAACGTCTAAGGCCGTCTGGCCACTAACTAACAATAGCAGGCTAACTACAAAATAAACCTATATAACAGCAAAGAAGTCCATGTAATCTTACTGTGTCAGCTCCCAGCTCAGCAAAGGAGATAGACTGAGAGATCCCAGCTCCTCCTGATTATATCAGCTGGACCAGTCAGGAAACCAAAACCTGGATTGAATTAGTGGAGGGGGAACTACCAATCCTTCCCATGCTGATCACTAAGGAAACCAGGACTGGATTACAGTGAAATAAACTGGCTTCATCATCAGTACAGGGAGACATATGAAATGAAATGGGGAGAAATATACCTGTTTTCTAGTACCTCTCCCTTTGGCACCTCACAGTATATATATATATATATATATACACACACACACACACACATGTACTTACATTTATAGATATATTTTCTTTCTGCGTCTGTCAAACAAATAGTGTTAGATGATTACTACTGTTTAGTTTATAATTTATGTCAATGCTTGACATAGTTGAGATGAAGCCGGAAGTGCCCACACAAGAAAAGTTTGTTGATTGGTTGCACTGCAGCCTTTCAACAAGCTTTGTTCGGTCTACTAAACATGGGAGAACTCCGTGTTTGGGGTCCATCCACGGACACCAGGTGTTTGGTACGGACCCCGAACTTTACTTTTAGGGTTTACCCATCTCTAGTCACAGGCAAAATAAAAAAAATCACATGCACAAGTCATACGTAATAAGACATATTTTACTGTGACAGTGAAACTACACCTTTCAGTATAACCTTAACCATCAAAATGATATGCTGGGAGTTTTTTCACAAAGAAGAAAGCTATGCTGGGAGTTTTTTCACAAAGAAGAAAGCTATAATCCGTCATCAATTTGCATGACATAAAGTGACTAAAGTACTAATCGTACACATTCAGGAGCACAATTAAACACAACTAGTTGTGAGTCGTTCTTTCTTTTCTTCTCTAAACATTAAAGCGCCTTTTTCTGGCCATGAGTCGTCTCTGCAGAATTTACTGACCAAACGTTTCTTGCATTTGCAGCAGATCCACTGCTCCAAAATGAAAAACTAGGCTGTGGTCAGATGAATAAAAATATGAAATTCTTTATGGAAACTACGATCACTGTGTCCTGCAAACTCAAGCTGGATGGTCCCACTCCTCTTAGCACAGTTCAAAAGCCGGCATCTCTGCTGGTATGGGGCTGTATTACTGCCTATGGCATGGGGCAGCTTGTATACAGATCATGAGAAGCACGATCAATGCTGAGCATTATAGACGTTTTAGAGAAACAATTGCTCCATCCAGACAACATCTACAGTATTTCAGGTAAGGCTATATATCTTTCAGATAGTTTGTGTGTGTATAGTGTAAGTGTACAAGTAATATACACTGATCACCAGTGACATTGTACACAGGAGCTCTGCAGATGGTATATTGTAAGTGTACAGGTAAAGCCAGTGAATCAACAGTGATATCTACAATTGAAATAATAGACTTTTGGACTTTTCTTTTTCATAGCAGACCACTTTGACTTTGTTTATAGCACACTCCCCAATTTTTCGCCCACTTATACACTGCGCCGGATGAAGAAAACTATAATAGTACCACCCTGGTGCCCAGTAACAATACCTCCCTTCTGTTCCCCCTACAGTAAAATTATACCAACAAAAATATACTACAGTAATGATGTCCAACTTTGTGATCTTCTCACAGAAAAAGTTGTGGCCCCATAAATTATTGTAATAATAAAGTTCCCCCATTGTGGCGCCATAAAGGAATAAAATCCCCAAATGTGGTCTTAATATAGTAATAATGTCATCCATATAGTAAATAGTATTAACATCTTCCATTCTGGTCCCGATAGAATAATAGCGTCCTCTATTCCTGCCTATACTAAAACAATATACATCCCAATTCTGGCTCCCGATATAGTAAAAACGTCACACATTCTGGCCCTAATACAGTAATAATATTCCTCCATTTGGGCTGTGTCCCCTGATATAAAAATAATGTCCCCCATTCTGGCCCCCAATACAGTAATAACGTCCCCCATTCTTGCCCCCAATACAGCAATAATATCACCCTTTCTGGCCCCCAATACAGTAATAACATCCCCCATTCTGGGCTCCAATACAGCAATAATATTCCTCCATTCATGCTGTGTCTATTATGGCCCCTGATATAAAAATAAATTTTGGCCTCAATACAGTAATAACATCCCCCATTCTGGCCCCCAATACAGTATTAATGCCCCCCATTCAGTAATAACATCCCCCATTCTGGCCCCAAGACAGTAATAACATCCCCCATTCTGGCCCCAAATACAGTAATAACTTCCCCCATTCAGGCCCCCAATACAGTAACAACATCCCCTATTCTGGCCCCCCATACAGTAATGTCCCCCATTCTGGTCCCCAATAGAGTAATAATGTACCCCACTCTGGCCCCAATACAGTAATAACATCCCCATTCTGGCCCCCAATACAGTAATAATGTCCCCCATTCTGGGCCCCAATACAGTAATAACGTCCCCCATTCTGGCCCTCAATACAGTAATAACATCCCCCATTCTGGCCCCCAATATAGTAATAACGTCCCCCATTCTGGGCCCCAATACAATAATAATGTCCCCCATTCTGGCCCCCAATACAGTAATAATGTCCCCCATTCTGGTCCCCAATCTATACATATAAAACAATGTATGTATGTGTGTATCACCAACCAATCACGAAGCATCTTTCATTTCATCAGAGCTGTTCAAAAGAAGCTGAGCTGTGATTGGTTGCTATGAGCAACAGTTTTCCGTGCAACCAATCACTAAGCATCTCTCATTTCACCAGAGCTGGATAAAAGAAGCTGAGCTGTGATTGGTTGCTATGAGCAAGTTTTCCCACTTGACAACACCTCAGCAGACACTGATATAGTGGGAGAAATCTAGCATCCCTGGGAACATAAGCTCCCAGCCATTGTCCGCCCCCCAGAAAGGAGCAGCGAGCACATGACAGAAATCCCCCTCCTGTGCCTATATACCCATTGCACATCCTCCATACCAAACCGTCAAAGTGTGAAAAAACGGATCCGTTGCAGATGTGCAAAAAACTGATGCGCCGGATCCGATTTTTGGACGGATCTGTCGCAGCAGCCAGTGTATGAAATTTAAAAGAACAGAACTCTGGAAAAGGGGAGAGAGAGAGAGACCCCAGGGTCTCATAAAGGGCTCATTAGTATGGAAGTTAGGGCAAATCCACACTGCGCTTTGGTACTGACCCTAGGCCTTTTTTAAAGGGATCTCTGGTATGGAAGTCACGGCAAATCCATCCAGCGCTTTGGTTCTGACCCCAGGCCTCTCTTAACCCCTTTCCTACATTGGACATAATATTCCGTCCATGTGATCTGGGACCTAAGTCCCAAGGACGGAATATTACGTCACAAGCGAAATGCGGCGCTCACGGGGGCAGCGCCGCTGATCGCGGCTGGGTGTCAGCTGATTATCACAGCTGACACCCGACACTATGTGTCAGGGGCGGTCACGGACCACCCCCGGCACATTAACCCCTGGCACACTGCAATCAAACATGATCACAGTGTAGCGGGGGCATAGGAGAGAAGCGCGCAGGGAGGGGGCTCCCTCCGTGCTTCCCTGCGACCCCTGGAGCGACGCAATGTGCTGCGTCGCTCCGAGAGTCCTCTTACCTGCAGGCCCCCGGACCCAATATGGCCGCGGGGGCCTTCGGGGTCCTGCAGGGAGGCGACTTCCTCACTGCCTGCTGAAAGCAGGCATGAGGAAGCCTGCAGCAGCGCCTGTCAGATCGCTGATCTGACACAGCACTTTTCTAAGTGTCAGATCAGCGACAGTTAGGACCGTTCCACTCAGCGCTCTGGTTCTGACCCCAGATTGATGGGATGATGTGGGATATTAGGGGGAGTAGTCCGGTGACTCAGGCTGACAGGATGATGTGGGATATTAGGGGTAGTTGTCCGGTGACTCTGGCTGACGGGATGATGTGGGATATTAGGGGTAGTAGTCCGGTGGCTCTGGCTGACGGAATGATGTGGGATATTAGGGGTAGTAGTCCGGTGGCTCTGGCTGACGGAATGATGTGGGATATTAGTGGTAGCAGTCCAGTGGTTCTGGCGGACGGGATGATGTGGGATATTGTGGGTAGTAGTCCGGTAGCTCTGACTAACGGGATGATGTGGGATATTAGTGGTAGTAGTCTGGTGGCTTTGGTTGATGGGATGATGTGGGATATTAGTGGTAGTTGTCCGGTGGCTCTGGCTGACGGGATGATGTGGGATATTAGGGGTAGTAGTCCGGTGGCTCTGGCTGACGGGATGATGTGGGATATTAGGGGTAGTAGTCCGGTGGCTTTGACGGGATGATGTGGGATATTAGGGGTAGTAGTCCGGTGGCACTGGCTGACAGGACGATGTGGGATATTAGGGGTAGTAGTCCGGTAGCTGTTTGACAAGATGATGTGGGATATTATAGTGAATGTGGTTATGCGGAGTGGGTGGAGCTCTACACTTAGCTTTATATATAAAGATATAATCATTATAATTTGTTATAACTAACCATAGTTAGTTACTATGCCCGGGCAGCGCTGAGCTCTTCAGCTAGTACAGTAATAACGTCCTCTATTCTGGCCCCCAATACAGTAATAACATTCCCCATTCCATTTTATGGCTCTCATGTAATAACAATGTCCTCCATTCTGTCTGGCGCTCTTCATATAGCAATTTAAAAAAAAATCCTCTCATCTGTCCCTGTTCCCACAATGAGCAGATTCATCTTTCAGTGTCATCAGTGTGCCGCCTCTGATGGGATGCCGTCATCAGCTGCTGGCCTCGGATATGCCGGTGGAGTGAATAGGCATTGCAGGGCAGGAAACTAGTGGCTCAATGCTTTGCAATACTTTTCAACTGGATGTGCATCAGGGAGCACATCCAGGTGAAAACAGCTGTAGCAAAGGTGGCCCCCTTCTGGTCGCATCCTTACTGTAATACCCTGTCCTGTGGAGAGCCAATCCAAGCCTGTCTGCCTCTAATATCAGTGGTTGGAGCTTTCTTTGATCTCTACTTTTTGCTACTTAGATGCAACTGATTGACAGCAGCTCCCCAAATTAGATGATCATGGGGAGCTGATGGGTTAACACGGCAGCCATGGGCCTGCTGAATGCCCCCATGCCTGCTATTTTAGTCAAGGCTGGGCGTCATATGATAACTGCAATTATACTATATACTGAAGTACTATTACATTGCAGAATATGGAATAAGCAATTGTTCAAATAAACTAAAAAATAAGGTAAAAATGTAAAAAAAAATTTCAGAAATATAAATAAACATATACAATAATATAAATGCTCCCTTTTCCCTATTTAAAAATAAAGAAAGGATATATTATTCTATCTGATAGTCATACCATGCACATTATGCACTTTTTATTTCCTTATTGGCTCTCTAGCACTCTACAGCAGTTGCTCAATCAATTGATCTTTGAGTATCCATCTTCTTAAGTCGCCTGGCCCTTTAATATAAATTCTGGCCTTTCTTGCCCTGCGTTCTGGCATCTTAGTAGTGGTGCATCGCATGCTAATGTCATCAGTAAAAGGGGTATTCCCATCTATAATATCCCATCCAAATATGCAGTAGGTGTAACAATAATAATATTAACAAATATCTTCAATTAGAAATGTAGTATAGTTCTTCTGATTTACCCCAAGTGCAAGGCTTTGCAGTTAGCACCACTCCTATAGTGACAGATAGTTAAGCTGTTAGTAGTTGTAATCATGGACACCTAAGCTACTGTAAAGTCCTGCACATGGCGTAAGCTACAGAGTGAATCAGAAGAACTGTACTACATTTCTAACTGGAGGTATTTGATAATATTATTACACATACTACATATTGGGATAGGATCATGGAGATGGGAATCCTTTAAGGAATGCGTATTTTGCCGCAGGATGCAGTGTGGTGAGGGGTTGATAAGGAACAGGAAACTTTTTTAATTGATTTTAGGTCTTGATTTTCTATCTGTCCGTTGGCCAGATATAAATTAAATACAGGTCTCTGGGGAGATGACACTACCTGACAAAGGTTTTCCGAAATGCAAATTGGGATTGGCGTCATTCCAGAGGAAATTCATGTCTACGTCATGGTTATTTTTTTGTCATTATTTATTCTATACAAGTATCCATAGGTTCTACTTAGGGCCATCTCTAGGATCATGTAACTCGCCTAATTGTGTCCGGTATTTACGTTATATTTTATGGTACCATACTATCCTCTTCTGGCAACATTCAGTATTGGCCTGATATACTACTTGGGCAGGCAAGCAAAAAAATTTCCTTTTCGCTGATAACATTATGAAATATATACAACTTTATCACTCTGGGGGTTTTTTGCTTTTCTTTTTTTTTTTTTTTTAAAGCCGAGATCAACAAACACAGCAGTTTTGGCATAGCTTTATATTTCTAAGCGATTACTGAACCATTACACAGTGAAAAGAAGAAAAACAAATTAAGTGAGGATGTAAAGCTGCAAGACATAATAAACAATAACAAATTAGATAGTGACAATGAGTGCGGACAAAAAAAAGCAAAAGTATATCAGATCATAATGATGGAAGTAATATAGCAACAAGAGCAAAATGTACTATTTAATGAAGCTGCCAGTTGAGGACCTGTGAGGCGTCGATTTCTCAAACTACAGACTAATGTGTACTTGTCTTGTTGCTCAGTTGTGCAGCAGGGCCTCCCACTTCTCTTTCTACTCTGGTTAGAGCCTGTTTGTGCTCTCCTCTGAAGGGAGTAGTACACACCGTTGTAGGAAATCTTCAGTTTCTTGACAATTTCGCGCATGGAATAGCCTTCATTTCTAAGAACAAGAATAGACTGTCGAGTTTCACATGAAATTTCTTTTTTTCTGGCAATTTTGAGAGTTTAATGGAACCAACAAATGTAATGCTCCAGATTCTCAACTAGCACAACCCCTATCTGTGGACGTTGGACACTCAGACCATTTTCATGGAGACGGTTTCTAACCGATTGTGCAGACACATGCACATTTGTGGCCTGCTGGAGGTCATTTTGCAGGGCTCTGGCAATGCCCCTCCTGTTCCTACTTGCACAAAGGCTGAGGTAGCGGTCCTGCTGCTGGGTTGTTGCTCTCCTGCGGCCCCCTCCACGTCTCCTGGTGTACTGGCCTGTCTCCTGGTAGTGCCTCCAGCCTCTGGACACTACGCTGACAGACACAGAAAACCTTCTAGCCACAGCTCAGATTGATGTGCCATCCTGGATGAGCTGCACTACCTGAGCCACTTGTGAGGGTTGTAGAGTCCGTCTCATGCTACCACGAGTGTGAAAGCACAACCAACATTCAAAAGTGACCAAAACATCAGCCAGAAAGCATTGGTACTGAGCTGTGGTCTGTGGTCCCCACCTGCAGAACCACTCCTTTATTGAGGGTGTCTTGATAATTGCCAGTAATTTCCATCTGTTGTCTATTCCATTTGCACAACAGCATGTGAAATTGATTGTCAATCTGTGTTGCTTCCTAAGTGGACAGTTTGATTTCACAGAAGTTTGGTTTACTTTGGAGTTATATTCTGTTGTTTAAAGGGAATCTGTCACCCTTTTTTCGAATATGAGCTGCTGGCACCGACATCAGGGGCTTATCTACAGCATTCTGTAATGCTGTAGATAAGCCCCCGATGTAACCTGAAAGATAAGAAAAAAGAGTTAGATTATACTCACCGGGGGGGCGGTCCGGTCCGATGGGTGTCGCAATCTGCAATCCGTGAAAAACCCTATCAAAATAAGAGCCAACAGACTGACAGGGAAAAAGGCCCTGAAGACACTAGGCTTCAAAAAGACTATGTCAGTACTCAGGTATTTTCTGAAGACAGAGCAAACCGACAAAAAATGGATTCAGCTCACCCCACCAGGGAATGGCAGAATCCAGAAAAGCAAGGCAAACTAAAACCAAACCACAAATGCAAAAAGGCAAAGCAGAAAATTTAGCTTTTGAGGAGCAGGAATCAGACTGGTCTCCTAGAATTCCACAGAGAAATCACCAGCGAGGCAGAAGGGCGTCGGCTGCCTTATATCCAGTCAGAGATCCCCGTCGCCCAGTCATCCTCTCTCAGCTCAGGTGCTTGGTAATCAGCCTCACTAGCTTCCTTCACCAGAAGAGGGAGTTCATCAGACCTCAATGGTGAAGGGGAAAATGAACTCATAACACTAAAGGCTGACTACTCTGTGTTTATGCTGCTGGGGATATGGAGCAATAAACCCAGGAGAACTTTTAAGGAAATTGAGTCTTCCTGTATGTTATAGCGCTGCCAAGCACACGTTCCCCAATGCACTCAGTGAGTGCTGCCTTACATATGGTGAAGAAGGCTAAGGGCACTTTTGTAGCCTTGTTGCTAGGGACAACGGATGAGGTCTACAAACTTGGTTGCTAAGGGCAACGGTCCAGGAGGCACGTGTGAGGTGTTTTGCTATGACTCGGTGGGGTCACAAAGTTTTCTTTTTCTTCAAGTCAGCTTGCGGTGGCTCAGTGGGGTCACAAAGTTTTTTTTCATTTTTTTTCTCAAGTCAGCGTGCTGTGGCTCGGCGTGGTCACAAAGGTGACAAGCGTCTGGCTGTAACTCGGCGGGGTTACGAAGGTTGCTGTGGATCGGCGGGTCCACGAAGACGGCACAGCGGAAGCATGCAGTGACTTGTGGCAGCGGGATCTGCAATTACGGTTGCAGCAGGAGCTGCAGTGGCACCATCAGCTGCTTGTTCGGCTGCCGGAGGTGCCGGTGGTTTGTGGCTACAGCAGGAGCTGTGGCAGTGCCAGCAGGAGTTGGTGGGGTGTCATAAAAGACATTAGTGGTCCAGGTCGCACAAACTCTTAAAGAGCCAGTACAAGCCCAGAGGCATACGTGTACAGTGCGAACTAGGGCCTGAGAGTGCCGTGGGGGAGAGAGTGTGTACCTGAATGGTTCAGGGTACAAGGTCCTGGAGGGTCAGTGTTGGGAGATCCTGGGAGGAGGATCGGATACCTGGAGCACGTGCTGTGACTTTGGACCTGGTGAGGCATGAGTGTTGGATGGTCTCAGGAGGGGATGGACATCCTGAATAGCACCCGCTGAGGCCCTGGACCTGGTGGCCAGTGTGTTGGGAGACCCTGGGAGGGTCAGATCCCTGAATAGCACACGGTGAGGCCTGTGTGTTGGACAGTTCCAAAGTGGGGATGGAAGTCCTAAATAGCACACAGACAGGCCACCTGTGTTTGCAGAGTCAGTGACGGCCCTGCGTTGGTGGGGAGAGCTACCAACCTTCTGCGGGTCTGGACTATCAGGAGTGCCCTGGTCACATGGACGGTGATCCCAGCAAGGCAGCTTCCCCTGGAGAAAACGGGGTGGTGTCCCAAAAATGGAGGCGGTAACCCAAATGGTGATGGCTGCCCAAAAAGGGGTGGAGTCCCAAAATGGGGCTGTATCCCAAGAGGGACTATTTGCCCAAAAAGGGGTGGTGTCCCAAAAGGGGGCGGTATCCCAAAAGGGAGTAGTTGCCCAAAAAGGGGTGGAGACCCGGGGGTGGAGCTTCCCAAAGTTAAAGGGGTGGCGCAGACAGACAGTTGCCAGGGGCAAGTGTACTATGTGAGTCCAGTCTGCTATTTAAACTACCCACCCGGCAAGAACGTGTGCCCTGCAGATGAATGAGACAGAAATGTACGGACTGGTCGATTCTGGGACCCCAATGACTATGGTGAGGGTGGCGCCCCAAGAATTTGTAATACCCAATAGGAAGGTCGGGGTCACTTGCGTTCATGGGAGCACTATGGACTATCCAGTGGCCAGGGTGATCCTTGAGACAATCTGGGACAATACCGGACAGGATGTCGCTATAGTCCCGAATTTATGTTATCCGGTATTCATAGGCCAGGGGACTCTTAGCTTTTCTCTGACTTGTTGTAGAGGGGAGCGGCTCTACAGCAGGAGGATGGAGGGCTCTTAGCTGAGGGGGTTGTGTACCTTAAGGCGGTAATACCTCCTAAAATTGACGGGTCAGACGCAGGAGTAACCGGAGGAAAGGGTACGTTTGCCCAACTTACTGACCAGAAGTCACCTGACAGGTACCACAGTGTGACGGATAGCTGAGCTTACACCCGAACAGAGTGCAATTTGTGCATTTACCATACTGTGGAAGGTGACACAGGCGCCAGGGGTGACGTGTTGTCGCCGTTAGCCACCACTAAGGCAGAGGACAACCTTGGGCGGACAGAAGCTCGAACATGTTGTCGCCGTTAGCCACCACTAAGGCGGAGGACAACCTTGGGCGGACAGAAGCTCGAACCCAGAGTAATGATAGTGTGCCACAAGGTGAAGGCAGCATGACGCTGGTAGTCCTACCAGAATGTGTGACCATTGAAGATGGGGAAGCTCCGGGAATGGGGTCTAACACTGTTAAAAATGGGGACCGCTGCTTACAGAAGGACCGGTCGGGTGGTGGTGACTCCCATTCAGACGGTGACGACAGTGGCAAGGAGTGCTGTAAGACTGACTAAGGTCTAAAAGCAGGGCTTCCATCAGGGCATTACTGCCCTTACTGGCGTATGGGGCCCAATGACCAGAAGAGGCTCGCATCGGGCCCCCTCTCCTCTGCTCACCGAGCCTGCAGTAGCAGGCTTCTGTGGCTCAGTAACTGCCCGTGCATCCTCAGATGCACGAGCAGTTAAAATTTGTTGTTGTGCGAGAGATTCCCGCAAGGCAACAGTTAACAGCCACCGGCCAATCATAGGCTGGCAGCTGACGTCAGTGGGAACATCGCCGGCATATGACGTCATTGTCATACGACTCTGCGTGCCTCAGATGTGTCGGGTGGAGGATATCGCTGGAGCTCAGCCAGGTAAGGAGAAACTTTTTATTTTTTTGTAAAGCCGCAGTATGGGGGAGCATGGTACCTCTATGGGGGAGCATTATACCCCTGTGAGGGGAGCATGATACCCCTATGGGGTGCATTAAATTATGATGAGCATGATACCCCGGTGGGGTTCATTATATTATGGGGGAGCATTATACCCCTATGGTTGAGCATAATATCCCTATGGGGTGCATTATATTTTGGGGAGCATTATACCTCTATGAGAGAGCATGATACCCCTATGGCATGCATTATATTATAGGGGAGCATTACACCCCTATAGGGGGAGTAGTATACTCCTATGGGGTGCATTATGTTATGCGGGAGCATTATACCCCTATGGGAGAGCATGATACCCCTATGGGGCTGCATTATATTATAGGGGAGCATTATACCCCTATGGGGGAGCATTATATTATAGAGGTGCATTATACCACTATAGGGCTGTTTTATACCACTATGGGGTGCATTATACCGTTATGAGGCTGCATTATACTGCTATATATAATGACTATGGGGCTGCATTATACTGCTATGGGGCTGCATTATACTGTTATGGGTCTGCATTGTACTGCTATATATGACTATGGGATGCATTATATTACTATATATGACTATGGGATGCATTATACTGTACTATTATGGATGACTATGGGGCAATATGGAAAGACATGAGGCAAAATGGGAGGACACGTGGGGAAGAGAATGGGAGGACATGTGGAGTCCACAATGTGGGATATTACTGTAGGGGCTAATTAAAGGATGTTATTATTGAGGATACTGTTTTCAGTGTGGGGTATGGGAGGTTCTGTTACTGTGCAGGGCGACACAGTTGCTTTTTCTTCATCTGGCTTAGTATAGAGGTTGGGGAATGCGCTCTAGATATCTGTGTCGTTTCGTTCAGAGATGAGTCCTGGCTGGAAGAAGTGATGGCAGTCTGAACTGGATGAAGAAAAAAAGTAAGGATGAAGGGACTTCAACTAGAGATGTCACTGGTGAGTCAGTGTGTTACTTGTACACTTACACTATGTACTGTATACTATATACAGAGCTCCTGTGTATAATGTCTCTAGTTATCACGGTATTACCTGTACACTGACATTATATACAGAGCTCCTGTTTATAATGTTGCTGGTGATCCCTGTATTACCTGTACACTGACACTATATACAGAGCTCCTGTATATAATGACATTGGGGATCCCTGTATTACCTGTACACTGACATTATATAAAGAGATCCTGTGTATAATGTCACCGGTGATCACTACACAGACACTGTATACTAAGTACAGAGCTCCTGTGTATAATGGCATTAGTATTGTGCTTTTTTTATTAATGATCAGTATTGTAGTATTTGGTCACTATGTGGTGGTAATATATGATCCAGTCATGGTGTGGCAGTATTTTCTCCTTGTATGTGCTATTATTTGATCGCTATGTGATGGTAATTTGTGGTCAGATCATAGCGTGCTGATATTCGTCCCTTGTATGTGGTATAATTGGTCTACATGTGGTGGTAATATGTGGTCTGGTCATGGTGTGGTGATATTTGTCCCTTGTACGTAATATTATTGGTCATTTTAAACATTGAAAAATAAATAAAAATATATTTAAAATTGTATTGGATATTTTAACAAATGTTTAACAAGTTACAGTAAAGTAGAGCCCGGCCAAAAGAGTCTACCTAGTCATGGTGGCGGATTAAAAAATCCTTTAGCCAAAACAAAAGCTGCTAGCTATGTATGTGGCTATGGGAACTGTTAATGTGCGATTGGTGAGGACATGGTGCAGAAGTGGAGTTTTTCCAAGAGAGGCTGGTGGGACTGTGGAAGGTTCAATGAATGGAGGCGGAGCTGGGGTGGAGCCTGGGCGGAGTTTCAAGGGGCCCTGAAAATTTTGCCAGTATGGGGCCCCGAAATTCCTAGTGCCAGCCCCGTCTAAATGGCAAGTATACTGCCCGTCGCCGGAGATGTAAAAGGCAAAAAGGGGCTGAACAAATGGCTGCCTCTGAGAAGATGGATAAGGAGGAGACAGAGATCTGTCAACAGCTGGCAAAAGAGTGTTTAAAGGTGGCAGATTTACAGGCCGAAATAAAGACAATTAAAGAGCAGATCGTATAAGAAAAGGCCCTGAGACAAACGGCTGAGCACAGAGTGGATGACCTGGAGAAGGAAGTCTCTGAGCTCAGAGGTCACCTATCAGCGTGTCAAACCATGAACCAGGCTATACTGAAAGATATGGAGGTGCTCAGACAGGTCCAAGAGAAGCATCAGCAGGAGCTTCTCCGGAGAGAGGATGAGAATCGCTGCCTGGCAGAGGAGTGAGATACAGATCTTCAGAAGCTCAAGATAGAGAAGGAGGCTAATGCCCAGCTCCAGAAACACACGGTTGACAGGGAAATCAAACTGTCGCACTCTCTCGGTTTGAGGGCAATGAAGCAGAGTGAGCTGGAGAGGCTGACCAGAGAAGGAGCCTCCATGGAGGAAGAAATCCCGCAGAGGAAGAGCCCTGCAGGTGGACACATAAGGGAGGTCAACGTCTTGGAAAACTGCGCTGTCTCTCAGGACAAGGAGGTCCAACAGTATGTTCAAGAAGGAGAGACTCCGGGTTTCAAACGCATAATAGAGATACCCGAAGGCATGCGAGAAGCATGTGCTAGTGAGAGTGTGCATGAGGCCTTTAAAAAGGCAGTAAAAGAATCCAGTGTGGACTGGGCCCCCGAAACGAACCAGTTGGTGATACTGGCGGATAGCGAGGTCACAGAGAAGCAGGTGGCTGTCCTGAGGGATATGCATCTACAGTGTCTCCGCACAAAACAGAGGATCATGGTGGGTAATATGAAAGCCGCTCGACATCTGGAGCTTGCGAGGGAAGCTCACAATCAACTGGGCTTGGTGGAAGACATCATTACGGTACCCAGAAATCTGGTGGGGAAAGTCATTGGAAGACTTGGGGAGGTGATGCAAGAGCTCGTGGATAGATCCGGTGTGGTGAGAGTGAGGATTCCACCGGATGGTGAAGTCCGGGTAGTAGATGAAGATGGCATGGTTCCTTTCATTGTTGTTCGCTCAGTGGAAACCGTTGGGAACCTCCGCATGCTCCTGGAATATCAAGTGACGTACCTACAAGAGGTAGAGCAGCTGATCCAGAAAAAAATGCAGATTAAGGTACAGCTACAGGAGTTGGAAAGGAAATGGTGACTGCTTCCGGCCTGGGATATGGAGAGACGAGGGGCTTCTCTTGAGACGGGCAGTACGTCATCTGAAACAAAGGGGGCTAGAGGGGGCGACTCCTCTGTTAACGCAAGGGCTGAAGCCCAAGGCAGACATACTGACCGCTGGGGGCGGGGGTGGCCTAACAAAGAGGTGATGCGGAATGACGCCCAAACCTGACTGAGACGTCCTCTCGACTTGCGGGGCAAGGTGACATGGGTGACAGGTCTCGAGGCCCCGGGTGTGTGACAAATGTTCAACCCCACAAGTTTGAACAGGGGGGGTATGAAATGCAGTGACCCCAGTTATAGCTAGGGGGAGCTATGTGGGCTCCCCAGGTCATGTATACATGCGTTCCCTCTGTGGTGATGCAGAAACAGTGACTGGCAGGGTTGTGAATGGCCGATATATGTCACAGGGATGGATGCTCCCTGAGATGCAACCCGGAGCGTTTTATTATTAGTGCACGTGAGCACTAATATAACGGTTAGTGCAGCTGGGTCCGGGGTGCTATGAGAGATGGGAGGGTCAGGCTACCCATATTACCTCACCTTTCGGTGAGGGTGCTGGCTGTACCCCTGTTTTGCTTCAAGACCTGCAGGTATTTTCAGGACCTGCCGTGAGGTCATGACCAGGTGACCAGCCAAGTGATCCATACCTCACCTGGGGGTGGGGTTACAGCCTACCTAATGAAGGTGTGCTTAGCACATGAGAGAGTGTTGGGAGTCTGGATTGTGCAGAGTCTTTCATGTGTCCAAGTGGGACACTACAGAGTTGTCTGTAACCTGGGAGGTACAAGGCCTCCTGTGTGTGTGGCTCCAGTTCAACCCTGCTTGCTGGATATCGCACAGCCTGGGGAAGCAGTGCTGGCTTTCCTGAACCAGAGGAATGAGGTCTGTGAGATACCTCCAGAGTGGACGGTCGGACAACCGTGAGTGGCACTGACCTCGGTCAGTAAGAGATTATACTGTCCTATGGAAGAGAGTGTATAACGGACATTGCTCTGGCCAGTGTGTGAACAGGGTCTCAGGGAGCAAAGCCCTGTTTATGGACACTATTATTTTATGTTGCCGGACCTAATGGCTCACTACTCTGTGTTTGTGATGCTGGGGATATGGAGCAATAAAACCAGGAGAACTTTTAAGGAAACTGAGTCTTCCTGTATGTTATAGCGCTGCCAAGCGGGCGTTCCCCAATGCACTCAGTGAGCGCTGCCTTACAATATACACACCTATACTATGTGTAAACATGTATTCTATCTTTTGTATTATAACATGTCAGTGTGATTATACTGTATAGCCGCATATGAATTGCCGGCTTTTCAAAGGACACCGGTGCGTAAAATCGGACAGCACTCGCATGGTGCGAGTGCTGTCTGATTTTTTTCTCGCACCCGTTGACTTGCATTGGTTAGTCACGTCCAAGATATGCAGCATGCTGCGATTTTTTTTCTCAGTCCGATTTCAGCTGAGAAAAAAATTGCAGATGAGATGTAACTCATTGAATAACATTGATCCGAGTGCAATCCAATTTTTTTATCAGATTGCACTGGTCCGTATTTCTCGCAAGTGAGTATGAGCCCTAAAGCAGAGTGCCGAATTGGCATCCCATCTACAGTATGTTTAAAGGAAATGTTTCTTCAGAAATTTTCCTATTGTTTAAATGAGGTTTTTGTGTTAAATATATATATATTTTTTAAAGATTGTCAATGCTGGGGAAAGGGAAGAGAGCAGGGGGGACAATTCACCCGGAATGGCTCAAATGTTTAAACATGGGAACTATTAAAAATGATATTGTTGAGTTTTTTCAGTTAAACGAAGGTACTGCGGATCCACTTATTGTATGGGATACCATGAAAGCTTACTTGCGGGGATTATTCATACGAGATATCTCGAGACAGAAGACACGAACGAGGCAAGTGAATCAGGAGGCAGCAGATAGGCTTAGCAGGGCAGAGGAAGAAATGATAGTTAGACCCAATGCCGACACCCAAAACGCATTAAAAGAAGCACAAGAGGAAGTAAATAAGTTATACCTACAAGGGATAGATAAGAAAAGGGCATTCCAAAAAGCATTGTTCTATGAGGAGGGGGAAAAGGTGGGACATTTATTATCAGTGATTACTGCAGCACAGAAAAAACCCTCACAAATATATGAAATTGTCACTAAAGATGGGGCAGTCCATAAGGATACCACCGGGATATTGGAGTGCTTTAAGGAATATTATGTTGAACTGTATACCTCGGAATTGAGGGCCTCGGATCTGGAGATGGATAGATATTTACAAGAGATAGAGCTACCTAAGTTAGATGATATTGATAAACAAAACTTGGAAGAATTATTTACTGTGGAAGAGGTAGAGAAGGCTATCCTATCATTAACAAATGACAGGTCACCTGGATCTGACGGGATCCCAGGAGAAGTGTACAAAGAATTAATAGAAATTGTAGCACCCAAACTTAAGCACGTACTTGAGGTGGCAGTAGAGAAAGGGGTATTGCCAGGATCTATGAGGGAGGCTGTAATCGTGGTGATTCCTAAGGAAGGGAAGGATGCCTCATCCGTAGAATCCTATAGACCAATCTCGTTATTGACATCAGATGTTAAAATACTAGCCAAAATGTTGGCGATAAGAATGTCTAGCGTTGTCCCCAAATTGATACATCCAGACCAATCAGGGTTCTTACAAAATAGATCCACCGCCATTAATCTGCGAAGACTTTTTTTAAATATTCAAATTCCAGCAGATAATAGGGGGGAAAGGGTGGTGGTCTCACTGGATGCACGAAAGGCATTTGATAGGGTAGAGTGGAAGTATTTATGGGCAGTACTGAAATGTATGGGATTTGGGCATAGATTTATCTCCTGGGTTAAGTTACTGTATGTAGACCCGAAAGGATATATTAGGATTAATGGGGAGACTTCGGGGGCATTTGGGTTGTTCAGAGGAACTCGTCAGGGATGTCCATTGTCACCGTTATTGTTTGCTGTAGCGATGGAACCGTTAGCGATAAAAATTCGTAACTCCAAAGAAATACAAGGCTTTAGATATGGGGAATTGGAGGAAAAGATCGCCCTATACGCGGATGATATACTCCTTTTCTTAAAAGACGGCGGAGAAGCATTGACTGAGGTCATGGGCCTTATAGGGAAATTTGGATACTTTTCCGGATTGAGAATTAATTGGGACAAGTCATGTATCATGGGGATTGATAGAGAGCTGGGAGATCAAGATGTGGGGGGGGTAGTTAGACACTTGAAAGTAGTTAAGGAATTTAAATACCTCGGAATATGGGTATCTATGCCTATATCTAGATTTCTCTAACTAAACTTGGACCCATTACTAGTTAAATTTAAAGTTAAGATGACAGCGTGGTGTAAGCTAGTACTATCAATAGTGGGGAGGACAAATCTAATTAAAATGATTCTGATGCCTCAGTTGATGTACGTCCTCCATAATGCCCCGGTTTGGATTCCCAAGAAAAAATTTTACAAAATTAATACCATTTTTAGAGAATTGATTTGGGGGAAAAAACAAGCAAAAATTAAATTGGAAATACTGCAAAGGGGGAAGGAAGAGGGTGGGTTGGCGGCGCCAAATCCATGGATATACTTTGTGGCAACGCAGGGGCAGCACTTTAGGGGTTGGCGAGAGGAGGGGAACTTGAGCGTTATGGGGAGAGTTTTGGCCCAACTGACCAACAAGAGAACATTGGTACAGAGTCTAGAAGCAGGAAACTTTGGGAGATTAGGGAAGGACATGCCCACATTTGGACTAATGCACAAAATATGGCAACATATCAAAATTCTTAGAAGAGTTGAGGAATTGACGACATACACACCTATCTGGGATAATGTGAACCTTTCTGAACTATACAAACTGAAGGACTTTATTGATTGGGAGAGGAGAGGTTTGCAATATGTGTGGCAACTATTGGAGGGGTCTGAGATCAAGTCTTTTACTGTTTTGAAAGAAGAGTTTGGACTCCCATGTAGCGGGGAATTTCGATATTTTGGTCTCAGGCATGCATTTCAAGCGCAGAAACCGATAATGAATATGACGGTGCAGAGGGATGTGGTATTGGACTATGTGTGTGCGTCCGGGGGTACGAGAGGTGTTATATCTACCATCTATAGAGATTTATTATATTCTTACTTGACTGGGTTTCCTCTAACAGTAAAATCTAAATGGGAGAGAGAAGTGGGGGAAATAGTAGATGACACATGGGAGTCTATTTTAGAGTATATACCTAAACTCTCTTTGAGTGAGCCAGGTAGGATATCGCAAATATATATTGTACATAGAACATATAAGACTCCAGAACTTATGAGGAAAATGGGCTTGAGGGATAATGCGGAGTGTCCAAGATGTGGGTATGAACCTGCGGGAATGCTCCATATGCTTTGGTCTTGTCCAAGACTTTCATTATACTGGGAGGAGGTTATAGGGCTTGTTGAGAAGATATACCGATGTGATATAGGAAGGGACCCAGTAACGTGTGTGTTGGGGTATGTGGAGGAGGTGTCGGTGGGGA
This sequence comes from Dendrobates tinctorius, assembly GCF_039654945.1. Taxonomy (NCBI): domain Eukaryota; kingdom Metazoa; phylum Chordata; class Amphibia; order Anura; family Dendrobatidae; genus Dendrobates; species Dendrobates tinctorius. The sequence goes on from NW_027361697.1 coordinate 40,499,003, forward strand.
ATGCCTATAAGTCCATCATAGCAAAACTCTTATATATTGCCCGTAAGCTGATAGCTCAAAAATGGATCGATGCTGAACCCCCAACGACTGGGGAGTTTGTTATCCGTGTGAATAACGTAATCCGATTGGAGGAGAGAATTTATAGAAGGCGACATACGGAAGCTCACTTTGAAAAACTCTGGGCCATGTGGTTACAGTGGAGACAATCACATTGAGAAAGTCTGTATTGCAGTTGGGAAGGGGGGGGAGGGAGGAGGTCGGGTTAGGTTATCTTCTTTTTTATGACGGGGAGGAAATTGAATGTCGAGTATTCTTCTATATGCAATGGAGATTATTTGAAAGCTTTGCTTGAATGTAATTATAACGACATTTGAATATAATAAAAATCTTTGGTTTAAAAAAAAAAAGATTGTCAATGCTTTTTTTTCTTATTCAACATCACAATCTTTATTAAAAATAAAAATTAGATCTTGAAATATTTACACTGGCCACTGAGGCCAAATTTCATATTATTTCAGAAAAATTATATGTACATGCCACAAAGAACAGACTCAATGAGCGTGTGCAACAGTCAATGTAAAAATGACGGTGAGCAGGGTCAGCAGTAGTATCGCCTGATTTAAACAATAGGCAAGATTCTGATCACACATTCCCTTTAAGAGCTTATTAACACGTCAGTATTTTGCATCAGTGTTTTGTATCCCAAAACCAGGCGTGGAACTTACAGATAAACTATAAGGCCAGGATCGCACAAGCGAGGAATACGGCTGAGTCTCACATGTTAATACCCGACACTGCCGACGGCACTCAAAAGCGGAGCATGCGGCTCCATGTATTGCTATGCGGACGCACGCTCCGATTCGAGTGCCGGCGGCAGTGCCGGGTATTAACATGCGATACTCGGCCGTATTCCTCACATGTTTTATCCCGGCGTAATTGAAAGATTGACAGCTGTTCTGTGTTTTGAAGACATTCCTGCTTTTGGCTTACACATACAGGTGAAATACTGATCAAAAGTACTGATATGTGAATAAAGCCTTAAGGGCATGTCACACTAAGAGATATCGCTAGCAATATCGCTATAACTAATGACGTTATAGCGATATTGCTAGCGATATCGCTGTGTCTGATACTTACCTACGACCGACTCCCCCGCTGGTTATCGCTGATTGCGCGAGAACGTTCAGGACTGTTTCTCGTCGTCAGCTTCCTGCGGCGCTTCCAGCTGTGACGACGAGCGACACGTGGAGCCGGGCGGGAGGACGCAGGATCACCTCGTCTGACAGGTAAGTAGCGATCCCCGTCCCCAGCAATGTCGCTAGTGAGATCTTCCTGTGTGGCAGCTCACTAGCGACCACTTAGCGATGTACCAGCGATCCTGACAGCGTCATATCGCTGGTCGGGATCGCTGGTACATCGCTAAGTGTGACAGTACCTTTAGACATAGAGGATGGCCCACAATTCTTAAAGCGTGGTTTAATTTGTATTGCTGCTGTTCAGCATGGCACATTAAGGCCGTTTTCACACATGTAGTGTAGTTGCTGTGCTTTTCCTGCTTCTTTTAATCTCGATTTTTTTTTTTTTTCACACCAAAATACAAAATAAGAATCTTTTGCTTTGCTATTATTGCATTTTTTTGTATTTTATTTTAAGTTTTCCCCTTAATTTGTTGCATTTTTTTGGTACAGATTTGGCGCAGAATATTGAATGTTTATTTCAGTACAGAAATAATTTTATTCTGCACTTAAAAACACAGCTGCATGTTTAACATGTGTTTTTTTTTCATGCTTCCCATAGAAGCATTTAGATAAAAAATGTACAGTTCAATGGCGTCTTTCAACACATGGTGGTTATAAGTTTTCATTAAATCACACCCACTTTGCTTGGACAGTTCGCAGCATATTTACTGCACACAAGCAAAAAAACTCAACAGAAAAAAAACTTCTCTCCTCAGGACATAATAGTACATCATTGGGAGGAGGTGGGTGTATAGGGCAGGCTCAGAAGTTGCGCCTGCTGCATCCAGGTCTTGTCCCAACTGTGTTACACATTCACATCTGTTCTATTATATAAAGCCGGTTAGGTGGATTTGTGAGTGGGTGGACTGGCTCAGTGATCGTATTCTACAGTGTCACTTGTCTTTCGCTAGGGGGACTTGTTAGGGAGTCAGAAAAACACTGAACTTTAGGAAGGCAAGATTTGACCAGCTTAGAGATGCCCCTAATCTGGTTGACTGGGACAATGTCCTCAGAAATAAGAATATAGATAGTAAATAGGCACTGTAAGCGGTTTATACCTTGTGGGAATAAAAGGCCAAGAAATAGGAAAAACCCAATGTGGATAACCAAAGTAAGAGGGGCAAATAACAGGAAAAAGAAAGCATTTAAACTACTAAAGCAGGATAGCACCATTGAAGCTCTAAAAAACTATAGGGCTAAAAATAATTTAATCAAAAAAACTAATTACAGCTGCCAAAAAGGAAACAAAGAAGCACATTGCTAAGGAGAGTAAAACTAATCCCAAACTTCTTTTACTACATCAATAGTAAAAGAATCGTAAGTGAAAGTGTAGGCCCCTTAAAAAATTGTGAGGAAAGAATGGTTGTAGATGACGAGGAAAAGCTAATATATTAAACACCTTCTTCTCCACGGTATTCACGGTGGAAAATGAAATGCTAGGTGAAATGCCGAGAGACAAAGAAAACCCTATAATAGGCTATGTGCCCACGTATGCAGAAAATTTCTGCTTCAAAAACAGACTACTTCCCAGAAAACGCGCGTTTTATTTCCGTGCGTTTTCCGCATGTTTTTTGCTCAAAAAACACGCGTTTTTGATGCGTTTTTTTCCGCGCGTCTTCTGACTCATGGGAAATAGCTAAAAACGCAGACTTTTCCACAAAATTAATGAGCATGCTGCGTTTTTAACCGCTAAGGGTTTTATTTGCGGGAAAAAAAATGCATCAATTGGCACAAAAAAGGCAAAATGCATTAAAATGAATGGGATGCTTATTTTAACCCCTTCATGACCCAGCCTATTTTGACCTTAATGACCTGGCCATTTTTTGCAATTCTGACCAGTGTCCCTTTATGAGGTAATAACTCAGGAACACTTCAACGGGTCTTAGCGATTCTGAGATTGTTTTTTCGTTACATATTGGGCTTCATGTTAGTGGTAAATTTAGGTCGATAATTTTTGTGTTTATTTGTGAAAAAATCAGAAATTTAGTGACGTTTTGGAATGCAGACTTTGATGGAATGGTCTGCAGGCATCATGTTACATTTGCAGAGCCCCTGATGTACCTAAACTGTGGAAACTCCCCACAAATGAAATTCATTTTGGAAACTAGACCCCCCCAAGGAACTTATCTAGATGTGTGGTGAGCACTTTGAACCCCCAAGTGCTTCACAGGCGTTTATAACGCAGAGCCGTGATAATAAAAAATCATTTTTTTCCTCAAAAAAAAAAGATTTTTAGCTCACAATTTTTTTTTCACAAGGGTAACAGGATAAATTGGACCCCAAAAGTTCTTGTCCAGTTTGTCCTGAGTAAATATGTGGGTGGGGACCACTGTTTGGGCACACGTTGTGGCTCGGAAGGGAACTAGTGGCATTATGAAATGCTGACTTTGATGGAATGGTCTGCGGGCGTCATGTTACATTTGCAGAGCCCCTGGTGTGCCTAAACTGTGGAACCCCCCACAAGTGACCCCATTTTGGAAATTAGACCCCCCAAGGAACTTATCTAGATGTGTGGTGAGCACTTTGAACCTCCAAGTGCTTCACAGAAGTTTATAACGCAAAGCTGTGAAAATAAAAAAATCATTTTTTTTCCTCAAAAAATGATTTTTTAGCTCGCAAATTTTTATTTTCCCAAGGGAAACAGGAGAAATTGGACCCCAAAAGTTGTTGTCCAGTTTGTCCTGAGTACGCTGATACCCCATATGTGGGGAGGAACCATTGTTTGGGCGCACATAAGGGCTGAGAATGGAAGTTGTGACATTTTGAAATGCAGACTTTGATGGAAAGGTCTGCGGTCGTCGTTACGTTTGCAGAGCCCCTGATGTGCCTAAACAGTAGAAACCCAACAAGTGACCCCATTTTGGAAACTAGACCTTCCAAGGAACTTATCTAGATGTCTGGTGAGCACTTGGATCCCCCAAGTGCTTCACAGACGTTTATAACGCAGAGACGTGAAAATAAAAAAATCATTTCATTTCCAAAAAAATAATTTTTTAGCACCCAATTTTTTATTTTCCCAAGGGTAACAGGAGAAATTAGACCACCAAAGTTGTTGTGCAATTTTTCCTGAGTACGCTGATACCCCATATGTTGGGGTAAACCACTGTTTGGGCACACGTCGGGGCTTGGAAAGGAGGGAGCACCGTTTGACTTTTTGAACGCAAAATTGGCTGGAATCAATGGTTGCACCATGTCGCGTTTGGAGACCCGCTGATGTGCCTAAACAGTGGAAACCCCTCAATTCTAACTCCAACCCTAACCCCAACACACCCCTAACCCTAATCCCAACCATAACCCTAACCCCAACACACCCCTAACCCTATCCGTAACCCTAATTCCAACCCTAACCCTAATTCCACTCTAACCCTAATTCCAACACTAACCCTATTTCCAACCCTAACCCTATTTCCAACCCTAACCCTATTTCCAACCCTAACCCTAACCCTCTTTCCAACCCTAATCCTAACCCTCTTTCCAACCCTAACCCTCTTTCCAACCCTAACCATAATGGAAAAATAAAAATAAAAATAATTTCTTTATTAGTTGATCCTGCCTATGGGGGTGATAAACTGGGGGTTTATTTACTTTTCATTCTATTTTGATCACTGTGAGAGTTTATCACAGTGATCAAAATAGAATGAAGGGAAATTGCAGCCAGCGGGAGGACTGCGCATGCGCCCGCCATTTTCAAGATGGCGGCGCCCATGGCCCGGGACCGCGGGACACCGGGAGGCGCAGAGGGACATCGGAGGTACTGGGGGGGGGTCGGAAGGTGGGGGGAGCACAGAGAAGGGGGAAGGGAGCCGATGATGACGGCGGCGGCGGCACATTGCCGCCGTCAGTCGGTATCGGGGGCCGATCGGCCCCGTGAGCCGGTGGGGGGGGGTCGGATCACGGTCTCCAGTAATGTCCGATGCTACTGCAGCATCGGCCATAGCTGGATTGTAATATTTCATCAATTTTCATTGATGAAATATAACTATCGCTCTGATTGGCTGTTAAAAGTGAAACAGCCAATCAGAGCAATCGTAGCCATGTGGGGGCGAAGCCACGCCCACTGAAGAACAAAGCCCCCTGTATCTGCGGGTCGGGTGACCTTTCAGTGACCTAGGTCACCCGACCCGCAGGGGGGTTTTAAAGTCATGATGCCACATAGGCGTCATGGGTCGTTCTGGCACGACTTTTCATGACGCCTACGTGGAGTCAAAGGTCGTGAAGGGGTTAAGCGTTTGTGAAGCGTTTTGACCGGGACAAACGCTTCAAAAACGCTTACGTGGGCACACAGCCTTAAGGGTCACCAATCTAACCCAAGAAGAGGTGTGAAACCGGCTAAATAAGATTAAAATAGGTAAATCTCCAGATCCGGATGGCATACACCCACGAGTACTAAGAGAACTAAGTAATGTAATAGACAACCATTATTTCTTATATTTATGGACTCTATAGTGACGGGGTCTGTTCCACAGGACTGGCGCATAGCAAATGTGGTACCAATATTAAAAAAGGGCTCTAAAAGTGAACCTGGAAATTATAGGCCAGTAAGTCTAACCTCTATTGTTGGTAAAATATTTGAAGGGTTTCTGAGGGATGTTATTCTGGATTATCTCAATGAGAATAACTGTGTAACTCCATATTAGCATGGGTTTATGAGAAATCGCTCCTGTCAAACCAATGAAATCAGTTTTTATGAAGAGGTAAGCAATAGACTGGACCAAGGTGAGTCATTGGATGTGGTATATCTTGATTTTTCCAAAGAGTTTGATTCTCTGCCACATAAGAGGTTGGTACACAAAATGAGAATGCTAGGTCTGGGGGAAAATGTGTGTAAATGGGTAAGTAACTGGCTTAGTGATAGAAAGCAGAGGGTGGTTATAAATGGTATATTCTCTAACTGGGTCGCTGTGACCAGTGGGGTACCGCAGGGGTCGGTGTTGGGACCTATTCTCTTCAACATATTTATTAATGATCTGGTAGAAAGTTTACACAGTAAAATATCGATATTTGCAGATGATACAAAACTATGTAAAGCAGTCAATACAAGAGACTATAGTATTCTGCTACAGATGGATGTGGATAAGTTGGAAACTTGGGCTGAAAGGTGGCAGATGCGGTTTAACAATGATAAATGTAAGGTTATACACATGGGAAGAAGGAATCAATATCACCATTACACACTGAATGGGAAACCACTGGGTAAATCTGACCTGGAGAAGGACTTGGGGATCCTAGCTAATAATAAACACACCTGGAGCAGCCAGTGCCAGGCAGCGGCTGCCAAGTCAAACAGGATCATGGGATGCATTAAAAGAGGTCTGGATACACATGATGAGAGCATTATACTGCCTCTGTACAAATCCCTTGTTAGATTGCACATAGAGTACTGCGTACAGTTTTGGGTACTGGTGCTCAGGAAGGATATAATGGAACTTGAGCGAGTACAAAGGAGGGCAACAAAATTAATAAAGGGGATGGGGGGACTATAATACACAGAGAGATTAGCAAAATTAGGATTATTTAGTCTAGAAAAAAATATGACTGTGGGGTGTTCTAGTAACCATGTATAAGTATATAAGGGGAAAATACAAATATTTCTCCGAGGATCTGTTTATACCAAGGGAGGTGACGATCACAAGGGGTCATTCTCTGCGTCTGGAGGAGAGAAGGTTTTTCCACCAACATAGAAGAGGATTCTTTACTGTTAGGGCAGTGAAAATCTGGAATTCCTGGAGTGAGGGTTGGTGATGGTGAACTCAGTCGAGGGGTTCAAGAGTGGTTCAAGAGAGGCCTGGATGTCTTCCTGGAGTGTAACAATATTATATCTTACAGTTATTACGTTCTTTAGAAGGACGTAGATCTGGGGATTTATTCTGATGGAATATAGGCTGAACTGGATGGACTAATGTCTTTTTTTCAGCCTTGCAAACTATGATACTATGTTATCGTACTCAAAGAGTAGTGATAAATGGTTGCACATCCAATTGGAATAGTGTTTCAACTGGGGTACGACAAAGCCCTGTCCTGGCCCCAGTGTTGTTCAACAACACTTTTATAAATTATCTAGATAAGGGAACTCAAGATAGAAAAAAGATTTAGAAGGACCTAGATAAGCTTGAACAATGCGCAGCAACTAACAATATGGTATTTAACAGGGAGAAATGCAAGATTCTTCATCTGGGCAAGAAAAATAAAAATGACATCTACACAATGGGAGGAATAGAACTAAGCAACAGCACGTGTGTTGTGAGTTCATTTTTCCCTTCACCATTGAGGTCTGATGAACTCCCTCCTCTGGTGAAGGAAGGTAGTGAGGCTGATTACCAAACACCTGGGCAGCTAGATGATGACTGGGTGGCTGGAATTGAGGACTGGATATAAGGCTGCCGACGCCCTTCTTCCTGGCTGGTGATTTTCCTGCTGGATTCTTGGAGACCAGTCTGATTCCTGCATCTCACAGCTAAGTTTTTCTGCTCTTCTTTGTACTCTTCAGTTTTGTTTTTGTTTTGCCTTGTTTTTTGGGAGTTCTGCCATCCCCGGCCGGGGGTGAGCTGAACTCCATTTTTGTCTCTGATCTGTTGATATTTTGCTCTGTCTTCAGAATATACCTGAGTGCTGATATAGTCTTTTGAAGCCTAGCGACTACAGGGCCTGTTTTTCCTATCAGTCGGTTGGCTCATTTTGATAGGGTTTTTGCGGATGGCAGACAGCAGCTTTCCTATCCTGTCCTATGTAGTTAGCTTGGGCCCCATCATTTGCTCAACCTATCTTTCTATCTGTGTTAGTGTTTTCATCTTGCTTCACCGTCATTATATGTTGGGGGCTGCCTATTGCTTTGGGGTCTGCTCTGGGGCAGTTTAGTTTTTCCCCTTTCTGTCTTTAGGCTATATAGTTCTCCGGCTGTGATCGAGGGGTCTAGGGCACCGTAGGAACCCCCCACGGCTACTGCTAGTTGTTGTGGATAGGTTCAGGGGTCTGCAATCCAATAGCTGCCAACCTCTCTGGTTTTTCTGGACTTAGATGGTATTTTGTTTTTTCCTCCTTCGGTTACTCATCATAACAGAATCACCAGCCATACCGCAGATCCTAGGGTACTCAATAGCAGGAGAGAATTGTAAAAAAAAAAAAAAAAAAAAAAGGGTGTCAGAATTTTTTTATTTTTTTTTGTGTGCATATTTTTTCTTCTATATCTCTGAGGCCGTAGGGGGAATTTTTCTCTCAATAGAGATGAAGCAATTGTCTGATCGTGTGGAGCAGCTCGCTGCTGAAGTGCGGGGAATTTCCGCCTATCTTGCTCATTCACATGCTGCTGAACCAAAGATTCCTACTCCTGATGTATGTTTGGGGGATCGGTCTAAATTCTTGAATTTCAAGAATTGTAAATTATTTTTTGCCTTGAAGCCTAACTCGTCGGGGAACTCCGCTCAGCAGGTTAAAATTGTCATCTCTTTGCTGCGCGGCGATCCCCAGGATTGGGCGTTTTCTTTGAAACCTGATGATCCTATCTGAATAATGTGAACGCATTTTTTCAAGCCTTGGGGTTGTTGTATGATGAACCTAATGCTATTGATCAGGCTGAAAAGACCCTGTTGGCATTAAGCCAGGGTCGGGATTCGTCAGAGTTGTACTGTCAAAAATTCCGAAAGTGGGCGGTCCTTACTACCTGGAATGATGGTGCCTTGGCAGCACTCTTTCGGAAGGGTTTGTCAGAAACTGTAAAAGATACTATGGTGGGATTTCCTGTTCCCTCTGGTCTTGACGATTCTATGTCATTAGCCATTCAGGTGGATCGGCGTTTAGGTGAACGCAAAACTACACGAGAGATGTTGCCACCTGTTGAACAAATGTCTGAACCTATGCAATGTGATAGAGTTTTGTCTAGGGCGCAACGTCAGGAGTTCAGAAGGCGTAATAAGCTGTTTTGTTTTTTTTTTGTGGAGATGCCTCGCATATTATTTCTGTCTGCCCTAAACGAGAGAAACGTTGTGCACATACGTTTTCTGTGGGTGGTGTTCAACCTAAGTTTCTTCTGGCAATTGCTCTGATCTGCTCCCTGTCCACATTTTCCGCTAAGGCTTTTGTGGATTCGGGAGCAGCTCTGAACCTGATGGACTTGGATTTTGCTAAACGTTGTGGATTTCCTATGACACCTCTGTGGACGCCTATCCCTTTGAGGGGTATTGATGCTACTCCTTTGGCGAAGAATAAACCTCAGTTTTGGACCCAGGTGGTAATGCAGGTCGCCCCAGACCATCAAGAAAATTGCAGATTTTTGGTGTTGCATAATTTGCATGATACCATTGTTCTGGGGTTTCCCTGGTTGCAAATCCATAATCCAGTTCTGGATTGGAAATCTTTGTCTGTGGTGAGTTGGGGTTGTCGGTGTGCCCTTGGTGATGCTCCTGCTTTCTCCACCTCTCCCCAGTCGCATGATGTTCCTGACTATTTGGCTGACTTTTATGATGTATTTAGTGAGAATGAGTCTGCGTCTTTGCCTCCTCATAGGAGTTATGACTGTGCAATTGAGCTGAACCCGGGGTGTAAATTCCCCAAGGGTCGGCTTTTCAATTTATCTGTACCCGAGCACGAGGCTATGCGATCCTATATTAAGTAGGCATTGGAGAAGGGTCATATTAGACCATCCTCTTCACCCTTAGGTGCTGGTTTTTTTTTCGTGGCTAAAAAGGATGGTTCATTAAGGCCTTGTATTGACTATCGTGCCCTCAACAAAATTACTGTTAAATATCAGTATCCGTTACCCCTGATTTCTGATCTATTCTCCAGAGTTAAAGGTGCTTGCTGGTTTACCAAGCTTGACCTCAGGGGGGCGTATAATCTTATTCGCATTAAGCATGGGGATGAATGGAAGACGGCGTTTAATACTCCGGAGGGACATTTTGAGTACCTGGTGATGCCTTTTGGGCTCACTAATGCCCCTTCTGTCTTCCAGTGCTTCATGAATAATATATTCCGAGACTTTGTGGATAAATTTTTGATTATCTATCTGGATGATATTTTGATCTTCTCCAAGAATTGGGACTCTCATGTGGAACATGTTCGGACTGTGTTCCGGATTTTGAGGGAGAATTCCCTGTATGTCAAGGGATCGAAATGCCTTTTTGGGGTACAGAGGATTTCATTTTTGGGATTTATTTTGTCTCCGTCAACTATTGAAATGGACCCGGCCAAGGTACAGGCCATTTATGACTGGGTTCAGCCCACTTCTTTGAAGGCCCTCCAGAAGTTTTTGGGTTTTGCTAATTTTTATCGGAAATTTATAGCTAATTTTTCTGGTATTGCCAAGCCATTGACAGATTTGACTAGGAAGGGTGCTGATGTGCTGAATTGGTCTCCGGAGGCTGTTTCTTCCTTTCAGGAGCTGAAGCGAAGATTCACTTCTGCTCCGGTTTTGCGGCAACCTGATGTCTCACTCCCATTTCAGGTGGAGGTGGACGCTTCTGAGATTGGTGCAGGAGCGGTGTTGTCCCAAAAAGATCCTGTGACATCTAAAATGAATCCTTGTGCTTTCTTTTCCCGAAAGTTCTCCCCATCCGAACGTAACTATGATGTGGGGAATTGGGAACTGTTGGCCATGAAATGGGCATTTGAGGAGTGGAGACATTGGTTGAAGGGAGCTAAACACCAGGTCGTGGTCCTTACTGACCATAAGAATTTGATTTACCTGGAGTCGGCCAAGCGCTTGAATCCTAGACCGGCTAGGTGGGCCTTGTTTTTCACACGTTTTGATTTTGTGGTCTCTTTTCTTACGGGCACTAAGAATGTCAAGGCAGACGCCCTCTCTAGGAGTTTCCTTGCTGATTCTCCTGTTGTGACTAAGCCTGCTACCATCTTAGGCGAGGGGGTAGTTCTTTCTGCCATCTCGCCCGATTTGAGACGTGCTCTGGAAGAGTTTCAGGAGGACAAACCTGAGCGTTGTCCCAGTGGAAAGTTGTATGTTCCTGACCAGTGGAGGAAGAGAGTGATGTCTGAAGTTCATTGCGCTGCATTGGCTGGTCATCCAGGTATTTTTGGTACTAGAGATCTGGTGAGTTGGTCTTTTTGGTGGCCCGCCTTGTCTCATGATGTCAGAAATTTTGTGCAGTCCTGTGGGACTTGCTCCCGGTCTAAACCTTGTTCTCGCTCTAGTGGCTTGTTGTTGCCTTTGACGCTGCCCAGGAGGCCATGGACCCATATTTCAATGGATTTTATCTCTGATATGCCTGTCTCTCAGAGAATGACTGTTATTTGGGTGATTTGTGATAGCTTCTCTAAGATGGTCCATCTTGTACCACTCGCTAAGTTGCCATCTTCCTCTGAGTTGGTGCCCTTGTTTTTGCAACAGGTGGTTCGCTTGCACGGGATTCCTGAGAACATTGTATCTGACAGAGGAGTTCAGTTTGTGTCTAGATTTTGGAGGACTTTCTGTTCCAAGCTGGGAATTCAGTTGTCCTTCTCCTCTGCGTTTCACCCTCAGACCAATGGGCAGACGGAGAGAACAAACCAGACTTTGGAGTCGTATTTGAGATGTTTTATTTCTGCTGATCAGGATGATTGGGTTTCATTTTTGCCCTTGGCCGAATTTGCTTTAAATAATAGAGCTAGTTCTGCCACTTTGATGTCACCTTTTTTTTGTAACTTTGGTTTTCACCCTCGATTTTCTTCAGGGCAGGTGGAGCCTTCTGCCTGCCCAGGTGTTGACACTGTGGTGGAGAGAATGCACCAGATCTGGGACCAAGTAGTGGATAAGCTGTCTCTCTCCCAGGAAAAGGCCCAGCGGTTTTCCAACCGGCGTAGGACCGTTGGTCCCCAGTTTAAGGTGGGTGATATGGTTTGGTTGTCATCAAAAAATATCGCTATGAAGGTGGCTTCTCCTAAGTTTAAGCCTAGATTTATTGGACCTTACAAGATTTTGGAGATTATTAATCTGGTCTCTTTTCGGTTGGCTCTTCCTGTCACATTTAAAATTCATAATGTGTTTCATAAGTCCTTGTTGAAGAGGTTTGTTGAACCAGTAGTTCCTGTGGTGGCACCTCCTGACCCTATATTGGTTGAAGGTAACATGGAATATGAGGTAGAGAAGATACTGGATTCCCGTCTGGCTAGACGGAGACTCCAGTATTTGGTTAAGTGGAAGGGTTATGGTCAGGAGGATAATTACTGGGTCTCTGCCTCTGATATTCATGCCGAAAGATTGGTGCGTGCCTTTCATCGGGCTCACCCGGATCGCCCTGGTGGCATGGATGAGGGTTCGGTGACCCCTCCTCAAGGGGGAGGTACTGTTGTGAGTTCATTTTTCCCTTCACCATTGAGGTCTGATGAACTCCCTCCTCTGGTGAAGGAAGGTAGTGAGGCTGATTACCAAACACCTGGGCAGCTAGATGATGACTGGGTGGCTGGAATTGAGGACTGGATATAAGGCTGCCGATGCCCTTCTTCCTGGCTGGTGATTTTCCTGCTGGATTCTTGGAGACCAGTCTGATTCCTGCATCTCACAGCTAAGTTTTTCTGCTCTTCTTTGTACTCTTCAGTTTTGTTTTTGTTTTGCCTTGTTTTTTGGGAGTTCTGCCATCCCCGGCCGGGGGTGAGCTGAACTCCATTTTTGTCTCTGATCTGTTGATATTTTGCTCTGTCTTCAGAATATACCTGAGTGCTGATATAGTCTTTTGAAGCCTAGCGACTACAGGGCCTGTTTTTCCTATCAGTCGGTTGGCTCATTTTGATAGGGTTTTTGCGGATGGCAGACAGCAGCTTTCCTATCCTGTCCTATGTAGTTAGCTTGGGCCCCATCATTTGCTCAACCTATCTTTCTATCTGTGTTAGTGTTTTCATCTTGCTTCACCGTCATTATATGTTGGGGGCTGCCTATTGCTTTGGGGTCTGCTCTGGGGCAGTTTAGTTTTTCCCCTTTCTGTCTTTAGGCTATATAGTTCTCCGGCTGTGATCGAGGGGTCTAGGGCACCGTAGGAACCCCCCACGGCTACTGCTAGTTGTTGTGGATAGGTTCAGGGGTCTGCAATCCGATAGCTGCCAACCTCTCTGGTTTTTCTGGACTTAGCTGGTATTTTGTTTTTTCCTCCTTCGGTTACTCATCATCACAATGTGTGAAAAAAGACTTGGGTATACTAATAGATCACAGACTGCACATGAGTCAACAGTATGATGCTGCAAACAGTTCTGGGATGTATTAAGAGAAAAAAAACGAAGAAGAACCGACCATAAAGTTCAGATGTAATGAAGAGGAAAAATCAATATTAGTTTATTAAATTACATTATAGCAGGCAAAAATAACAGAAAAAAACACATCAATATATATATAACAAAGTAAAAAAATAAAAACAAGGCTACACACTCAGATATGAAAAATGAGGCTAAATGTTGAGTGCCAATCACTACAAGTCAATGGATAAATGTACAGGAATATGATTAATATAAAATAGAAATACAGTATATAAGGAAACCACGGAGTATGTAAGGTGCATATAAAGAGTTGTGCAAAGTGTTTATTTAATAATAAAGTGCAATTCAGCTCCAGTAGGTGTCACCATAGATCCATGGTATTAGTATACACAATCATGATGGTATCAGAGCACAATGAAACATAGCAATGTATTAGAAAGAGAAGAGACCATATGCTGCTGTGAAAGATCAGTCCAAAGTGGAGCGGCAATGGTACTTACAAGGGCAGTCTAGGTCTCAATCTCCTGGATGGTGTCCTCCGCAAAGCGCATTTCGGCATGCTGCCCACTGAGGAAGCAAAAAAAGCAGGTATCAGTTTTAGCTGCGTTTTTGGTGCAAAAACCTAAGGAAGTTAAATCATGCATTTTTGGGCCACTAAACTTTATCAACATGCAAGAGACAATAAAAACGCTGCAATAAAAACACATTCTATAATGCTGTAGATAAGCCCCCAAACCGACCTGAAAAATAAAAATAACTTATATTATACTCATCCGGGGGGCGGTCCTGTCCGTCCATTGGATGTCACAGGTCCGGGTCTGGCGCCTCTCTTCTTCTTGCGATGCCGCCCTCCTGCTTGCTTCATGGCTCCCCGGCATCACGGTTCTGCACAGGCGTACTTATCTGCCCTGTTGAGGGCAGAGCAAAGTACTGCAGTGCGCAGGCGCTGGGCCTCTCTGACATTTCCCGGCGCCTGTGCACTGCAGTACTTTGCTCTGCCCTCAACAGAGCAGATAAGTACGCCTGTGCAGGAGTGCGATGCTGGAGAGCCATGAAGCAACAGGAGGGCGGCAATCATAAGAAGATGGGAGGCACCGGACCCAGACCTGGGACACTCATCGGCCCGGACCGCCCCGCAGGTGACTATAATAAAAATTATTTTTCTTCTCTTGCAGGGTGGATCGGGGGGCTTATCTACAGCATTATAGAATGTTTTTTTGTGTTATAGAATGTGTTGAAAGGCGGTGGTTGTATCTCATATTGGCCAAACCTGATGACAAGTTCCCTTTAACCCAAAATGGTACCATTAAATACTACAGCTCTGCATGCAAAAACAAGCATTCAGTTCCATTGCTGGGTTACCCGGGGATCTTGGAAAAATGGAAAAATAGCCAGAGAAACTACTTTTTGTTACACAAACTTCAGAATTTTTTAAAACTACTAAAATAATAATAAGGCTGTGTACCAACGTTGCGGATTGTATGTGTTTTTGCTGTGTTTTTCGCCTCGAAAATGCAAACAGAACGCACCCCATGCATTCCCATGGCATTCTGCACCTGCTGTGCTAATGCTGCGTTTTTTTCCGCGGCAAAATTGCATAGCGGAAAAAAACGCAGCAGGCTCATTATTTTTGCGGAATCGCCACAAATCCGCAAAGAATCGTCGCAATTCTGCACACATAGGAATGCATGAGATCCACTTACTTTCCACTTGTGGCTATGCCCACCTTGCGCAAAGTGAGCGGCTCATGTGCAGATGGTACCCACGGTCTGGAGGAGAGGAGACTGTACTCCAGGCCCTGGGTACCATACCCCTGTAAAAAAAGAATAAAAAATAAAAAATCGGGTTATACTCACCTTCCGGCGTCCCACGCAGCCTTACCAATGCTCCCGCCAACTCCCGTTCCCAGTAATGCCTTGCGGCAAGGACTTGTGATGAGGTAGACCGCTACAGTATCGTAAGAGGTCTTAGTCGCAAGGCATCGCTGGGAACGGGAGCATCGCTGAGGCCTGGGGACGTTGCGCAGGACGCCGGAAGGTGAGTTTATCACGATTTTTTATTATTATTTTTAACATTCTATCTTTTACTACTGATGCCGCATAGGCAGCCTCAATAGTAAAAAGTTGGTCACACTTGTCAAACACTATGTTTGACGAGTGTGACCAACCTGTCAATCACATTCCAAGCGATGTTTCAAATCGCTTGGTATGCGCTTGAATTCCGTACACGAAAATCACGTGAAAAACGCTTGTTTTCGCGGGAAAAACGCATGCAAATTCCATGCGTTTTTCCGGCGGTGGGAGTCGCGGAAATGCTGCGGAAATTTCCGCAGCATCTCTGCAAAGTGGGTAGCTATAACTTTGGTCTTAACCCCTTAGTGACGGCACCAATTTGCAGCTTAATGACCGGGCCAATTTTTACAATTCTGACCACTGTCACTTTATGAGGTTATAACTCTGGAACTCTTTAACGGATCCCGCTGATTCTGAGAATGTTTTTTTGTGACATATTGTACTTCATGTTAGTGGTAAAATTTCTTTGATATGACTTGTGTTTATTTATGAAAAAAACGGAAATATGGCAAAAAAAATTGCAATTTTCAAACTTTTAATTTTTTAATTGCCCTTAAATAAGGGAGATATGTCAGAAAAAAATACATAACTTTTCACACATGTTTGCCTTACATCAGCACAATTTTGGAACCAAATTTTTTTTTTTGTTAAGAAGTTATGAGGGTTAAAATTTAACCGGCGATTTCTCATTTTTACAACAAAATTTACAAAACCATTTTTTTTTAAGGACCACATCACATTTGAAGTCACTTTGAGAGGTCAATATGACAGAAAATACCCAAAAGTGACACCATTCTATAAACTGCACCCCTCAAGGTGCTCAAAACCACAATCAAGAAGTTTATTAACCCTTTACGTGCTTCACAGGAACTGAAGCAATGTAGAAGGAAAAAATTATAATGTTTGTAAAAAAAGTTAAATGTTATTTCAGAACCAATTTTTTTTATATTCACAAGTGTAAAAAGAGAAAATGAACCACAAAATTTGTTGTACAATTTCTTGTGAATACGCAGATACCCCATATGTGGGGGTAAACCACTGTTTGGGAGCACGGCAGGGCTTGGAATGGAAGGAGCACCGTTTGACTTTTTCAATGCAGAATTGGCTGGAATTGAGTTGGACGCCATGTCTCGTTTGCAGAGCCCCTGATGTGTCTAAACAGTGAAAACCCCCCACAAGTGACTCCATTTTGGAAACTAGACCCCCCCAAGGAACTTATCTAGATGTGTGGTGAGCACTTTGCACCCTCAAGTGCTTCACAGAAGTTTATAACGCAGAGCCGTGAAAATAAAAAATCATTTTTTTTCCTCAAAAAAGATTTTTTTAGCCATTTATTTTTTATTTTCCCAAAGGTAACAGGAGAAATTAGACCCCCAAAGTTGGTGTGCAATTTGTCCTGAGTACGCTGATACCCCATATGTTGGGGTAAACCACTGGAGCACCATTTGATGCATGTCGCGTTTGGAGACCCCCTGATGTGCCTATATAGTGGAAACCCCTCAATTTTAGCTCCAACCCTACCCCCAACACACCCCTAACCCTAATCCCAACCCTAAACCCTAGCCCTAATCCCAACCCTAATTCCAACCCTAACCCACCCCTAATCCCAACCCTAACCCTAATTCCAACCCTAATCCAAACCCTAACCCTAATTCCAACCCTAACCCCAACACACCCCTATCCCTAATCCCAACCCTAACCCTAATCCAAACCCTAAATCTAATCCTAATGGAAAAATTAAAATAAATATATTTTCTTTATTTCATTATATTTCCCTAACTAAGGTGGTGATAAAGGGGGGGGGGTTATTTACTATTTTTTTTAGTTTGATCACTCTGATAGGGTAATGAATGAATGGAATCGGCAGGCCGGCAGATTCGGCGGGCGCACTGCGCATGCGCCCACCATTTTTTTCCTGGATGAAGATGGCGGCGCCCACCGGAGGATGCAGGAGGGCCCGAGGACCACCGGGAGGTACCGGGGACCCTATTTCTCTCTCCTCTGATGTGCGAAAACATCAGAGGAGAAAGTAAATGCAAAATCGAGGCTTTTTTTTTTGCGGTCACTGTTATATGGTTATTAACGGCGATCGCAAAAGCGACCCGAATCATGCTCTCTGGGGTCTCAGCTACCCCTGGCAGCCGAGACCCTGGAGAAAATCCGACTCTGGGGGGAGCTATACACTTTTTCCACAGCGCCGTGCTGTGGTTTAAGTACGCTTAACTACAGCCGTTAAAAGGCGTATCGGCTTTCGTTAAGGGGTTAATTCTACAATCATGCTACCAGGTTATTTATACTTCACAATGGACCTGATGAACCATTTCACCCTACATGGGATTATTTTCTTGTATTCTGGTACATTGTAAGGAAGGGCAGAACAGTGGCTCAGTGGTTAGCACTGTACTATATATAGGGCATCATGGTGGCTCAGTGGTTAGCACTGTACTATAGGGCAGCATGGTAGCTCAGTAGTTAGTATTGCACTGTATTTAGAGCAGCACAGTGGCTCAGCGGTTAGCACTGTAGTATATATAGGGCAGCACGGTGGCTCAATGGTTAGCACTGTACTATATATAGAGCAGCACAGTGGCTCAGTGGTTAGTACTGTACTATACTATATATAGGGCAGCACGGTGGCTCAATGGTTTGCACTGTACTATATATAAAGCAGCACGGTGGCTCAGTTGTTAGTACTGTATTATATATAGAGCAGCACGGTGGCTCAGTGGTTAGCACTGTACTCTATATAGAGTAGAACGGTGGCTCAATGGTTAGTACTGTACTATATATATAGCATCACAGTGGCTCAATGGTTAGTACTGTACTATATATAGAGCAGCACGGTGACTCAATGGTTAGCACTGTACTATATATAGAGCAGCACGGTGGCTCAATGGTTAGCACTGTACTATATATAGAGCATGGCTCAGTGGTTAGTACTGTACTATATATAGAGCAGCACGGTGGCTCAGTGGTTAGTACTGTACAATATATAGAGCAGTATGGTGAATCAATGGTTAGCACAGTAGCTCAGTGGTTAGTACTGTACTATATATAGAGCAGCACTGTACTATATATAGAGCATCATGGTGGCTTTATGGTTAGTACTGTACTATATATAGAGCAGCACAGTGGCTCAATGGTTAGTACTGTACTTTATATAGAGCATCACGGTGGCTTTATGGTTAGTACTGTCCTATATATAGAGCAGCACGGTGGCTCAATGGTTAGTACTGTACTATATATAGAGCAGCACGGTGGCTCAATGGTTAGCACTGTACTACATACAGAGCAACACGGTGGCTCAGTGGTTAGTACTGTACTATATATAGAGCAGCACGGTGCCTCAGTGGTTAGCACTGTA
Source organism: Dendrobates tinctorius (assembly GCF_039654945.1). Taxonomy (NCBI): domain Eukaryota; kingdom Metazoa; phylum Chordata; class Amphibia; order Anura; family Dendrobatidae; genus Dendrobates; species Dendrobates tinctorius. Next base: position 40,517,848 of record NW_027361697.1, read on the forward strand.
CTATATATAGAGCAGCACGGTGGCTGCATGGTTAGTACTGTACTATATATAGAGCAGCATGGTGGCTCAATGGTTAGTATTGTACTATATATAGAGCAGCACAGTGGCTCAGTGGATAGGACTGTACTATATATAGAGCAGCATGGTGGCTCAATGGTTAGTACTGTATCAACATGTTAGGGCAAGTTAGGATAGGATATGGGTTGAACTAGATAGACTTAAAGTCTTCCTTCAACCTTAACTATATATATAGCAGCACGGTGGCTCAGTGGTTAGCACTGTACTATATAGAGAGCAGCATGGTGGCTCAGTGGTTAGTACTGTACTATATAGAGGGCAGCCCTGTGGCTCAATGGTTAACACTGTACAATATATAGAGCAGCACGGTGGCTCAGTCGTTAACACTGTTCTATATATAGAGCAGCACGGTGGCTCAGTGGTTAGCACTGTACTACAGTGCCTTGCGAAAGTATTCGGCCCCCTGGAACTTTTCAACCTTTTCCTACATATCATGCTCCAAACATAAAGATAACAAATGTAAATTTTTGGTGTAGAATCAACAAGTGTGACACAATTGTGAAGTTGAACGAAATTTATTGGTTATTTTACATTTTTGTGGAAAGTAAAAAACTGAAAAGTGGGGCGTGCAATATTATTCGGCCCCTTTACTTTCAGTGCAGCAAACTCACTCCAGAAGTTCATTGTGCATCTCTGAATGATCCAATGTTGCCCTAAATGACTAATGATGATAAATATAATCCACCTGTGTGTAATCAAGTCTCCGTATAAATGCACCTGCTCTGTAACAGTCTCAGGCTATGTACCCAAGTATGCAGAAAATTCCTGAATGAAAACCGGACTCCTTCCCAGAAAACGCGCGTTTTGTATGCGTTTTTTTCCGGTGCATTCCCAGTCTCATAGAAAATAGTTAGAAATGCGGATTTTTCCGCAAAATTAATGATCATGCTGCGTTTTTTACCGCAATGCGTTTTTTTCACGGAAAAAAACGCATCAATATGCACAAAAAGTGCAGAATTCATTAAAATGAATGGGATGCTTCTAAGCGCTTTGTAAGCTGTAAGCGACTTGCAGCTGTAATCCCAGCAAAAGGTGGCGCAACAAAGTATAAAGTTAAAGGGGCTGAATAATATTGTACGCCCCACTTTTCAGTTTTTGAATTTCCACAAAAATTTAAAATAACCAATAAAGTTCGTTCAACTTTACCATTGTGTTCCACTTGTTATTGATTCTTCACCAAAAATTTACATTTGGTATCTTTATGTTTGAAGCATGATATGTGGGAAAAGGTTGAAAAGTTTCAGGGTGCCGAATACTTTCGCAAGGCACTGTGTATATAGAGCAGTATGGTGGCTTTATGGTTAGTACTGTACTATATATAGGGCATCACGGTGGCTCAGTGGTTAGCACTGTACTATACAGGGTAGTACGGTGGCTCAGTGGTTAGTACTGTACTATATATAGGGCATCGCGTTGGCTCAGTGGTTAGCACTGTACTATAAATAGGGCAGCATGGTGGGTGGCTCAGTGGTTAGTTCTGTACTATATATAGGGAAGCACGGTGGCTCAGTGGTTAGTACTGTACTATATATAGGGCAGCACGGTGGCTCGGTTAGCACTGTACTATATATAGGGCAGCACGGTGGCTCAGTGGTTAGCACTGTACTATATATAGGGCAGCACGGTGGCTCTGTGGTTAGCACTGTACTATATAGGGCAGCACAGTGGCTCAGTGGTTAGTACTGTACTATATATAGGGCAGCACGGTGGCTCAGTGGTTAGCACTGTACTATAAATATGGCAGCACGGTGGGTGGCTCAGTGGCTAGTACTGTACTATATATAGGGCAGCACGGTGGCTCAGTGGTTAGCACTGTACTATATAGGGCAGCACGGTGGGTGGCTCAGTGGCTAGTACTGTACTATATAGGGCAGCACAGTGGCTCAGTGGTTAGCACTGTACTATATAGGGCAGCACGGTGGCTCAGTGGTTAGCACTGTACTATATAGGGCAGCACGGTGGGTGGCTCAGTGGCTAGTACTGTACTATATATAGGGCAGCACGGTGGCTCAGTGGTTAGCACTGTACTATAAATAGGGCAGCACGGTGGGTGGCTCAGTGGCTAGTACTGTACTATATAGGGCAGCACGGTGGCTCAGTGGTTAGCACTGTACTATATAGAGCAGCACGGTGGCTCAGTGGTTAGCACTGTACTATAAATAGGGCAGCACGGTGGGTGGCTCAGTGGCTAGCACTGTACTATATAGGGCAGCACGGTGGCTCAGTGGTTAGCACTGTACTATATAGGGCAGCACGGTGGCTCAGTGGTTAGCACTGTACTATATATAGGGCAGCACGGTGGCTCAGTGGTTAGCACTGTACTATAAATAGGGCAGCACGGTGGGTGGCTCAGTGGCTAGTACTGTACTATATAGGGCAGCACGGTGGCTCAGTGGTTAGCACTGTACTATATAGAGCAGCACGGTGGCTCAGTGGTTAGCACTGTACTATAAATAGGGCAGCACGGTGGGTGGCTCAGTGGCTAGTACTGTACTATATAGGGCAGCACGGTGGCTCAGTGGTTAGCACTGTACTATATAGGGCAGCACGGTGGCTCAGTGGTTAGCACTGTACTATATATAGGGCAGCACGGTGGCTCAGTGGTTAGCACTGTACTATATAGAGCAGCACGGTGGCTCAGTGGTTAGCACTGTACTATAAATAGGGCAGCACGGTGGGTGGCTCAGTGGCTAGTACTGTACTATATAGGGCAGCACGGTGGCTCAGTGGTTAGCACTGTACTATATAGGGCAGCACGGTGGCTCAGTGGTTAGCACTGTACTATATATAGGGCAGCACGGTGGCTCAGTGGTTAGCACTGTACTATATAGGGCAGCACGGTGGCTCAGTGTTTAGCATTTTACTATGCAGGGGGGACAGAAAGTATTAAGACCTCATTAAATTTTTCACTCTTTGTTTCATTGCAGCCAAAAAATTCAGTTCACTTTTTTCTCATTAATGGACACTGTGCACCCCATCACGACTGAAAAAAAACAAATGTAGAAATTTTTGCAAACTTATTAAAAAAGAAAAACAAATGATAATTTGTCTTGGGCGGGGGGAACAAGCCCTCATTCATCTGTGTAGATAGAAAAAGAAACTCTTCAGACTCCCGGACAAAAAAAAGAAAACAGAAAAATAACCCCGTATTGAAGGGGTTAAACAGTTGTGGCAAATCCGCCCCTCGCCTGCTCACATCGCGGATCCATGCGCACGCCGCGGCGCTCCTGTCATGACCCGAGACCAGAGCCACCAAGGGGAGAAACCGGTTTAGTAAGTATTTCCTGACGGGCCGGTGTGTCCTGCTCACCCTGTGCTGAGGTGCCGACCGTGACCGCACAGTCCGCCCTCCATACCCCGCACTATCACTGGTATTACGTCCATTTTAAAGGCGGGCTAGGAGCCACATCCGTGACTGCAGACGGCGCCACATCCGTGCGGGGGCGGGGCCACAGTGACGCGCAGCGCTGTGTGTAGCCGGCAGGGGGCGGGGCCGAGTCCCGGAAGTGCTGTGTGTATGTGTCAGGCTCAGTCAGGACAGACAGGAGCTGAGTGTCTGAGCGGAGTGAGTATGTCCGTGTCCTGTGTGCAGGGAGCACGGCCGCCGTGCAGCCCCCGTGTCTGCAGCTATCCCAGCTTATATGCAGAGAGTTGTATGGTCTGTAGTCACGTGTCCTCACTGACAGGTGGGACAGCAGTGTGACCTGAGCACTCCCTTTAAGTACACAAATGGCTTTCTGTGCATCACCTGCTGTATGCTGCATGCACCCATATACTATACACATGGCAGCTGTGGTGTTTGCTTTATGGCACAGGTTGCAGCCTGGAATGTCACATTGTTGAGGCTTCTCCCATTATTTCCTGTCATTTTGCATTATTAGTAATTTTCATATGGGGAAGAAATCAAAGACGTCACCTAGCAGAGCAAAGCTAGCGAGTGCCCCTGTACGTGTCTGCTGCACCAGTGACCCACAAGCCGCGCAGCCCCTGAGGACCGCTAGCCGTAGGGTGTTTGTGCTCCACGTCTGCTCCGAGTTGTCTTATCACTGATCATCTCTGTATTTCCATACAAAGGAGCAGAGCTAAATGTAGCAGTGATCTCTGTTTAAAGGGATTGTCCAGGATGTGAAATGGTTAAAAAAAAAAAATTCCCCCACCTCTCAGCCAATCAGGGGTCTGTTTGCTTTGCTGTAGTGATGTCAAGTGCATAACGTGACAGCTGCCCAGGCACTAACCTGTGGGGGGTGCTGTAAGCGTGTATGTGACTGCATCGCTGCAGCCAAGTGCACAAAGGGCCAGAGGTGACCACCAGAGGAATGGGGGCTTACCAGGTGTATATAGTGTGCGCAGTGAGGCAGCATTGGGAGGGGGTACATATGGGTTGTTGGCCTGGACACAAAATTCTTACGAGTGTGAAATTTCATGAGTAGAAAAAAGTAGTTATAGTGTATATAGTGCCAGAGATCTGGGGCAGTGGAAAAGCCATAGACTTTTGGCTGTGTGTACCAGATCTCCTGATGGCACCACCTTGAGCTGTATGGGTCCCGTTACACTAAGCGATGCACCAGCGATCCCAACAACGATATGACCCGGTCAGGATCACTGGTGAGCTGTCAAACAGGCAGATCTCACCAGAGATCAGGACCAGAGAGGACGCGGGTAAATAAGCACGCGCAGCGCTTAGTTACCCGCTGTGTACCCTGAATACCAGCGTGCTTGCGCTGGGAGCTGGTATCCAAGGTAAACAGCGGGTAACTAAGTGTGCACAGCGCTTAGTTACCCGCTGTTTACCTTGGATACCAGCTCCCAGCATCTGCTTACAGCGCCGGGAGCTCACTGATCGTTGGTCTCCCACTGCCACACGCAGTAATGTGTGCTGGCCAGCTGGAAACCAATGATCAAAAAATGGCCCAGGACATTAGTGCACGATCAGTGATGCGGGGGGGGGGGGGGCGGTCGCTGATAGGTGTCACACACACAGCGAGATCGCTGCAGAGGTCACTGTTACGTCACAAAACTTGTGACTCAGCAGCGATCTCGCTTAGTGTGACGGGGGGCTTATCCATAGGAGCATGACCCTAAGGCCACACATCAGTATTTGTAGCCAAAACCAGAAGTGGAACAATCAGAGGAAAAGTATAATAGAAACCAATCACCACTTCTGGATTTATCACCCACTCCTGGTTTTGGCTTACAAATACTGAGGTAAAAAACTCACCAAATACTGAGCATGTGAACTGAGGGATAATAATAATAATAATAATTATTTATATAGCGCCAACATATTCTGCAGCGCTTTACAGTGTAACAGTTTCAAAACACAAGTCATAAGTAACAACGCTAACAATACAATCATTAAAGCAAATTAAGCCGAAATAAGATGACCCTGCTCGTGAGAGCTTACAATCTACAATGAGGTGGGGGAGATACAAAGTACAGGTGTGTATTTACAATGAAGGTCCGGCCATCTTGAAGGAGTGAAGGATGGATGGAGATAGTGAATGGGCTACGCACGCACACTTACACATAGAATGACTGTGATTAGTGAACGTGATAGGTCTCTCTGAACAAATGTGTTTTGAGGGAGCGCCTGAAACTATGCAAATTGTGGATAGTCCTAATTTTTTGGTGGATCCTGTGGTGGAGCCGGGTGCCGTAGGTTCTCTCCCTCGCCACTCTCTGTGCCGCAGGCTGTTGTATGCCCACTGCCTACAACACACCCACATCCCGTATGAGTGACACCGTAATGTCCCTGCTTTGCGCTACCCATGAAAAAGGGGAAAAGCGCACCCAGTCTCTTGCATTTGGTGTGTAAAGACTTGGTATGGGGTGGTGAAAGGTGACATTAATACTTTTTAAGGGGGCACTCTGAGAAGGGGGCATTAATGGTATTGAAGGGTGTTGTGAGCTCATTTTCGGGTTTGCCTCTGGCTTCTGGTGAGGGTTATGGAGCTGGCTGTGCTGACAGAGGAGTAGTGAGTTCTCTATCTGGACTCCCTCTGTTGGTGAAGGGAGGTAATGAAGCTGATCTAAATGGCAGAGACCAGCCACCTGAGGAGGAGGACTGCGATTGGACATCAGGAGTTTCTGATTGGATTTAAGGCAGCCGACTCCCTAGTTTCTTGCTGGTGATTTTTCCTGACTCTGGCTCCTGGTTTCCAGTTTGGTTCCTGCCTTCCTAAAGCTAAGTTTTCTCTGCTATTGTTCATATGAGTTTTTGTCTGGTTTACTTCGTTTTTGTGTTCAGCCAGCCCTGGCTGGAACTGGGCTGAATCCCCATTTTGTCTCTGATCAGTTGATCTCTTTTGCTCTGTCTTCAGAATATACCTGAGTGCTGATATAGTGATTTGAAGTCTAGCGACTTCAGGGCCTTTTTCTATCAGACGTGTTGAACATTCTTTTTGGCAGGGTTTTTTTGTGTGATTGCAGACAGCAGCTTTTCTTTCCTGTCCTTTCTAGTTAGCGAGGGCCCCATCATTTGCTCAGCCTATCTTTCTACCTGTGTCTGTGTTTTCATCTTGTTTCACCGAAAATACATGTTGGGGGCTGTCTATTGCTTTGGGGTCTGCTCTGGGGCAGTTTAGATTTTCCTTTTCTTTCTTTAGGCTTATTTAGTTCTCCGGCCGTGACGAGGCGTCTAGGACCACCGTAGGCACGCTCCACGGCTACTGCTAGTTGTTGTGGATAGGATCAGGGGTCTGCAATTCGCTAGTTACCAACCTCTCCGGTTTTCAGGGCTTACCTTGCTTTGTTTTTTCCTCCTCGGTGACTCATTCATAACAGAAGGGGTACTCATGCATTATTACTGGGACAGAGGATGAAATGCTTGCATTGTTTTAGATTCTGACAACCCACTGTGTATGATATATATATTGTCCCAGGGCGGCTCCCACTCACCCTTTTACTGTGTAAACTTGCTTGGTGTCCATTGCCCGGACACGACACCACTTCAGTGCCAGCACATGTGAACCCTGCAGGTGTTTTACGTGCTGCTGGATTCCTGTAGCACAAAGAGCACTGCATCAGGCTAAACCCTAAAATGTAGTGATCAGTGAGCTGTCCCAAGCATTGTTACTTCTCCTTTTACCTCCCTCCACTCTGTTGGCATTGGGCAGTTTGTTTTAGCTCTCTATTTTATGTGCCGTATGTCACTGTGTCATGTACTTTCCAGTTGCACAACTCTTACCTCAACGCTCTCCCTTTTGTCCTCGTAAATCCTCTCGCTTTCGTGTCAGTATGCACATTACTTTAGTACGGTATATGATATTGACATTTTAATTTTTCTAAAAAATCTCTCCTCAAATCATTCAAACTCATTTGCCACACATACTATAGTATTTTTGGGGCTGGGTTATTTATTTATTTATTTTTCCTCCTTTCTCCATCAGGCCTGATAGAGGGTATCCGCCATCCCAAATCGATAGTATAAAGTAATTCTCTCCATGGCACCTGTGAAAATCACAGCCTTTGATGTAAACTGCTGCCTCCTTTTTGCAGAAACTGATGTATAACATAAGGCTATGTGCACACGCTGCGGATTCTGCTGCGGATCCGCAGCAATTTCTGCTGCGTTGTACTGTACCATTGTTTTCAATGGTCAAACCAAAAACGCTGTGCACATTCTGCAGATTTTTTTGCGTGGATTTGCTGCGGGTTACAATCCGCAGCATGTTAATTCTTTGTGCGGAATCTGCTGCGGTTTCACACCTTATCCATTGTAAGGTGTGAAACCACAGACTAATCCGCAGGTAAACCGCAGGACTTTTTACCTGCGGATTTTTACAAATCCGCGGGGACAAATCCGCAGCTCTCCAAACTACGTGTGCACATAGCCTAAGGCTGCTTTTACACATGCCGTATTTTTGTGGGCCGTTTTTGCTGCCCCAATAGATTTATATGGGGCCGCAAAATCAGCCCGCAAAAATTAGTAGGAGGGCCGTGCTCCGTATGGCCATGAGGGCCGTATTTGCGGCTGTGAAAAAATATTGAGCTTGCTTGATATTTTTCATGGCTTACGGACACGACCGCAATGCATGTCAATGGTATCGCAAAAACAACGGTAGCTTGTTTATGCTGTACCCCGTATTTGTGGATTGCCGTATTTTTCCCAGCAATTGTTTAAAATAGGGAAAAACAGCGATCCAAGACGTTTTTGTGCTGCCTGTTTTTGCGGGAGACCGCAAAAATCATGGAAATACGGCCCGTAAAAAATGCGGTAAGTGTAAAAGTAGCCCAAGCAAGCTAATTTTGGTGCTTGGTGTGGCCAAGGGGCTCAGTGCATCATTCCACCCTTGGGTTTTTTTTTGCGCCACCTCCTTCACTGGTGAGTGATAGCGCTGGCTTAGGCCTGTTTCACACTTCCGTTTTTTTCAAATCCGTCAAAATCCGTTGTTTTCCGTAAAAAAACGGATCCGCCATTTTTTGCAGGATCCGTTTTTTTTGTCCCATAGACTTCCATTACGGTTACCGCGGATCCGTCAAAAAAACGGATCCGTTTTTAAAAAAACGGATCCCTTTGCATCAGTTTCCGTCAAAAAAACGGAAATGGATCCGTTTGGCGGACACAAAAACGGAAGTGTGAAACAGGCCTTACCTGAGCTTTGTGTGGAAACGGTGATTACTACAGACAAACCAGAATTGCCAATCACCAGTGAGGGAGGTGGGTAAGGAAAGCCAGCGGGTGCACCCTAATTAGAGTATCTGATTAAACTTTAGTTTCTGCAGAGCTGAAACAACGATTAGAACAGTGAAGGGGTTTTGTACTTATTTTTTTATGATATACTGTATATATAATTCTTTTACAAGTCTACGTAATAAATTTATTGTCAGTTTGTACTGAGACACGCCCTTTAACACCTTTACAACCTTTGACGTACCTATACGTCATGGTCAGTAAGGGGCTCTTGACTTTTGACGTGTACCTCATGGCGATCAGCTGTGCCCGCACAATCACGGCTAGGAGCTCTGCTTAAGTGATAGCTGAGCCCTGACTGTCACAACCCAGAGAAGTGCCCGCACCTCCCCAGACTGTCTAACCCTCTAAATGCTGCGATCAATAATAATTACAGCATTTAGGAGGCCGGCAGAGGGAGGGGGCTCCCTCTGCCGCTCAATCGGCAGGCCCACAATGTCATCACATGCTGCCTATGTTGTATGTATGTTGTATGTGTGTACAGTTAGGTCCATATATATTTGGACAGACAACATTTTTCTAATTTTGGTTCTAGACATTACCACAATGAATTTTAAACAAAACAATTCAGATACAGTTGAAGTTCAGACTTTCAGCTTTCATTTGAGGGTATCCACATTAAAATTGGATGAAGGGTTTAGGAGTTTCAGCTCCTTAACATGTGCCACCCTGTTTTTTATAGGGACCAAAAGTAATTGGACAATTGACTCCAAGGCTATTTCATGGACAGGTGTGGGCAATCCCTTCGTTATGTCATTCTCAATTAAGCAGATAAATGGCCTGGAGTTGATTTAAGGTGTGGTGCTTGCATTTGGAAGGTTTTGCTGTGAAGGAATCAGGTCGTCAAAGGACCTCTCCATGCAGGTGAAACAAGCCATCCTTAATCTGCAAAAACAGAAAAAACCCATTCGAGAAATTGCTACAACATTAGGAGTGGCAAAATCTACAGTTTGGTACATCCTGAGAAAGAAAGAAAGCACTGGTGAACTCATCAATGCAAAAAGACCTGGGCGCCCACGGAAGACAACAGTGGTGGATAATCGCAAAATAATCTCCATGGTGAAGAGAAACCCCTTCACAACAGCCAACCAAGTGAACAACACTCTCCAGGAGCTAGGCATATCAATATCCAAATCTACCATAAAGAGAAGACTGCATGAAAGTAAATACAGAGGGTTCACTGCACGGTGCAAGCCACTGATAAGCATCAAGAATAAAAAGGCTAGACTGGACTTTGCTAAAAAACATCTAAAAAAAGCCAGCACAGTTCTGGAAGAACATTCTTTGGACAGATGAAACCAAGATCAACCTCTACCAGAATGATGGAAAGAGAAAAGTATGGCGAAGGCATGGTGCAGCTCATGATCCAAAGCATACCACATCAGCTGTAAAACATGGCGGAAGCAGTGTGATGGCTTGGGCATGCATGGCTGTCAGTGGCACTGGGTCACTAGTGTTTATTGATGATGGGACACAGGACAGAAGCAGCCGAATGAATTCTAAGGTATCTAAGGTATTCAGAGCCATACTGTGTGCTCAGATCCAGCCAAATGCAGCCAAACTGATTGGTCGTCGCTTCATACTACAGATGGACAATGACCCAAAACATAAAGCCAAAGCAACCCAGGAGTTTATTAAAGCAAAGAAGTGGAATATTCTTGTATGGCCAAGTCAGTCACCTGATCTCAACCCAACTGAACATGCAATTCACTTGTTAAAGACTAAACTTCAGACAGGCCCACAAACAAACAGCAACTGAAAACCACCGCAGTGAAGGCCTGGCAGAACATCAAAAAGGAGGAAACACAGCGTCTGGTGATGTCCATGAGTTCAAGACTTCAGGCAGTCACTGCCAACAAAGGGTTTTCAACCAAGTACTAGAAATGAACATTTTATTTACAATTATTTAATCTGTCCAATTACTTTTGGTCCCTTTAAAAACAGGGTGGCACATGTTAAGGAGCTGAAACTCATAAACCTTTCATCCAATTTTAATGTGGATACCCTCAAATGAAAGCTGGAAAGTCTGAACTTCAACTGCATCTGAATTGTTTTGTTTAAAATTCATTGTAGTAATGTCTAGAACCAAAATTAGAAAAATGTTCTCTGTCCAAATATATATGGACCTAACTGTATGCTGTATGAATGTAGTATGTATGTTGTATGTATGTTGTATGACTGTAGTATATATGAAGTATGTATGTAGTATGTATGATGTATGCTGTATGAATGTAGTATGTATGTTGTATGACTGTAGTATATATGAAGTATGTATGTAGTATGTATGGTGTATGTATGCTGTATGAATGTAGTATATATGAAGTATGTATGTTGTATGACTGTAGTATATATGAAGTATGTATGTTGTATGAATGTAGTATGTATGCATGCATGTAGTATGTATGTTGTATGAATGTAGTATATATGTAGTATGTTTTTGTTTTTTTTTACATTCAACACATTAGCCGGATGATGGGACTACTATTGTTCCATCATTAGCTAATGTGTCACACTGTCATTGTAGCAGGCATAGCCCGATGGGACTTGTAGTCCCATCGGACGATTCCTGCGCGCACACACACACACAACCCCCGGCAGGCCCGCACAGACCCCCGAAAGGCCCGCACAGTGTCCGCCCACACTCTTCCCCCCTCCGGAACTGGATGTACAAGTAAAGAAAGGGTTTTTTCTAATTCCGATATTTCTGTCCCATTGACTTGAATTGGGTTTCCGGTATCGGAATCGGCGATACCCGATACTTTTTGGGTATCGCTCCGATCCGATACTTCACGGTATCGGATGGTATCGCTCAACACTACTCAAGACTGAACGCCAGAGTAATCGGTGATGGAAGGCCTAAGAAGTGTAGTGCCAAGCTCAAAAATAAAGTGTGCACTGTGCAGGGGTAAGTTACCAAGTACACTGCTCAAAAAAATGGAACACTCAAATAACACATCCTAGATCTGAATAAATTAAATATTCTCATTGAATACTTTGTTCTGTGCAAAGTTGAATGTGCTGACATAATCACACACAAATCAAATTTATTAACCAATGGAGGCCTGGATTTGGCGTCGCACACAAAATTAAAGTGGAATGTAATGTCCTTTAAAATAAGTCAAAATGATGCTCGGTATTGTGTGTGTGTGTGTGTGTGTGGCCTCCACGTGCCTGTATGACCTCCCTACAACGCCTGGGCATGCTCCTGATGAGGCAGCGGATAGTCTCCTGAGGGATCTCCTCCCAGACCTGGACTAAAGCATCTGCTAACTCATGAACAGTCTGTGGTGCAACGTGACGGTGGATAGAGCGAGACATGATGCCCCAGATGTGCTCAATCGGATTCAGGTCTGGGGAACGGGCGGGCCAATCCATAGCTTCAATGCCTTCATCTTGCATGAACTGCTGACACACTCCAGCCACATGAGGTCTGTCATTGTCCTGCATTAGGAAGAACCCAGGGCCAACCGCACCAGCATATGGTCTCACGAGGGGTCTGAGGATCTCATCTCGGTACCTAATGGCAATCCGGCTACCTCTGGTGAGCACATGGAGGGCTGTGCGGCCCTCCAAAGAAATGCCACCCCACACCATTACTGACCCACTGCCAAACCAAAAGATGAAAGGGGAACAGCATCCACTCCAGGTGAAGAGGTAAATATATTTTATTCCGCCAAAAATAGATACAATGTTTCGGGCCCTCAGACCATCCTCATGGAGTCAGTTTTTAACTGTTTGTGCAGAAACATGCACATTTGTGGCCTGCTGGACGTCATTTTGCAGGGCTTTTGCAGTGCTCCTCCTGTTCATCCTTGCACAATGGCGGAGGTAGTGGACCTTTTGCTGGGTTGTTGCCCTCCTATGGCCCGCTCCACGTCTCCTTGTAGCACCTCCAACCTCTGGACACTACGCTAACAGACACAGCAAACCTTGCCACAGCTCGCATTGATGTGCCATCCTGGATGAGCTGCACTAATTGAGCCACTTGTGTGGGTTGTAGAGTCCGTCTCATGCTACCACGAGTGTGAAAGCACAACCAACATTCAAAAGTGACCAAAACATCAGCCAGAAAGCATTGGTACTGAGATGTGCTCTGTGGTCCCCACCTGCAGAACCACTCCATTATTGAGGTTGTCTTGATAATTGCCAATAATTTCCATCTGTTGTCTATTCCATTTGCACAACAGCATGTGAAATTGATTGTCAATCTGTGTTGCTTCCTAAGTGGACAGTTTGATTTCACAGAAGTTTGATTTACTTGGAGTTATATTCTGTTACCTGTTCCCTTTATTTTTTTGAGCAGTGTACATACCAGAAGACACTCTGCCAAGGTTGCATTCAGAAAACTATCTGTGAAGAATCCTCCAACTTCATAAGGGCAGAGGTGAAGGATTCCAATAAGTCACTTATTCAAAAGGAAGGGGGTAAAAAGAAGAAAAAATCTAGGCGACAGGTGATTCAGATGACTCTATAATGTCTGAAGATAAAGATGAATCCGACTCTTCCTCATCCTTCGATAGTGATACAGGGGGTAGGCCGTGTTTTCCCATAGAAGACACTGATAAATTAAAGCCGGAAGGGTGACTATGGGGTAAGTTGGATACAAGGAAAAAAAGGCACCTTCAGGATCAGTGAATCTGAAAGGGTTAAACAGATTTCTGGTGTACAAGCCCTTCAAGATGGAGTTCATAAAATTGGCCACAAAGATGCTGTTCCTAGGTTGCTACAGGAGTGTGCTAAACCTGAAGGACACCTATTACCCTGGCCAGAGCCTTTCCCTTCGGCCTGTCCATGGCCTCAAGGGTGTTTGCGAAAATCATACTGGAAGTAACTGCGCATCTCCATGAACGCAACACCCTAATAGTTCTGTCCTCACTAAATGAAGCAGAATTCATGTAGCTTATACAGGCAGATAAATCGCTATACAGGGGTCCAATAAGGAGACTGTAGGTTGAATCTGTGCTTTATTGAACGTGATGGTATATTGCCGCGTTGAAACTACAAACAAAACATATATGCATACAATCAATACTGGGTTCATCAGGGATTCATATATACATAATGCATCATCTGCACTAATGGCTAACCAGGGGAGAACTAACTAAACAGGCTAATATGAGATAGGAATTGGATACAGGAAAAATAAGTACATACCAGCGATGCTGTCACAAGGGGAGAAGAGAAATGAGATGCTTCCTGAATGCAGGCAGAAGGAAAATGGTGGACTGGAAGGAAAGTGGGGGCTGAACTAACCATAATCCTTTGCAATGCAAAGTAAAACACACAATAACACTGCGGTTATGACTCTCATCACTAGATGGAACCAGAAAACACTGTAAACATTAACAAGCAGATAATCGGGGATTATGAATTAAATGTCGGAGACAGAACACTAATAATTCCGTACTTGGACTATTTTTTTTTAGTAGTAGGCAGGTCAATAGAACACTGCATTTGTCAGCTGATAGGAGTCAAGACCATCCTGACAAGGCTGAGTTTTCTTCTAAACCTAAAAAAAAAATAAAAATTGGAGCCACTGAGTTTACTATTTCTTAGGTATTATTTTGGACTACTGCTCGAAGAAAAAAATGATTACGGTAAGGGCCTTAGTGTCAGCAGCAGTAATCAGACCTAACGTGACTCTGAGAAAAGCAATGTTGCTACTAGGGACAATGACCTCTTGTATTTCAGCAGTCCAGTGGGCTCAGATACACTCCAGACAATTACAGTAAGACATTCTGAATGGTGAAAAAAGACTGAGGCTGTTTAGAGGGAAAGACAACTTTCTCCGGTGACTATCGATTCCCTAGCATGGTGGCTGGAAGTAAGGCTAGGTTTATATTGCGTTAACCCAGCCCGTTCAACGCATAGCGTTGACAGGCTGCGTTAACTGTATAGCAAAACGCGATCGCGTTATGCTATACCCGCTAGCGCAGATGATCCATCTGTGCTAGCGGTGACGGAGCCTCAGACGCTGCAGCCCATGTCCGAGGCTCCGTCACTGACGGCACATCGCGAGTGCATGCTGCTTTACGGCATGCTTTGCGATGCGCCTGATAATGAGGGGGTCAATTGCAGTGTTAACAGACTTTGTTACACTGCGTTATGCCGCGGTGTAACGCAGTCAGTTTAAAGGACTGCCATAACGCAATGTGATCCTGGCCTTTGAAATCTGTCACTTGGGGTTCCTTGGTTACATCATTATGTTTACATCCTATCGGACAGCAGTACACTTAACGGGCAGCGAGATCGCTGTGTGTGATGGGGATCAGCGACCGGCCCCCCTGCCGGGTATCGCTGATCGTGCTCGATCGGCCTGGGCCATTTTTTTGATCGCTGGTCTCCCACTGGCCAGTGGCAGCGAGAGATCAGCGACGCTGGTTTCTAATGTAAACATCGGGTATCCAGGAGCCGTGGCTCTTGGATACCCGCTGTTTATCTTGGAAACCGGCATACACGCTGGTTTCCAAGGTAAACAGCAGGTATCCAGGAGCTGCGCGGCTCAGGACCAGCGTGTATGCCGGTTTCCAAGGTAAACAGCGGGTATCCAAGAGCCGCGGCTCCTGGACATCCGATGTTTACTTAGAAACCAGCTTGCTCGCTGGTCCTGGTCGCTGGAGGGGCTGTCTAACGATGTCCCAGCGATCCCATCCATGTCGAATCGTTGGTGGGATCGCTGTGAGATCGTTATGTGTAACGGGGCCTTTAGTCAAAACCAGCTAACAAAGGCGAATGGGTGCTAAACCAGACAGACCATATTCCAACAGATTGTAGATCTGTGGGGCCAGCCAAGCATAGATCTGTTTGCAAACAAAACAGGAAGTTGAGAAGATTCTGCTCTCTAGAGCCAAACTAGAAACCCACAAAGTAGTTGTTTTGCAGATTCCCTGGGACTTAGACCCTTCAGATATGCTACCAGGAATTGATGCAAAGTGGAACGAAAAAAGTAATTTTGCTGCAAAAATGTTGCTTTAGTCCCAATTTGTTGCACTTTTGCAAGAGAACACCAAAATTGGACCCACAGTTTGTTACCCACTTCTTTCTTTCAAGCCCAGCGATACCCCACATGTAGTCAAAAAGTTCTGTTTGGACAAGCGGCGGAGCTCGAAATGGAAAGAGCAACATTTGAATCTTTGAAACAAACTGGCTGAAATGGATTGCGGGCGACATGTCACATTTGTAGAGCCCCTAAGGTGTCTAACCAGCAGAAAGCCCCCACAAATTACCCCACTTTGGAAACTACACCCCTCAAGGATTTTATCCAGGGGCATAGTGAGGATTTTCAACCCAAAGGTACTACACAGAATTTAACATTAGGTCGTCATATTGATATGTCACTATTAGTGTTGAGTGCAAGTGCATGCTACTCTAGTTTGTAGCGGATGTTTGGGTATGCACTGAGTATCACTGGTGCTCGAGTGACATGCTCGAGTCCCCGCACTGCATGCAGCGAGCATTACGCTCAACACTAGTTGTCATGTTGTCAACATTTTAACTTTTGAAAAAACCCTAAGCCTAACCCTAACTAAAAAATTTTATACTTTGCAATTAAGGGTTTGAGAACAGGATTATTTACTAATTATTGGGTTTTTGATCACTGTGATGCGGTCTATCACGATGATCAAGTCTTGAACCAATTGGAAAATTACCTGCTGTTGCCAGATGTCGGGATTCAGTTTGCACATGTCCCCGCCATTGTTTTGGTTTTTTTTTTAATGATGAGGAGTCGACGGGATGGAGCAGCAGGGCCTGGGGGGATAGCGGAGGTACAGAAGGGGGCTTGGGGACAACATTTCTCTCTTCTGACATGTTTTATTATGTCAGAAGAGAGAAAAAATATTTTTATAGTGGACGCAATTTTTTTTTTTTTTTTCCCATGCATAATAGGCGGGCTGGAAAAACTGACCCTGATCGTGTTCTCCAGGCTGCTCAGACCCCAGGGTTTTTCAGACTGAGGAGCGCTATAGACTTATTCCTGATCGCAGTTTTAAAGCAACAATGAGGGAATAAATCCCCTTTGCGACCACCACTTTAATGTGTATTGGCGGACATTAAGGACTTAATCTAATTTACCTGGAATCCTTCTATAAGCACACAGCGCACCTTGGTGCGGGTCACATGATTAATTTGCAGACACTCCTCCTTGCACTATTGTCTGACTCTCTGGCCTACTTGCCTCAGGATTCGGACAGAATTTTAGGAGAACGTCCTTCTGCTCCTGATGTGGTGGAGCTGGCTTGGAAAGATTGACAAGTGTGTCTGAGCACACAAGCTGAGATGAGTCTTCCCTGTCCTCTGCACTGATCCGAGCATTGGGCCCTTTAATTGACAAGTGCCGTGATGTTCTGGTCATTAGAAAGAATGAAGCGCCCTATTTTAATCCAAAAATCTTTGTAGTGAGAATGCAAGTCTTCCATTGTCCTGATTGGTGCCAGTTTCAGAATACCCACCCATCAAGGATTTATGACACATACTGTTTTACTGCGACGTCCAGTACTATGTATATGTATACTATGCATATGTTGCCACCTCTTCCAACTAAAAAAAAAAATATTTCCGGAATCCATTCTTTCCTCAACCAATATTCTGCTAAAATGTTGGTGCATGCCCCCATCTCCCGCCTCGACTACTGCAATATCCTAGCTGTGGCCTCCCTGCTAAGGCCTCTTTCACACTTCCGTTTTTTACAATCAGTCACAATCCGCCAGGTTTTGAAAAAAACGGATCCTCCAATTTCTTTTGAGGATCCGTTTTTTTTCCCCATTGACTTGCATTAATGGCGGATTGCTGTCCGTTGCATCCGTTTTTTTTGAGGATCCGCCAAAAGTTGCTGTCCGTCACCATCCTCAAAGATTTCAAAACGGACCTTGTAACGTTTTTTTCTCTGGCGGATCCTCCACACACTCATTTAACCCGAAATTCTTTCTGGGTGCCGGACAAAACAAAAAATCTCGCTCTCGCGCTCTCTCTCTCGCGCTCTCTCTCTCGCGCTCTCTCTCTCGCGCTCTCTCTCTCGCTCTCTCTCTCTCGCTCTCTCTCTCTCTCTCTCGCTCTCTCTCTCTCGCTCTCTCTCTCTCGCTCTCGCTCTCTCGCTCTCTCTCGCTCTCTCGTTCCCGGCCAGCATTTCCATTATATTTCCTCATTTTCAGGATCCATCTGAAAACGGATCCTGTGGCATCCGTTCGCATCAGTTCAGAACGGATCCTCTTGTCTGACTTTTTGGCAGATTGGAACTGATGCTAAAAAACTGAAGTGTGAAAGAGGCCTTACACTCTCACTTCTCCAGACCATCCTTAACTCTGCTGCACAACTAATCCACCTCTCTCCTCGCTATTCCTCACTTTATTCCCTTTGCAAATCCCTTCCTTGGTTCCCAATTCCTCAACATATCTAGTTCCAACCATTGACATTGACCTACAAAGCTATCCATAATGTGTCTTCCCTGGTTCGGAGATACACAATCTCCAGTTGCCTTCCAACGCATAATCTCCAAATGGGAATTGCTATTTATGCCAACTAACAAAACATTTTGTAATGGTATAGAAAGTGGTATGCTTTGTGCAGAATAACAAAACTGACAAGCACCTCCTAGCAAAATGACGCAAATGTACAGGTATGACTTGATGTGAAAGTATTGTCCTAGCAGACAAACAATTACAACCATTCACAAAAGAGAAATGTTCCGCTCGCCCAATGGGGGGGAAAAAGTACTCTGACCAAATGGATTTGGAAACATTGAATATATAAATTTTGAACTGCATTACAGCTATACAAACTGTATAATTATACAATTGGGATACTTGGCCCACAGTTTGATTAAATTGTTTGGCTCATTTTACAATAACGAGGGGACCCTTGTAGATGCGAACCTACACTGAGGCCCCTTTCACACGTCCGTGTCTCCGGTACGTGTGGTGACAGTTCTCACATGTACTGGAGACGCGTAGACTCATTCAGATGAATGGGCCTATGCACATGGGTCGCCCTCCCAGGGCTGTGGGGTACTCGGTACCGGGCCGGTATCAGCGGGATGTGTCACAGCAGTGGGGACCCGGTCCGTGGCCCTGGGCGCCCAAGTAATGGGGGAATGTAATGATTTGAATGTAGTTAGATGAATAGTTCGTGACGCCACCTGTGGTGCTCTGCAAGGGAGGTGTTAAGCCAACGCTGCATGCAGATCCGCTGGGACTGATGGTATGGTGCAGCAAAGATGTAAAAGCTCCCCACAGGTGAAGCTGTAGTCCCAGGGCAGTGTAGATGTGGTTGGCACGGGGATGTAACAGTCCCGGAAAGGTAGGAAGCAGACAAGACACAGCGGGGTGCAATTTCTGTACCTTTACTTGATAAATGCAGTCCAGGGTCCTGATTACAGATGGTACCGGAGCAGGCTAGCCTGGAAGCAACTCAAGAATTCTCTCTCAGCAGATGGGATGTGCAGTCTCCTTCCTAGCGCTAACTTGAGGGATCTCCAGTACTGAGTTACACTGGAGCTCCTCCTGTCAGATGTTCCCAAGAACTCTACTTGTACGGCAGACAGCTGTAGCCTGTTCCAGGGACTCCTTACTCCTAAGTCCCGGCTCACTATCCGTGTTGCTGTTGTGTCCTCAAGTCTTAGATGGGAGTATTGCATTTACAGCCTTCTACTCCTCTGGTGTCTGCTTTAGGACCATCAGTGTCCATACAGCCGTGGAGACCAGGCTCCAATTCATGCGCTCTTACGGGAGATGAGCTCTTCCTCTCAGCTCTAAGCCCTCCGCAGACTAACTAACCCTCCTTCCTCCTGGCCCTCAAAGAGCACTCCTCCCCTTAATTCCGGTCCAGAGTCCCCCCTGCTGGCCTGGAGTGGAACTGTGTTGCATGCATAGATTGACTGCGAGAGAGACCCGTCATTGCCTCCAAGCCTGGCATTACCCTCCCTGGAGGAAGGCAAAGCCACGGTGGCGACCTTACTCCTGAGGGCGCAACACACATGTCAGTGTTTTTCCACGGACCGTGTGTCCGTGGGCAAAACACGCTGACATGTCAGTTTTTTGCAGTCATCACGGACGGCAAAACGATCTGCACACGGAGAACACACATTGTTGTCCTCCGTGTGTCACGGACACCGGGGAAGAAGCGCTACTGTAAGCGCTATTGCCCGGCGGCTGGTGCTGAAGCCAGCTGTCATTCTCCCCTGCACTGCCGGCGATCAGATGAGAATGATGAGTGCTATATTAAGGTCCGAACAACAGCAGGTGGGGGCTTTTGAGACTCTTACCCCATCATCTGACACCTGCTGTCGCTAATAACAGTGACAGTAGGTGCGGATGATCGCGGTATTCCACAGCCCCCACCTGCTGTCTTTGGACTTTATTATAATGATCATCATTCCTGTCCTTTGGGGGGGTGTCTTTTTTGATTTTAGGACCACAGTATGAACTGCGTAAGATAGGAGGAAGGTCACTGAAGGTTCAGTGACTTGTAATTTAAGCCCATAAGGATAAATATGAGGTCAGAGCACCACACAAAAGACCCCCTGCAAGCCACCCCAGAGCTTGAGAATCTCATTAACTGGAGACTGCAAATACAGATTTCATCAACCAAGGTATCATTCTAATCAGTATAACAGCGCCGACCTGACACTGTCTGTAGTTTAGTTTGCAAAATCCTTTCAATTTAAGTAAACTGCGATTGTATTTCATATTCATTACTGTTTTGTGAATGCATTTTTTTTTTTTTTTAAAGGAAAATTCCAAAAATAAAGTGTCAGTGAATTATCGCATATGTGTAATGGTCACCATTTTATGTAGTCAGAAATTACCTTTTTTTTGTCCATGAATTTTCATCTTTACAGCTCTGCAGTGCGGACATTGTGGCCCAGCTTACACACTTGTATAGTTCTTGCGACATTGTTTTAGCACCTGAATTGGAAAAGTTGCATTTTTTTAAACCATGTGGGCTGGATTTGGTGTATTTTCTATTCTAACTTGAAATTCCACATTCTTTAGTGGTGTGTGTTTTTTTTTTTTTTTTTTTTCCTGAATTCTGACGCTTGTAAGATATTCGGATTCAGTGTCTGATCGTTGCTGGGTTTTTAAGTCGTTGCCTTTACCGGACTAGAGGAGAGCGATATATCAGTATCCTGTTGACTCTTTGCATGGACTTAGTATACAAAGACCCGCTGTTTGCACTGACTTTCCCTCTGCCAATATGTAGCTCCCTGGATCCAGCATTTTGCATCCTGGAACAGTGTGTGCTGCTGTGAGCAGATCTGGATGAATACTTCACCCACTGGAGACTAGAAAGCTCCACACAAGCTTATATGTTGGGCTGTGATGTCTTCCTCTTACGTGCCTTGATCCCTTACACCCTGGTTTGGTGACATGGCAGTAGAGCTGCAGAGTTGCTCCTCCTGTTACACACCTTTTTGCTATGCAAGTCCCAAAAGGAAACTTGCAATCCTCTGCCTGAACGATGGCACACACTCTTATAAGAGTGCTGCAAAAGTGGGGGAAAAGGTAATTGTGTGGAGTCTTTAAAATGAACGGGAACTTGCAGAGAGAACTTATGGCTGATCCAGAGGGAGAGGAAACTGAAGACCCTAAAATCACTGAAACGGTATGTATCCACTCACTTTGGTGTTAAGGAATTCCTTAATACCACTCTATACATTTACACTTCTGACCTCTTGCATAGCTTTGCAATGCAGAGCATAGGTCTATCAGCGTTTAGCTTAAAAGTAATTTTATGTTGGTGTTTTTCTCCACTTTACTGCTGCTTGTTTATTTACTTTTTTGCTGAAAATGTTTTTTTTGAGATGTAACAAATGAATAGCATATATCAAAATGTGAAGAATGTTTGTGCTGAAGAACAGGCCTTGTTGTCCCAAAACTGCACATCTATGGATAAACAGCGATGTGATAACCTGAAAGTTATTTATTTTTATACAACATAAAAGAAGCGCATGTGTCAGGTTTTATTAAGTTTTTTCAGAGATCGGTTTGTATTGTTTTGGGACTGAAGTAAAGGTTCTCTTGCTTTTGAGTTTTGACAGCATGGCCCGTTGTCACAGATGTGATACGTGATTGTAGTTGTGTTCTCTGATCTAGCCTTTTAAAAAAAAAAAAAAGTATGCATAGTGGAATTTTCAGACACCCTATCATATTTTCTCTAGTCTAAGATTGCGGGTGCGTCCGTATCTTTTTTAACGCTTAGGTTGTAGCTTTTAAGATATAAGAAACAATTTTTTTTTTTTTTATTCAAATATAATGTTCTGATTAAGCGGTATTATTGAAGATTCCCGAGTGGAGGTTAATAATCTCTGTGGAGTTTTTAAGTTTTGCTCCAAAATTGTTTGGTAGTAGAGTAGCTCTGCCGAATATGCAATACCTTTCTCGGTTCTCGGTCGTATCACCCGCTTATAGGTCATTGACTTGAGTCAATTTTGCGCAGTAGGTATTTTATATCGTACGACACATTACACATCATGGAAAGTATAAGCTGAAATTTAGAGGATCCGCCTCCAAGTCAAAACTAGTTGGTTTATTCTGCCATGTGTTTCCAGAGATATGGGGCTTAACTCCAGCATTTTTGGGGGGGACTTTTTCTTTTTTTTATATATGTATGTGTGTGTGTATGTATATATATATATATATTCATAGAATCGTAGAGTTGGAAGGGACCTCCTGGGCCATCTGGTCCAACCCCCTGCTCAAAGCAGGATTTCTCCCTGTTAAAAACCATTCTGTTAGTTGCTGCCCACTTCTCCAGTTTATTTAAATCTTTTTGAATCCTCTCTCTCTCTTCTCTAGTATTAGCTATCCCTCCTAGCTTTGTGTCATCAGCAAATTTAATCAGTTTACCCTCAATTCCTATATATATATATATATATATATATATATTAGCGCTGGAGTGGTGCTTTTATTCCATGGACTCTAACCCATAGTCTTATACTTGCCTGACGCCATCTTCACCTTCCATCGATGCCATCTTTATGACCACAACTTCTGACTGACCTCACAGACACTGGCTCACTCCACCAACCACTGGGGAAGCCGGCAGGTCACGACCAGCTTGAGATCGACTAGAGCGATGGAAGGTGAAGGCTATGGCGAGTAAGCATGAGGGTATGGGCAGGGGACTTAGATTAAAAGCACCACTCCAGCCCTGCTGTGAAGCTTTAGGCTATGTGCACACGGTGCGGATCCTCTCTCGGATTTTACTAAATCAAATGACCTGCATCTTTCCTGCGGATTTCTTCCTCTTTTTTTTTTGCGGTTTTACTGCCGTTTTTGTGCGGTTTTCCACCTGCGGATTTGTAGAATGGAGCAGGTGAAAAACTGCAGCAAACCCGCACAAAAATGACATGCTGCTTTTTTTTCCGCACAAAAACTGCGCGGAAAAATCTGCAGCATATGCACAGCGGGTTTTTTTTGTTTTTTTTTTACATAGGCTATAATGGTACTGTACATCACCTGCAGTTCTGCTGCAGATTCACAGCGGCAAATCCGCTGCGGATCCGCAGTAGAAACCGCACAGTGTGCACAGAGCCTTATGATCCAAGGGGCTTCCCTCACAGAGTAAAGACTCAGAACAGCTTAAAAACCTGCCCCTGGAAGAATCCTATTGGATCACACCCCTCCCTTGACATAAAAATTGGCGCTAAATAAAGACACATATCTCTGGAACTGTAAGTTGGGCTGAAAAAATTAACAGATTACGCGGAATCAGTAGGAATGAAATAAGGGCAAAGATGAGCCACGTTTGACCTGGTAACCCCTGTACTATTGAATGCAGGAAGATATAAGTAATCCCAGTTTAGCCGCTATCATGCAGGGGGTATAGTTGATGTGTAAACTTGTGTATGGTGCTTGGCTGTCGTCTATTGAATATAGCCAAAGTCTGATTCCTTTCCTATTTAACACACACACACTTGCCCTTATGTTTGCCTAGAGCTAACATATTACCTATTTAGCAGGTCCTGATGCATTTCCCCCTCCCTTAGTAATCTTGACGATCCATCAGAGGATTGGATAAATCACAGCTCTGAGGTCTATTCTGTCTTGTATTTGTAATACGTGTTCACATTGGAATACAAATACCTGATGGCATACAGTAGATATCTAAGCTGTGTGAGCAGGGTGGTCTTTATCTGTTATGGTGGGGGGTATAGGCTTGGTCTGCATTGAATCTATCTATTGTGAGTTCTACTACAGGGGGTCTTTCACCTCTCCAAGGTTTTTTTTTTTTTTTACCTTATCTACCTTTATTTACCTTATCATTCTGGCAGGTTATACAATTCTTTTGTACTTTAGTGTTTAGGGACCATTTCTGTTGTTCAATGTCCATATAAAATGTAGGTCAGTATAATTGCTACTGTATTTCCCAATACTCCCATCATTCTGATGGATTTGTACTTGTCATAACATTTGTTTATTTTTGACTGCCTGCGCTTTTTATATGGGTGTTTTTTAAAATGTTTTTCTTTAGTATTTGTGTATTATTGTTAATGGATACAATTTTGATATTTTGCATATTGTTTGCTTGGTATTTAACGTTAACTTTTTTGGTGAGGTGATTATTGGTTTATGCTGTGGTTGTTTGGTACCCCAAGTTTAAGCTATATACTGCATAGTTATCTTGAATAGAAGTCTTGATTTTCCAGTGTGGGTTAATAATGTGTCACTCACTAGTCTGGTACATTTTTATTAAAAAAAAAAAAATCAGTTTTCTCTGCGGCAGATCTACCAGTTCTGTGAAGGCTGAGCTCCACGTAAGCCTGGATAAATCTGTGCTTTTATCAAAACTACATGAAGCAGCCCAGTATTTGACACATCACTGGAATCCGTGTCTGCATCTTGCTGCTCTCAGATGGGATAGCAAAAACCACCTGTTGACAGTTTCCCTTAACCCCCTCACAACTTTTGAAGTATGGCGTAACAAGAGGAATAAAAATCAAAATGCCAGTATTGGGGGCGGTGAGTTTTGGCCACCACAAAACATTGTATCTACCCCAAATTGGAATCCATAGAGCGCAGAAAAATAAGTCCTCACACAGCACTAGATCTTGAAAGATGAAAACATTATGGGTCTCGGAAAATGATGACACAAGCGAAATTTGTGGGTTTTTTTGTTTTGTTTTTCTTAACATAAACCTTTACAAATTTTGTAAAAAAAAAAAAAAAAAAATTTTTCCACCACTTACAGTTTGATATCTGTGTACTGGTTCTTACCTGGAGAATCATACTGCCTGATCAGTTTCACCTAATAGTGAACGTGGTGGATAAAAGACCACCCCCCCCCCCCCCCCCCCCCAATTTTTTTTTTTTTTTTTGCGATTTCAACACACTTGGAATTTTTTTCCCACTTTCCAGTGTAGCACATGATAAAATGTATGATGTCATTCAAAAGTACAAGTTATCCCATAAAAAAAAAAGCCCTCATGCAGCTATATCGACAGAAAAATAATGTTATGGCTCCTGGAAGAAGGGGAGGAGGGGTGGAACGGAAAATTACCTGGGGGTGAAGGGGTTAAGAGTAGCTGTCGCCAATCTGGGGCATGCAGAAGGACGGCCCCATATTGGTGATGGGTACTCTTTTTAAGTTGTGAGCAAAATTCAGAAAATGATTTCGGGGGAAAAAAGTCACCATTATGACCTGTAACTTTTTGATTTATTCTGTCGGTGGAGCTGTAGGATGACTTACAGTGGGGCAAAAAAGTATTTAGTCAGTCAGCAATAGTGCAAGTTCCACCACTTAAAAAGATGAGAGGCGTCTGTAATTTACATCATAGGTAGACCTCAACTATGGGAGACAAACTGAGAAAAAAAAATCCAGAAAATCACATTGTCTGTTTCTTTTTCATTTTATTTGCATATTATGGTGGAAAATAAGTATGTAGTCAGAAACAAAATTTCATCT
The DNA here is from genome assembly GCF_039654945.1 of Dendrobates tinctorius. Classification (NCBI taxonomy): domain Eukaryota; kingdom Metazoa; phylum Chordata; class Amphibia; order Anura; family Dendrobatidae; genus Dendrobates; species Dendrobates tinctorius. The sequence goes on from NW_027361697.1 coordinate 40,543,517, forward strand.
CAATACTTTGTGATATATCCTTTGTTGGCAATGACAGAGGTCAAACGTTTTCTGTAAGTCTTCACAAGGTTGCCACACACTGTTGTTGGTATGTTGGCCCATTCCTCCATGCAGATCTCCTCTACAGCAGTGATGTTTTTGGCTTTTCGCTTGGCAACACGGACTTTCAACTCCCTCCAAAGGTTTTTTATAGGGTTGAGATCTGGAGACTGGCTAGGCCACTCCAGGACCTTGAAATGCTTCTTACGAAGCCACTTCTTCATTGCCCTGGCGGTGTGCTTTGGATCATTGTCATGTTGAAAGACCCAGCCACGTTTCATCTTCAATGCCCTTGCTGATGGAAGGAGGTTTGCACTCAAAATCTCACGATACATGGCCCCATTCATTCTTTCATGTACCCGGATCAGTCGTCCTGGCCCCTTTGCAGAGAAACAGCCCCAAAGCATGATGTTTCCACCACCATGCTTTACAGTAGGTATGGTGTTTGGTGGATGCAACTCAGTATTCTTTTTCCTCCAAACACAAGTTGTGTTTCTACCAAACAGTTCCAGTTTGGTTTCATCAGACCATAGGACATTCTCCCAAAACTCCTCTGGATCATCCAAATGCTCTCTAGCAAACTTCAGACGGGCCCGGACATGTACAGGCTTAAGCAGTGGGACACATCTGGCACTGCAGGATCTGAGTCCATGGTGGCGTAGTGTGTTACTTATGGTAGGCCTTGTTACATTGGTCCCAGCTCTCTGCAGTTCATTCACTAGGTCCCCCCGCGTGGTTCTGGGATTTTTGCTCACCGTTCTTGTGATCATTCTGACCCCACGGGGTGGGATTTTGCGTGGAGCACCAGATCGAGGGAGATTATCAGTGGTCTTGTATGTCTTCCATTTTCTAATTATTGCTCCCACAGTTGATTTCTTCACTCCAAGCTGGTTGGCTATTGCAGATTCAGTCTTCCCAGCCTGGTGCAGGGCTACAATTTTGTTTCTGGTGTCCTTTGACAGCTCTTTGGTCTTTACCATAGTGGAGTTTGGAGTCAGACTGTTTGAGGGTGTGCACAGGTGTCTTTTTATACTGATAAGTTTAAACAGGTGCCATTACTACAGGTAATGAGTGGAGGAAAGAGGAGACTCTTAAAGAAGAAGTTACAGGTCTGTGAGGGCCAGAAATCTTGATTGCTTGTTTCTGACCAAATACTTATTTTCCACCATAATATGCAAATAAAATGAAAAAAAAACAGACAATGTGATTTTCTGGATTTTTTTTTCTCAGTTTGTCTCCCATAGTTGAGGTCTACCTATGATGTAAATTACAGACGCCTCTCATCTTTTTAAGTGGTGGAACTTGCACTATTGCTGACTGACTAAATACTTTTTTGCCCCACTGTATTTTTTACGTTGTGAGCTGATGTTTTTATTAATGCCAACTTGTAGTCCACACTAGCGTATGGAGGAGCTGCGGAGGGATGCGGACTTCCTCCGTGAAACTCCGCCCACTGCCACACCTCCTCCATTCAGCTCCACCTACTTCGGCGTGCGGCCTGCATACCCTATCTTTAGCACTGGGTACGCAGGCCATGTCGATATATGCGGATTCCTCCGCATGCGTCGTTTTGACGGTGCGGAGACCGCAACAACATCTAACACGATGCGTGGTGCAGGTCGCCGCACCGTCAAAACGACGCATGCGGAGGAATCCGCATATATCGACATGGCCTGCGTACCCAATGCTAAAGATAGGGTCCGCATGCCGACGTAGGCGGAGCCGAACGGAGGAGGTGCAGCAGTGGGCGGAGCGTCACGGAGGAAGTCCTCATCCCTCCGCAGCTCCTCCATACGATAGTGTAAAACTAGCCTTAGTAATGAATTTTCTGATGGAGGTGTGGCAGTCCCCCCCCCCAAAAAAAAACCCCAAAAAAAAACAAAACACAATTCTGGTGTTTTTAAACTTCTTTTTACAAGGTTTACCATAGGAGTTAATTGTGACTTTTAATTGGATTTTTACAGACGCAATGATACCAAGTGCCTTCATTTTTTACATTTCTTTGTTTTAGTTTGAAAAAGGGGGGGAGGTAAGTCTATTTTTTTTTTTTTTTTTTCCTCTTATTTGAAAAAAAAAATAACTTTGGCAAATTTTTTTTTCTTAAATGATGAAATGGAAGTGATCAGAGCGAGCTCTGACTACTGCTGTTACAGGCAGATGCCAACTGTGTAACACAGCCGCCATCCAGTGTGATGGATTCAGCTTTTTAGCCAGCTCCATACACGGGGGGTCTTGATGTAGGACAACGTCCTCTGTTGAGATGGGGGTGATTGAATTGGACAACCCCTTTTAACCATAGTGCCTTATCAATATCCCAGCTTTTAATAAAAAGGACTAATCCGTGTAATTCTGATTTATCCATTTCACTGTTTTACTAAGCCATGTCTATAGGCTATGGCATCTATCTATATAATCGCCAGTTTGATACTTCCGGCCGCTGTCCCCAAATCCCATAAGGCACCGCGGCAGTGTCACTCGCACAGTTCATGGCCGCAAGGCCACGAACTGCGCCTGTGCAAGTGACATACACGTCTCCGCTATTCCCGCGCATGCGCAGTAACAAGATAATTTCACCGCACTCCCGATGCGATGGCATCGGGCCTATTTCTAGTTCTGTATAATAAGCAGCATAAATATACTAAATGGTGTTTGTGTGAATAGCATTAGCCATGTCGTTTACTAACCTGTCTTATAGCAGAGGTAAATTTCTAGTTAATTACTGAGCAAACATGAAGTGATTAAGTCTGCAAATACAACATGCTTATAGAGGAAAAATTACATTGTAGCTGAGCAAACCTCGTTACGGAGCTGATATAGTTTCTGGGGAAAACAAGAAAAGGAATGTAATTAAGATGTTGCCAGGAAAACAAGTGATTTTTGGAGATTTGTGCCAATTTTATTGAATGCCACGTGTCTCTTAAAAAATGTGGACGCTAGTCACCGTTCTGATGGACAAGCGTTACTTCCTACCAGACTTAATATATTTGACAACGTGAATCTCCTTAAGGCTGGGGTCACACTTGCGAGTGTGATGCGAGAAACTTGCGCATCAGTACCCGGCACCGCCGCCGGCACTCGGGACCGGATGCATAGATGCAGCTCCACACTAAGGTCCCGAGTGCTGGTGACAGTGCCGGGTATTTGATGCGAGAGACTCGCGCAAGTTTCTCGCATCACACTCGCAAGCGTGACCCCGGCCTTAAGACCAAGATAATTTTTCTAGTCACTTCCCAAGTTTGTCAGGGGACAAGAAAAAACACAAATTGTGCTGCCAAAATGTCATAGCTGTTCGTAGTATTAATGGATCAGAAATGCCTAGCATGATGTCATATCAACTGGTATCTTAGAGGGCTTGACCCATCTTGGGCATTTATGGGATGTTCTCTGGGATCACCATGTTTTTTAGTAAATAGGGCCCCATTATATATGCTGCCTGGACTGGAGAGGTGGCTGCACATAACCTGCTCTCTCCACTCATTTGCATGGTAGGTCTAAGAATTGAAGAGCAAATAAACTAACTTTCGTAGCTCGTATACAAATCAACAAAGGGAGTAGAGAATATGTTACAACTTCTCCATTGACAGTTTTGGGCCCTGTTCTCTTCTTTTCCAATAATTTTTATTGAACATTTAAATACAAATAAGAAAGGAGGGGAGTGGGAAGGGGGGAACGGGGAAAAAGGGGGGGGGGAGGAAGGGTGGGCCCTATTCTCAATGTTGTCCAACCCTCTGGGATTTACGGCTCCTCTTATATGTGGATACAGAAGATCGACTCTCCACTCTACTCTCAAGATCACATCTCGCCACCTGTGCACTTAACCCGATCCCATCCCACTTCATCCCAAACCTCACCACAGTCTTCATCCCAACCCTAACCCATCTCTTCAACCTATCACTAACAACTGGTGTTTTCCCCTCAAGCTTTAAACATGCCTCCATCACACCTATCCTCAAAAAGCCCTCTCTTGACCCATCCTCTGTATCTAGCTATCGCCCTATATCACTTCTCCCCTATGCCTCCAAGCTACTGGAACAACACGTCTACCTTGAACTGTCCTCCCATCTCTCTTCTTGCTCCCTCTTCGACCGCTTACAATCTGGCTTCCGGTCACACCACTCCACTGAAACTGCCCTTACTAAGGTCAACAATGACCTCTTAACCGCCAAGAACAAGCGACACTACTCTGTCCTCCTCCTGGACCTGTCGGCTGCCTTTGACACAGTGGACCATTCCCTATTATTACAGACCCTCTCATCCCTTGGCATCACAGACTTGGCCCTATCCTGGATCTCATCATACCCAACAGACCGGACATTCAGCGTCTCCCACTCACACACCACCTCACCTCGCCCCCTATCTGTCGGAGTCCCAGAAGGTTCAGTCCTAGGACCCCTGCTCTTCTCCATTTACACCTTTGGCCTGGGACAGCTCATAGAATCTCATGGCTTTCAGTATCATCTTTATGTTGCTGACACACAGATCTACATCTCTGGACTTGATATCACCTCCCTACTAACCAGAATCCCTCAATGTCTCTCCACTATTTCATCCTTCTTCTCTGCTAGATTTCTGAAACTTAACATGGACAAAACAGAATTCATCATCTTTCCCCCATCTCACGTGACACCCCCCCCCCCCCAATGAACCTATCCATTACAGTAAATGGCTGCCCACTCTCCCCAGTCCCACAAGCTCGCTGCCTCGGGGTAATCCTTGACGCTGATCTCTCCTTCAAACCACATATCCAAGCCCTTTCTACTTCCTGCCGACTTTAACTCAAAAATATTTCACGAATCAGTTCATTCCTCAACCAAAAATCTGCAAAAACCCTAGTCCATTCCCTCATCATCTCTCGCCTTGACTACTGCAACCTCCTGCTCTGTGGCCTCCCCTCGAACACTCTCGCACCCCTCCAATCTATTCTAAACTCTGCTGCCCGACTAATCCACCTGTCCCCCCGCTATTCCCCAGATTCTCCCCTCTGTCAATCCCTTCACTGGCTCCCCATTGCCCAGAGACTCCAGTACAAAACCCTAACCATGACATACAAAGCCATCCACAACCTGTCTCCTCCATACATCTGTGACCTCGTCTCCCGGTACTTTCCTGCACGCAACCTCCGATCCTCACAAGATCTCCTTCTCTACTCCCCTCTTATCTCCTCTTCCCACAATCGCATACAAGATTTCTCTCGCGCATCACCCCTACTCTGGAAGTCTACCACAACATATCAGACTCTCACCTACCATCGAAACCTTCAAAAAGACCCTGAAGACCCACCTCTTCCGACAAGCCTATAACCTGCAGTAACCGCCGATCGACCAAACCGCTGCATGACCAGCTCTACCCTCGCCTACTGTATTCTCACCCATCCCTTGTAGATTGTGAGCCTTCGCGGGCAGGGTCCTCTCTCCTCCTGTACCAGTTATGACTTGTATTGTTTAACATTATTGTACTTGTTTTTACTATGTATACCCCTCCTTACATGTAAAGCGCCATGGAATAAATGGCGCTATAACAATAAATAATAATAATAATAATACACCATAGAAATTGGAGATGGGATTAACACTTTTACAGAAGTACAATGTAGAAGTTCCTTAAATCGCTTGCCTGGTCTAAAGCTCTAAGTCTGCTGTCACTCTGTGAATTCTACGGTGCCACTAGCAGGCAGTCATCTGACTGAATATATGCAATTTTCATATTCCCTGCCACATTCCAACTAGACAGACTCAGCCTTATCAGTGCAAGTGTTTTGTGCGAGGCCAGAAACAGTCTAGTAGGAATGTGGCATATCACATGACCACCTGCTCCCAGTACTGGAAAATCCTCAGTGCACGATGTGAGGATTCACAAGTCTGCAGTCAGATAGTGACTGTGGACTTATCACTTTAGACTGGACAACCCCTTTAAGCCAGCTATGCACATTAAACGGTTGTCCAATGCCTCGGCCATTTATTTGTCCGACATTCATCTCTCCCATCCACGAGCATATGTTAAGTCAGGTGCTCTAGTGTTCTTTATGCTATGCCTTCTGCCTATAGTACACAGACACAGGAGAGCAGGAATCACTCATATCTAAGTAGCATATGTTCAGAAGAAGCAGAAAATTCAGCTCTAGGATGAGATGAAACACTTACTAGAAAGCAGCAGCCCAGTCTCTCTGCCTATGCTTTTCACCCTGATGTATCCTCCAGGGCTGTGGAGTCGGAGCCCATTTTGGGTGATGTTGGTGTCTTGGAAATTGAGGAGTTGGAGGTTTGGCTTACCGACTCCACAGCCCTGGTATCCTCTCCACCATAGACTTCAGTAGCCAGCTGTAGCCTGATCCCTATGAGCTTGGCAGTAGGTCTTGTCTTGAACAAGATGGATTTTAGCTGTGTCGGGATGTTCACAAAGCGGAGGGATGGGAAGAAATGTCTTCTAAGCAAATAAAGAGGCATGTATTATTGATTTATGCAGTTGCTGTAACAGTGACCAATTAAAATAATAGAGCCGGGCACCTGCAGAGATTCAGATTACTGGTACTTCTCTGCAGGTCCCGTCCGTATAAAACAGCTAATATTCTCTCAGGGATTGTTGCCCTCCTCACAACCCACCATGAACAGGACCAATATACTACTTATGGTGCCAATGGGGAATTCCAGAAACCTCGTGTTGGTGTTTACCAACCTTAATTAGAACCATTTATACAGTATTTCAATAGCTTTTTTTATTACAGCTTTAGCTGATAAGGCTAAACCAAATATAATCACCCCAGGTCTGACGGTAAAGCGATGTCCCACGTTGTCATCAACCTATGTAGGAGCGTTCACAGAACCTACATAGACTGTAACCAAACAGCAAGGGTACATGCCCGTGATCCATAAATGGCAGTGCTTTGGACATAGCGTATTTTCGCTGCGTTCAAATACGAAGTTAAATCTGCATGTGTTCGTTGCTCTAAGCAGATTTACCGCATCCAATACATTCTGTTGTGGAAATTTCTGTTGCAGAAACTAGCGTCTCTGCAACAGAAATTGACCTGCTGCAGCTCATAAACCCTCACCTGGTGAGTTTACACAGTGTCAAATAGCATTGTGGCCATGGGATTTCTATAAATCCCATCCACTGTGCTTGTATCGTAGAGCACAACAGTTTTTTGTACACAGCGCAAGTGAGCTGTGTCAAACGCTTCTATTCCTGATCGTGGGCACATACCCCAACTGGCAGAACTCGGCGCGCACCTAAATACCTGCTGACACACGGGTTATTCCAATTCATATCGACGGGCTCCCAAGCTGACATTTATTTATTTGAAAAAAAAATGTTGTGGGCTTCTGTGTAATTTTCATAACCAGCTGATGTTAATATTCTGAGAAGGAGCCAGTAGCCATAAAGGATCCCAGGCTATTATCAGCTCACAGCTGTTTGCTTAGCCTTTACTGGCTAGTTTACAGAGGGACCCCAGAAAAAAATCGATATAGGGTCCTGCTATAAACTGTACACAGCAAAGGATATACAGACAGCTGCAGGCTGGTGTTAATTGCCTAGGAAAGGGCCATGGTTATTGGCCCCCTCTCTGACTAAAAACATCAGCTCTCAGCCGCCCCAGAAATGGCGCATCAGTTAGATGCACCAAATCTGGCGCTTTGCCTCCCTTTTCCCACCTGCCCTGATGCGATGGCAAGTGGGATAATAGTTGGGGGGAGTTCATGTCAGCCTCTTATTGGCAGCTGACATGAAGCCCAGGGGTTAGTAATGGAGAGGCATCTATAAGACACCCCCATTACTAAGCCCGTATACAAATTGTAAATAGACACCCAGAATAAAGTCCTTTATTTTAAATAAATTATCAAACATTTGCACAGCATTTAAAGGGAACCTGTCACCCCCTCCAGGCGTTTTTAACTAAAAGAGCCACCTTGTCCAGCACTAATGCTGCATTCTGTCAAGGTGGCTCTTTTATTTGGCGTCCCATCCACCGCAGAAAGAAGCGTTTTAAAAATTTGTCAGTCATACTTGAAGTTTGTCCGTGGGCAGGTCTTTCCCCCCGGACACAGACGCCTCACATCCATCAGTCCTTTCCTCTTGGTGCCGCCCCCGCAGTGTTCATTTATTTTCCTGGCGCCTGCGCTGTTATTTTTTTTTTCTTGGGCATGCGCGGTTAGCGCTGTCCGTCCACTGACCATCACATGATGTCTTCCTTATCATGGATGCGTGGCCTGAGATCCCGCCCTGCAGTCTCTTCTGATTTATTCACACTGCGGGGTGGGATTTCGGGCCTCGCGTCCACGCAGGCGCGATGAGGAAGACATCATGTGATGTCAGTGGACGGGCAACGCTAACTGCGCATGCCCAAGACAAGGGCTTTGTGAACCACCTTCTAAGGAAACTCCTGATTTCGTAGGCCCAGCGAGACGTCATCGGCACACGATACATCACGCCAGGCCTACTAATTGGAAGAGATGTGGAGGATTCCAGCTAACGGCTCTGGTCCGTCAGTCACAGACTAACAACTTGGCCACTGGACAATGATCCTGAGGGTAGTGTGTGACATTTATTTAAGTTCAATGTGTAACTTGAGCGGCGTTGGGAGAAGCCAGCCCCAGACTGCATCGGACTAGGCGGGTCTCTCCCATTAGTTCTTCTCCGGCTTTTAGAAAATTTGTTCTGAAAAGCTGCAATGCTTCAAGGATAAGACATACCTGACAGTCCTGGCACAGCCAGGCTCTTTTACATGCTACCCTCTCTTTAAGTACGATATGATTTTATTTTTGAGCATAGAGCTGACCTTCTTATTCATTACAGACCCCTTGAATCACTTATTTATTCTATATATGCAATAACATTGTCCTTTCCAGTGTAGAAATCATTCTTGTCACAGTATAAGATCTGAGGGGAACTGTGCTGAACTGTTTGACGATCGTCTCCACAGTCACAGACAGGAGAGTCAAATTTTCGCCCCTTATACATAAGATCTGCACAGACACCAAAGTTTGTTCTGATACGATTCAGAGTAACCCAGGTTTTCCTTGGTAGATTGAAGCCTGGTGGTGGATTTTGTAAGTGAGGAAACATTTGAAGCTCACCATCTACTGCACTGACCCTAAGTTCTCGCCATTTCTCTTCTAAATTGAAATCATGTTCATAGAAGGTAATTGTGGTTCGGATGGGTGGGCATCTTGATTTCAGTTGCTGTATTTGAACATCTTGGATATTTTGATGTATTGGGAGATTTTCATTATTCAGTACTTTAGTGTATTCTTTAAGTAGGAGCTTTTGTCTTCTCAGGTTTGCAGGTGCTATATGGCTCAAGACAGGTAACCAGTGGACGGGTGTAGGTCTGATGGCACCAGATATTATGCTCAGAGAATTGTTCAGCTGGGTGTCGATTGCATTCACATGACAACTATTCAACCATACTGGAGCACAATATTCTGCGACAGAGTACACCAAGGCAAGGGTAGACTTTCTCAAGACAGTTGTTGAAGAACCCCAAGAGGATCCACAGAGTTTCTGAATAATATTATTCTGTGCTTTCAGTTTCTGTGCTGTCTTATCCAAGTGAGATTTGAAGGTTGGGGTTCTGTCAAGGATTACGCCTAAATACTTAGGATTGAAATTATGTTTGACAAGTTGACCTTGAAAACGTACTTTGAGTTCAGTCTTAGCACTTGCATTGTGTAAAGGAAAGCAGCATACTTCTGTTTTTGATGGATGGGCTTTAGCCTCCATTGTCGAAAATACTTTCCCATTACACTAAGATCTTCTGTTATATCTTCCTCTGCTTCCACCATTGTTTTGCTCACTGTAGCAAGTGCCCAGTCATCGGCGTATCCAAATTTCTGTGATACTGTATCTGGAAGGTCAGCTAGGTACAAAGAAAACAAGAGAGGTGCCAGCACTGATCCCTGGGCCAAACCATTGTTTAAGGTTTTCTTACAACTGGTTGAATCACCCATGATAAGTTGAAAGGTTGGATTTGCAATCATATTATTCAAGAGGTACATCATTTTCTTACATGGAATCCTCTTCGGAAACTAGTATAGAAGTCCTTCCCTCCACACAGTGTCATATGCAGCAGAAAGATCAATGAACGCCACTGAAACCTTCTTGTTCTTTTGAAATTCAGCCGCAATGAGAGTTGCCAAGGCTAAAACTTGGTCACTGCAGTTTCGAGCAGGTCTAAAGCCGGCTTGCTCTAAAGGGCCTGTCACACTAAGCGATATCGCTAGCAATATCGCTATAACTAGTGACATTATAGTGATATTGCTAGCGATATCGCTGTGTGTGATACTTACAACCCGGTCCCCCGCTGGTTATTGCTGATCGCGCGAGAACAGGCTGGACTGTTTCTCGTCGTCAGCTTCCTGCTGCGATTCGTGTGGAGAGACGAGCGTGGACGCGGGAAGGAGGACGCAGGATCGCCTAGTGTGACAGGTAAGTAGCGACCCCTGTTCCCAGCGGTGTCGCTGGTGAGATCTGCCTGTGTGGCAGCTCACTAGCGACCACTTAGCGATGTACCAGCGATCCTGACCGCGTCATATCGCTGGTCGGGATCGCTGGTACATCGCTAAGTGTGACAGTACCTTAAGGGTGTTGAGTCAAAAATCTTTGAATTGATCTTATTATAGATTAAGCGTTCTAAGAGCTTATATAGGCAACTCAATAATGCAATGAGTCTATAGCTGATGGATTATCTTCAGGCTTCCCAGGTTTTAACAATGCAATGATCTTGGCGCGTTTTAATTTACTAGGGACTTGAGCATTCTCCATGATATCTGAGAGGAACTTTGCCAGCCATTTTTTTTCACGTAAGGTCCACAGTTTTTAAGAAAGCTCCTCGATTTGATGGGATTCATCCCGAAATTTGTTACTTTTAGTATCAGCAAGGGCAATTTCAATGTAAGTTGTAAAAGTATGATTTTAGTAGCTTAAACTTTTAAACTTATTTTTAACTTCTATAGTATGAGCTCGGTCTTTAGGGGCTCTTGAGGTGTTCACAATATGTGCTGTAATTGGTTTGAAGTTACAGCATTCATTTTCTGTTTTGATTTACGGCTTCCTTCTAGTTTTCTTAAGAGGCCATGCTTTTCTACTGGACCTTTTTAAAGTCCAAGTTCTCAACTGTGTCCATCCATTTGGCCCGACGTGCTGCATTGTTTGTTCAGCAACTTCTCACCGATTTCACCATCTCCACTCTCAAGGAATTATCTGTACAGTTGTTCACATTCAACAGTCCAACCTGGAATGTATTCTTTACGAAAGCCACGTGGTATTGATTTCTTTGCAGCTTTGATAACCACATTACAGAACCGCTCATAGTTTTTACTGATTGGGGGTTTCCACTTATCAAGATGATCAGCAAAAGTTTTCCAGTTGGCTTTGACAAAATTCCATCGCGGACGTGGGTATGAAGTTACAAGAGGAATGGATACTCCAACGGTGATGACAGGATGATGCTGACTACGAGGAAAATGTTTGACAACACACCGAGATGTAGATAAAGGTTGTTTCTATTGCATGATATAAAACATAAATCGGTTGTATCCTCTCTGCCAAGCTGCAGATTGGAAGGTTGGAAAATCCTTTGCATCAAAAACCAGGAATGTGTTGTGCACGTCAGACCAGTTTACCAAGTGCTCACCATTGTCGTCATTGCTAGCATATTGCCAGAGCTTGTGGTGACTGTTGAAATCTCCTATGTGCACGGTAGGATGTGTATGGCCATGAAAAACTTCTGTGGGCCGTTGTACTGCAGGAGGCTTGTAAATGTTAACAATTGTGATATCACCAACTTTAATCACAGCTTCATGGATGTCATTTTCAACAGATGTGGATTCAAGTATTGCATTTTCAATATTACATTTCACATAGGTAGCTACACCGTAGCGCGGGTCATATGTAGCACCAATTAAATCAAAACCAGAAATGGCGCCACGAGCTAGAAGTTGATCTTCATTTTCAACGTGAGTTTCCTGAAGAACAAGAAAGTTTATTTTGTCATCAGTGAGAAACTTGTGGAGGAGATCACATTTTGAGCGGCTGACACCTTCAATATTGAGTGGGCAGATTTTCACAGTAGGTCCAAGGTCTTTGATTTGAGGAGTGTCATTTGTGATGGTACCATTATTATTTGTAGACATTTTCAAATTTGATCCTTTGTTGATTATCTAATATGATCTAAAATATATTGGCCAAGAGATCTAGATGTAGTTTGATTGTTTGGTCGTCGAGAGTGTTAGTCCTTTAGCGTTACCCAGGGTGCACCACGTGGAGGCGGATTAACGTTGCTCCTTTGATCATTTCAATCACTGTTTATTGTTCGTTGTTTATTCTTGTATGATGTTGAAATATATGTTCATACGATTAAATTAAAAAAAACTTATTGCATTTTAGAGCGAGAAAATTGCGTCGACCAACAAAAATTGTCCTAATTCTGGCATTTATTATCTTTTCAGCCTTCATTGTATGTAATAAATATTTTTATATTTTCAGAGCAGTTATATGCAATGCAATACTAAATATGTGTCTTCATTGACAATCTCACCTGGCAAACACTGAAACCTTCAGAAGGCCCCTACCTGTCATTGAAACTGATGGGTGCCTCATCACATCTCACTGATGGTTATCAGAAGTGACAGCCACCATATTGACACCATTTAAATGCCATTGTCGCGCTTGACAGCATCATTTAACAGGTTGCAATGGGATGTTGATGTGACTGCATCAGTTATCAGGTGCCATCTATGCAACGGAGCAAGTGCCCTGCTGTATGGAGCGGACTCTACTTTTAAGTGGACTTCATACAGTTATGGTGCACGAACACCGGCCATGTATTACAGCCATCGCCATGGAGGTACAGTAATATTTCAGTGTTGCCAAGAGACATGACAACCTGTTTTAAACCTGTTTTCCAAACTTGTTTGTTTGGGGTTGCTACACAAGAGCTCAAGTTAGAAAAGTATCAAAAAGGGCTGGGACACATCAGTTTGGAATAGGATCGACTAAAGGCCCCTTTACATTTAGCGATGCACCAGCGATCCCGACCACGATACGACCCGGTCAGGATCGCTGGTGCATCGCTAAATGGTCGCTAGTGAGCTGCCACACAGGCAGATCTCACAGCGATACAGCGGTCGTTACTTACTTTTCACATGCAGCGATCCTAGCGTCCTCCCGTCCGCGTCCACGCGTCGCTCGTCGACGCCAGCAGGAAGCGCCCGACGAGAAATGGAGCTGCGCAATCAGCGACAGACAGCGGGGGAGCCGGTCGGAGTTAAGTATCACACATAGCGATATCGCTGCTGCGTCACCATATCGGTGATGCTTTAGCGATATTGCTAGCGATATCGCTATGTGTAAAACCCCCTTTAGTGTCTCTTAGTTTGAGACCAAAATTTTGCAGTGTTAAATACTGCTTAAAGGGGGATAAGTGAATTTTTAACAAAGTGAAAATTAATGTTCAGGACATTCACACAGTTGCTCCAGGTTTGCAGAGAATTCAGAAATCTGTGAATGCAATGAATGATTCAATTATTTTTTTAATGCATAGTAAAATAGAAGATGAGAAATTTTTATTATCAGAGAGATCTGCTTGTTTCTCCTCCTGGACTGATGTTTCACTCTCCGTTCACGAGTAAAGGGTTTTACACATAGCGATATCGCTATAACGTCACCGATTTTGTGACGTTATAGCGATATCGCTATGTGTGATACTTACCTGCGACCGGCTCCCCCGCTGTCCATCGCTGATCGCGCGAGAATGTCCGGCTCCATTTCTCGTCGGGCGCTTCCTGCTGGCGCCGACGAGCGACGCGTGGAGGCAGGCGGGAGGACGTCAGGATCGCTGTGTGTGAAAGGTGAGTATCGTGCGCTGCGTCACTGCTGCATCGCTGTGAGATCTGCCTGTGTGACAGCTCACTAGCGATCATTTAGCGATGCACCAGCGATCCTGACTGGGTCGGATCGCTGGTCGGATCGCTGGTACATCGCTAAATGTAAAGGGGCCTTAAAACCTATTTTCAGTGAATACAGATATTCCCATTGCTGAGATGTTAGTTGGTGCTCATTCAATTCCATGGGTAGGAGGAAGATGCTATAGCCAAACATTCTGCTGCAAGTTCTCCCGAAAAGACAGTTATACTTGAATCCTAATATGTCCAAAGCTTTATTTTGTGATATTTTGAGGATCTGAACAAGAGGAGAAATGATCCAGCTCGAGACGGAGGCGGCTACAAGTTTGCGAAGCTTTATTGGACAACTTTAATAATGTATAATGTTCTTCAAAAAATATGCCCAGCAAACACTGGGTACACCAGTGGGGACAAGCAACGCGTTTCAACTAAGAAGTCTTGCTCAGATCATGAGTAAGACTTCATAGTTGAAACGCGTTGATGGCCCCCCCTACTGGTGTACCCGGTGTTTGCTATGCATATTTTTTGAAGAACATTATACATTTTTAAAGTTGTCCAATAAAGCTTCGTAAAGTTGTAGCCGCCTCCGTCTCGAGCTGGATCATTTCTCCTCTTGTTCTCATCTGGCGTGGGTGCTCACCCCGATCTGTGCTGGGCGTTGGCAGGCTTGAGGATTTCATCGTAGACGGTTAGCTTTTTTTTTTTTTTAACTTATTTTGAGGAGCCGATTTAACACTCTAGGGGGAAAAAAAAAAACCAAAAACTGACCAGGGATAATGGACCATACTTTGGGACACATGTTAGTGATGGAGAATGGACTTGATTGTAAAAATGTAGCTCTGGCAACAATGAGGGTACCTTCCCATGATCTATGTCTGTTCAGGCTTTCATGCAGCTGAATTTCCCCATGAATCCTGCAACTCTGCTCACTTGCACGTTTAACGCTTGCGTTTTTGTCTCTTTGGCATGTTAGATTAGATTTGCAAAGCTATAGATATGGGGTAGATAGAAAAATATCTAAGATGCATAATTAGTACCTTATGTGTGTAGCTTACTGTACATGGAGTAGCCAAATAAATTAAGAAAAACGACATGGGGTGCACCTTATTTTTTGATAACCAGCCAAAGTAAAGCAGACAGCTGGTCCTGATATTATCAAGCTGGGAAGGTCAATTGATATTGTCCCTTTCCCAGTCTAATAACACCAGCCCACAGCCTGGCACCAATTCTGGCGCTTTTTGCTCATCTCTTCCTGATTGCCCTGGTGTGGTGGCAATTGCAGTTAATGACAGCAGGGATTTGTCAAAAATCACAGCTGCCATCAAACCCTGGGGTTAGACACTTCCCCATTACTATCAGACACTCCCATTACTAACCCAGTAATCAAAAATAAAAACATAGAAAAAAAATCACTCCCGCACACTATCCCTTGTTCACCAATTTAATGAAAAAAAAACAAACAAACAAAAAACATGCAGGTCCGCAGTAGTCCTGAAAATGCTACCTGAAAAAACATAACAAAGAAAAACAAGAGACACTCCCTTGTTCACCAGTTTATTACCCAAATTATTTCCAGGAAGCTCTGCCATAGTCCACGTTCCTCAGTGTCTCTGGCAACTGAATAGCAGTAAAGTGACTTCTATTCACAGGCGTCAGGTAGTGACCACAATGCTCATCAGTGATGAGCGAACATGCTCGCATAACGTCTTATCCAAGCACGCTCTGGTGTTATCCGAGCATCTGGGCGTGCTTGTATATTATGTTAAGGCCCAGTCACACATAGCGAGATCGCTGCTGAGTCACAACTTTTGTGACTCAACAGTGATCTCACCAGCGAGATCGCTGTGTGTGACAGCGATCAGCGACCGGCCCCCCTGCCGGTATCGCTGATCGCTGCAAGAAACCTCTGGACATTTCTTTCGTCGCTGATCTCCCGCTGGCCAGCACGCATCGCTGCGTGTGAAAGGCGGGAGACTATCGATCAGGTGTAAAATAATAAAAAAAAATAAAAAATATTGTTGTTATTCTCACCTTCCGGCGTCCCGCGCAGCATTCCCGCTTCTCTCCACGCTCCGGTCGCAGTAAACCTTTGCAAGAATGACCGCGAGACTTCGCGATCCCACGAGAACTGACGTCATCGCGGTAATTCTCGCAAAGGATTACTGGGACCGGAGCGTGGAGAGAGGCGGGAATGCTGCGCGGGACGTCGGAAGGTGAGAATAACTATATTTTTTATTTTAATTCTATTTTTTACATGGATCCATGGCATCAGCGCTAACAAACACAGCGATGTCGCGCGCGCGGCGTCGCTGTGCTAATCGCTGGTGAAGCGGTCTGTGTGACAGCTCACCAGCGATCACATAGCGACTTTCCAGCGATCCTGACACGTTGATATCGTTGTCGGGATCGCTGGTAAGTCGCTATGTGTGACTCCAGCCTTAGTCTCTCCAGCTGTATGATTTGCGGATGTTGGACAGCCTCAACACATAGGGATTGCGTAACAAATCATGTACGAGCACTCACAGATGCTTGGATATCACCCGAGCATGCTCGTATAAAACGTTATCCATGCACGTTCGCTCATCACTAGTGGCCGAGTCTCGTTGAGTGTAGCAGGAGCCAGTGACGCTGTTGAGTTGTTGTGAGCACGCTCACCCATCATATTGATACTTGAACAGAACCAGAAGATGAAAAGGGTTTGTTGTCTCAGTCCCTGCTAGAGCAAGATTTGTAGTGTACCGCGCAAACCTACCGCTGGTAATTGTAAAACCCAGATCATAACTTTTGAAGGGAAGGTGCGTTTGCCAAATATTTTAATATCTACTGATTGGATTGATAATTGCTCTCGCTTTCATGTGATTAAGACTCCATCCACCCCATTAGTATACATGAGTGTGTAAAACGCCTGTTAAATATAGCCACTTCCACAATCCAAACTGATGAACAGTCAAACCGGTTAGGTTGGCAGTTGGCTAATAATTAGGAGCAAGGCTAATGGCGCCGAGTCTTCAACTCAATAGTTCAAAAGACACTTTTCACATACGAATGAATTCGGTCATTGCACTCAAAAATTACTCGCCATTATCAGATTCGCAACATACGGCCTTTATAATTTGACTTCCAAGTTCACGTGAACTTTTTTATTCTCACTTGCAGAAGTGTCCAGAATCCACAATGGCATCTCACCTGAAGTATATCTCCTTGGGGATCCTAGTGTTTCAGACCACCAGCCTGGTCCTGACAATGCGCTACTCTCGAACACTGAAGGAGGAAGGGCCGCGCTACTTGTCTTCCACGGCTGTGGTGGCCGCAGAGGTGCTCAAAATTGTAGCCTGCATCTTTTTGGTTTATAAAGACAACAGTAAGTATATACTTAATTATCTCCAATGCCAATTTCCATGATGATGGTGTTGTGTCTGCAACAATTCCTCATTGTCTCTCAAAACCAGTTAAAAACAAGAATGAGTTGGTTAATTCCTTTTATCTTACCGCCCCGATCTTACCGCCTCATCTTTAAACCATATTAATAAAGCAGACAATTTTTGTTTTAGCGCTTTCATTTACTTTTTTTTTTTTTAAATTCATTTATTTTTTTAACCCCTTCCTGACATTTGTAGTATATGTACGTCCTGATCAGCAAGGACTTCCTGACAAATGCAGTACATGTACATCGTGGTGATCGTATGCACACGGGGCTATGTGCTGGCGATCACTTCCAGGTGTCAGCTGTTACCTATCTGTCAGTGCCAGGAGCAGTCCCGCTCCTGGTACTTTTAGGGTAAGTGCACACGTTGCAGAAAATTTCTGCACAAAAACCTGAATCCCTTCCCAGAAACCGCACCTATTTTTCCGCGGCGGTTTTTGCGCGTTTTTTGCGCGGTTTTGATGCGTTTTTTACCGCAGCGGTTTCTAAAAGCATGGGAGAAGCCTAAACCGCGGAAAAAAACGCAAAATTAATGTGCATGCTGCGGTTTTTACCGCGATGCGTTTTTTTCGCGGTAAAAAACGCATCAATGTGCACCAAAAGTGCAAAATGCATAGAAATGACTGTGCACCTTATTTTTAGCGGTTTTATAGCGGTTTTATAGTGAAAACCTCGGTAAAAACCGCTAAAAAAATGCTGTGTGTGAACTCAGCCTAAACCTCTAAATGCTGTGATCGAACTCGATCGCTGCATTTAGGGAGTGGGCAAAGGGAAGAAAGCACCTCTGCCTTTGGATCAGAGACAACATCTGGGTCACCAGGCACTAGGAAGTTAGTTAGATCATGCGCAGTGCGTGATATAACTAACTTGTCTCTGCAGCACTGACAGGTTATAAGGTATAGCAGTGTTCCTGCATTACTATCTCTATATATATAAAACTGTATGTATGTGTGTCACCAACCAATCACGAAGCATCTTTCATTTCACCAGAGCTGTTCAAAAGAAGCTGAGCTGTGATTGGTTGCTATGAGCAACAGTTTTCCTTGCAACCAATCACTAAGCATCTCTCATTTCACCATAGCTGGTTAAAAGAAGCTGAGCTGTGATTGGTTGCTATGAGGAAGTTTTCCCACTTGACAACACCTCAGCGGACACTGACATGGTGGGAGAAATCTAGCATCCCTGGGAACATAAGCTCCCAGCCATTGTCTGCCCCCCAGAAAGGAGCACAGAGCACATGACAGAAATGAATGTGGGATATTAGGGGTAGTAGTCTGGCAGCTGTGACGGGATGATGTGGGATATTAGTGGTAGTTGTCTGGTGGCTCTGGCTGACGGGATGATGTGGGATATTAGGCGTAGTAGTCCTGTGGCTTTGGGTGACGGGACAATGTGGGATATTAGGGGTAGTAGTCTGGTAGCTCTGGCTGAAGGGACGATGAGGGATATTATAGTGAATGTGGCTATGCAGAGTGGGCGGGGCTCTACACTCAGAGAGAGAGATATATATATATATATATATATATATATATATATATTAATTATAATTTGTTATAACTAGAGTTGAGCGACTTTGGTCGGATCGGGTTTCGTGAAACCCGAATGAAACAAAATAAGTTTCAGATGAAACTCGTCCGACTAGAGCAAAAAAAGTCGGAGTTTGTTTTGCTCTAGTCGGACGAGTTTCATCTGAAACTTATTTTGTTTCATTCGGGTTTCACGAAACCCGATCCGACCAAAGTCGCTCAACTCTAGTTATAACTAGCCGTAGTTAGTTACTATGCCCGGGCAGCGCCGGGCTCTTCAGCTAGTACCTTATAACTGCGATCAGACTGCAGAAAGTGAAAGTCCTATCCTATGGAGGGACTAAGTAAAAAATCAAAAAAAAGGAAAGTTTGTGAATTTTAAAAAATAAATAAAAAAATCACAAAATAATGATAAAAGTATGTGTATATACAGCTCTGGCAAAAATTAAGAGACCACTGCACAGTTTTATAAAAATCAGCTTCTCTACAAGTCTGGCAGCCATTCCATTCCAGTGTCAGTTGAATTCCAACCAGAGTACACCTCATTCTACTTAATGTGCTTCTGATTAGGTGATCACCTGAACCAAAGCTTATTTAACGAAGGAAAGTGTAGAAAACCCTGCTGTGGTGTTCACAATCCCCTTGCAATAGGACAAGCTGGATGGCAAAACAAGTGCTAGTAATATCCCAAAAGTAATAGGAATGAAAAAAAATAACTTTTAACCATACCAAAGGAGTTGAAAAGAAAAGTCTTGAATGAGGAAAAGAAGGGCTCAATTCTGGCATTAATAGCAGAGGGATACAGTGAATGTCATGTTGCCTCCATCCTTAAAATTTCTGAGACGGCAGTCCATTACAACAAGGTCAAGCAGCAGACATTGGTGACAACAAAGCTACAGACCAGCAGAGAGCGAAAACTACTCTCCACTGACCGGCATGACCGTCCTCTTATTCGAATCTCACGCAGCAACCGCAGGATGACATGGGAAAAAAAAAAAAATAAAAGCACCTACACATTTGGTATCGCTGCGTCCCCCTTTAGTGAACACCGCAATAAAAATAAAGCATTGGGGTTTTTTTGCTTCTTTTTTTATCATACAGCTGAACATAAAGTAGAATAAAACGCAATCAAAAAGATGAATGTAAATAAAAATGGTATAGCTGAAACAGTTATTTTGTCCCGCAAAAATATAGCTGCCATACAGCTAAATCAGACGAAAAAATAGTTACAGCTCTCAGAATAAAGCAAGGCAGAAATAATTACCGGTATTTTTTCTATAAAATAGTTTTTGTGTAAAAGGGCCGAAACATAAAAACATATAAATGGGGTGTTGCTATAATTGTACGGACCCGAAGAATAAAGGTTCCGTATTTTACCATACGCGGAACGGCTTTAAAAAAAAAAAAACCCCAAAAAACAATTCCTGTATTGTTGGTTTTTGTTTATTCTGCCTCCCAAAAATCGGAATAGAAAGTGATCAAAAAAAGTCATGAGCCCGAAAATGGTACCAATAAAAAAACGTAAGCTCGTCTCAGCAGACGTGCCCTCATATGACTTTGTCAACTGAAATATGGAAAAATTATAGCTCTCAAATTATGGTGATGTGCAATAAAAAGCATCTTTTAGTGTGTGACAGCAGCCAAACAGAAAAAACGGATATAAATGTGGTATCGCTGTAATCTCATTGAGCCGAAGAATAAAGTCGTCTGATCACACATGCCGCACAAGGAGCGGCGTAAACATTACCAATTCTTCACATGCTATTTTTTTTTTTTTTTTTCATTCTGCCTCCCAAAGATCGCAGTAAGGCTCGGTGCACATTTATCCTGCGCTGAGCACTTACACCGGGGTTTCCGTGTAAATCACTGAAACGTGTGATTCAAACAGAACTCACAGAGGAAGATTCCCTATAATGAGGCACTATAATGGAGCCACTGTGGACGCTGTCTGACCTCTGATCCGGCGGTGTCTGTCTTTTTATTAGGATTGCAGAAGTGCCGTCGGCCACAGTTTTCTGCACCAGAGTAAGGGTATATGCCCACGATCAGTAGTTGCTGCTGGTTTGATGCTGCGTATTTATGCAGCGTCAAACCTGCAGTGAGTGGCTGTGACAGCATAGTGGATTGGGAATAAATCCCATGTCCACTATGCATACACAGACGTCTGCGGCTCACCTGCGGAGACTAATATGCAGCGCATCTTTTCAGACTGCAGCATGTCAATTTCTCTTGTGGAGAAGAAAGTCTCCGCAAGAGAAATATCACCAATAGAATGTATTGGATGCTGGAAATCAGCATGGTTCTGTGAACACATGATTTACCTGTGTTCAATAGAAAGCAGCACTTTGGCCGCTACAAACATACCTGCTGTGAGCCTAAACAGTATTTACCCCCACATATGGGGTATTTACGTACTGAGGAGAAATTGAACAACAAATTGTATGGTGCAATTTCTCCTGTTACCCTTGTGAAAATGCGAAATTTGGGGCTAAAACATTTTTTTTTTTTTTTTGGTGGGAGGGGTTCATGGCTCAATGTTATAAACTTTTGTGAAGCACCTACTAGGGTTTCAAGGTGCTCACCACTATCTAGATAAGTTCCTTTGAGGGATCTAGTTTCCAAAATGGTGTCACTTGAGGGGGGTTTCCACTGTTTAGGCACATCAGGGGCTCTCCAAATGCGACATGGCGTCCCCTAATTATTCCAGCAAATCTTTGCATTCAAAAAGTCAAATGGCGCTCCTTCCCTTCCAAGCTCTGCCGTGCACCTCAAACCATAGTTTTCACCCCACATATGGGCTATCAGGTTACTCAGGAGAAAACGCACAACAAATTTTGCGGTCCATTTTTTTCCTGTTACCCTTGTGAATGGTGTCACTTTTGGGTATTTGCTGTCGTATAGATCCCTCAAAGCCACTTCAAATGTGGTGTGGTCCCTTTAACCCCTTCCCGACCAATGACGCCACATAGGCGTCATGAAAACTGGTGCCAATCTGACCAGTGACGCCTATGTGGTGTCATGACTTTAAAGCCCCCCTGCGGCTCGGGTGACCGGGGTCACTGAAAGGTCACCTGACCCGCAGATACAGGGGGCTTTGTTCTTCACCATAGGGGGCGTGTCTTCGCCCCCACGTGGCTGCGATCGCTCTGATTGGCTGTTAAAAGTGAAACAGCCAATCAGAGCGATAGTAATATTTCATCAATGAAAATTGATGAAATATTACAATCCAGCCATGGCCAATGCTAAAATAGCATTGGACATGGCTGGAGACACTAAGTTAACCCCCCCCGCCGACTGACGGCGCTGATCGGGCGCCGCCACCGACTGACGGCGGCAATTGGCCGCCGCTGTCACAATCTGCCCCGCTCCCCCCCACCTTCCGATCCCCCCCCCCACCACACGATACTCACTAACCCCCCCCGGCCGTCCTGGTGTCCGGCCGTCCCGGTCCATGGGTGCCGCCATCTTGTAAAATGGCGGGCGCATGCGCAGTGCGCCCGCCGGCATTTCCCTGCGGCAGATTCAACCTGTCTTATGAGGAAAGGTTGCAGGATTTGGGAATGTTTAGTTTGCAAAAGAGAAGACTGAGAGGAGACTTAATAGCTGTCTACAAATATCTAAAGGGCTGTCACATTGTAGAAGGATCAACTTTATTCTCATTTGCACAAGGAAAGACTAGAAGCAATGGGATGAAACTGAATGGGAGGAGACACAGATTAGATATTAGAAAAAACTTTTTGACTGTTAGAGTGATCAATGAGTGGAACAGGCTGCCACGAGAAGTGGTGAGTTCTCCTGCAATGGAAGTCTTCAAACAGCGGCTGGACAGACATCTGACTGGGATGATTTAGCGAATCCTGCTTTGAGCAGGGGGTTGGACCAGATGGCCCAGGAGGTCCCTTCCAACTCTACGATTCTATGATCACTGTGATAAACTCTCATAGTGATCAAAATAAAAAAAAGTAAATCACCGCCCCCCTTATCACCCCCCATAGGGACAAATAATAAAATATTTTTATTTTTCAATTAGGGTTAGAAATAGGGTTAGGGTTAGGGCTGGGCTAGGGTTAGGGGTGGGTTGGGATTAGGGTTAGGTTTGTGATTAGGGTTAGAGTTGGTATTAGGGTTAGGGGTGTGTTGGGGTTATGATTAGGGTTGGGATTAGGATTAGGGGTGTGTTGGGGTTAGGGTTGGAGATAGAATTGAGGGGTTTCCACTGTTTAGGCACATCAGGGGGTCTCCAAACACGACATGGCGCCACCACTTATTCCAGCAAATTTTGCGTTCAAAAAGTCGAACAGTGCTGCCTCCATTCCGAGCCTCAACGTGTGCCCAAACAGTGGTTTACCCCCACATATGGGGTATCAGTGTACTCAGGAAAAATTGCACAAGAACTTTGGGGGTCTAATTTCTCCTGTTACCCTTGGGAAAATTAAAAATTGGGGGCTAAAAAATAATTTTTGTGGAGAAAAAATTATTTTTTATTTTCACGGCTCTGCGTTATAAACTTCTGTGAAGCACTTGGGGGTTCAACGTGCTCACCACGCATCTAGATTAGTTCCTTGGGTGGTCTAGTTTCCAAAATGGGGTCATTTGTGGGGGGTTTCCACTATTTAGATACATCAGGGGCTCTGCAAATGTAACATGACGCCCGCAGATCACTCCATCAAGTCGACATTTCAAAATGTCACTACTTCCCTTCCAAGCCCCAACGTGTGCCCAAACAGTGGTCGCTCCCCCACTTATGGGGTACCAGCGTACTCAGGACAAACTAGACAACAGCTTTTGGGGTCCAATTTATCTTATTACCCTTGTGAAAATAAAAAATAGTGGGTTAAAATTCATTTTTTTGAGGGAAAAAATATTTTTTATTTTCACGGTTCTGCGTTATAAACTTCTGTGAAGTACTTGGGGGTTCAGAGTGCTCACCACACATCTAGATAAGCTCCTTAGGGGGTCTAGTTTCCAAAATGGGGTCACTTGTGGGGGAGCTCCAATGTTTAGGCACACAGGGGCTCTCCAAACACGACATGGTGTCCGCTAACGATTGGAGCTAAATAGCGCTCCTTCCCTTCCGGGCCCTGCCATGCGCCTAAACAGTGGTTTATGACCACATATGAGGTATCGGTGTACTCAGGAGAAATTGACCAACAAATTTTAGGATCCATTTTATCCTGTTGCCCATATAAAAATGAAAAAACTGAGGCTAAAAGAACATTTTTGTGAAAAAAAAAGTACTTTTTTTTTTTTTACGGATCAATTTGTGAAGCACCTGGGTGTTCAAATTGCTCATTATGCATCTAGATAAGTTCCTTGGAGGGTCTAGTTTCCAAAATGCGGTCATTTGTGGGGGAGCTCCAATGTTTAGGCACACAGGGGCTCTCCAAACGCGACATGGCAACCGCTAAATATTCCAGCATATTTTCCATTCAAAGAGTCAAATGGCACTCCTTCCTTTCTGAGCCCTGCCGTGCGCACAAACAGTGGTTTATGACCACATATGAGGTATCTGTGTACTCAGGAGAAATTGCCCAACAAATTTTAGGATCCATTTTATCCTGTTACCCACGTGAAAATGAAAAAATTGATGCTAAAAGAAAATTTTTGTTGGAAAAATTAAAACGTCCATTTTTTCCTTCCACGTTGCTTTAGTTCCTGTGAAGCACCTGAAGGGTTAATAATCTTCTTGAATGTAGTTTTGAGTAGCTTGAGGGGTGCAGTTTTTAGAATGGTGTCTCTTTTGGGTATTTTCTGCCATATTGACCCCTCAAAGTGACTTCAAATGTGAGGTGGTCCCTAAAAAAAATGGTTTTGTAAATTTTGTTGTAAAAATGAGAAATCGCTGGTCAACTTTTAACCCTTATAACTCCCTAACAACAAAAAATGTTATTTCCAAAATTGTGCTGATGTAAAGTAGACATGTGGGAAATGTTATTTAGTAACTATTTTGTGTCACATACCTCTCTGGTTTAACAGAATAAAAATTCAAAATTTTAAAATTGCTAAATTTTTGCCAAATTTTCATTTCTTTCACAAATAAAAACATACAAAACAAAACAAACATAACAAAAATTATCGACCTAAATTTACCACTAACATGAAGCCCAATATGTCACGAAAAAACATTCTCAGCATTGCTAGGATCCGTTGAAGCGATCCAGAGTTATTACCTCATAAAGGGACACTGGTAGGAATTGCAAAAAACGGCCTGGTCATTAAGGTCAAAATAGGCTTGGTCATGAAGGGGTTAAAAAAAAATTTGTACATTTTGTTGGAAAAATGAGAAATTGCTGGTCAATTTTTAACCTTTACAACATCCTACCCAAAAAAAAAAAAAAAAAGTTTCAAAAATTGTGCTGATGTAAAGTGGAATGAAATGTGGGAAATGTCATTTATTAACCATTTTGTGTGACACCACTCTCTGATTTAAGGGCATAAAAATTAAGTTTGAAAGTTTTGCTAAATTTTCATCAAATTTTACATAAAAACGCAAGTCATATCGAATAAATTTTACAAGTATCATGAAGTACAATATGTCACGAGAAAACATTGTCTGAATTAGTGGAATTCATTGAAGCGTTCCAGAGTTTTTACCACATAAAGTGATGGTGGTCAGAATTGTAGAATTTGGCATGGACATGAAGGTAAAACAGGCTTGGGGGTGAAGGGGTTAAATATGCTGTTCTTGTATAGCGCCATCATATTGCACAGTGCTTAACACACAGCACTGTCCCTATTGGGGCTCACAATCTAAATTTCCTATCCATATGTCTTCGGAGTGTGGGCGTAAACAAATACAAACTCGGGGAGACCATACAAACTAATTGCAGACTTTAGACATCCCAATACCGAATACACCAGAAATTTGTCGTAAAAGACTTTGATAAGTCACTGTTGTATGTAGGACAAATCAGTCGTCTTTTAAGCACACAGGAGTACCAATATGGCGGCCAATTGGCAAAGAAGTTGTGAGAACTAGAGGAACTCCTAGGGTGGACCCTCTGGACCACGACAACAAACCTCCCTCGGGCGAGCTGACCTGGTGGACCACCCCTATACACAGGGAGCGTTAGGGGCAGGCCCAGGGGACACTATCGCCACGGCAGCTGATACCCAGGGGCGAACAACAGGAGTCACAACGGGAGACAGGGAGGACAGGCGGGAGGACTTACACGGCAGAGACACAGGAACACTGGCAGGACTGAGATGCAGGCACGGCTGTGACACGAGAACACGGACGGAATGGAGACACTGGCAGATATGCACGGCTGAGACACTGGAACAGGCGCAGGACAGAGACACTGGCTGGCAGACACGGCAGAGACACGAGAGCGCGGGCCAGTTGAAGACACTGGCTGGTAGGCACTAGGAGAGAGCAAAACAGAGGACGTAGGTAAGGACAGGGGATAGGCAGCAAGAGCTTGCGTCAGAGAAGGCAGAGAGCGCAGGGAGACGTGGGGCCAGAATCACTTGTGGGGCACAAATGACAGTCAGGCAAAGCCAGGAGGAAGAGGTGGCCTGATACAGCAGAGTGCGTGGCGGGACTTCCGGTTCATGGTCCGATGGGACTGGAAGCGGGTGTAGGAGATCTGAGGGTAGCTGCCTAGGGACCTTGTTCTTGGCACAAGACAGACAGGAGGCTATAAAGCTTTGGACATCTTGGAGAAGGTTTGGCCACCAGTAGTAGTGGGACACGAGGATGAGTCTTTTTGAGGCCAACATGACTTGCAAGTTTGGAGGCATTTCCCCAGTGCAAGACTCGCCTCCTGTTGTACTCTGGAACGAAAGTTTTACCCGGAGGTAGAGAAGTTAGACTGACAGGTGTTACCGTGATGACCTTGGAAGAGTCCATGATGTGCGTGGGTTCTTCCTCTGTATCCACTGACAAAAAGGACCTGGACAACGCGTCAGCCTTGAGGTTCTTATTACCGGGACGGAAGTGAAGCTCAAAATCAAAACGGGCAAAGAACAGGGACCATCTAGCTTGCCAGGGGTTAAGTCTCTGTGCCGATTGGATGTATGCCAAGTTCTTATGGTCCATATAGATCTTAAAAGTATGTACGGCGGCTCCCTCCAAGAAGTACCTCCACTCCTCTAACACCAACTTGATGGCCAACAGCTCCCTGTCACCAAAGGAATAGTTCCGTTCCGAGGTAGAGAATGTCTTGGAGAAGAAACCGCTGGTAACAAGCCGCCTGGAGGAAGACCGCTGAGAAAGTACCACTCCGGCCCCAGTGGCTGAGGCATCTACATCAAGAATAAAAGCTTTGTTAGCCTATGGATGATAGAGTACAGGAGCTGTGGTGAAGGCTTGTTTCAGGGACAGGAAGGCGTTTTCGGCCTCCGACGATCAATCATGAGGGTTGCCCCCGTTACGAGTCAGAGAGGAGATGGGGCCGGTCAGCGGAGGAAAGTGAGGGATGAACTGCCCGTAGTAATTTGCGAAACCAAGAAATCGCTGAATTGCCTTGACACCATGAGGACGCGGCCAATTGAGCACGGCGAACACCTTCTGTGGGTCCATGCATAAGCCTGAGTCAGAGATGATGTAACCCAAGAACGGGAGAGACGACTGTTCAAAGGCGCACTTCTCAAGCTTAGCATTAAGACTATTCTCCCTCAGGCGCAGCAGTACTTGACGGACGTTTTTTCTATGGGTAGGCAGATCCGGAGATAAAACGAGAATATCGTACCACCACACGAGTACAATAGATCTCGGAAAATATCATTCACAAATTCCTGGAACACTGCAGGGACATTGCACAAGCCGAAGGGCATGACCAAATAATCATAGTGCCCGTCCCTGGTGTTAAAAGTGGTCTTCCACTCCTCTCCGGAGAGGATATGGATTAGATTGTAGGTCCCACGGAGATCCAGTTTAGTGAAGATTCATGCTCCCCGCAGTCGGTCGTACTCTGTCATGGCTTGGGACTCGAGAGGATTCAGTGGATAAATTCGGCCCCTGGGCGGAGTAGAGCCTGGAACCAGATCGATCGGGCAATCATATGGACAATGCGGGGGCAGGCTCTCCACCTCCTTCTTGTTGAAGACGTCCACGAAGGACCAGTAGGCCGAAGGCAAGTCTGCAGGCACCGTGGTAGGCGAGAAGACTTTACTGGCTGAACGGGAAGCAGGCACTTTGTCTGGCAGGATTGACCCCAACGTAGAATGTCACCAGATCGCCAATCAAGGATGGATTCGTGAGTTCCTAACCAAGGAAGGCCTAGGAGGAACGTATAGGACAACGAGGGCAGCACGTAGAAGGCTATCTTCTCCCGATGCAAGGCTCCGATCTGTAGCTCCACCTCCTCGGTGACCAAGGTGACTGTCTCCTGCAAATGCATACCGTCGACCGAAGCTATCCGCCGAGGAGTCTCCAGGGACCTGACAGGAATCTGAAATTTTGTGACCGCGTCGAGCTGGATGAAGTTCCCTGCTGCTCCAGAATCTATATAGGCCATCTCCGAGAAGTGACTAAAACCCAGATTCAATAAAACAGAGGGTCAAGGGTAGAGAGGTATCACTGACATCTAGGGAGGGCCTCCCTTGCCTGTCCTAGGTGGAAGCCTCTCCGGACAAGAATGCAGAAGATGGGAGGCGCTGCCACAATAGACGCAGAGACCCTGTGCGAGTCTGTCTTTACGGCGCTGCTCTGCCGGCTTGAGACGATCTACCTGCATGGGCTCTGGTGCCAAGGTCGCAGAGGCGAGTCGCAAGTGGGGGGGCTGCATGTAGCCGTACATAGACGGGGAAGTCTTCTCTCCCTTGCAGCTTCTCGGGAACGTTCCTGGAAGCGCAAGTCAATGCGAGTTACCAGGGAAATGGGATCCTCCAAAGACGTTGGTCTCGCTCCCAGAGGGGGTTCATCCAGGCCAAAGCCTCGCCCTCCAAGTGCGACACCACAAAGGCCACCTTAGCTCGGTCGGTGGGGTATTGTTGTGGCAGCAATTCAAAATGTAATTGGCAATGGTTTAGGAACCCCCAACACAATTTGGGATCTCCGCTATACCGCGGAGGTTTAGCCAAACGGGGCGGTGGGTGTGGAGCCGGAGTCTGGGCAGGGGCTGAGGCGACGGACTGTAGAGAGAGAAGTCGGTTATCTACCAAGGCCATATAATTAAGGATGTGGGATTGGGTGTCGCATTGCTGGGCAAGTTCCTGCTGGAGACTGGCTAGCTGGGACGCGTTCCCCGGATCAGAGGGCTGTAACGCCGATAAACGGGACTCCATGGTCTCTAAAAAAGCCATGATCCTGGTCTGATTTTCTCGTAGGAACACCAGTTCCTTTTGGGAGGAGGCTGAGGTACCAGCGGGGTCCATGGCCTGACTGTACTGTGAGAACTAGAGGAACTCCTAGGGTGGACCCGCTGGACCGTGACAACGAACCTCCTTCAGGCTAGCTGACCTGGTGGACCACCACGGCAGCTGGAACCCAGGGGTGAACAACAGGAGTCACAGCGGGAGACGGGGAGGACAGGCGGGAGGATGGACACGGCAGAGACACTGGAACACGGGCAGGACTGAGATGCGGGCAGGACTGAGATGCAGGCAGGCACGGCTGTGACACGAGAACATGGACGGAATGGAGACACTGGCAGACAGGCACAGCTGAGACACGGGAACACGGTCAGGATGGAGACACTGGTTGGCAGACATGGCAGA
Organism: Dendrobates tinctorius; assembly: GCF_039654945.1. Taxonomy (NCBI): domain Eukaryota; kingdom Metazoa; phylum Chordata; class Amphibia; order Anura; family Dendrobatidae; genus Dendrobates; species Dendrobates tinctorius. Next base: position 40,573,066 of record NW_027361697.1, read on the forward strand.
GACACGAGAGCGCGGGCAGGTTGGAGACACTGGCTGATAAGCACTAGGAGAGAGCAAAATGCAGGGCGTAGGTAAGGACAGGGGATAGGCAGAGAAGACAGCGCAGGGAGACGTGGGGCACAAATGACAGTCAGGCATATCCAGGAGGAAGAGGCAGACTGATAAGCAGAGTGCGCAGCAGGACTTCCGGGTCAGGGTCCTCCAGGGGCATAGAGCAGGCTGGAAGGAGTGGCAGACATCACAGAGAGAGGTGTGCGCATGCACCGCTGAACCCAGTGCGCGCGCACCCGACAGACAGGAGCCGGAGCAAGCGCCAGGATGCCGAGTACCAGTAAGTGTGCCAGGGCTCGGGGGGGCGGCGGCATGACAGGCGGCAGTGTGACAGAAGTGTAAGAGCGATGGGTGCTCAAATGGACTCTCCCCCAGGATGTTGAAAGTTTTAAATGCTGCCATCATTGTTTGACAGGAGCATTTCAGCAGGATAAACAGCAGAGTTCAAAGCCTGCTTTGATCTTTATCCTGTGTACTGCACACCCCCTGACCCACTACATAATGGATATGTACATCATGGAGTTTGTTTAGAAATAATTTCAGCCATCCAACGCTCATTCACCGGGTGGCTGTCAGCCTGTTTACACTGCCCAATTATTGGAAAACAAGCGTAGGAACAGTCGGCCCGTGTAAAGTCACCCATACAAACTTCTACAGCAGCAAAATGGTAGAATATTTTTAATGAACACTATTTAGAAAGCTGCTTAACTTTGCATTACGCGGGTTTTCCAGACACGCTGATAATTTCACATGGACTTTACCGTGAACTTATTTGCTGGTAAAATTCTTCAGCGTTCCTGAGCTGTCACATGTGGGCCATGATCTCCAGCTCGTTACATCTGGTTACAGCCGTTCAAAGCGCAGAACACAGCGATTTCCTGACAATGCTTGGAACGGCATGTAGCCGGTCAGTCGCGCACATGCTGGATTGTAAATACTGATGTCAGGGGGGTCCCTGGCCTGTGATTCTTGGCAAGTTGCGAGTGACTGGGGATGTGTACAGGGAGGGAGAGCAGAAGCCACAAAAATGGTTGAGGTCCCACAGAGAATAGGAAGCTTATCTAGAGGCCAGAGGTCCTAGTGGTGCCGGTCGTTCCTGAGTGGTACACTGGTATATATGGACACTTATCACACTCGTTGCTCGCCTACAGCACACTGATCCTGTGTGGTGCCAAGTGTCAGCACGCACGGCATTGACTGCAGAAGAGTCCCATGATGGTGCAGAGTAGGTGAAGTGGGAGACTGGTGCTCTGTAATAATGACTCATCCGCATTGAGCTGCCTTCTCTGAAGCATTTTGGTGAACAAGTGATCCAGCTCACCAATCAGAGCAACACTGACCATATCTAGTGCTTTGCAGGAGGAGCAGACGAGCACTGAGGGTTGAAGTATGTATGTCGGCTGTGGAGTTGAAACAACTTTGGCCGAGAACATAGAGCATGCTGTATATTGGGAAATGTAGTGTAGCGGCACGGAAAGAAAGCTAGCGGGGAGTCTAGATTGTGAATGACGACAATCCAGAAGGAAGGCTGAATGGGAACTTTTTAAATGATTCTGTAAGCAGGTTTTTGCTACATAATCTTATGGCAGCATGATGTAGAGACAGAGACCCTGATTCCAGTGATGTCACTTACTGGGCTGTGAGTTGTAGTTTTAATACAACCTATGTTTTATCAGCAAGAGATTGTAACACGATAAAGCCACATTCAGTATTCGGTCTGTATGTGTAAGACAAAATTAGGAGTGGAACAATCAGAGGAAAAGTATAATAGAAACACGTCCCCATTTCTGTATTTATCACCCACTCCTGGTTTTGACTTATAAAACATACATACTGATGTAAAATACTGAACAAATGGTGAATGTGGCCTAAGAGGCACATGCCTTGTGGTCCACCCTCATCCCCAGCAACGATTAGCAGCTCTCGGTCACTATACCTTGCACACAAAGTTGTGGTGTGAGCGGGTTATACAGGGCTCAACATCTGAACTCTGCTAGATTTGCAGCAGAGAAAACCATGACTCTCACAGTAAACTAAGTGATACATCGCTGGAATCAGGGTCTCAGTCCCTACATTATGCTGCTCCCGGATTACATAGAAAAAAACCTGACAGTCCCTTTTAACCCCTTAACGACCAGGGGTACGGTATTTCAGTTTTTGAATGTCCGTGTTTTGCTCCTCCTTCCCGAAGCCATAACTTTTTAATTTTTTTTTTTGTTAAATCGGCTTGTTTTTTGCGGGACAAGTTGTACATTTGAACAGCACCATTGGTTTTAACATATGGTGTACTGGAAAACGGGAAAAATATTCCAACCAAATTCCACTGTGTGTGTGTGTTTTTTTTTTTTTTGTTTGTTTTTTTGTTTTTTTTTTACAAAAATGTTCACTAAATGCGAAAACTGACCTGCCATTATGATTCTCCAGGTCATTACGAGTTCACAGACACCAAATGTCTAGGTTCTTTTTTTGTTTAAGTGGTAAAAAAAAAAAACATACAAAATTTGTTTAAAAAAAAAAAACATTTTCTGAGACCCATAGCGCCTCCATTTTTCGTGATCTCGGGTTGGGTGAGGGCTTATTTTTTGTGTGCCGCGCTAGCGTTTTTAATGATACCATTTTGTTGTAGATATGATCTTTTGATCACCCATTAGTGCATTTTATTGCAATGTAGTTGCGACCAAAAAAAAAGTAATTCTGGCGGTTTTAATCTTTTTTTTTTCTCGTTACACCATTTAGCGATCAGGTTAATTACGCCCAGTGTCGGAAAGGGGTTACACCTTTCACTCCCCCATCCCCGAGCCTATTTTTACCTTCATGACCAGGCCAAATTTTACGACTCCAACCACTGTCCCTTTATGAGGTAATAACTTTGGAGCGCTTCAATGGATCCCAGTGATTCTGAGACTGTTTTCTCGTGACATATTGTACTTCATGATGGTGGTAAAACTTGTTCGCTACGACTTGCATTTATTTATGAAAATATCAGAAATTTTGTGAAAATTTTTAAAATGTTGCTCTTTTCAAACTTTTAATTCTTATGCCCTTAAATCAAAGAGGCATTTCTCACAAAATAGTTAATAACATTTAAGAGGCAGAATGAACAAAAAACAGCAATTCTGGATTTTTTTTTTCTTTCTCTGGGGGAGTGAGTGTTATGCCGTTCCACGCGTGGTAAAATTGATAGCTTTGGTATTCCAGTCAGTACAATTAGAGCAATATCACATTTATATCATTTTTTTTGGCACTTTTACACAACTTTTTATTGATGTTTTTTAAGAGCTTTATCTTTATTTTTTCCACTGATGGAGCTTTATGGCGGCTTGTTTTTTGTGGAACAAGATGTTTTCAATTGAACAATTTTTTTTACATTCGTGTTTTTGATCATGTTTTATTCCACCTTATATTTGGCAGTATGATGAAAAAGCAGGGGTTTTTGGTTTTTTTGCCTAATTTTTTTTTTCTTTTTCAGTGTTCACTGAAGGGGTTAACTACTGTATTTGGCATAGAATAAACTTAAATGGTTATAATATTTATTACTAATAAAGTTTATAATTAGTTGTAATGTTGTGTCCTGCATTGTTCATCTTGTTAATGTGAATTTGATATATGCAGATAGGACTGTTAATAAGGGAATCTATAATGACCTAATAGTGGCCTTCTTAAACGCCAAAATTTGGCTTTCAATTTTGTAGGCTGTAGTGTACGAGCTCTGAATAGAGTCCTTCATGATGAGATCATCAATAAACCGATGGAAACTCTGAAGCTTGCCATACCTTCTGGCATCTACACCCTGCAGAATAACCTCCTCTACGTTGCACTGTCCAACCTCGATGCTGCCACTTACCAGGTGGGTGCAGTCAGAACATCATTATATGATTTGTTCTATTTAATGGTTGCCTTCTTTTCCATTATCATTCTACTTTTTAGAAGTCTAATGAAACAGAACACATAAATGTGGGATTTTTGGGTTCTTATAAATCTCAGATTAATCAAGTACCGTATATACTTGTGTATAAGCCGACCCTCCCCTAATTTTGCCACAAAAAAATAGGAAAACTTATTGACTCGCGTATAAGCCTAGGGTGGAAAATGCAGCAGCTACTGGTAAATTTCAAAAATAAAAATAGATACCAATAAAAGTGAAATTAATTGAGACATCAGTAGGTTAAATGTTTTTTGAATATCCATATTGAATCAGGAGCCCCATATAATGCTCCATACAGTTCATGATGGGCCCCATAAGATGCTCCATACAAAATACACCCCATATAATGCTGCAAAAAGGTTAATAATGGCCCCATAAGATGCTCTATAGAATAATATGACCCATATGCTGCTCCATAAAGGTTATGGCCCCATAAGATGTTCCATAGATTATGCCCCATATGCTGCCCCATAAGATGCTCCATAGATTATGCCCCCATAAGATGCTCCATAGATTATGCCCCCATAAAATGCTCCATATATTATGCCCCCATAAGATGCTCTATATATTATGCCCGATAAGATGTGCCATAGATTATGCCCCGTATGATGCCCCATATGCTGCTGCTGCAAATAAAAAAACAAAACAAAACTATATACTCCCCTCCGTCACTGCTCATCAGCGTTGCCGACTCTGCAGTGACTGTTCAGGCAGAGGGCGCGTACTAACTACGTCGTCATGCCCTCTGACCTGAACGTCACTGCCAGAGGACGCAAGACAGCAGAGCGACCCGCAGCGGTGGAACGGGGACAGGTGAAGGACTCCCAGCCCCCCACCCCCGTCACACTCACCCCCTCCTGGCGCAGGTCTCTGCAGCCCCCCTGCTTGTTCCATGTTCTCGGCGCTGCTGCTCTCCCTGCGTTCAGCGGTCACGTGGTACCGCTTAATAAAGTCATGTATATGCGCATATTCATGACTTTAATGAACGGTACCACGTGACCGCTGAACGCGGGAAGAGCCGGGGCGCCGAGAACATGGAGCAAGCAGGGGGGACTGCAGAGACCGCGCCAGGGGGGGTCAGTATGATCTCTGACACTCCCCCTCCCCGGCCGACCCCCGGTATATGATTCGCGTATAAGCCGAGAGGGGGACTTTCAGCCCCCCAAAAATGGGCTGAAAATCTCAGCTTATACGCGAGTATATACGGTAATTTTATAGGATTAATTTTTCCACAAGAGCTTATATTCATGATATAATCTTCATTTTTTTTTTCTTTGCTCTTTTCCAGGTCACCTATCAGCTCAAAATTCTCACGACTGCTTTATTCTCAGTGTCCATGTTGCAAAAGAAGCTCACAAAGTATCAGTGGCTATCTCTGATAATTCTTATGGTCGGAGTAGCGTTTGTCCAGGTAGTGTAAAGACGATATGTGACCCGTATATTTTGAACAATGATTTTATATCTCAGTCAAAATCTTACACGCCTGTTGATCTTATTGTTATGAAGTTTTGGAAATTTTTATTATGTCACTAAAAAGGCAGACTCGGTACAGAATTATTTTAACGTTTATAGTTATTATTAGGAGTCGGGTGGTTCCCGCCATAGAGTTTGTATGTCGTTTTATATCATATCTGAAACATACTTTAGGTTCCACTCTGCCCACTTTATACTAAAAATTGTCACATCCACACCACCTTCTTTTCTTTGTGATCAGTCTGCTTGGATGGTGAAAGAGGCAGTCCCATCAGTGTTTATATATTGCAATCATCATATTATATAGCACTGTATACTTACAATTGCTCTTTTTGCCGTTCTACCCAGCTTATTCTTCTTTTCTCTGCTTTATGTATAAACAGGAAGTCTCTTTTCCCTTTAAGGGTCACACTCCTCTTCAGCTCCTGACCTGGGTGCTCCATCCACCGCTCCTCCCCCGTCAGGGACTTTTGCAGTGATTAATGACTCATTCTGGAGAAAATTGACCTCCTGTTTCTACATGGTGATTCAGTCACTACCTTACACGGAATATTGCTGTAACCTCTAGAAGACTATCTTTTGTACTGATGAAATTTGGTCTGGATATACGTTAGTTCGTGAGAAACTGATGTTTTAAAGCAAGTCTTGAAAATGTCCACTGTTCGCATCCAAGCACACCTGCATGCGCTGTTCCATATTGTTGAATATATTTCACAGGATGTCTGGGCTCATAAACTGAATTTCTCTGTGTATGTTCTCTCAGAGTGCCTGTAATGTTAATGGCTTGTTACTGAAGGCTGTATACCCAGCCTTTAGGAAAACCTCAGACGTTGTTAAATCAGATGATCTTGATGACCAGTCTCTTGGAAATGTACTAGGACATCAAAGAAGGCTTCAATACACAGTTTAGACCAGGGCCCACTTCCACTTTGCCTGTTTTTTGGCCATGGGCACCTTAATTCTAATAGCAGCAATGCACGTGGCCACTATGTGGCCTGGCACTGCCCCCATCGCTCATTCAACTTATCGGCATCATAGACGCCGATACAGCTGAAAGCAGTGGTGGAGGAGAGAGCGTCAGACGCTCCATCTCTCACCACTCCCCCTCTGCTTGTGACTCGGCGTGTGTGTTGGGGAGAACTGCACTGCACTGTACTGTGTGTTGGTGGGGAACTGCACTCTACTGTGTGTGTGGGGGGTGTTGCAAGTTATTTAAATGTTTGAATAAATATGGTTGGCTAATGTGTAAGTTAATAATTTTATACGGACCCTGAACGCTATTATAAATTTCCAAATTGCCCTTGGCAGAAAAAAAGGTTCCCCACCCCTGGTTTAGATGATGGATTTAGACCTCCAAATTTCTTCATATATTCACTTTGGCACCTCTTTATAGGGAATCTGTCACCTATTCTTTCGCATATAAGATGCGGCCACCGCTATCAGGGGCCTATCTACAGTAATCTGTAATGCTGTAGATAAGCCCCCAATGTAACCTGAAAGAGAAGAAAAACACGTTAGATTATACTGACCGGGGGCTGGTGCGGTCCGAGTCTGATGGGTGTCGCGTTCCAGTCCGGGTCCTCCCATCTTCTAGTGATGTCCTCTTTGTGTCCCATCACGGCTGTAAATAAGCCCCTGATGGCGGTGGCCGCATCTTATATGCAAAAAAATAGGTGACCGATTCCCTTTAATGACTCGCAATGAAAACACTCTGCTCCAAGCTGTGTCTGTACATTTTTAACAAATGAAGAAGGATTTCGGCAGGAGTGAAATGGAAGCACCACACACAAAGCTACCGACCCGCAGAAAGGCTAGCAACAAGTCGGTGAGATCACTCGACTTAAGGACGTTCCTCTGTTGCTGACGTTCTTTGCATTCTCACTTCTCATGAACCTAAATATGTACAGTCTGAACCTCAATACGGTCGATCTTCTTCTCTTTTAGACATTACAGCAATTTTTCCGGGTAAAGTAGCAAGTGAGTCCTCTTGGAAGGATTCCGCTAATCCGTTTTAAATCCCATGATGTGTGAATTCTATTTTACGTTAGGTCTATCTTGATAAAAAGGCAAAATGAGCAATTGTAAGTACACAGTGCTATATAATATGATGACTGCAATATATTAAGAGGAGAAAAACATTTATGGGAAGACTGCTTTTCAAAGAAACAATACGTTTTTACTTTGGCGATCTATTTGGCACATATTGCTCTCTGCCATTATGAGAGGCACCGGCATCCAAACCGTCTCCTCTGGTTTTCCCTGCACCATTCGGGGGGTTTTAGTGCCCAGGAGTTTCTTTTATTTTTCATTCAACCTTTGCATAGATCTTTTCTGAACCTCTTTGATTAACTAACTGAAGAGGTCATATTGCTCTGTAGGTGACCTATCCAGACATCCGTTATTTTCTGGAGATGATTCATCAATCACAAATTAACTTTCTCAAATACTTTCAGTTCTGCTTGTATGCTGTTATTCTTCAGATGATTAGCAGTAAAGGGAATGTGTCATAATCTCCTATCCACATGGTCTTGTTGGAAATGGAGCTACAAAATAAAAGAAAAATATTCTAATTTTTTAAATCTGTTCTTACCATTGTTCTTTATTGAGAACTTTATTGCAACATGATAATTTGTGACTCCCCTTGAAAAACCTTTGTGGTGGCTAAATATCTTTCTTGGTTCCCAACCTTATTTAGCAAGTTAACACTTGCTCCTATATTGACTGACACTTGTGCCTTCCCCAGAGCCATCGCCATGTGACGATAATCCTCCAGTATGCCACACTGTTTTTATGCAGGAATGAATGCACACATCAACCTCTGCGCTCTGTCATATCAGTGTGGCATGCCAGAGGTTTATCTTCACACAGCACTGACTTGTCAATCAACAAACTAGGAGGCGGCCATGGCATGTGTGTCAGTGGGCCAGGGCGTTTCGCTTACAATAAAGCAGCCATGTTTTTTAGAATTCCGTTAAATGCTACAGTTAGAGCCTTAAACGGTGTTATCTCCTATCCTATGATATTCCCTTAATGAATATATAAGGCTAGTGAATTCTAAGGGTATGTTCAGATGTGGCAGTTTTGCAGCTTTTTTTTTTCTGCAGCAAAAAAAAAGCCTTTTACAGTACCAATAAAGTGCGATTTTTAAGAAACTCTGCTTTTTTTGTAGTATTTTTCTGCACCCATAACCAAAGTGTGGATATACCCTAATGGAGTTTTACGCTGTCAGCCTGGACATGGCCAAAGATCTAGCTGTAAAATATACATCACAAATATCTGTAAAGGATTTTCAGACCCCTTTAAATTTTTCACTTTTTCTTTGCAGCCATTTGGTAAATTCAAAAAAGTTCATCTCATTAATGTACACTCTGCACCCCATCTTGACTGAAAATAAAACAGAAATGTAGAAAGTTTTGCAAATTTATTAAAGAAAAAGTGAAATATCACATGGTCATAAGTATTCAGACCCTTTGCTCAGTATTGAGTAGATGCCTCCTTTTGAGCTAGTACAGCCGTAAGTCTTCTTGGGAATGATGCAACAAGTTTTTCACACCTGGATTTGGGGATCCTCTGCCATTCTTCCTTGCAGATCCTCTCCAGCTCCGTCAGATTGGATGGTGGATGTTGGTGGACAGCCATTTTCAGGTCTTTCCAGAGATGCTCAATTGGGTTTAGGTCGGGGCTCTGGCTGGGCCAGTCAAGAATGGTCAGAGTTGTTCTGAAGCCACTCCTTTGTTATTTTAGCTGTGTGCTTAGGGTCATTGTCTTGTTGGAAGGTGAACCTTCGGCCAAGTCTGAGGTCCAGAGCACTCTGGAAGAGGTTTTCATCCAGGATATCTCTGTACTTGGCCGCATTCATGTTTTCTTCAATTGCAACCAATCATCCTGTCCCTGAAGCTGAAAAACACCCCCATAGCATGATGCTGCCACTACCATGTTTCACTGTTGGGATTGTATTGGGCAGGTGATGAGCAGTGCCTGGTTTTCTCCACACATACCACTTAGCTTCATCTCATCAGACCAGAGAATCTTATTTCTCATAGTCTGGGAGTCCTTCATGTGTTTTTTTTTAGCAAACCATATGTCTGGCACAGAGGAGAGGATTCCGTCGGGCCGCTCTGCCATAAAGGACCGACTGGTGGAGGGCTGCAGTGATAGTTGACTTTGTGAAACTTTCTCCCATCTCCCTACTGCATCTCTGGAGCTCAGCCACAGTGATCTTGGGGTTCTTCTTTACCTCTCTCACCAAGGCTCTTCTCCCACGATTGCTCAGTTTGGCTGGATGGCCAGGTCTAGGAAGACTTCTGGTGGTCCCAAACGTCTTCCATTTAAGGATTATGGAGGCCACTTTGCTCTTAGGAACCTGGTACTGCAGAAATTCTTTTGTAACCTTGGCCAGATCTATGCCTTGCCACAATTCTGTCTGAGCTCCTTGGCCAGTTCCTTTGACCTCATGATTCTCATTTGGTCTGACATGCACTGTGAGCTGTGAGGTCTTAAGGGGATTTTACATATAGCGATATCGCTAGCAATATTGCTAAAGCGTCACCGATTTTGTGACGCAGCAGCAATATTGCTAGCGATATCGCTACATGTGATACTTACCTCTGACCGGCTCCCCCGCTGTCCATCGCTGATCGCGCGAGATTGGCCTGGTCCATTTCTCGTTGTCGGCTTCCTGCTGGCGCCGACGAGCGAGCCATGGACACAGGCGGAAGAAGACCTCATCGCTGCGTCTGAAAGGTAAGCGCGACCGCTGCTGCATCGCTAGTGAGATCTGCCGGTTTGTCAGCTCGCTAGTGACCATTTAGCGATGCACCAGCGATCCTGACCAGGTCGTATCGTAGTCGGGATCGCTGGTGCATCGCTAAATGTAAAGGGGCCTTTATATAGACAGGTGTGTGCCTTTACAAATCAAGTCCTATCAGTTTAATTAAATACCGCTTGACTCCAGTGAAGGAGTAGAACCATCTCAAGGAGGATCACAAGGAAATGGACAGCATGTGACTTAAATATGAGTGTCTGAGCAAAGGGTCTGAATACTTATGACCATGTAATATTTCAGTTTTTCTTTTTTAATAAACTTGCAAATATTTCTACATTTTTTGTTTTTTTTTCAGTCAAGATTGGGTGCAGAGTGTACATTAATGGGGAAAAAAATGAACTTTTTTGAATATACCAAATGGCTGCAATGAAACAAAGTGAAAACTGTAAATGGGTCTGAATACTTTTCATACCCACTGTAACCTAATTAAAAATTCCTTGGCTTAGTATTATCATGTGCTTAGTCCTGGGCTGCACTCAGGTGGGATTTATTTTTCCTGGAACACGTTTGAGACCTCCATTGAGTTTTGGTACTTATTGACTATTTGTTTTTTTTTTTTACTGCCGGAAAAATCAGCTGCAAAGTGTTGACAGGAAAACACTGTGTAAAGTACTTGCTGTTTTGATGCTTTTTACATGCTTTTTTTTTTTTTTTTTCAATTTATTTCAATAGGTGAAGAGAAAGCTACAAAAGCTCTGAAAGAATTGCTATGCTGCAGCTTAGAAAAATGCAATAGTTCAAATCTATAGGGCAAAAATAAGCCGCGTGTGCCCGACATTTCTGAATACTCATTCACTATGTTTGTACTGTGAAACTTATTTTTTTCCCGTGGCAAAAACACTGCACGTCATCAAGCCCTCAGTATTTCTTTCCATCAGAGTGACCTTCATGACCGTATACTGACTTGCGTTGATACTTAAAACTTCTTCTTTCAGCACCACTCAGATTTGCATAATTAGAAATCTTAACACCCCATTCTAAACAAGCGGCACTTTGTTTATGATGGCAGAAATCTCCAGTAATACCATGGGTTTGTGAAACTTCTAGATGTGGCACGCCACCTTCGTATTCATTGACTTCACTGTGATCATTGTCTCTGTCGCCCTTGCAGTGGCCCACAGATTCTCCCAGTGCTCCTTCAAAGGAAGTATCAGTCGGTTCACGTTTTGTGGGGCTCATGGCCGTCCTTACTGCATGTTTCTCAAGTGGCTTTGCTGGTGTCTACTTTGAGAAAATTCTTAAAGAAACCAAGCAGTCTGTGTGGATTAGAAATATACAGCTCGGTGAGTATACAGTATATAAGAAATATACATGGATAGTAGTTCCTCACTATTGAACACGGTACCATGTAATGATCTTAGTAGGGTTGTTCACAATTTGCCCGGCACTGCTGCTCAACCAGTTTACATACAGGAGTTGAAACTCTTCATTTTTGGGCATCAGTGTGTTCAAATTCAAAAATCAGCATTCAGTGGTTTTGTGTATGGACTCTGTGGGATCCTAGTATTGCTGCTGTTCCTCTCATCCTTTTAATCTTGAAGATGCAATTTAGTGTAGAACTTAATGAAAGCTGATAATATAACTAATTACATCAGGGTATAGTCATCTGGAGTAGTGATGATTTGTTCTTTGTCAAATGGTGACCACCTTGGACTTCCTTTCAGGTTTCTTCGGTGGTATATTTGGCATGATGGGAGTTCTTGTTTATGATGGAGACCGTGTCTCGAAAGAGGGATTCTTCCAAGGATACAATCATCTGACCTGGACAGTTGTGGCTCTTCAGGTAATTAGAAAATGTCACCACCCCCTACATGGGTCATCATTCAGATAGAAGGGCTACTTTCATAATCAACTGCTGTTAAAGAAGAAAATATGCAGAACTGACGACATTATGATGAAGTGGCCGAAGATCTGAATAGATCTCCATTGCGTAAATATTAGCTTGTAAATATACGCGTATCGTAATGTACGTATGTATACTCCAATTTCCACTCAGCCCAGGTGGCACTTGAGCAATCACAAGCAGGATGTGTCGTGCAGGGTAAAAAAAAAAATGTACACTCAGTGTGATGAGAGGTGTGGTGTACGATCACTGCTCGTCACATTCACAGCTCGGCATCAGTTCCAGTTACAGTGGCATTATCCACCAATATCTGGGATAGATTCAAAATGCGGTTAGTAATAATCCTACACAGAGAATGCTGACCTTCTCTGGTGGCACATTTTGGTTTGTTTTTTTACTCCATTCCCGTTGCACGACACCACCTGCCTGTGATTGGGTAACCTCTTACAGGAGAAAAAGTAACCGCCCCATTTTATATTAGTGGAAATTGGCATATGAAATGTATAAGCCAATATCTCCTCATTGGAGATGATAGACTAAAAAAGATACCGTACTCGTGTATAAGCCGAGATTTTTCAGCCCATTTTTTTGGGCTGAAAGTCCCCCTCTCGGCTTATACCCGAGTCATATACCTGGGGTGTCGGCGGGGGAGGGGGAGCAGCGGTGTCAGAGATCATACTTACCCCCTCCTGGCACAGTCTCTGCAGCCCCCCCGCTTCTCCACGGTCTCCCTTGCTGCCTTTAGCAGTCACGTGGTACCGCTCATTACACTCATGAATATGTGCATATTCATGAGTGTAATAAGCGGTATCACGTGACCGCTGAAGGCAGGAAGGGAGACCGTGGAGAAATGGGGCTGCAGAGACCGCGCCAGGAGGGGGTAAGTATAGCAATATTCACCTGTCCGGGGTCCATCGCTGCTCACCGCTGGGTCCTGTGTGAGTGACGTTTAGGCAGCAGAGGGCGCGGTGACGTGGTTAGTGTGCGCTACGCCCTCTGCTGGCTGAACAGTCACTGACACAGGAAGCGGCAGACAGCGGTGAGCAGCGATGGACCCCGGACAGGTGAATATCTCAGGTGCCGGGTCCTGAGCAGGAGAGGTGAATGTGGCATTTTTTTTGCAGCAGCATATGGGGGCATATTCTATGGAGCAGCATATGGGGGCATATTCTATGGAGCAGCATATGGGGGCATATTCTGTGGAGCAGCATATGGGGGCATATTCTGTGGAGCAGCATATGGGGGCATATTCTATGGAGCAGCATATGGGGGCATATTCTATGGAGCAGCATATGGAGGCATATTCTATGGAGCAGCATATGGAGGCATATTCTATGGAGCAGCATATGGAGGCATATTCTATGGAGCAGCATATGGAGGCATATTCTATGGAGCAGCATATGGGGGCATATTCTATGGAGCAGCATATGGGGGCATATTCTATGGAGCAGCATATGGGGGCATATTCTATGGAGCAGCATATGGGGGCATATTCTATGGAGCAGCATATGGGGGCATATTCTATGGAGCAGCATATGGGGGCATATTCTATGGAGCAGCATATGGGGGCATATTCTATGGAGCAGCATATGGGGGCATAGTCTATGGGGCAGCATATTGGGGCATAGTCTATGGAGCAGCATATGGGAGCATAGTATATGGGGCAGCATATGGGGGCATAGTATATGGAGCAGCATATGGGGGCATAGTCTATGGGACAGCATATGGGGGCATAGTCTATGGAGCAGCATATGGGGGCATAGTCTATGGGACAGCATATGGGGGCATAATCTATGGAGCATTTTATGGGGGGCATAATCTGTGGAGCATCTTATGGGGCCATAACCTTTATGGAACATTATATGGGGCAAATTATTCTATGGAGCATCTTATGGGGGCATTATTGATCTTTGTGCAGCATTATATGGGGCATATTTTGTATGGAGCATCTTATGGGGCCATCATGAACTGTATGAAGCATTATATGGGGCTCCTGATTCAATATGGATATTCAAAACATTTAACCTACTGATGTCTCAATTAATTTTGCTTTTATTGGTATCTATTGTTATTTTTGAAATTTACCAGTAGCTGCTGCATTTTGCACCCTAGGCTTATACGTGAGTCAATAAGTTTTCCCAGTTTTTTGTGGCAAAATTAGGGTGGTCGGCTTATACACGAGTATATACGCTAATTATTCACTTCTTAAACCATATCTTTATGGGGTGGTTTGTTAAACACATTAAATGTGGTGAAAAGTCCTCTTAAAATGAGAAATACTCCTTTTTTTTTTTTACCACATCACAATCTGTAAGTAAAATGTAATAAATAGAAGTCGTGCTATTTTCACACAGACCATTGGGGCTTTTTATGCTCTAACTTCCTGTTTCTGGAAACACATGTACAGTGGGGGAAATAAGTATTTGATCCCTTGCTGATTTTGTAAGTTTGCCCACTGACAAAGACATGAACAGTCAATAATTGTAAGGGTAGGTTAACTTTAACATTGAGAGATAGAATATCAAAAACAAAATCCAGAAAATCGCATCGTATAAATTATATAAATTCATTTGCCTTTTTGCCATGAGAAGTATTTGATCCCTCTGACAAACAAGACTTAATACTTGGTGCAAAACCTTTGATGGCAGGCACAGCAGTCAGATGTTTTTTTGTAGATGATGAGGTTTGCGCACATGTCAGGTGAATTTTGATCCACTCCTCTTTGCAGATCATCTCTAAATCATTAAGATTTTGAGGCTGTCACTTGGTAACTCGGAGCTTCAACTCCCTCCATAAATTTTCTATGGGATTAAGATCTGGAGACCGGCTAGGCGACTCCATGACCTTAATGTGCTTCTTTTTGAGCCACTCCTTTGTTACCTTGGCTGTATGTTTTGGGTCATTGTCTTGCTGGAAGACCCAGCCACGACCCATTTTTAATGTCCTGGCGGAGGGAAGGAGGTTGTCACTCAGAAATTGACGGTACATGGCTCCATCCATTCTACCATTGATGCGGTGAAGTAGTCCTGTGCCCTTAGCAGAGAAACAATCCCAAAACATAATGTTTCCACCTCCATGCTTGACAGTGGGGACGGTGTTCTTTTGGGTCATATGCAGCATTTCTCTTCCTCCAAACACGGCAAGTTGAGTTAATGCCAAAGACCTCAATTTTGGTCTCATCTGACTATAGCACCTTCTCCCAATCACTCACAGAATCATCCAGGTGTTCATTGGCAAACTTCAGATGGGCCTGCACATGTGCCTTCTTGAGCAGGGGGACCTTGCAGGCACTGCAGGAATTTAAACCTTTACGGTGTAATGTGTTACCAATGGTTTTCTTGGTGACTGTGGTCCCAGCTGCCTTGAGATCATTAACAAGTTCCCCCCATGTAGTTAAAGGCTGATCTCTCACCTTCGTCATGGTCAAGGATACCCCACGAGTTGAGATTTTGCATGATGCCCCAGATCGATTTCGATTGACAGTCATTTTGTATTTCTTCCATTTTCTCTCTCACCCATGACGGCACCACGGAGAGAGGGGGTCCGCCCATCAAGGACAGGGACCTACAGATAAAAAGGCGGCACCTCTCCTCCGCCCCCAGTTGGGTTCCTGTCCTTGACAGGTGACCCGTGGCACCAGCAGCAACGGCAGCAGCTTACCTTGAAGAGGAGTCCAGGGTCGTCCCGTCCGTAATGCTGGCAGCGGGGAGGCCCCTGTCGCGGCGGGGTCAGTTCCTGAAGTCGCCACCGCTGTAGCCGACAGGCTTCACAGGGTGAGCTGGGGGGAGAGGACAAAGCCGCCGCTCTGGAAAGGAGGCTGGGGGTGTATAGAGGTGCTGCCTACCATTGTAATCCTGTCTCTGATAATAAGGAAGTTCCTGAAAACTCTTTCTGAAAGAACAAAAAGTCTTTGCCAATAATTGAAAATAAAATACACGAAACACAAAAAAGCTTTTTTTCAACTATAGGTTGTTTTCTGATGAAAGCTTTCCTTTAAACATGCTACAGATCAATGAGGGTCTGGGTCCTGAGACCCCACCGATCGCTTTAGACTGCTCTCAGCTGCTCACTTCTGTACGTAGCATACCTCAGTGTATGGCACCTAAAACGCACTATGGAGCACAGATGATTCTGTCCACTCGCTGATGCTGGATCTTACCGCTGCTGATGGGAGTACTTGAGAGCTTTCTTTTGATTTGCCATTATTGATTTGCATTGAACTTTGCATTGGATGTATCACTGCTAAGCTCCATTTAGCAAGTAAATACTTATTTTCACCTGACCAATTTTTTTTTATTCTTTTTAATATTTTTTAGGCTCTAGGTGGATTAGTGATCGCTGCTGTAATCAAGTATGCCGACAACATCTTGAAAGGTTTTGCAACTTCCCTCTCAATTATTCTGTCAACCCTGATCTCCTACTTTTGGCTGCAAGATTTTGTCCCGACCAGGTAGTGACCTCTATCTACAAAAAAAAATCAGCAAACATTTCTTTGTAAAAGTTTGCAATTTCTGTACTGCATGAAAACCAGTGGAGACTTGGCAATCTGCTTTGCTGGTCCTATTTATCTTCTGTAATATTGTACTGTAACGTGACTTGTCAAGCTCGCTGTCGTCATCATTGCGGCTTTCATAGGCTGCGGTGGTCACGTATTGGGAAGACCCATCATCCAAGTGGAATAAACTTAAATATTAATTTTATTTTTTGGTGTAAATTAATATAAGAAGCTTTAATTATTTTTTTTTTTTCCTCTTTTACTAGTGTGTTTTTCTTGGGAGCAATATTTGTAATATCTGCAACCTTCCTCTACGGCTATGATCCCAAACCATCTGTAAACCCAATAAAAGCATGAAGTCTGTGAAGGGTGCAGTGAAGTATTGTACGGAGCGACCTCTTGCTGCTTCAGAAATGAGCAAGGCTGTACAAGGAGAACTACGCCACAAATGCTGCTGAAAGCAAAGAGCCGGCTGGTGAAGTCACCGCTGCTCTTTCTTGTGATGGACCCGATTTTATTTTAAAAGAAAAGTGCTATATATTTTTTTTTTTTTTTGTTAATACTTGAACCTGGAGGCATTGATTTTTTTGATTTCGGGATGTTGCACAGAGCTCACCTGATCAGGTATATGATATTGCAATTCTTCTATTGGAGATATTTAATATGGTGGTTTCTGGGCTGGGATTCCCACCAGTGTCTGACCTCAAATAATTGCATAAGTGCAGCTTGTAGTAACAGCTGGATTATGCGCCATTAGCATTTTTTTACTTGAGAGACAAGTGAATACCATAGGATGTGTTTTGTATATATTTGAATGACTCATTGTCTTTGCGAGTGGGGTTGTCATACATTGTATAGAATAAAACTAGGGAAATTAAATACATTTTTACCAAACCTTGTGTTTGTCTGTTTCCTGTTTCTGATCACAGGGAGTCCTGCCGCCGTGGCCACTGCCAAACCCGAAAATTGTGCGGAGGTTGGTCATGTGCACCACACTTGATTCATTCTTAGTGGGAACGCAGAAGATTAGCAGATGGCAGCAATCGACTTGCGCTCCTATTAGTCAGTGGACAGGCCGTGCGCATGACCAACCTCTGTTCCATTCAGCTAGGGCTTTTTGGAGCCCCCGTTTTTAGGATCTGTGGGGGCCACAGTGATTGGTTCCCTAACCATAGGAAAAGCTATCCCTTACTCCATGGATAGGAGATAACTTTCAAACTTGGACACCCCATCACAACGAAGAACAGGTAAGTCTGGGAGTGACGGGTAAAAATGGAATGGGCTAACTCCAAACCTTTCAAAAGCAGCAAGACATTAGGGCATAATGTGGTGAACAAGAAACGCTGCTGTTGACTGACATTTCAGATCGACATGGTCTCATGGCCGCGTTCACGCCAGCGAGGTGATCTGACCTACCTGTTATGTTTGCTTTGTCTTACAGAACCGGGCCACACATGTGCACATTACTATTATGGTTCACCGTCGGTCATCATACTGAATAACTGCAGATCCTAAATTGTCTCCATATTCCTGTTAGATACTTGTCCTTGCATCTGGTGATATTCTCCTAAAGTCTACATAAGATTGCTGTAAAAGAGAAATGGCACAATAGTGCATTATCTGGTGTGCAGATAACAATTGCAAGTAATACACTCACCAAATGGAGTTTTGTTACAGGCAATGGAGGATTTACTGCTGCAGAACCACAGATCCACGAGGGACCAACATAGAAGATTCAGGATAGGAAAAATGTGGTCAGACAATCCGCGCTGCGAATCACTAAAAACTCGGATTAGTAATACAGTGGTCTTTACTCTATGCGTTTCAGAGTCTCACAGAACTCCTTCCTCAGGAAAAAACCACCACATTTTTCTTATCCTGAAAAGTCTACATAAGAATATGAGCAGGTGCACAGATAAAGGGTTACATGCCGATCTTGCTGGAGATTACATCCTATACACTTAAGCAGGTTTCACCCTTTATCTGGCAGAAAAGTTGCAGATCTGGTGGATTTGAAAGTCCACAGCATGCACCATTTTCTGCACTATTTTTTTTTTTTTTTTAATTTCTTTCCCATCTTGCTACATTTTGAAAACCCCCGTCCTGTGCACTTAAACTTCACAATTCTGTAGTATGTGACATTATCCTAAGACCATGATCACACATTCAGTATTTCCCCTCGGTATTTGTAAGCCAAAACCAGGTGAGGAACAATCAGAGGAAAACCATAATAGAAATATTTATAAATCCAAAATCCTAATTAATAGACTTTTTTTTACCTCCATTATCAATGATAAACCATGAATCCCAACAATAAACATTTAGAAGGGATAACGAGGCATCAACAGGACACATAGCAAAACTTGGTAAACTAAAGAGTTTATGACTAGTTTCTTTTAAGTCACTTGACGATATAGTATCACATAAAACATAGGTGGGAAACTTATAGGTCCTTATTCTTTTTCTTTACAGAAAGTGCAGAGTGCTAATTTGATAATCAAATCCAGAATACTTTTTTGCTATATGTTCGTAATCTGATATGATTGTAATGTTGAGATTTCCAGCAGCATAGTATTGTGCCCCTTGCTAATTTTTACTGAAATATCCTTGTTTAAATTTTAAATGATTGTTTTAATTATTGATTATGAATACAGTATTTATATTTTAATGCTTTCTGTTGATGCCTCTTTATCCCTTCTAAATGTTTATTGTTGGGATTTATGGTTTATCTAGAATAGAAATATGTCACCAACTCTACATTTTATCACCCACTCCTGGTGTAAAATACTGAAAGTGTGAACGAGGTCTAATGTGTACAGTGCC